>NC_135655.1:70237930-70918957 GCF_964188315.1 Podarcis muralis
TTGGGGGGGGGGGGACAGGGGGCAGGCAGGTGTGGGGGATTCCCTGGTCCTGAATGGGGCAATTGTGCCCCTGAAGGACCAGGGACACACAGCCTTAGGGTCATTTTGGACTCATAGCTGTCCATGGAAGCACAGGTTAATTCTGTGTCCATAAATATATGGGCCTAAGTGAATATAAAACAAATATATGGGCCTAAGTGAATTTACCAGAGATGGTTTGGTGAGGAAGGCTTAAAATGTCATCAAAAATATGCAAAGGCTATACATTGAAATACCAGGCACAATGAGAGCTTCCAAGAAGAACACATAGCAGACTTGATCAAACCATCACAGATTTTCAAGGTGCAGAACTAAATGTGCAGCCAGGAGCCCTGAAAGCAAATCCACCTGCACACAGAGGCTGCATTTGCACATAATGCTGTGCCAAAGTAGGGGTTCCGAATGAATGTTTAGGCTCCTGAGGAATGACATGCTAAGCTAAAGCCTGGCTTACTTGCCAAGCCACTTTGAGCTGAAAGCATTGGGGAGGATCAAAGTGTACTGTATGTGAGTTCTTGCTTTGGGGCTCCAGCACAATTTGTGTGGCCTCACTGTAAATCACCAGTATGAACACATGGCAGAGTTGAAAAAGCACTACAGATTTACAAGGGTGCACAAAGGTCTGGAATAATATCTAAATCGACCAAACTACAGAGCTTGTATTATTTGCGATTGCAGTATTTTGATACGAGTTTTGGTTAAAGTGCTACTTAAGGTGTAGTCTGCAGAGGTGGAGGCCTGGTGAGGCTCCAAGACCATTGCTGCTCTTTATTCTGTTTCTGTTCTAAAGGGAAAGGCTATGTCGAGATCCTTAAGCATCCAAAGGCTTCAGTACCACCTCCAAGGTGAACTTGAACTTGTTTGAGGCATTTACCTGTCAGAATCAATCCATTTGAAAAGATCACATTCTCTAAATCTCATCTATCAACCACCAGTAAAAGAGAGCAAGAGATAATGGAGTGTACTGTTTGTCTACTGAATCTAAACCAAGCATTCTCTTCACAGGGCCTGAATCAGCACCAGATTTTGGGCAGTGCTGAAAGTTCTTCCACATAGGGCGCCAAGCTGAGGGGACACAAAATATTACTACTACTACAACTACTACTAATCCCTAAATTTATACAGGCACCTACTGAGAAGATCCATATAAAAGCAACTGTACCAAAAGGAATCAGTGTGAAAATAAGACATGGGGTAGGGATGGATGACGGACCAAATTTTGGACTTTTTCAGGGTGCCATATTACCAAGATTCGCCCCTGATTGAATCATGTTGCTCAAGGCTTACATTCACTGTGTGGCAGGTAACCTGTTAAGATCAAAACCAGGTCTACTGCAACTGGAATACAAGTTTCTGAAATGGAAATTTGCTGGAAAGCTGATAATCTTTTTGAAGAATGGTGTACAAATAAAGTTTTTCTGACCTGGATCTACTTTTGGGGACGGGGGTCTTTTGGAGGCCAACGGGAAGTTCCTATGCGGAAGGGGCAAACTCTAACATGAACTATTGTGTTTAAGAGAATAGAAACAAAGTCTTAAGGAGTGACCTTTTGCAGAACTGTGTTTTCCCTAAATCCTGTTTGGGAAACTGTATTTCAGTGATGCTGAAGGGAAGGAATCCAAAATCCACTGGTACTATATGAAAGACTTTAGCATTTAGACCTCAGCTAAATATTTCATTTTGAAGAATTGGAATTAGTACTAGACTTATGGCTGAAAAGCCCACCATTACAAGAGAATGAGAACTGACTATTGTGAAGGAAAAATAGTCTATGGTCACCTGCTGATGCTTTTGATTTTATTTAGGGATTTGTAAGTGGAGGCAATAACCAGGACTGACAATGGTCCATAATCAGCATGTGAGAAATCATCTCCAATGTGACTAATGCTAACTTTGTTTTATTATAGCTCAGGGAAACCCACCTGGCAAGCAAGCTGACTTTTCTGAAGAGAGAGGAAAAGCTTGCTCAGCTTTTAAACTCAGGGCAGTGCTTAATGAAAATCAGTGATGAGATTTAGAAAAGTAAGGCTTAAATGCTGCCTTTCCCCTTCAGACAGACCGTGCTGGAATCTCAGAGAGAATAAGACAAGAAGGAAAATATATCTTTTTTATTTTTAAAAATATTCATTTCTTTTTCTTAGTGCCAGTTAGGTGAGAGACCCAGCTCAACATGACACCTCTCAGTTTGAATCATTACACTTTCCTTAATAAAAAAATGTATAACCCTAAGGAAAATCATCACAACTAAGAGTAATCAGCAAAACAATTACAATTTTTATTATTATATTTTTATCCAGCCACCCTAAAAAAGAAGGAGGGGTGTATCATAGGCAGAACACTCCTGTCATTGGGATAAGGTGGTGAGGAGAGAGATTTTCTAGCAATGTAACCACCATATCCATGGCTCTGCTGTGGCCAGGGCAGGAGATGTGGAGGCAGAATTTTTCTTTTTGTTTCCTGTTGACTCAATGCTGGACCCAGGGCAGACATAGTGTGGGGCCACTTTTGTCCACGTCTAATGAGCAAGGGAGCTTGGGATCCTGCAGATTCACACATGTCCCCAACATACCCATAGGACATCTACACCAGCAGAGTTTTCCACAGATGTACCGGCGAATCCTCCACAGATACACATGTTGTTTGGCTCGTGGTTCTTTCTCTCTGCATGTGGAGCAGCACTAACATGGCTCCCTAAAACACCCCAGATGGCCTTCAACTGTCTGAAAGATTTCAACTCTAATAAGTGAGCTGAAATAATATTATTATTACAGTTGTACCTTGGATCCCAAACGCCTTGCAAGTCGAACATTTTGGCTCCTGAACGCCATAAACCCAGAAGTTAGTGTTCTGGTTTGTGATGTTCTATGGAACCTGAGCGTCCAACGGGGATCTGATCGGCAAGTCCTAGGCTCTGTGGTTTAACCCACAGCGCCACCCGTGTCCCTACCTATGACTTAAACTTAACACGTATCCAAGATAAGGCTAAGCACTACACACACACCCAACCCCGCTTCCCCAACATCACACATGACCCTAACTGGCACCCTCTTCATATATGTGGGGTCTCCTCTGCATGGGGAGGGGGAGGGCTTGCTGCATTATGGCAAGCGTCACCCCTTGCAATACACTCCATTGCATGTCTGCAACTTTCTTATGTGCACAACGCAGCTCTCCATGAAACTGGGAGCTCTGCAAAGCCAGAGTGGCCAGTTGTGTGTGCAAATAGTAGATGAACTTCAGCCTCATGCTATTGCAAACATTGCATCTGCATGAGAATTATCAGCTTACCAGATGGAACCACCTGCCCTTTCGTCTCCATGCATCATTCTGGGGGCTTTCCCCCTAAGCCAGTTTAAGGAGGTGCAGAGAAAAAGGAGAGTGGAAAAGTCCATTGAGCAAGCAGAAGCCCTTGCATAGTGCTTCCACGGATAGGGTTTGTTAGGTGATTTCTGCCCTATGTGTTGCACGCATGAGATAGAATGCATATATGGTGAGTGGGCCGAGCCAGCTACCCCTGCCAGGTGTGCATTCTTTTAACATCAGGATGTGCCTAATAAGGAGCAAAAAGGGCTGCAGTGAGAGTATAAGCAAAGCTGCCTTACTGGTTTAAGCAGCACACAAGAATGGTGCACGCATTTGCACACAGGGTTACGAGGAAGGTATGCAGAGCTTGTGAAGGCTTATGCATCTGGCTTCTCCACATTTAGAGGCACTGGCCAATAGCAGTTGTCGTTTTTCAGGACTGATTAAAATAGTTCATAAAGAAAAAGCAGTCTCAGTTGGCACAAAATATCCTTGCCAAAGCATATTCTGTACTGGAGCCAAACACACTACTATAATGAAGTAGACTTGCTGACATGCTGGCTTTGTCTCTCACTACAAAGCATACTGCTGACTTGGTGATTTATCAGAAAAATCTTCAGCCACAGAGGGGCAACTGAAACCTAAAAGCTTACACAAATGTATCCCCTTTCTTGAGTTTGGTCACACATGATCTTCTCTCATATGTTTTGCTTCTGTGCATATTCTACACGCAGTCACTGGTGCTTGCAAAAGGCAGCGGCAGAACTCAGTGGTAGACCATCATCTGCTTGGCATACAGAAGGACCCAGGTTCAATTTCTGGCATCTCCAGGTAGGGCTAGAAAAGACTCCTTCTGAAATCCTAGAGAACCACCACCAACAGGTAGCTACAGGCCTGCAGCCACCATCCCCTGCCCCATAATGCTGCTGGAATGATGCTACATTGTGATGTAGCATAATTCTGAGGTGGCCTCTATGGGGAAAGATAGCAGCCCCCATGTGTTGTTGTTTTTTAAAAAATATTTCAAGAAATAAAGGATGCTGCCACTGTCAATGTAAGGGAAGATCTGAAATCTTTGGGGGAATTTTAGCTGCCCTTTTGTTACACATCATGCTCCCCACACTTTCAAAACCAAAAGTCCAATTGAAAGAAAGTTAGGACATGTACACCCATCACCTCCCTTCCTCAGGACTAATATATAGAAAATTTGTTTAGACCACAAGACAGAAGAGCAACAGTTTTACAAAGCCAGGAGGCCTCTACTTCAGTAGACAGAGAATACTGCCTTTAGACAGAGATTAGGCAGTTTTTCTGTTTCGGATGTATTTCTATCATATTTACATGTGGCAGAAACTTTCATGTTTAGAATTCTTGCCCAGGAGAAGCCAATGTCTTATCAGCCTTGGTCATGCTGGTTGTGGCTGATGGGGACTGGCAACATCAGTGGAGTACCATGTTGGCCACCTCTCTTCTAGTTCACTGATTCAAGTAAAATACTGGTCTCCCACAACTACAGGAAGCATTCCTATTTCAGAACCAAAGAGAACCAACGGGACATCCAAAATGGCTCTAAGGATTTTATGTTAAATCCGTTCAGGGAGGTCAAAACATTTGTAAAATACATTTCCACATGTCTCAGTCCATGAGAGAGGCTGTTTTATCTGGAGTCTCTGAAGAAATAAACCAACCTCCTAGTAAGATGGGATCTGGGGCAACTGCTAGTATATCCAATTATTTTCACCCTCTCATTAGAACATCTGGGAGGAGGAGGAGGAGGAAGATGAACAGAGGAGGCTAAAAGCTGCAAACCAAATCTCTGTAACAAATTTCACAATGCCCTGAATTCCATTCAAGGAACTCTTGCTAATAGATGGGGCTATGAAATGAAGCTCTCAGAACAGTGATTGAAAATCCAGTAGAAAAACCTCAACTTAAAATTCAGACTCTTGTGCCTGCCAATTATTTCTTGTAGCATCCAAATTACAGGACTGTGTAACAGTGACATCCAGTGGATATGTGGACTTCAACAGCTATTCTTCATGTATATATATAGGCCTACACAGAGTTGTGCTGCTTGACTTTGACTGTTAGGGAGTTGCTTTATGCTAGGCCTGACTTATTTGTTCATATAGGCCAGTATTGTTTACCCAAGCCATTTAAGTGTAGCAGGAATACAGTCCAGTATACTGTATTAACTGCTTTCCTAAATTACTTAAGAATTAGTTTCAAAAGAAAACTACCTAATCAAATACTTTGTTACCTTGCCTAATTGATGTTTGGGTACTGAATTCCTTTAACTAGACTAGACTGAGAGTTGTTGAGGGTTAGGGATATATATCCAGAGATCAGTGCATGTATTTGTAGGATAATGGTCAAGAGATGCAGTTGATAACTAAAAAGCAACACAGGTGAAAAATAAACAAATAACCAATCTCTCTTTAACCATTGCATGCTATGGCATAAAAAAAAAACCCCAATTAAGCACAAAAACTGTACCGATGTAGAACTAGAGACTTTGTGCAGAATCACACCATATATTTGACGTACATCCAAAGCATGTGATTTCCCCCAAAGAACTGTATTTTCCCCTTCACAGAACTATAATTTCTAGCACTTTTAACAAACTACAGTTTCCATGATTCGTTGAGTGTGTTATGACTGCCTGGTTTAAAGTTGAGTTAGCTCCTTATGGCTCCCCCTTTTGAGAGATTGTTGGGGCTCATATTTCCTGGCTTGGAAATACAAGACGGAGGCTCATATAATGTTCAGCTCAATATATGGTAAACATGGCAACCTCCACATTCTCTCCTGACTCACTTTAAAATCTGAGCCAGAGAAGAATTTCACTTTTCTCTTCTCTAGCCATGCAGCTGCACACAATTTGTCCAACTCCCTCTCCATCCCACCCACTTACTTGACTGCAGTTGGGAGGGAAGAGAAGGAAAGGACATCCATAATATCCTCACAGTTAATAATTTTCAGATTGCCAGGGATAGTATATTTCAGCCATCAAATGCCTCACTGAACAGGGATGTTTTTAACTCTCTTCTGAAAGTTAATAATGAGGACACAGCCACACCTCACTGTATAGGGCAGCCCACAACTGGGGAAGCATCTGTCACAGGTCAGCGTACATGAAAACAATTCACAGAGGTCAAATTATGTGTTACAGATCTAAACATAAATTGAATACCTTTACTCTCAAAATCTGGAATGTCGTTATGTTCTGGGTTTCTGAAGAATGAAGTTATGTTCTGGGTTTCTGGAGAAAATGTTGATGCTTTCCCCAGGTGCCAAATGGGAACACTTTTTCACCTGTTGATCATTCATGTTTTCTTCTTCAGTTGTAGCATAGTTGGTTTCCTCTCTATTCTCATTAATCATAATTTGCCAAAAGAGTCCTCTATTAGTTTGAGTGTGTATTCCCCCCTCTTCCCATTCTTGAAAAGGGACACAGCAAAAGGCACTCCTTGAGTATGAAATGTGGATATTTTACTCAAAGGGTTTCAAAGTTAAATCTCACAAAATAAATACAATCAGCTGCATTGAAATAATAACCTTCTTTGGAAAGACTTAAGTGCCACGTGTTGGATGATACAGCCTCATGCTACTGAGTGTTGGTGACATTATTTATTAAAAACTACAAGATCAGAATATATATTTTTAGTGAGCACAATTCATTTTTAAGGGTACCATGCTGTACCTAAGCCTAACCTGACTGTCATCCCTCAGGGTAAATAAAAATGAGAACTACGTGGGAGGTGCTGCTGTTTGACTTTTGTTGAGTCCCAGGTTTTAGGTCCATCATTATTATGGGTTACCTGACAGGTCCCCCGGTACCCCCCGATTGTGGCTTCCTCTGTTGATTTGCGGTGTACCATCATGTTTTGAATTCAGACGTGGAATATAAAGCAAAGCCTTATTTATTATTTAAAAAGACTCATACCCTCAAGCCTGTAGGATCCCAAATGTGGTACTCACAGATTTAACTATTAGACATATTTGTGAGCAAGTTGTCATATTAATAGAGGACAATGCAGTGTACATCAAGCACCCATGAGGCTGTCAGACAATGGTTTCTCAAGAGAGTTGAAAGTGACATGAGACCAGTGTGGCTCTGTATATGCACTTGGTTAAGCAAGCTTGGAAAGTTTCAAAACAATACAAAACTCTGCAAAAGTATATTTTGCTAGGCTAGATCAAATGTTCAGCATCCAGGGTTCTATGGTAACTAGATAGTTGATACATAGTACATGAAGGCAAAAGACTGTCCCTGCTCTTGCCTTCCAGCAACTGCTATTGAAGAACATATGCCTCTGAACCTGGAGATTCCATTAGGTGTCATTTCTACTTACCATTGACTGAATTATCCTCCATGAATATATTTTAATCCCCTTCCAAAGAGGAAATTTCTGAAAAATTGAGTGGAAAGGGTTGAGTGGAAAGGCCTTCAAATCTCTCCAGTTTGTGTGTAGGTTTTTCATAGTCTAAACAATAGATGCTGAGCTAGAATATAAACCACATAACAGGAAGGATACCACCAAAGCCGTGATGATGCCAGCATGGTTAATGAGCAGAGTCAAGGAAGCTATAATAAGCAAAAAGGCTTCCTTCAGAAAAATGGAAGGCTTGCTCAAAGGAAGAGAACAAAAAGGAACACAAGCTTTTGCAAAAATAATGCAAGCAGACAATAAGGAAGACCCTCTCTCTCTCTCTCTCTCTCTCTCTCTCTCTCTCTCTCTCTCAGACAGCAGTGGAGCAAGCCAATTGGGTGCTTGGGGAAGCCGTCGCAGGGCGAGCTGGGGCAGGACACTCCATGGGCCTCCAAGGAATCTGCCTGCCTCCTCCCACTCAGCCGCCCTACAGCTGAGAGGGAGGCGGTGGGTGGACTGTTTGGAGCAGCGCGGAGCCTGCGGGCACCCAAGCCACCGCATCGCTCCCAGGAGAGATGCGTGGTTTGGGCGTGCTGCAGGCCCCGCGGTGAGTGCTGCCTGGCATTTTGTCATCCCCCTCAGTGGTGACACCTGGGGTGGCCCGCCCCCACCGCACCCCCTTCCTCCGCCCCTGCTCAAAGATAGATAAAATATTTGCAAATATATTCATTGCAAATGATATAAGACAGACACCTGTTTTCAAATTGACAATGCAGAAGCTCAGCTGGGCGGGGGTGGGCCAGGACTTCCTTTTTAGATCACAGATAAACAGGGGCACTGGTAGGAATGACAGATTGGCTCTGCTGGTGTACCAAGCAGCCCCGACCTCAATGCCATCCTACTCTGCATCAGTCCTCTTTACAATACAATCCCATCGCATGGCTCCCTATGCCAACAGCCCTGACCTCATCAACTCTGCCTGGCCTCATCCTCATCTGGGTTAGCTGCAGCAACACTGGTGTAAGTTGGGTGGCTCCCCGGGGGAGGGGGCATTTCTGTCAGAGATGCTGGGGAGGCAAAGCCACACAGGACTGATGTGGGGTGGATCACGTTCCAAGCCTCGTACCTGTCACTCCACTGCATCAGAGAGGGCCCTCTTAACTGGAAGCCTTTGGTACTTCTCAACCACCAACATTACTAGCATTACAGTCAAGGTTTGCCTACATCATATTCCTCAAATGCAGAGTCTCTGTACCATCCTGTTGAATTCATAGAGTTCTTTTGTTTGTATTATCCAGCTGACCCATTCTCTCGTCTTGCCAAAGCACTGGACACGCTTGACATTTTAGCTGATTACTTCCCCAGAATTAAACAGAAAGCAGGGCAGCAGTCCAAAGTTCCTTTCAGTGTGAAAGCTAATTATATAAATGCTTTGAACAGCAATTTCTTTTTGGATGTTAAAGTGCTTTTATTAGATTGTTCTCCTGTCCTCTTTAAATTTATTATTGGACACTTATAAATGGTTGTGGCCTAGTAGAGTTCCTCCCCCCCCCCCTTACCACTTCAGGATCAGGCCAAAATAGTATAAAGTACACCTTAGTTTATTGCATCATTGCAATAAGGAAGAGGGAAAGCATCCTAAAGCAAGTTGTTATGGATGGACCTGAAGCATTGATTTATTGCTGGGTAGCCAAGTGAAGGTCCATTCTTTTAGATCCATTCTTAGTATTAAACAAAGTCCTAATTTCCAAATGCAGCATGTCAGCAAATCTGTCACCTCAAAGGAGATCTCCCCGAATGATTGAAAGAGATTGCTGTGTTATTGATATCTTACTGATATGTAAAACAGCCAGGAATGTTGAATAAAGAGATCTAAATCTTATAATAAACTAGACTCCTAAGAACATAAAAAATGTTTCTGAAATGATTGGTGAAGGAGTGATATCTATAACACTGGGAAGTAGGGCATAGCTACTTCCAAATTGTGATGAGTCCAAATTGTAGTTCAGAGGTGTATCTTTCAATCTTACTATTGATGTATAACAGGAATGGGGAACCTTTTTCAGACTGACTTTCTGGGCATCCTCCTGGAGCCACATGCAAAAATGGGCATAAGAACATAAGAAGTGCCCCCCGGATCAGGCCAAGGACCCCTCTAGTCCAGCATTCTGTTCTCACAGAGGCTGACCAGATGCCTGCTGAAAACCTGCAAGCAGGACTTGTACACAAGAGCGTTCCCTCTTCCTGTGGTTTCCAGCAACTGGTATTTAGACACATACTGCCCCGATAGCCTGATCTTCCATGAAATCGTGGAATCCTCTTTTAAAGTCATCAAAATTGGCAGCCATCACAGCCTCCTGTGGGAGTGAGTGCCATACTTTAACTATGTGTTGTGTGAGGTAGCTGTTCAGAGTGTGTGGTTGGTCTTCTCCACATATAATAGAGAGGCCAAAGGTACAGTAGATAGACACAGAAGTTGTACAATACTTGTTGCCCTGTGTGGATGATGGAAGTACATGGTAGAGCCAGCCTTGAATAAAGGTGTGTTTTTCATCCTCAAATTCTTGGAGTGTCTGGAATGTGAATATATCCTTTTGCTTCTGGTATTCACTGTATTCTAGCAGCTCCTCTGTCTGTAGTGAAGTACTCTAGTTGTAAGATTGCTGGTGATGCTTTAAATGCTCCTCCTTTTGTGATACCACATTAGACTTCCCATTTTGTGAACTTGCGATATAGCATACCCAGAAGTTGAAAATGGGGTGTGTGACAGAGGAGGAGGAGAAGGGTCCAATCTATTTTCTTCTGTTACTTGATCAGGTTTCCTTGCAGTTGTCAATCACAATAAGACATCATACGAATAAGCCCATAAGAATTGCCATTGCTCTATTAGCAACATTAGTAATTGTGCATGTTTCAAGTCAGGGTTCCTAGGCTATTACCAGCCCCCCTACCCACAAAATTGACCTTCCCAGGGGTGACGTTAGCAAGTATTAAGGGGTTTTGCCTCTGCAATAAAATCCTGAAACATCACCAGTGAAACCGTTGTTTTATCAGTTTCCCCTGCATAAAAGATACTGTTCTCTTGTCTTCATTTTTAATGGCATAGAATACATAGCCATTTCTCCTAAATGATTATTTCCCCCAGTGTGCCTCTTTACCTGCGAGCCAGAGCCTTCAGCACTATCCCCTGGGTATCCAGGATAAACCCATTTATTCTGAGACTAATTTGTTTCTTGGCAGCCTTTGCGCTACTTTATTCATCCATGATTTGAACAAGCCACTGATCCATTTGGTTCTAAGGGCGTGCCATCATTTCTCTACTATTTCCCTCCTTTCTTCTTGTAGCTGGGCCAGTGCCTGCAATGGTGACGCTACCTGCAGCAGCATCTTGAGGTGGAGGAATCAGACTAGATAAAGGCAGGAATTTGTGTCTGAAGAGTGCAGCAAGGGTTTTGTAGGTGTTGGCCCCTGTTGCTATTCGTTGCTTCTTGCCAGGACCATCTCTACCATTAGGCAGAGTGAGGCAGTTGCCCAGTATGTTTTTGGTGTAGTGAAAGGGGCGGAAATTATTAGTAATTTTAATAGTTATTTAAGTAGGGAGGGATACTGGTACTTGTGGGATTCTCTGCCTCAGGTGCCAGTATAGCTTGGCTAGCCTTGGGTACAATGTACATTGGATCACAACAGATCACAAATATCAAGGCTAACTTTTTGCTTAGCAAAGGCAACGTGAGATCTGTATGAATGGCACGAGTTGAAACAGGGATCCCTGAAGTGCTTTGTGGCACTTTGGCAGTCCAGACGTTTTGAAAAATACTGTAGACAAGCATGTACTGAAAGCAAAAGTAATGTCTCTAAGCTTATCATAACTCCATCATGCCAGGGTAGGATGGGATGGAAAGGGAAAGCAAACAGCAGAGTGAGAAGGTAGAGGGAAAGCTCTGTTGTGTCTGAGACATCAAGTTTGTAATGAGAGGGAATGAATGTTGCAGGTCCCTTACCTGGGGGCAGCTCCCCAATGTCTGCAATTTACAGACTAATTGCTCACAAAATACTTAAATGATCCCCTTTCTTACCAAACCAAAAGGGCAACAGCTGCCCTTGCAGGGAAACCCTGTGGCAAATTGGTTTATTGATCCTCGCCAATTGACTTATTGGCCCTCAATTAGCTATGCATGGCCGCCCGGCACACTTCCCTGCGAGACTCTGGTCCGTCTCCAGCAGCTCTTCATTCACGCCAGTAGCAGAGATAAACACAGCGGTGAAACTGTCACGTCCTTTCACTTAGCTTCCAGACAAACACACGCAGCCAGGTTTGTCCTTTTTCAGTTCTTTATTCCGATTTTCCCCCAGAAATTTCCTGGGCTCCTGGCAGCCATCACGAAGCTGCTACTTTCTCCCTCAAAGACCAGAGGGGAACAGAACAGAAACTCCTCCCAGACTCCTCCCAGCTTCCCAGCTGACGTCTGAATGTTGAGGCATCATGGGAACTTCTTAACCAGTTAAGTTCCAAACCTGACACCCCCTCTATGCCTCACATTCTGGCAAGACCCTTTTTGAGTTCAACACCTTCCCCTTTGCCTTGTGCCCCTTCCCGGCATCTTTCCCAGGCACCTGTTGAACCCCTTCAACATTCCCAGAATCACACTGTGCAACACTTTTCCACGCACCTGTGACCTGATACCCTCCTGACCCTTTAAGGCCAGCAGTTGTGTCTTCTCCGTCAGACTCTTCCCCCTCTGACTTGACACCCTGTTTGTGAGCTTTCTCCATTACCGGAGATGAAGCCTCACACCTGGACACTCCTTTCACAACCCTTGGAGATGCCCAAACCTGCCCTGAACCCTGACCCTGGACTTGGTCCCCATCACCGGGTTTTGAACCCTGATTCTGGACCTGATCCCCGTCACCGGGCTCAGCCACAGCCTCCCTTCTCCCTTGAGAAGACTTTGCACCCGTCACCTGGTGACGTATTCCCTTTTCCTTGAAAAACTCCTCCAGAGCAGACCCAGTAAACTGTGACCCTCGGTCGCTCTTGAACCCTTGCACCTTGGTGGAAAACCTTAGTTCCACCTCCGCAACCCAATCCTTGATCAGTTGCGCCGCCTCCCCCTGTGATTTGAGAGAGAGACACCAGCCCACCTGGCTGTGGCCATCTGTCAGCGATGGCACATACCTGGCCCCACCCAGACTCTCACACCTCATGGGTCCTGACAGATCTGTGTGTGAACAAGCTCAAAAGCTTCCTTGGCTACCCTCCCAAAACCCGGGAAAACCAAGTACCTTTGCACCTTTGCATGCCCTGCACCCTAGGGACCTCCCACATTTCCGGAGTTTACACCCTTTTGTGCACCTGTGCAACTTTTGCACATGACTGGGAACCTTCCCACCACCCTCCAGAGGTGACTCCAGAACAAAGAAATTGTTCTCCCTTTGCATGGTGACCAGTTGTCGCCCCCCTCTGAAAATGGAACAGGTGTCATTTTCAAAGCATTTTTGAACCCCTGCGTCGTTAGAGCAGATACAGATAACCGACAACTATTCAGTCCCGGCACAACGCAGACCTCTTGCTCCTCCTGTAAAGGAGAGAAAAACACGTTAGCCACACCACAGACTGATTTTGTGCTCCGTCTGTGAACAATAACAATTGTTCCTGTTGAAAACAGCCCTGCAGTTCCGCAGTTTGCCTATCAGGTGCTGCCTGATAGTAGAATCCAAAACACCCAGCGTGTCACCGTGTCCTGGCTGGAGTTGTTCTTCGCAGTTGCCATAGAAGCAGTGATAAGAAACAACCCTCCCCAGTGTCTGAGCCACGTCTTTCCCTTGCGTTCCCACGCTGGCCTGTCTCTCCCAGACTGACTCCCATGGGAACTCAGCTGGTTGACCTTGGGACCTTCCTGCCCAGCTGTCTCCGCTCTCCATGGGCAGCAGCGTCGCAAGCGTCCCGTTGCATTACACGTGTAGCAATGACGAACTCCAGTGGAAAATCACTGCCTTGGGCTCCTCCCAGCTGGCCTCCTTCTCCTTCTTCCGGAAAAGCACTCCTTGCCAGCTCCGCCCACTCTGAACCTCCACTTCATTCCAGCACGTACAGTGGAAAACTTTTTGAACGTGCCTTTGGAAAAGTCCGCCCCCCCCACCTGCTCAGCAGCACTCCTTGTGGCTAAAGCATCAGGGACAGGGGCTTCAGCCGTCTCTAGGCTTTTGTATTCCTTCTCCAGGGCTCTGGCCTTTTGCTGAAGCTTCCCAACAAATGCAGCACAATCCCAGATAGCCCTTTCGCCCCCCCTCTGGGGCCCACAGCCCTTCCCAGCTGTGCACCGGCTCTCACGAAGGTGGTCAGCGCCATCTTGCCTTCCTGTTCTGCAGCAGCCATCTCCCAGCCCTTGCTGTTGCCTTCAGCCTCATAAAACCGGAGGTGGTCAGCGCCATCTTGCCTTCCGGTACAGCAGCCATCTCCCAGCCTTGCTGTTGCCTCCAGCCTCCCTTCTCTGGCTCTGGATCACCCCTGCAGTGATCCTTCTGAAATGTGGAAGAATTCATGCTCTTAGAAGGGAAAACTTCCCCTGTAGATTCCATCTGTTTCTGCTCCAAAATTAAAAAGTTATAGATGTTTTCTTAAACCAAACCAAACCAAACCAAACACCAGGGTGTGGAGAAGGGGAGAGGAAGTGCCATCACTTCTTGACAGAACAATCTTGTAATCAGAGGGAATAATTTTACTCAGAAAGTGAATCTTTTTTAAAGTGTCCAGCACAAAAGCTAATAGAACTAATATATATATATATATATAGGCTTCAGAAGAGGAAAAGTTAGTTTTGCAATAGTGAATGGGGTAGGGGAGGGAGAAGAGAAATTAATTGTCCTTGGACAGACCCTGAGCTGAATTAGGAATTGTATAAGTGCCTCAAACTTAGATGTCCTATTTTCTGAACTGTGAATTGGGGTTTGAACAGAACTTTCTGGTCACTGCACACCTGTACTAGGTACCTTGATTTGAAGGAAATGCTGTTTGCAGCAAGCTGCCTTGGTTTAGCCCTGCTCCTCCCCTGCCTACATCTCTGCTCCATTTTGGTTCACATATTCATAAAATGGTTCATTCCAATGCAGAAATGAGATGCAACAATGCATCCAAGATAAAAGTGGCTGGGATAAAAGGTATGGCTTTTACCTTTGTACAGTAGGCTACATTCCAGTTGGAAGTACCGGTATATACACACACTTCTCCATCAGGAAAGCCAGAGTCATTATCACAGTTCTTATTGGACTGTTATTTCAACTTTATAATAAAGTTTTGAAAACTTTATAATAAAGTTTTGAAAATGGAAAGGAAAAAGGACACATTTCAGTAAGGCAAAAGCAAGAAGAGCATGGAGCAGTGCTGGTGAGGGAAGCAGCCTTGGGCAAGTCTCAAGGGATGAGTGGCGAGGCCTGGAGATTCACAATTTATACTGACTGAGAGTAGTTCTCTGAGATTTGAAACAGGATTTTTAGTTCCATGTTATATTTTGCTGTTGTATTATTTATTTGTTAATGAAACATGCATACTACCTAACAACTATAGTTTTCCCGATTGACAAACAATACAATTTATTTGGCACCATTTTAAAAATACAAGTTATTGGCTTGCCCTTGAGCATCCATTTTTAGGCCCAGAATCAGTTTTGGCACTTCAAAGGTGACACCAAGGTGACAAAACCAGGTCCTTTATATGATTATAATATCTAAGCGCGTATATTTGCTGACCATAAATCAGCCTGTGAGGACACAATATTTTGTAATGTCAGAATTTTTAAAATATACATTGGAGCAAAATGAATTATGTGAAAGGCTGGCTTTGACCTCCAGTCTTGCCATGACTAGAGAAACATCTCTTGTGGTAAGTAGATGGATGTTGAAATCTTGTCCCTCCAAAAATGAATGCTGGAAACATTTCCTTTTCATTTCTGAACACCCCATGCTGAACATTATTTGTATTCTGTAAAATAAATATCCCAGTGATATATTTATCTTCCGTGTATTCATAACTATCTCCAAGATAAAAACACTTCCTTTCATAAGCCTGATAGTGTTTCTCATACCATGTTCTTATTGACAGCAGAAACCGAATGCTTTAATTTATGTCCAGCTAGGGACATTTAATTAAGATAACTTGGCATTGTGTATTAATAAATAACTGAAATGAGAGCAACAAAAGCTTTAAACAAACAATTTAAGGAGATGAATGACAGAACATTAAATATTGACAAGGACTGAGGAGACACTTTGAACATACGCACTGAATGCTGTGTGATGAAGAGCTCATAATGGAACTTCGTGCCAAAGGAAGATGGAGATGCGGAAGGTGGGGGGGGGGATCAGTGTTGAGAACAGAGATGCAGGTGAAGTTCTACTGAGCTAGTTCAAAACTTTTGAGGGCTTGTTAAAGCCACCTCACAGGTGAAATGAGCTTTGACATCTCCCAAATTCTTCTCCACTATTAGATTAGATTAGAACCTGAATTGATACAATCTGAACTGATATCTTCCCCACATTCCAAGGGAAATTTAACAGAGTGGCATTAGTTTGCATTTGAGTAGGGTGGAGACTGCAGAGGTGAAATCTCAGGTGCAAAAGACTAAGTTCCCACTCACTCCTCATTGCATTTCATTCAAATACATGAAGCAGCTCTGTTACCTTGCTTCAGGTAGAAAGCCCTGCAGGATTCCTGAGGGTAAGGGGAGGGGCACATGGCTTGCTAAGGGTGGGTGGGGAATAGGTCCCTCCCACACCCTGGGCATTTTCTAATGACCCCTAGGGTGGGGTGAGATTTTTATAGGGGCAAAGTCCAAGAATGTGGGAGTGTGGGAGATGGACACCATAAGTACATATTTTCAGAGGCCTCGGAAATTATCTGAGATCCTCAAAAAAGGATAAATTATCCCAGCTATTTTCAAGTTACTGCACGGCAACGTTTTGAAGAGCTCATCCATTTTTAGTTAAACGTATAACCAAAGGCCTATTCAGGTCTTCAGCACATGAAACAGGAGAGTGGGGCTCTGCTTACTTATATACCCACCCACTGTTCCATTCCATTCAGGCCCCTTCTCAAGCGTGTTTGGAAGAGGGGCGGCCTGCCAACATGCATAGGCAGTTCCTGTGAAATGCAATTGTGAGTCCTAATGGCTGGGACAGCCCTGCCCCGAGAGCTCATGTTTGATAAACTGTTTCTGAACCTGCAGTGTTAAAGAAGGGCCAGTGTGGGGTGTAGGAGTGGGCACAGTGTGGCCCTCATCTCTGCAATCCTCATGTGCGTTGAATGCCTGATTAGGGCTTGAAGGGCATTCCTGATCTCGGCAGATTCTTCCTTAGCAACCTTTCTGCTGGTTGATGTGGAAAATTCTTGCTAGTAAATAAGATTACTGTACTCTTCTCTGTTTGGTTTGTGTGTGGAGAGAATGCCTTCCTCAGAACTGGGTGGGTAAGTAAAATCAGCTAGTATTGGTCTGATATATCTCTTTCCAGCCCCACTTAAGCAGCAAGCTCAGAGTAGTAGTTGGGATAGACCTGATTCTTACCTGTACAGGGTCCCTATGATGTCTTAGTTCTGTGCAGTTTGTGCTGAGAGACAGGGAGATTTGACTGGTGTGTTTGCCTGCTGCCAAAGTGATGATATGACCTTTTATTCACAATTATTGTATACCGCTTGCCCTCTCAAGGCGTGCTCTTCATGTTGAAAACACTGTTTCTGACAGATTTCTCTCATGACACATTTCATATGCTTTCAGGAAGGAAGGAGGCTTCCCCCAAAGAAATGCCATGCTTATTTTTGTTGTTAAAACATACTGTGGGTAGCTTTGTTACCTTTTCCTCTTCCTAGGTTGATGGAATATTATGCTTAGCTGATATCCTTACGGACAATACCCATTCCCAAGCTACCCATGCAGAGGCGGCAGCAGTAATAGCTCAGATTACATCTCCTCAACTCACCATCACTCATCATCTCAGCAGTTTCCTGGAGAACATGGAAGAGATTGTCACAGCCCTTCTTAGTATGTATACCTGACTGCTTCACATTACTCTGTACAAGCTGGTTATGAGCAACTAGGGAAAAGGAACCTGCTTCCATAGACCTTATTTGCAATTTTACCATTTGCCTCGGTAATTTCAATCGTAAGTTGAGTGTCAGAGATCAAATGTAATTTTTTTGGAAAAGAAAGCAGCAAACTTAAGGGATGTTGATTTTGAAACTGATTGTAATAATTTAATTCCATGATGCTGTCACGGAGGGTTGGGTAGTTAAAGGTTGAATTGTGGGAAATGCATATAAATGTGGAAGTTTCATCTTTTGTTGCACCAGGCGTCAGTGTTCTTTTTTGTCTTCCTCCCTGAAGATGCCATGGTGCACATTGCCCTTTGTTTCACCTTCGTACTACTGTATCTTGAATTAGGGCTTGGTATTGTATCAGTTTCAAATTCCTATAAATAGATAATCTAGACTTTTGGCTAAGGAATGTGGACTACTTCAGTTTTCCAGTCTACAGCAGGAGCTAGCTAGCAAGGCTCCCTCAAGTCCAGGCTGCCAGAAAAATAGAGACCTTTGGATTTGACTCAACTATTGCTTCCTAGCGTGCTGCTTCTGCAATTTTAAAGAATGAAAGTACTGGCTTATTCCGTCAGCCAGGGCAGGCTTATCTGTTTGTAATTTAAACTCTTAACAGAGGCAAAATGGAAAGGTGCTGTCCCCACCTGCCTGCTGTCCCTGGAGGTGGCTTTCAGCGAGATCTCAAGAAATCTCCTGGCGAGATTTTGCAGTGGTGGCAGGATGGGTGGGGCACCCAAGAGAATGCTGCCCCATGGGATTCTGCCACCTGAGGCGTCTGCTTCCGTCTGCCTCATGTGTGGGCCAGCCCTGTATTAACAACACAATCCTCTGTACCTCTACTCAGAAGCAAGTCTCACCGGGTCTGATGGGACTTGCTCCTAGGTGTATACAGGACGCTCTTAGATATGTATGGTTGCATACGCACCATACTTTTAAAGCAGACCCCCACCCAAGGAATCTTGAGAACTGTAGATTGTTAAGAGTACTGGGAAATGTAGCTATGTGAAAGGTAAACTACATTATTCTTGTGTGTGCTTTAAATGTGTGGTGAGTGGTGGAACCCTATAAGGCACCACTCCCTTGCAGGGTGGATTTGATTTAAATCAAATCGATTTAAATCACAATGTAAATCACTAGTCAGTAAGAATCATTCTTCACAAAAAGAATCATTCTTGCTGGTATAATCAGTAAGAATCATTCTTCACAAAAAGAATCATTCTTGCTGGTATAATCTTAATATTTACAACCAGAAGAAGGTTTCGTTTTTGGAATAAGAAAGTTTCAGAGTAGTTTTTACAGTTATATCAAAAATTACTGATTTGGTTATACTATTAGATATGCATAGACAGATAATTATGAAATTATTGTGAGGTTTAACAAGTTAACTGTTTATATTTGGACAACTTTTATGTTGTACTGTATTGGAAGGAGAAAAACAATCATTTCCTTAATACAATTTTAACAATTTATTTAAGTAAAACAATAACATTATAGTATATACAGTGCTTTTTTCTAAAAAAAATGTTTAGGGGTACTCTCATTTTGAGTCAAGAAAACCATCATTTTATAGTTCAAATTGGGAAAAATAAATACAGTAAATGGACAAAAGTACGAAGATTCACAAAATGTTTAGGGGTATGTGTACCCCTGCGTTCCCCCCCCCCCCCGAAAGAACACTGAGCATATATATCCATGTTTGTTAACTGATGTGTTTAAACAATTTTTAAATGAAAAAAAAATCTGATTTAAATAAAAAAAAAATCTGATTTATTTGAATTTTTTTTAAAAAAAACCCATTGATTTTTATCCACCCTGCTCCCTAGTACGCAATTCATTCTGGGCCCTGCCCCTGGCAGTACATCTATGCATTCAATGCTTTCCAGTAGTCTACAGGCCATGTGTGCTTTCCCAGCAAAAAAGGTGCTCTTCACTGGCAGAACAGCACTTATGTTGATACCCAGGACCCATCAGCCGGACTCCCCATGAATACATTACTCTGTTAATCTCATTAACGTCATTTTCTCTCAATAGTGGCCTAACTGACTACTGTCCATTTTGCTTGTTTGTTTTCTCTTTAGGCTGCACTCTTGTCGTCTTCTTTTCCCCTGTCCTGTATTGTGTGCTTTTGTAGAAATTTCAAATTCACTAGTAACAACAGTAGGTTTATTGTAGTGCAAGATAAAAAGGAGGGCATTATGCACTCATCACGTTTGAACGCTTTGAAACTGGCCATTAGGTGGTGACTATGTCAAAAGTATATAAGGCAGCATCTTGTATATCATTGAATTTGTGGAGTTTTGTGTCTGAGGATATGTGGGCATATAATGCTCAGATAGCACAACAGGCATACTCTCTATGTTTCCATTAACCTCAGAATTTCCAACCAGAGATGCTGCTGGCTATCAAGAACACATAGTTTAAACACGTCAGTTGTAGCCATGCTGGAGGATGAGGTATTGCAGGCAAGATTATGATGGAGAGATTTCAATATTTTTCTGTTGTTCTCACCCAGTGTCAAATTTATGTATAAGCTAAACAAGCTATAGCTTAGGGCCCCACTTTCTTGGGGGGCCCCAAAAAATTTAAAGGAAAAAACACCTGGGTGTACATTTCCAAAATATAAGATAAAAAACAAATAAAATAAAACCTACATACAGTGGTACCTCGGGTTACATACGCTTCAGGTTACATATGATTCAGGTTACAGACTTCGCTAACCCAGAAATAGTGCTTCGGGTTAAGAACTTCGCTTCAGGATGAGAACAGAAATCGTGCTCTGGTGGCGCGGTGGCAGCAGGAGGCCCCCATTAGCTAAAGTGGTGCTTCAGGTTAAGAACAGTTTCAGGTTAAGAACGGACCTCCGGAACAAATTAAGTACTTAACCTGAGGTACCACTGTATAGCAACTTCTTAATTGTATTTCAATTCAACAATTACTTTGATAAAATACATATTTTGTTATGTGCAAATGGCTTTAGATACCTATTAGGCACATAAATTACCATATAGCATATATGCAACAACAAAAAACAGTGACAATTTGTTGTTGACAAAGGACAGCTGGACATATAAAGGGCCCCATTACCTTCAGTAGCTTAGGGCCTCATCAAACCTAAATCCGGCCCTGTTCCCACCCAATCAACACCTTATTTAGACAGATGAGGCAAGATAAACTGCAACTTATTTGGGGGGGGGGCGGTCGATAAACATTTCCACCAATCAGCCACCAGTTTCTCTATCATATTTATAGCTTGAACAATTAAATTACTTTACTCATATATTTAATCTTTAAACTGTGGTGAAATCCAATTGCTGGGTGAGTTAAAATAAATGTGCAACAGGAATTAAAAGGCACTTAGAAGGTTATGATAACAATAGCTGTGTCTGCAGCATTTTTAAGAGAACTTCCAGGGAGGGTGGGTGAAAGGATTAGATCTCAAATGCATGGCTGTAGCGATAGCAAGATAAATTGCAGAATTACACTCTTACAGACCAATTAGTTTTACCCATCTGCCCATACAATCACATTTTATTTAGTATTATAACATCATCTTGAACAACATCCAGTGCAGGCTGCTAAGTGTAGTAACCCAGGGCCACTAATGAAGTCTGCTCACAGAGACTTTAGCTCATGATTTATCTTCCTATCTGTGGCAATACAAATAGAAATGCTTCTAGAATAAATATTAATAAGCAATTCAGAAAATGATAATGCAATGTGTTTGCTAAATAGTGGATGATTTCTGGGGCGATGTTGTAATCTTTTAGTGATAAGTGTTATGTTAAACAAAAGGAAATCTGCAGGGCAGATTTTTAGAGCAAAAAGCTTTCAACGCTGGACAAGCATGTGATTTATTTTAATCAAATTCCATATAAGTGGCCACGATAATTTTAGGGATGGGTAGGGGGAAGAGAAAGTAGACTATGGCACTTAATCGTGTCCTGAGAGTTTGGTGCATGCTCTGATAACAAGCATGGAGCTCCTGACTATTCAGGCTTTTCCGTTTGTTTTAATTGGGGGACTCCATCAGCTTGCACATTTTGTGGACATAGATCAGGCCTCTCTACTGAAAAAGAAAATGTAAATTGTTGAAGGGAAACTCTGTAGCCATAAAAGAAACCCTCATTGGACTGGAGTGTAAGGATGCAGTCCACAGGTAAAGGTAAGTTCCACAGAAACCAGTGCGACTTACAGGCACAGACAAGCATTTGAAGCAGGGGTAGGGAACGTGGCACCTTCTAGATCAGGGTTTCCAAACTTGGGTCTCCAGATGTTTTTGGACTACAGTTCCCATCATCCCTGACCACTGGTTCTGCTAGCTAGGGATGTTGAGAGTTGTAGTCCAACAACAGAGGGAGACCCAAGTTTGGGAAACTCTGTTCTAGGTGGTACTGAATTGCAACTTCTATCAGCCCAGCCAGCATGGCCAACAGTCAGGGATGATGGGAGTTGTTGTCCACTAGTCTAGAGAACACAGCTTAGGCTACTCCTGATTTAAGCGCATTTTGATTTAACTTTCTCTTGATTTCATCCTTACCAGTATTGCACGAAAGCTGAGTGGCCAGTTTCAATTTCAAACACACAAAGTAAACTGAGAGAAGTGATTAGCTGTACACATATGCATGTTTTGAGTTTCACCGGAGGGTAAATCAGGTTACCAAGGTGGAAACTAAAAGGTTAGGGGAATGCAAAGCAAAGCTAAAAGAAAATCTGGACCTGACCCTCCTAGCTAGTTTAGTAAACATTAGCAGAAGTTTGTTTGGATAATCCAGTGGTTCTCATTTAATATTTCCATCACATTGTTTTGTGTATATATCTAGAACTGTGCCAAGAGGCCACCTCTGGAGAGGTTTTCCTGCTGGCTTCAGCTGCACTTGCCAACATTACTTTTTTTGATACAATAGCCTGTGAGATGTTGCTTCAGCTGGATGCAATGAATATTCTCATAGCAGCTTGTGGTGACAAACAGAGAGTGGATAGTCCCTATTCCCGAGACCAGGTAAGTGAATACACATTTATATATTGCTATAGAATGGGGTGGGGAAACCTTTTTCAACCCGAGGCTCACATTTTCTTCTGAGCAATGTTTTCAGGGCCATGGCTAAGTGATGTGTCTACTGTGTTGCAACTCCTTGATGGACGTCACCAAATCCCACTTCTGTGTAATAACACCCCACATGGCAGGTTTAGAGAACATGTGACAATCAGCTGTAACTCTGCAAAGATTTCAGACACCATGTAAAAATATTCCTTGAAACAGCCTTTCTTTAAAAAATGGGGATATGCTCTAGCAAAACTGTGATAGTTTGGGAGTGGATAGGACCTTCCTCTAAGCTTCCATTCCAAATTGTATATTTAAGATGTATACAATTCTCTCTTTCTAACCTGTTATATGTTATCTGCAAGTCTTTATAATCCTTTAAAAGTTTTGATGCAAATGGTTCTGGCAACTCATCCGCCTGTGTTAGAGCATATAGTTCTGGGCTCAAAAAGTAGCTCAAATGAGTACCAGCGAGTTCCAGCAAAACCCCACAAGTCTGAACAAAGCTGATTCAAAACCCCACTGAAGCTTAATGAATGACTGTCATTGACGTCAATGCTACGGAAGCTTAATTAACAACTATCCTTGCACTCTGGCTCAAGAAGCCAGCAGTTTACAATCTCTGCTGGCAATCATCAAGCCAGCAGCTCTGGAATTATTCTCTTCCTTAAAGGCCCCACTTCTTTCTTTTTTTAAATGAAGCACTGTAAATGGAATGAGAGAAATTACTATGGCTGTATAGCTATGAAAAAGTAAAACAGCATCCATGTTTCTTTTGAGCAGTGGTCTGCCCTGCTGCTATAAAGCTCCATGACACTGTGTGTGAAATATTACACTACCACAGTGCAAACTATCCTTTAGATCAGGGATAGAGAACCTGCCGCCCTTCAGATTGTTCTGGCCTGGAACTGCCTTCATGCCCAGCCAATGGCCATAAGAACATAGTATAAGATGGGTCTGCTGGATCAGACCCATTCTGTTCTCATAGTAGTCAATCAGATACCCATGGGAAACCCAGAAGTAGGACCTGAGCATTAGAGCACTCTGCCGCCCTGTGGTTTCCATGCTGGCTGGGGCCGATGGGAGCTGGAATCTAGGAATTTCTCGAGGGCCGCAGAAATCTAGAGATATTTTGAGTTATATAGAGATATTTAGAGTTAGAACAAGTGGTTCATGACACTGATGACCACCAACTTAGATGGCTTTAAAAGAGGATTATAGGAATTCATGAAGAATAAGCCTTTCAGTGGCTACTAGCCAAATATCTCTGATCTGCCTCCATGGTCAGAGGTACAGTGGTACCTTGGGTTAAGAACTTAATTCGTTCTGGAGGTCTGTTCTTAACCTGAAACTGTTCTTAACCTGAGGTACCACTTAACTAATAGGGCCTCCTGCTGCTGCTGTGCTGCTGCTGTGCGATTTCTGTTCTCATCCTGAAGCAAAGTTCTTAACCTGAGGTAATATTTCTGGGTTAGCGGAGTCTGTAACCTGAAGCACCTGTAACCCGAGGTACCACTGTAGTGATGCTTCTGAATAGTTACTGAGAGATGCAGGAGGGGCGAATTCTCTGGTGATCAGGGCTTGCTTGCTGGTTTCACACGGGCAATTGGCCTGATTCAGCAGGCTCTCCTTTTGTTCTTATGTAATGCTGACGTATTTTGCAAGAAAGGAGGTAATTTGCTGGGTCAGGTCCTGGGTAGCTAGAAATACTCATTCTACCACATATGTGGTAGCAACTATGTGAATGGTTTGTAAAAATATACAGTAGGCACGGAGCCCCCAATCCAGACTGGGATGCTGGTGGGAGGAAAAGAAGGGGCTTAACCCTATGTCCTTGCTGCAGGCCTGATTGAGATCATTCTCCCCCTCACCTGCAATTTGCTTCCAGTGGTGCAAATGGGAGCTTTTATTTCAATGAAAATAGTTGAGGGGGCAGCACTTTATCCAAGGTGGAACCTCAGCAGGTGCCAAAGAGTTAAAGCATTTGATTTGACTGCTGCTGTCTTGCAGCTGCTATTTGCTTTTTAAAAGCTATTCGTGCAGCTGCTAATTGCATGGGAGAAATCTTGCCTGGTTTGGCCTTCAAAGAACCCAGCTAGCTTGGGACGAGAACTGGTCCTGGAATAATTTGATCACCTCTATGGGTTCTCTGTAAAGTCCTCCAGTACGGTGTAGGAAATATGTTCAGTCACCTATATGACCCCTATTTGCTAAGAATGTGATTCTTTATTCCCACAAATATATATATATATATATATATATATATATATATATATATATATATATGCTTTCGTAGATTTTCACGGGTACAGGAATGCAGGTTTTGGTGTCCTCGGGTATCTTCCCGTGTAAAAGTTGGGGTGTCTAGGCGACGTTTCGACGAGGTCTCACTCGTCATCTTCAGGCAGGTGCTTTCGGCTTCTTGTTACTGGAACAGAGCAGGATCTCAGTGTTTGAGTTCCTATAAATACTGTAGAGGAGGTATGGTGTATAGCCTCCAATGTTTTGGGCAGAGAGGAAGTTCCCAGGCTAGTGTGCCTTTTCTTCTTTTGTTCCTTAATTGCTTGAGGGATATCTTGAGTGATTTCTTGAGTGATATCCTGAGTACCACTTAGGTGGGTCATTAGGTGTGGATTAGTTGCTAAAGCCTTTGTGTCTTGACCTCTTGAACTTTGTGAAGAGTTTTTCTGAGAAGATGGGTGTACTACATTTAGTTGTGCTCTGGCTTGGCTTCGTGTATAGGGGCGAGCTGTGGTTTTGTGGCCTGTGCCAGCCAGATCTGTGTAGGGATTGCAGGGGGGTGCAGCATCCGGAGGTGCCACCATGGTTTGGCTACTGGATGGTGTCTGTAATTTATCTGTGGAGAGGGTCTGGGTTTGGGTCTGGTGTGGTTGATTGGTGATGGCGTTCTGTGTGCCTCTGGATCTGGTGTCAGTTTTTGTGGGGAGGGCTAATTTCCAGATGTCTGGCAAGCGGGATGTGTCGTCACGCTTGTTCATGTTGTGAGGGTGTTTCTCTATCTCGATGGCTTCCATGATTATTCTCTTGTGGTGATGTTCCATGTTAGAGAGCAATTTGGAATCTGCAAAATTAATTTCGTGTCCTGTTTCTTTCATGTGTTGGAAGAGAGAGGAAGTTTTTTCTTCTTTTTTGACGGCATTCTTGTGTTCTGCGATACGTGCATTTATTCGTCTGTTTGTTTGTCCAATGTACGTGGCTGGGCAGACTTTGCAGGGTATTTCATAGACCCCTTGGTTTTCCAACTGGATTTTATCCTTGGGGTTTCTGAGGATATTGGCTATTTTTTGGTTGGCGCAAAAGGCTGTTTTGATATTGTGTTTATGGAGGATTTTGCTAATTTTATCTGTAGTGCCCTTGATATAAGGAAGGAGGGCCATGCCATTGTTTTCTTCTGTGTCTTGGTTTTTGGGGGGTGTTTCTTTTTGGATTAGCTTCGTAACCCTGTTTTGCTGGTATCCATTGGCAATTAACACATTTGAGAGATTCTGTAACTCAGTTGTCAAGTGGTCTTTGTCAGCCAGGCGTTTGGTTCTGGAGATGAGAGTCTTGGCTACGGAGTTTATTTGTGCAGGGTGGTGGTGTGATTGTGCATGTAAGTAGCGGTTGGTGTGTGTTTTTTTCCGGTAGATAGTGTGTCCTAGGGAGCCATCAGGTTTTTTGTAGATTAGGACGTCAAGAAAGGGAAGTTGGTTGTTGGCTTCTATTTCCATAGTGAATTGTATTTTGGGGTGTAGGCTGTTGAGATGTGTGAGGAAGCTGTCCAGTTTTTCCTTCCCGTGTGGCCAAATTACAAAGGTGTCGTCAACATATCTGAGAAAGAAATCCAGCTAAGAATCATCCCCAGAGAAAAATCATCCAGATGCCCCAAACTCTACGGCCTCCCCAAGATACACAAAGAAGGAACACCACTCAGACCAATAGTCAGCTCCATAGGCTCACCTCTACAAAATCTCGCTAAATTTCTCGCCAAGCAACTCCAGCCCTATGCAGAATCCATCTCTTCACACGTTCCAAACTCCTTCCAGTTCATAGAAACAATAAAGAAGCAAAACCTACATCCCAATGACCTACTTGTGAGCTTCGATGTTGTATCTCTCTTCACACAAGTGCCCATTAATGAAGCCTTGACAGCCATTCAAAACAAATACAATCCCCCCGAATACATCTTGGACCTGACCAACCACTGCCTAACCAACACGTACTTCATCCACAATGGACAAAGATACAAACAGATAGAAGGAGCACCTATGGGATCACCCCTCTCACCGGTCATCGCAAACCTGTACATGGAACACTTTGAAACCAATGCTTTAGACAAGTCAGAACACAAACCCAAACTTTGGCTCAGATATGTTGACGACACCTTTGTAATTTGGCCACACGGGAAGGAAAAACTGGACAGCTTCCTCACACATCTCAACAGCCTACACCCCAAAATACAATTCACTATGGAAATAGAAGCCAACAACCAACTTCCCTTTCTTGACGTCCTAATCTACAAAAAACCTGATGGCTCCCTAGGACACACTATCTACCGGAAAAAAACACACACCAACCGCTACTTACATGCACAATCACACCACCACCCTGCACAAATAAACTCCGTAGCCAAGACTCTCATCTCCAGAACCAAACGCCTGGCTGACAAAGACCACTTGACAACTGAGTTACAGAATCTCTCAAATGTGTTAATTGCCAATGGATACCAGCAAAACAGGGTTACGAAGCTAATCCAAAAAGAAACACCCCCCAAAAACCAAGACACAGAAGAAAACAATGGCATGGCCCTCCTTCCTTATATCAAGGGCACTACAGATAAAATTAGCAAAATCCTCCATAAACACAATATCAAAACAGCCTTTTGCGCCAACCAAAAAATAGCCAATATCCTCAGAAACCCCAAGGATAAAATCCAGTTGGAAAACCAAGGGGTCTATGAAATACCCTGCAAAGTCTGCCCAGCCACGTACATTGGACAAACAAACAGACGAATAAATGCACGTATCGCAGAACACAAGAATGCCGTCAAAAAAGAAGAAAAAACTTCCTCTCTCTTCCAACACATGAAAGAAACAGGACACGAAATTAATTTTGCAGATTCCAAATTGCTCTCTAACATGGAACATCACCACAAGAGAATAATCATGGAAGCCATCGAGATAGAGAAACACCCTCACAACATGAACAAGCGTGACGACACATCCCGCTTGCCAGACATCTGGAAATTAGCCCTCCCCACAAAAACTGACACCAGATCCAGAGGCACACAGAACGCCATCACCAATCAACCACACCAGACCCAAACCCAGACCCTCTCCACAGATAAATTACAGACACCATCCAGTAGCCAAACCATGGTGGCACCTCCGGATGCTGCACCCCCCTGCAATCCCTACACAGATCTGGCTGGCACAGGCCACAAAACCACAGCTCGCCCCTATACACGAAGCCAAGCCAGAGCACAACTAAATGTAGTACACCCATCTTCTCAGAAAAACTCTTCACAAAGTTCAAGAGGTCAAGACACAAAGGCTTTAGCAACTAATCCACACCTAATGACCCACCTAAGTGGTACTCAGGATATCACTCAAGAAATCACTCAAGATATCCCTCAAGCAATTAAGGAACAAAAGAAGAAAAGGCACACTAGCCTGGGAACTTCCTCTCTGCCCAAAACATTGGAGGCTATACACCATACCTCCTCTACAGTATTTATAGGAACTCAAACACTGAGATCCTGCTCTGTTCCAGTAACAAGAAGCCGAAAGCACCTGCCTGAAGATGACGAGTGAGACCTCGTCGAAACGTCGCCTAGACACCCCAACTTTTACACGGGAAGATACCCGAGGACACCAAAACCTGCATATATATATATATATATATATATATATATATATATATATATTTGCTTTCGTAGATTTTCACGGGTATAGGAATGCAGGTTTTGGTGTCCTCGGGTGTCTTCCCGTGTAAAAGTTGGGGTGTCTAGGCGACGTTTCGACGAGGTCTCACTCGTCATCTTCAGGCTGGTGCTTTCGGCTTCTTGTTACTGGAACAGAGCAGGATCTCAGTGTTTGAGTTCCTATAAATACTGTTGAGAAAAACTCTTCACAAAGTTCAAGAGGTCAAGACACAAAGGCTTTAGCAACTAATCCATACCTAATGACCCACCTAAGTGGTACTCAGGATATCACTCAAGAAATCACTCAAGATATCCCTCAAGCAATTAAGGAACAAAAGAAGAAAAGGCACACTAGCCTGGGAACTTCCTCTCTGCCCAGAACATTGGAGGCTATACACCACACCCCTCAACAGTATTTATAGGAACTCAAACACTGAGATCCTGCTCTGTTCCAGTAACAAGAAGCCGAAAGCACCAGCCTGAAGATGACGAGTGAGACCTCGTCGAAACGTCGCCTAGACACCCCAACTTTTACACGGGAAGACACCCGAGGACACCAAAACCTGCATATATATATATATATATATATATATATATATATATATATATATACCACACGAATAAGCATTCTCTTTGAAAGACCAAATCGCTCCATTCAGTAAAATGGATGGATTAGCCATGCCAGACTCCAAATATATTGTAAGTTAGAATGATTAAAAGAGCAAATGGATAGAAATGACGTTTTTATCCAGTGAGTCATCTTGCCAAAAATGGAAGAGAGATAATTTAATTGAGATCAAATGTTATCCAGTATTTCCTCAAACACAGCAATGATGGCTTCTACAAAGATGATAAATTTAAATAAAGCAATTTTCCTAATAGAAAATGTACTGCAATTTGTGTTTTCTTTCTTTTTTGTGGCATCATTGCTGGCTTTTGTAAGATAATTTTCTCTGACACATGCAAGTTGTTCACTTCAGCAGGCATCCAGGTGGTGGGTGGATTAGGTCGGTCGGTCTAGTGCTTCACAGCCTGTGCCACAAATAAGGACACATGGTTTTAAGTCGTTTCAATTCGCATTTCTTCTCATGTGCCTCTTCATGGTGTCCTTCAGCAGGCCTAAGCAGTACTGCTACAGCCTGCTGGTGGGCTGCACCAATCCAACACCACTCTGCTTTGCACCCTCCCAATGAGTAGCAATGACTCTGCTGTGGGGAGGCAGTCTCTATGGTGGTTCCCCACCCTTTCCCCATGCCTGGCTGCTCCTGCCTGAAAAGGAAGGTATTACAGTGCTTCTTAAAAAATGTTCCAATGTTTGCAAGTCATGGAAAAGGCAGTGAGAACACCTCTACCTCCCTAGCTATATATATTTATGTTGTGAATCACCCTGAGATCTATGGGTATATGGTGGCATACACATTTTAACAATAAATATATCTTTAACAAAGTCTGAGCTGCTTACACAAGGCTCCCTGGGATTTCCCAACCTGGCACTGATTAGCCTCACATCCATTGAACTCCATCAATGCCAAAACATTGGGTCTTGCCACACCATTCACTGCTATATGCCTTCTATTATATAGACTTGAAACGCTCGTGAAGTAAGTACTTTTGGTAGATTTTTGAAGACTGATCTCCCATCTTCTATATCCAGCCATTTTGAGCCAGTTAACGCATGATGGTTGAACACACACACACACACACACACACACAGAGTTGTTTATAGGGTAATGACTGGGTTGCAACTAGCTAAGTGTGTTTCCAGGTAATGTAGGACCAGTCCGGCCAAACCTGGCCATGGACTCCCTTGTAGGCCAAGGGATGCAGGACACATCCCCGACCTGTTCCACCAGAAAGCACACCAGTACTTAATGAGGGCAGATTTGGGTGCCTTTGGGTACCTCAGTTCAGAGCAGAGAGTGGAATAGGAGGGTGACACCGATACCAGTGGAAGACTGCTGCTGTTGCCTACTGCCGCTGATAGCTCAAAGCACAATGGCTCTTAAAAGAAAGCCTCAGGGCTGAGCCAGGTTTCTCTCTGAAACAAAGAGCAAGTAGGAGTGAAACACCCTTTCTGCCCAAAAGAGAAGGGTGCTGGTTCTCTGAGGGCTTTACCAGCATCAAGGTAAAGTGTGCACCAAGCATTGCTCCAAAAAAAATACACAACAGATTGTCCAGAAAAGCAAGGGGTGGGAGAACATAGGAAGAAACCAGCTGCATCAGGTCAAAGCCCATCTAGTCCAGCATCCTCTTCTCACAGTGGTCCATCAGATGCCCATGGGTAGCCCACAGGCAGGACCTCTTGTCATTCCCAGCAACTGGTGTAAAATGGAAGATGTTCCTTTTTTTTTTAAGTGAACTTTAAAAGGCTGTCCTTGCATAAACCACCCTGCTGCACCTATCTATCTGAAATTTGGCAAGCTTCATCTCCCGCTACCCCAGACGTCATCCAGTTTTTTTTTGGGGGGGGGGGAATTGGAGAAGTTATAGGCACTTGGTGCTTGCCAAAACTAAAAAAAGAAGTTATAGCTGTTTGTTGAGTTTTCCATTATAGTTAATGGGGAGACATCCAAAGCATCAGAAAATGAAGTGAGGCAACGCAATGCCATTCCGTGGCTCCAAACCAAAGCGCCCCCCTTTACAAAGTGGGTTCCAAACCTGATATTTATTTAGGGCTCAATCAATTTATGGCTTTCTGGGACAACACACCAGCAGCTTGAATGGGGCCCAGAAGCAGATTCTTTTTTCTTTTCTTTCTTTTCTGCCTACATCACAGCGTATCTATTGGCTAAAGTCGTCTTTGTTTCTCTGGAGCCTTTTGCACAATACATCCTGGCATGTGTGACACAGTCATTGACGAAGTGACTGAGCACACATTTAGAAAACAACTTTGGAAGCCTTGCTTATATAGCAAGAGGTGAGGTAATCGTTTTGTCTCTGTTAACAAAGCTGAATATGATGAATTGCAATAATTAAATTTCTCAAAATACTTAGGAAATTAAACATGTGGCACAATTGCCAGTAATGGGTATAAAAATAAGAGCAGGGCAGAGTTTTGGAGATGGGCTTTCATGAACTCTAGCAACGCAGTTGGGGTGGAGCTATCTAATGACTTTTGTCTGTGAATCCATAATAATTTATTTCCATATTTTAAACAAAAGTGTTGATCTATGCTATATACATCCCTGTTTTGTTTACAAGAATTTAAGCGTTTTCAGGACATAAGAATTGAGTCAAGACAAATGGCAGAAGTTATTCTTCTTGTGCTCCAAGAATGGGTATGGGGGGGTAAGGCCCCCCCCACATGCTGGCCCAGTCCCAATTTCCCTTCCCCTGTTGCTTCCACTCCCAGACCTTGGCATAGGGGGCGGAAGATCTAAAGGTGGTGGCTACACAGATTTGATGGGATGCATGAATCCATGGGATTCAGAACCCTGCACGACTGGAATTCCTGGTAGATGGGTGAAGTGAATGTGCATATTTCCCCTCCAGACTTTCTTCTCAGGGCACAAAAGTCTGGTGGTAGGGCTGGTGTGGCCAGAGCATGCAGTTCCTCTTCTCCTTCTCCCATTCATTCTTGGAATGCCTGGAGAGTAACTTCTGAAAGAACCTTCAGACAGCTGCAAAACATACATGACAAACCAATGCAGAGGAACCATCCTTCTGAGGATCCCATGGTATCAAATACGCTGGTCCAGATGTGCAGGAGCAGCATAGAAAAAGTGTTACTCTGAAGACCTAGCTAAATGTTGCGCTGAATGCAGAGCGCACACTTTTCTTAAATAATTTACTAGTATGGGGGACACACACCTCACTGGGAACTTTTGTCTTTCCCTTGGAGGTGTGGGAATGGGATTTTCATTCTGATGTCAACTGGGAAGGAAGAAATAAGCTTTCCTGCATGCTGCAGTCCCAGTAACAATTGCCTTCCCCTCCTGTCATGAAATAAAGGAAACCAGAAAGGTAGCTGCACACTAACACATTAAAAATAACTTACAACCACAGTTCAATCAATATAAATCATACAGGCTGACATTTGGAGTTGTTCAGAGTGAATTATAGGATTAGGGCACCAGAAAGCTTGGGAACAGGGTTTTTCATCTTCAACACATTTTTCAGGTAAAGTAAATGTTTTACTTTGCTTCCAGTGTCTTCTAAAACCCCCCACAAACTTTCAAAAACCCTGTCATAATCCTGCATTATATTCAAGCATGATAATTGAAGTCAAACATTGATGATGCAAAAAGGATGCATTAAGGTTTTTTTTATAATCTATGATATATTTTCCTATTTGTTTTTTGAAGGATGCATATCAACATTGTATAATGGAAGCCTCTGAACTAATTTTCCTGACTTGATTGGGTCACCACCTGGAATCAAGGACCACATAGTGCATAGAAGCCTTTTTCCTGTCTCAGAAGGAACCCTTTGTCTTTCTATAATTTACATGTTAAGATCAGTCACTGCTTTCCCAGTCTCCCCAAACCCTCATATCTATGATAGGAAGGTTGGACGAAACATTGCAAGTCTTCCTTAACTGGACTTTATGCAATTAACTTAATTGAAATAAAACATAGCGGGAAGCAATTTTGCTTAGCTAGATGATAATTAACCACTCATTTTAGCACTTCCATATTTATGTACTTTGCCACCTAGTGAAATGAACACAGGAACTTTTGTTTTAAGATTCATTTTCCCCCATCCTTGTTAGTGACAGTAATAAAGCTCATGAAAAGCTGTTTTCTTATGACTATTAAAGATTTAATTAGCATAATGACTCCCAGCTCTGCTGTATGAGATGCTGACCATCAGAAAACGAGGGCACTAATTCTTAAAAAGGTGAGAGCATAGCGAGGGGGGAAATTCCATTATGTGTCATTGCCAAATTTTCTTCTCTACAAAATTAAGCTTTCTTCCCCCAGACTCTCCAAGGCGGTATTATAATGCAATCCTCTATGTGTCTATTCAATGTAAGTCCCATTGAGTTCATTGGGACTTGCTCCCATGTGTGCATTTAGGATCGCAGAGCCTCTTGCTTCCTTCCCAAAGTCTGGCTTAAGCCAGCACTGTGAGGGCTGGGGGAAGGCGTCAAATGTTGGCTCTGCGCAGGGCAGCATATTCCCAAGGCCCGCCCCCTTCAGCTTGCTCCTCCCCTTTCTGCAAATGCTAAGAAAGATAACACAACAGAGAGCTAAATGTGCACAGTGCAAGCAAAGGTAGTATTTGCAGATCACCTCTTTGAAGTGGTTATTTGCAGGGAAAGTCCGTAGCTCAGTGGTTGAGCAGCTACCCTGCATGTAGAATGTCTCAAGTTGAGTCCCCAGCATTTTCAGGTGGGGCTGGGAGAGATTCCCACCTGACCCTTGAAGGGATGCTGCTACTCAGTGTAGACAATACTGATCTAGATGGTCTGAGGCTCAGTCTAAACTAGCTTCCTATGCTGCTGTTGTTTAAAAAATGCTGCAGCATGGAAGGAAGAACATTTTGTTCTTTTCACTGTCCCGCACCCTGGACTTAATAATATGGTTGTCCTAGGATACCAGATTGCTGGAATTTTTGCACTTCTGTTTATCGCACCACTATTGTGCAATTATTACAAGTCATTCCATGAAGATGAATCAAAGCACTTGCCTATTTGTTTTTCTGCCAGTTTGTATTGCCTCTTATCTTATTTTATCTTATCTTATCCCTGCCTGCCTCTGTTTCTCACTGTATGTACTGTGTCTCCTGTCACTGGCAAAACTACTAATGGTTGTTAAGCACAATGCAGTTAAAATGTTCTGACCAGATAAGGAATTCTAAGGAGCTATTAGACTGTAAAGTTGGAACCTACCTTGCAAGTTACTGATTTCCAGGCATTATGAATATTAGGCAAGTCTAGGATTGCCTCAACCTGGTAACTCATGACTGCTATGTTTGGGCACAGGATTCTGGGGGTTACGGACCACTGGTTTGATTGAATATGCTAAGTCTTAGGTCTGTAGTTTTAATTAAATGAGGTTTTGTACTGAATAAGTCTCATGTATGTAGGGGTAATTTGCCCAATCTGTACATTATGGTGGTCTTCTTAAAATTTAAACAATTTTGGTATTGAATAAAATTCCCAGCACCATGATGGTCACTGTTTGTCTTGCACATATAAAGAAATTCTTTGGGATAATTGGATAAGGGGCAACTGGAGTCATTGAGCTGATATAAATTTATCAGTCAAAAGACACAAATACAAACACACACACACATACACACTCACACACATTTCTAAGATTCAATCAAATAACTTGAAGGAGTGGAATAATTGGCATGTATTCAAATTGTCCTTAATTGAATTCTTCATCTTTTGCTTAGAAAGCTGCATGAGGTGCAGTCTCTCCATGGAGCAAGTAATTTTCATTAACAGGATATCATTTAGAACGAAGGGACACATGCCTGAAACACTGTTAATAATTAACATTGAATCAACACATAGATGTGTCTTGAGTTCCCATTTTTTCTGCCTGTCACTATTGGCATTTCATCAAGTCATTTGCATCCTAAGTGGGCCTGTTTATTCAGAGAGATGACACTGTGGCACTGCTGAAGGAAGCAGGAGACCTTTGTGACACACAACCCAAAACAAATATCCTTTGTTACTATAATGACCTAGTGAGAGCCAAATTGATGGCAACTTGGCTTCCTTAACTCTATCAGTGAGGTTTGTTTGTTTGAATACACAGGGTAGGGCCTCAAGCTATGTTATCCAAACATGTGCATTTGCCCTACAATAGCACCGCCTGAGCCCCAACAAATGCTCTTGTGTTTCTGTACATTTCATTATGTACAATTCTCACACTTTCTAGTTTGCAAGCCACCTCCTTAGTTTAGCATTTATTTATTTTTTAGCGCAGCAGTGCACTGCATAAAACACAGAAGTGCCACATTCCTTTCTTGCTGGACTTTTGTGTCGAGAGGTGATGATCAAAGTTTGGTTCATAGCTCTGTATCTGTGATGCAAGGCATCAGTTGATGTGGCGTCCAATTAACTCATACTCATGCTGGGCCCACTGAAACTAAGGAACATAGCCATTGATCTCAAGGGGTCTACTGTGAGTATGAGTTATTGGAATACAACTCATAGAAGATACCTCAGTGATCATCTGGTTCAGCTCTGTGTTCAGTACAGGATCTGCAATGCAGGATGGAACTGAAGCATCTCTGGCAGAAGGCTATCTTCCATTGGGTGGGGGGGGAATACCTCCATTGGTTAACAGCTCTTCTACCATTAGGATTCTCTTCCCTGATGTTCTCAAAATTAGCTTTTCTACCATTTTCACCCATTAGTTGTACTCCTGCTTCTCTAGAGCAGACCTGTACAACCACAACTCATGGTAGTCATGCTAGCAATGGAATCACGAGTTAGGTTACTGACTCCCACTATGGGGTAGGGACCTCTGGAGCTTTTGAAGACCTGGTGTGACTAGCTGCCTATACACTTGGAGGATAACTTTGGAGTGATATTGACTCTGCAGTTGTTACAACTCCAGCCAAAGTGCCCAGTGCCTCAAATATGATGTAGTGTGGCATTGGTATCAGTTGACAGAATCAACTGATGTGGACAAAACGCTGCTAGCCACGCATCTGACCACATGCCATCTTGACTCCAGTCTCTCCTACTTATCAAATCAAGCAGAAGGTATTTGAATGGTTAAGTCTAGAGGATGGTTAATGTTTCAATGTGTTAGGGGAAGGTTCCTGCTGCCTTGAAAGAGGTGGTGGTGCAGCCATGGACCCCTTGAGTTGAAGCAACTATCAACCAGCAACAAATACTTTTTTGGACGAAGTGGTGGACAGAATTGTAGTGAGACTGCCACGTCTTGGATGACACCGATTATTTAGATCCATTCCAGTGTGGGTTCAGCAGTGGCCATAGGACTGAGTCACCTTGATTGCATGGATGGATGACCTTTGCAGAGAGCAGGACAAGGGACGTGCAACCTTTCTCCTGCTTCTTGATCTCTCTTTGGCTTTTGATACCATTGACCATGGTATCCTCCTGGACTGGCTTCAAGGAATGGGAATTGGGGGGCACTGCATTGCAATGGTCCCAGTCCTACCTCCAGGATCATGTCCACAGAGTAGCATTTGGAGGGCATTTTTCAGACCCCTGACAGTTACACTATGGGTACCACAGAACACTATCATATCTCCAATGCTATTTAACATTCAATGGAGCATCTGGGACAGGTCATTATTAGGCATTTGGGGCAAGGTGCTATCTTCTTCTTCTTCTCTGGCGAACGCTCGTAGCCAAGTAAGATTGTCTTCCATAAACACAGTTTTAACAGTGAGTCCGTAAGTGACTGTGGAGGCCAATTCTGGATCCACACGTCCTTCCACAGGGGGGGGGGGGGCATAGGTTTCCGGGCAGGAGTTGATCATGGTGAGGGTTTGCCAAGCATGCTTTCTCCCTTTCATCCTGAGTTTGAGTGTTTTCAAAACCCATAACACCTTTGCTAAAGGCTGTTCTCCAATTGGAGCGCTCACAGGCCAGTGCTTCCCAGTTGTCAGTGTTTATACTACATTATACAGTGTAGTATAAGGTGCTATCAGTATGCTGATAACACTCAGCTCTGTTTCTTCTTAATACTTAAATTGGGAGAGGCTGTGCAGGCCTTGGACCAGTGCCTAGACACAATGATGAGATGGTTGAGGAAAAACAAGCTGAGCTTGAATCCTGGCAAGACAGAATGGTCCACATGTCCAAGAAGCTTGTCAGTTGCCTACCCTGAATGGGGTTGCACTCCCTATAAAGGAGCAGGATTGCAGCCAGGAAGTGCTTCTGGGTGCAGTTCTGTTACTGGAGGCCCAGGTTGTCTCAGTGGCTAGAAACATCTTTTACCAACTGCAACTGGTATAACAGCTACAACCATTTCTGAACTAGAGTGCTTGGTCACAGCAGTTCAAGCACTGGTTTCTTTAGGCTGGATTACTACAATGTGCTCTCTGTGGGGTTTGCTATGGAAGCTTCAGCTAATACAGAGCACTGTTGGGAGGCGGAAATAATGATCTGGCTTCCCTTGAGCTACTGTGAAAAGGTGGCAATAAAAGATACCTCAGAAAATCGAAGGTGCTGATACTTAATTGGCAGCTTAGAAGGACATGTCTTAAATGCATGGTGATGGTAAGAATTGTGAAATGTAATATTTCAAGTGGTTGTTTCTCTTTAATTTAGGTTGTGACGATATTAGCAAACATGTCTGTCCTGGACCAGTGTGCCTCAGAAATAATCCAAGGGAATGGTATGCAAACCATGCTGCATCCTTTTTAATTCTGCTTTTTGTTCTGAATAATCTCACTATAGCCTGGGATGCTTATCAACAGTGTTTCACTCCTTTGTAGGTGTTCAAGTTTTAATGGAAATGCTGTTTGAGAAATCGTCATCTGGGAATTCACCAGAAGTAGCTGCTTGCGAACGAGTTCAGCAAAAAGCCGCGGTTACGCTCGCCCGGCTGAGTCGTGATCCCGAAGTGGCACATGCAGCCATAAACCTTAGTTGTAAGAATTTTAATGCTTAACATGCTGGCACTGTATAAAATATGCAAAATGCTGCATCCGTCAAAGTGAGGAAGCAGCTGCTTTGATTGTCAAAGTGGTCTCACTTATCTGCTCTCCGTATACCCTCTTATCAGCTGTGCTACATCAGAGGGCCAGTCCATTTGCTACTGTTTAGGCTTCTCTCCCCCCCCCCCAATCCATGCAGAATTTCAATCCTTCTGTATGGACTCAATTCTGAACCAGTCTACACCACCTGTATGTCTTCAGCAGTACTGTACAGATCTCCCCTCCCATGTTACTCATTGCATTACAACTGCAGGGGTCAGTTTACCTGACTACAGTGGTACCTTGGTTTACAACCACAATCCGTTCCAGAGGTCCACCTGTAAACCAAAACAGGTTGTAACCCAAGGCACACTTTCACCAATGGGGCCTCCAAATGTTTTTTGTTCGTAATCCAAAAAAAAAATATGGGTTGTAATCCAAAAAAAGGTTGCAAACTGGGACATGCACTTCTGGGTTTGACGTGTTTGTAATCCAAAATGTATGCAAACTAGGACATATGCAAACCAATGTACCACTGTACTTTAATGGATGTTTAGTTTGCATGGAAAAAAGTCCGGTTGTGAAGGCAAAAAGAAGCACAAATGGGTGTGCAAATGGCACACAACTGTTGCAGAATTGGGTTTGTTTTTTTTTTGCCTGCTAACCCAAATGAACAAAACAGGTTGCAACACTGTTCAAAAAGCTTAATCCTGCAGACAGTTAAAGTTGCACATCTTCAATTGGCCCTGAACAGGGACCTGACATGTGCACAACTGTTAAATGATTTCCATGATCACAGCTGGTGCATATATCATTTTTTCTTCATTTTTGAATCTCTTACTATGACAGCATTTCCTTTTAAAGAATTTTTTTCAGCTTTCCAAACAAAACACCTTATATGGGACTTTGTTAGTTCTCCAAAACACAGGTGATTATTTTTACAGTATTTTTCAGAAAACAGTAAGAGGCAGGGAAAGTGGGAAATCTTTTTCAATCCGAGGACCATGTTTCCTTCTGGAAGCTCCATAGCAATGGTGGGTGTTGTGAAAGTGGGTTTGCCCACACCGTTCTCCATCTTCCATCCAGAAAAGCAAGAGATATCTCAGCTCAAGGACACATTCTGGCCTGGTAAAAACACCAGAGGAGGGTGCTGGGTGCCAAAAATGGTGTGGTTTATGGAGGGGTGTGTCCTGTTCAGAGTCCTGAGGGCCATATAGAGATGGAGGAGGCCACATTTGACTCTCAGGCAGAAATTACTACCCTTGCTCTACAGTCATTCAGTGACACCAGTGGGGTCTTCCAAATGTGGGAAAATGGGGTGGGCAGGGGGGCAATTCTATACCTTTTCTAATAGAATAATGATAGAGAGAACTAAGTGGACATCCCCAAAATTACAGAGACTCCCTGGTTGTGAAAACAGAACTGTGAGTGCTTTCTGAGTGACGCTTCTACAGTTCACTGTTTAACTGATACATCACATTTCAGCTCTTTATAATACACACAAGGGAAGTTCCTTTCTTGTTTTCTAGCATCACTTTTTACTGAATTCATCATCATTTTCACTGAAACAGATAAATCTGGAAAGTATATCACACTGATGCAATGTTGAGAATTGTGGAGATTTGAAATTACTCACTTTTCAATGTTCTTTTCAAAATATATAGGTATTCCACGCCTCATAGAACTTTGCAGGTCTCCTACCAAAAGAAATAACAGTGATTCTGTTCTTGTTGCATGTTTGGTAAGTGCATCTAATTATTTGCCTTTAGCTTTCCCATGGGCTTTCTATACACTGAAAATATATTTAGCACAGTAGGATGTGTTTTGTAGTCTCTCTCATATCTAAAGAGCATATTAGAGCTTCCTTTTGTTGCTGGTTAGTATAAATTTCTAGAGAAATATTGCTTCAAAATCCTCTTGTTCCGTGCCAAAATCCACACCTCATGAGTTGATATACATAGAATACTAAATATATGTTTTCCCCAGTTCATTTATATGGAAGAGGCAGCCCCAAACACACTTTCCTTTTCATGTGTCGCTTCCTTTGTTGAAGTGGAAAAGCCTCTTTTGACAGGAGACCTTCAGAGCCTGTGCCTTTAAGGGATCATCTGGTTTGGCTATTTAGTTTTATTTAAAGGGTGCTGCAAAGTGCAAGTAAATAAATAGGTACTGCTCCGGCGGGAAGGTAAACGGCGTTTCCGTGCGCTGCTCTGGTTTGCCAGAAGTGGCTTAGTCATGCTGGCCACATGACCCGGAAGCTGTACACCGGCTCCCTCGGCCAATAAAGCAAGATGAGCGCCGCAACCCCAGAGTCAGACACGACTGGACCTAATGTTCAGGGGTCCCTTTACCTTTACCTTTTACCACTAAAGACTAAGTCCTATTGAACCCAGTAGATAACCCGCATAGCATTGTATGAGATAAAGCAAATCTGGCTTTGCAGATTTGTGAACCATTCTGTGATTGTGAGATCTACGGAGAAAGGGTGGTGTACAAAATTCTTTATTATTATTTAATTTGCAAAGTATGTGCTTAAACAGTGAGCAAACATTAACACTCCAACAGCTGTGGCTATGGAAGAAGCAAGACCCTCTTGGAGTGTTAATGCTGTGAACCCTTCAGTTGTAGCTGTTGATTTACTTGAACTGAGAACTTTGTGAAACCCAAGAACAAAGAACCAGGCAGGCAACTGTATGGTGTTGGGGGTTTGTGCTTTTGGGGTCTGTTTACTGATTTGCTGCAAGTTTAGGCAATGTATTTATTCTTTTTAATGCTGTTAATATGCACTTTTTACAGGTTAGTGGCAATGGGAACTTTTTTAAAAGAACTGTTTAATTGTTTTTAAAGAATTGTTTTCCTTAATGGCCCATCACCCAGGCAAACATCTCCCTATATTTTAACACTTGCTGGGCCCAGGTGTTAGAAGGGTCTCACCAAGCAGCCTGCTGCTCCACTGCAACTCACAACACTCTAATAGGCACACTCTTGCCAGCAAGCAAGCAAGCAAGCAAGCATATACAAGCTTTACTATGATCTAGGTCTCTTCTGTTCCTGATACCACTGTGTTGTGTACAAATTTGCCTCCAGGATGTTACCAGAAATAGGGATTTCAATGTTACAATGTACTGAGGCTTGTTAGTCTGGAATCATTTTTTATTTTCATTGCAGAGGCAGTTAGCTTATAAGAAATTTTTATTATAAAAAGATTATCATGTTGCCATAAGCAATGCTCAGAATTTTGTGACCTCCCATCTGATGACACAATAAAATAATTCCCATAATAGGCACATTTTTTTTTAATGTTGATAAGTGGACAATATTTCTTTGTGCAACTGAGTTTTGCACTCATATTTCTGTCCCCAAATGGTTGGAAATCATGTGATTTACTCTTTGAAATAATGGTAATGCTTACAGACACCAATCAGGGTGGAAGCAGCTGTATGCTAAGTACTGGGCAGAGACAATTCCTATGTCAATTTTAAGTCTGAACAGTTTTAAGTAGGGAGATGAAGTGGCTTGCCTGAGGTCACACTATAAATCTTTGCCGGACTTGAGAGCAAAATGAAGACTGACCCTCAAAGTGCTTCACTGGCACAAACCCCATAGAAATGAATGTGCCTTTTGCCAGCAAAGGGATTTCAGGGTCTTCAGGAAGGGATGCTTTCAGAGAGCTTGGTTTTAAGCAATCCTTTTAAAGAATAGATTCAGTTTAGTTTATTCGGTGGAAACTAGCAGATTCCCCTACCAAAATTAAGCCACAAAATCAAAGCAAGGGACAAAGGATCAGGGTCATGTATGCACAACCTCACTCAGTAGAAGCCTGAATGGGACTTAGTCTAATGTTGTTCCATGCACCACCAAAAGCAATTTATTAGCAAGGTTGTTTCAGCAACGTATTTGGGCAGTGTGGACAGTCTCCCCATACAGGGCACCAAACCGAGGCAGGCACAAAATGATGATGATGATGATACCTATATTTATATAGGCACCTACTCAAAGTTAGGCCACGGTCAGATGGGCAAGTGAGTTGCCGCAACTATGACATAGTGCACTGGAGAGCCCATTGAGAAGATCCATTAAGAAAGCAACTGTACCAGAAGGAATTATTGAGAAAATAAGAAATATTTTGAGGGGGTGGGGTTGGACAAATTTTGTCCTTGCTCAGGGCACCATATTACCAAAGTCCACTCCTGGTTTAGTTTAGTTTAGTTTAGTTTAAATAAGAAATTTAGCAGAGACCTAGTTTCTTTTCAAGCACCCATATTACAGCTGTGCTGAAATCTCAGAAGCATGGCTTTTAGAAAAAAGAGAAAAAAGTATGTGTTTTTAATACCACAGTCCTATACATGCCTATTCTGAGTTTGACTGGGATTACTCCCACAGAAGTACATGACATCACAACCTAAATGTTACAGATTGCAGATATCCTTATGATGGGAGCATCCGGAAGCATCAGCTTAATTAGGCACACACAAACTAACATCGGAACATAAATTATGAAACTGTTGTCGACAGGAATGCTGTCGTTTAATAATGTTGCCCATTCTGATACCTGTACATCTAAACATGTAAATCAATTCTAGAATGTTGATTTGCTATTTGAGGTATGTGGCCACACACACACATAATGTATGAGTCTCAACTGCTCTTCAAGTACACAAATAAGTAACCGTATTGAATCAATAACATCACTATGATAGTGTCAATCAGTTAATGGTTAAGGGGATGTCTGCCTCAGCTCAATAGTCATTCTGAACAAGTGATGTTTCTTTAGCAGTGCATGAAGCCAGATTTTTATTCTAAAACTGTATTGTCACATTTTTCTTTCAGGCAGCCTTGCGGCGACTTGCTGTTATCAGCCCTGATGGCCTTCAAGAGTCAGATTTCCAGCAGTTGGTCAAGCCCAGGCTTGTGGATTCCTTCCTGCTCTGTACCAACATGGAAGAAAGCTTTGTATGAACAAACCACAAATATAACCCAAAATAGGAAATAGTGTTACATAGGGCAACGTAGCTAAAATGTTATTTATGATTAATTTATTTCAAGTGCTAAAAAATCAGCATAGGGGAAAAATGAGGCCATTAGGCACATAAAAAGTGACCTGCTGGGTCAGACAAAAGATCTGTCTAGTCCAGTATCCAGTTCTTGCAGTGGCCAACCAGATGTCTGTGAAAAGCCGGCAAGCAGACACAAGTACAACAGCCCCCTCCCCATTTGTAAACTGGTGTTCCAAGGCATCCTGCCTCCAATATCAGAGGTAGTTCCACTGAGAACCTTAGGCTCCATACATTTGTCTAACCTCTTGTGGGGGCACATTTCATACTTTAGCTACCCCATTCACATTACTTGGATAAGCCAAGGTATTATGAGAGAGGAAAAGAAACATCTCTCTATCTACTTCCTCTACACCTCACATAATTTAATGCATCCTTATCATGCCTCTCTTTACTCACCTCCTCCCCAACTGAGAAGGCCCCAAATGTTGAATTGTGTCATAGGGGAGTTGTTCCAGCTCCTTGATTACCGTATTTTTCGCTCTATGAGACGCACCAGACCACAAGACACACCTAGTTTTTGGAGGAGGAAAACAAGAAAACAAATATTCTGAATCTCAGAAGCCAGAACAGCAAGAGGGATCGCTGCGCAGTGAAAGCAGCAATCCCTCTTCCTGTTCTGGCTTCTGTGATAGCTGTGCAGCCTGCATTCACTCCATAAGACGCACACACATTTCCCCTTACTTTTTAGGAGGGAAAAAGTGAGTCTTATAGAGCAAAAAATATGGTATTTGCTTGCCCTTTTCTCCACCTTCTACATCAGCAGCCATGGACCAGATTAGGCCCCCCCAACCTGTTTTCCTCAAGTTTATTGCTCACCTGCCCCACAACTGCTGTCATATATGAGACCAGAAAAGGCATGACCACAAAGTAGCAATGGGGCAGCCTTATAGGGCACTCCCAATTGTCCCTTGGCAAGTAAGGGCTGTACCGGGCACATTTTCAGTTTATACCGGAGGTAATACATAGCCATCGTGGCTACTAGCCTTATTCTCCATGATTTTGCCATTTCTGCTCAGGGAAGGAGATCAGCACAGAGTGCTCTTCTCACACACACCCCTTGATTTGTACAGCAGTATGCAGTATGCAGATTCCCAGAAGGGATCCTAGCCATCAAGTTATTAAGGATCTGAACTTTGGCTGGATGGAAAGCAAGCCCACAGGAGGACCACATAGTGCTGGATAAGTATACAGACATATGCAGGGTGATCTAAGTTAGTTGTTGATGTGTAGTGAGTAGATGTTTTATATTTTCCTAACTGGCAAACTACTAATTGCACAGCAGCCTTCGTCCCACCTTCCAAAAATGAAAAGCAGAGTGCTTTTGAGAATGGAGGTCATGATTCTCCCCCCCACACACACAGTAGCTGTTTTTCCTTCTACCACCCAAACACATTCCCCTTCACCCAGTTCAATATGCGTGTTTATTCTCGTAAGTGGGAAACTGGACTGTGAGCAATGACAGGCAGTGTATGGGAGTGGATTTGGAGTGGGAAAACCATCAGAAGAAAGGGTTAAATAATGCATCTGCTCATAAGTGACCTGTTCTAGAGCTGCCTTTCATTTAACACCATGTCAATTGGGGTTTCTGTATATGAGTAACAACACAAAGCAGAAGACCAGATATTAATCATGATGTTTTAATATTAAGACTGGAGTAGAATCTTCACCAATAATACATTTGTGCAGAAAATCTGTGGCTTCTGGTTAAAATGTTTACTGTTTCTTTTTTTAAAAAAACAACAACCACAACTTTATATATCGACAGTGTTAGCTAATATATCAAACTATATTAACATATGAAATGGAAACAAAGAAGACTACAGTGTAAGCCATTGGGTGCAATCCTGCTCTTATTTAAGTCAGTTTCAAAATGTGATGATGGAAAACGAAAAGCTTTATATCCAAAGGTGAATGTTAACATAAATTTCAATAGAAATGTGATTCTTTGAGTGCAGTGATGACTAAATGCTGGTAAAGTTATTTGCAAGAACAAGTGCTGTGCCGAAAATTTCTTCCACTTCCCTTTTAAACCTTTCCCCCATCACTTAATAAGAAAAGAAACTTTGACTTCAGTAGAACTGTGTGTCGACTTAAATTACGAATCTAATGCCACATCTGCGCTATACAGTTAAAGCAGCACAATACCACTTTAGACAATCATGGCTTCCAGCAAAGAATCCTGAGAAGAGAAGTCTTTTTAAGGATGTTGAGAGTTGTTAGGAGGATTCCTATTCCCCTCACAGTTATACTCCCAGAGTTCCCTGGGAAAAGGGATTGATGGTTAAACCACTCTGAGAGTTGTAGATCTTTGAGGGGAATAGGGGGTCTCCCAGCAAATGTCAGAATCCTTAACCGACTAGACTTCCCAGGATTGTTTGGGGGAAGCCATGACCATTTCAGGTGGCATGATACAGCTTTAAAGTAGTGCAGATGGGGGCCTTAGATGCCTATCCTGTAGTCAGCATCAGCGAGGCCAGTGGGAATTATGCATGCATAAGTGGGAGAACTATTGGAACCTCAGTGTTTAGAAGAATTGGTGGCAAAGTGCCAGGCACTTAGTTAGGCTCTTGTTTTCTGAGTGGCAGACTTGCCAGAAACATTCTCATATCAGCGATTTCCTGTCAGGTTATGGGAAATGCTTTAGGCATGTATTTAAGCATTGAACTAGCCTGGCCTAAACTATAGGTATGATAGAGAGTCTTCTGCACACACTGGCATATGTGCTGAATATGGAAATTGTAAAATCACGTTTACTTCAAAAAATGATGATGATGATGATGATGATAATTTTCTCTGACATATATTTGCATCCACCAATTCTACTATTTATATTTGTTTTTGTCTCCAATATTATTAAAGATTATTTGCATTGAGAATCCCTGGTCAAATACTCATTTGAAGTAAATCTTTTTTAACATACAAAGTGGAATCCAGGAGATGGTACATCAGTGGTCCAATTCTGACTCTCTTCTGATGATTTAAATAAGTGTAAAATGTTCTCTTGTTCCTGAACAGGTTTGTCTGGAGTTAAGTCTCAATGTTTTAAAAGAGCTTTATTCCACAAGCCAAGCTGTTTCGATTATATTAATGCACACCACAGAGGGAATGACTATATTGCTAAACACATTCCAGTCTTTGAGTAATGAGAGGTTTCACAGGTCTTGCACATCTCTTGGGTTTAGTTTCCTTGGGGTGAGGTTCACTGGAGACTGATCGTGTTTCTGTGATGTCAGCAAAGCTGCTCAAATGGTTTATAAGCACAAGTTAAAATAGACATATAGAATATTACAAAAACAAAGACATTAGCAGCACAATCCTATACATGTCTACTCAGAAGTAAAAAGCCATGGAGGTAAGTGGGTATACAATGGTACCTCGGTTTACAAATTTAATCCATTCCGGAAGTCCGTTCTTAAACAGAGGTCATTCTTAAACAGAGGTGCGTTTTCCCTAATGAGGCATATCGCCGCCAGTGCCCTTCCACCATCTGGCTTCCATTCGTAGACTGAGGTAAAGTTCGCTAACCGGAACACTACTTCTGGTTTTGCAGAGTTCTTATAATGAATAGTTTGTAAACAGGGCTGTTCTTAAACCGAGGTACCACTGTACATTTAAAAGTCTGGGAGCAAAAATGCAACTTTGCCTACACTGCAAGGATATTGATGGAGTCACCAGACAGGCCTCTCTGGGAAGTGAATTCCACGAATGGAGTGGGCGGGGGGTGGGGAGGGCAACCAAGGATGATCTCTTTCTGGTCCCCACCCATCTTACCTTTGATATTAATTGGTGTGTGTCGGTGTACATGATGCTAAGACATGAGATTTTAAAATATATTTTGACAGCAGTACAGGGAATATTGTGCTTCCATCTAGTTATCTCTTCCATGATGTATCATGTCTCCTACTGGCAAGACCTTTGTGTTTTGGCTCAGTATTTCAATGCCTCCTTAATAATTGCTACAGTTTTAACTATATCTTTTTGTAACACTCAAGGTGTTTGGCACTAAAAGGTTATGTTCTACTGATGGGAAACTCTATTAGATTAGAAAAGGAAAATGTAAGAAGCTGATTATATATAGAACTGGAATAATGAAACTATTAACCAAAGGTGGAAACATGTCGTGAAAAGAAAATGAAAAGAATCCACATAAGGAACTGGCTCAGATAAACATATGTTCAGATATACCAGTTTGGGTCAGAGTGAAATTAAACCGAATAAATAAAATTAAACAGCTGGTGATTTTTAGTTGTTTGTGAACTGCCTTAGTATTTTTTCTCTAAGTGAAATGTGGCGTGCACATTCTAACAAACTGTTTTTGTTATCAGTATCATCATCATTCTTTAAACTGCCTTTTTGCAGATAAAAAACATGAAAACCCAATAAGGCTACACCGTGAGGTGATATGGATACAGGTTTACATATGCATTTACATATGCATTTGAATGTAATTTGCCCTTGTCCCGAAATCTAGGTGAAATTTGTCAAGGTTTCTGCCCTTTCCTCAGCATAATACCCCCTTAAAAAAAAGCCATAAGCATCTGTTTCTGTCAGGTTAGTATGCCTTGGCAAAATACATACAGTTCTAGTGAAAACTGTTAAAACCTGTTTTTCGTTTTCTAAAACTTACCAAAACTGCTTTTGAATTTTGAGAGTTTTCAATAATCTGGTACACACATTTGGTCTTACTGGTACTTCCCTTACACACACACACACACACACACACACACCGCCCCACACGAAACATCCACAGTTAAGACTATTGACAGCCCGGAGAAGGGGGCTGAATCAGAAGAGTATAGGTTAGAAGTTTTGTTTTTAATTCCTGACCCGGTCACACTCCTTTGATATATCTTCATAGTATGAGCATCCTCAGAAGTAAGTCGCATTGAGTTACATGGGCCTTACTCCTTAGTAAGCGATCATAGGGTTACAGCTTGAGAAGGTAGCAAGCTTTGTATTGAGAAACACCTGATGGGTGCAATTCGCATAGTCCCAATTCTTCCTGGTCATCTTCCAGAAATCCGGAATTCTGATAATATTTCTTCTGAATTTTGGTGACTGGAAACAGGAAACTTTTTTGCTTATCCTACCAGCAGCCTTGTTTGGGGGAATCAAAATGACTCTCAAAGGCAAAGAAAAACTTACAATGCTGTTGTTGCTTTTGCTTTTTAAATCTCTTCCCCCCTCCAAGCACTTGAAGTATTGTTTTGAAAAGGTTTTAGTCGGTGCTATTTTTCTAGAAAAAAAGAGGTGCCGGAACTCACCATGAAAGTCTCCCTTGTTCTCTTATAATGGTAATGGCGCCCACCTAAGAAGCGTTGCAACTGAGCTGCGGTGAGTTCTGGTTGAAATAAAGCCCTGATTTTAGTGATGTGCTCAGGAATCTGAGATAATTCATCAGTTCTGCAGAGACTACAAATTTCAGGCAGACCTTTTAAAGCAGAGTTCATGTTTCGCCTTTTCCAGGATGTTCCATGGTTTATTCAAACGGAGTTACTTAGATTGGTGCTGATGTCCATCTCAATAAAACCATATTCTTCAAGGAATGCAGTCTAGCCTTTCTACACAGCAAATAATCTGGTTGAAACTTCTCCAATCACCAAAGAAATAATTTCAGCAGAAGCTGCAGTATCCAGTAGGTCTGGTGTTATTTGGATGAAGGGTTGTTTTGTGCTCCTGCGTGTGAATTTAATAAGGGAGTGTCTTTGTTTAGGTGCCCTGTAGTCATCTGAACTTTTTCCAGAAACTTCAGAAGTGTGGCTTTTTCTCGGTCCATTTCGTAGGAGCTTAGACACGCCGCTTTTTGGAGGACTTTGATCTTCTCGGCATACCTCTTCTCCTCCGCACGATTTACTGCTCTTGCCCATTTCAGAGCCATCGTGTCTTCAACCTTTGTCACAGACATCTTCTTTACTTTCTGTTTATTCATAGTAGACACTTTACTTAAAATCACAGCACAGCAGCTAAGCTGGACAAAGAATTAAGGTTTCCCCCCTCTTCCAGGTAAAGGGGAGTTATTAGCTTATTTCTTTCAAAAACAAAAAGAAAAGCTATGTTGCATGCATGTCTCTGGAAACCCTTCAGGTGAATAATTAACCAATTTTCTCAGGGCTGGCTGCTTTCATTGTTTCCCTAGTGTGCCATCCTTTCAGTTGATTTAATAAACTGCCTGGAGAGTTCAAGGAGGAAACAACCTTTAATTTTGTACCTGCACTTGAAGATGATTTTTAATTTAAAGGTGCTGAGATATAAGCTTTTTAAATTTTATTTTACTTCACGTGAACTTTTGAGCACGGTGGCCCTGATCAGAACTGTTCTAAGGATTCCTTCTATTTTATTGCTACATTTTATCCTAGCCTTCTCTGAAGTGGGATACAATCGTTCCCCTCACACTTTAACCTCATGACAACCCCGTGAGGTAAGTTATCTGAGAGACTGACTGACCTCAAGCTGCCAGGCAAGTTTCATGGCTGACAAAGAATTTGAACCTAGACCGTCCATTCAAAAACTAAAGCGTTCCAAAACCAAGGCGCGCTTTCCCATAGAAAGTAATGCAAAATGGATTAATCCGTTCCAGACTTTAAAAAACAATCCCTAAAACAGCAATTTAACATGGATTTTACTATCTAACGAGGCCATTGATCCATAAAATGAAAGTAATAAACAATGTACTGCAGTCAGACAATCAATCACTCAATCAATCAATCAATCAATCAGTAGCTGAACTGGGTTCCACAGTCACAAAAACAAAACAAAAAGGAGCCACAAAAACAAAAATGCAAAATAAATAGCAAAACCAGACAGACCTCAGTGTAACACTCAAATCGGAAGTGTAAGACTCAAAACAGAGCACTTTCAGCTTCTTAATAAAGTTCAGAAACCAGAACACTTATTTCCGGGTTTGCAGTGTTTGAGTTCCAAGGCGTTTGAGAACCAAGGTACCACTGTAGTTCCTTCAGCCTACAATTTTTGCAAGTGTAAAGTGAAGCTGAGCCAAGTTACTGCAGGTTAACTCCAGTCTTCCACTTAAGGGTCTCCAAAGAGCTCAGATGAGAATGTGGTCACTCACTTCACTTGTTTCAAGAAGTCCGTTCTGCATGAAGACTTTAAAAATCTTTCTAGGCAATAAATACATCTATTAAAAAATGGCTTTATTTGGATAATCAGGAAAGCTTTCATTTGCACAGCTTCAGCCTTTTAAAAAGAAAGAATCCAAAATTATAATTTCACAATGTAAGCAGGGAAGTGCTCATTGAGGGAGATGTGCTGACATCTACTGGAAATGTAAAACATTTCACTTTGCATTTACAAGTCAGCTTGCTCAGTGTCTTTTGGCTGACATCTAGAGTTTGAGGAATCTTTGCACTTGCAGTGGTAAGTGCAGTAAAAGAGGCAAGCCTATTAAATCAGGACTGGCAAACCTGAATCACTCCAGATGTTGTTGGACAGCAACTTTTATCAGCCCCAGCCAGCATGGTCAAGCATGATGGGAGCTGTGGTCCAGCAACATCTGGCAGGCCACAGGTTAACTACCTCTGATGTAAATGGAGGGACGGGAGAGCGGAAGGTAGGAGGAAGATACAGCGATGGTTAGAGGAAATGTATTTCTCGATACATCTATATACTTGATACAAGTATAATACACTAGTTAGCCTGTGGTAAGATGGAGTTCTATGCTTTGAGAGGGTTCAGCAGAAAGAGGATAGGAAGCACACCATCATTTTCATCTCTCCTCCCATGCTATCTTGTGCTCTTCTGTTTTACTTGCATGTTTGGCCCTCTGGGATAGCTATTTAAATCCCTTGCCATGCAATCATAGGAAGCTGCCTTATACCAGGTCAGACCATTGGTTCATCTAGTTCACTATTGTCTACAGTCTCTACATGGATTAGGGGCAATTTTCTAGCACTTCAGATTGGAGTGTTTTCCAGCCCTACCTGGAGATGCAGGAATTGTACCTGGGATCTTCTGTATGCAAAACACATGACCTATGACTGGGCTGCAGTCCTTCTTCATACTGGTCATATGATATTGTCTAGAAACCCTTAACAATAGTTCAGTGATATACGTTCAATAACGTATGCCAGCCTTTTTGTTTGCACTCAATCATTTTTGTCTTGCAAAAATAAAAAAATATATTCTGATTCTAGTATTTTATATCCTGAGAGGAGGATTCTGGGTGATGTGATGTGAAGCAGACTGTAAGCATGATGTGCTACATTCTGTTCAGAACTGGAATTCATAGAATCATAGAATCATAGAATTATTTGGCTGTCATCCAGCATTAGAGTTAGAATCTCTGACATGACAGTTTCTGAGTTGTATTAATATGTTTTAATCTTGCAAACTAATTTTGTTCCTCCAGCCAGCCATTGCAGCATTATGTTTCAAATTTGCAGGGCTAACCAGTTTCCATCTACCCATCAATTTCATTTAACTTCTTTTCGGCTGTCACAGAATTGTTCACAGACCAGAAAAGGTGGACCAAGACCCACACATCCTCATACAGATCGATGACCACATTGCAAACTATCTGAGCCCTCTCATCCTAAAGCAGAGGATTCAGTTAAGGATTGATCCAAGAGAAGAAACACTGAAATGGGGACAATGAGGAGATGGAAGCAAGAGGGCCAAAGGGGAAAAGAAAGATCTACATTGGCTCCCAGTACGTTTCCAAGCACAATTCAAAATGTTGGTGCTGACCTTTAAAGCCCTAAACGGCCTCGGTCCAGTATATCTGAAGGAGCATCTCCACCCCCATCGTTCTGCCCGGACACTGAGGTCCAGCACAAAGGGCCTTCTGGCGGTTCCCTTGCTGCGAGAAGCCAAGTTACAGGGAACCAGGCAGAGGGCCTTCTCAGTAGTGGCGCCCACCCTGTGGAATGCTCTCCCACCAGATGTCAAAAAGAAAAACAACTACCAGACTTGTAGAAGGCATCTGAAGGCAGCCCTGTTTAGGGAAGCTTTTAATGTTGAACAGATCACTGTATTTTAATACTTTGTTGGAAGCCGCCCAGAGTGGCTGGGGAAACCCAGCCAGAAGGGTGGGGTATAAATAATAAACTTCTTCTTCTTCTTCTTCTTCTTCTTCTTCTTCTTCTTCTTCTTCTTCTTCTTCTTCTTCTTCAGCACTTGTCGGCCCATCTTTCTGGCTATGTTTCAATAAGGGCCTGCCCAAGACATTTTACTGCTTGAGGCAAAGGATAAGATGGTGCCTCCTCACCCTCATTCCAGGTAAAATAAAGAAGTGACCAGACTGGCAATTGAGTCTTATTTCAACACTGGCAGTAAGACAGCATCCTGCACTGTTGTTCCTAAGGGCAGCAGGGTAGCTTACAGCCTACCTGGTGCAGGGAAGGCTGGCCCTGGTTTCCATGCACATCTGCTGAGCAACTTGTCCCGCCTTTTGTTTCAAAGAGAGCTCTCCCAAAAAATCTTCTCTTAAGCAATGTAGAGAAAGAAATACCCCAAGCAATAAGGAAGCAGAGCTGAATACCTTTGTAGTATCACAATCCAACACACCAATGCGCCTCCATTCTGCATTATCCCCCTCTTTCCATGTTGAGAAGCTGGCTCTTCTTCACAAAGTCCTAGCAGTTCTCAGTGTTGAAACACTGAGCATAGTGTAGCCAATGTAAAGTGCTCAAGGTCCCATTGATTTCAGCAGGCCTTCTGCCTCACAATTCCTTGCCTCTCTAACTCAGAATTAAGTCAATCAATCAATCAATCAATCAATCAATCAAAACAGGCTGAAAACACTGGACATATAGCATTTCCAATTTGCAAAATTCCCTCGTGATTCTCTTTTAGGAAAGGCCACAAAGATGGGCTATAGTTCAAGAGGCAAGTGAATGTTACTCCTTCCTTCATTCTCCTGATTCCAGCACCTTTTGCTTCACTGACCTCTTGGCCCAGTTATTTTTCAGTGACTTGATCCTGCATATGTTCTAAAAATAAGGGAAAGACTCCACACACTTTCATTTTTCAAAACTAAAGATTGTAGTCTTGGCCGCAGAAGTGCGGCCAGCAGGCTCAAGACTAGCCTCGGCGTCTGGTTTCTCGGTCTGGTGAAGGGTGGGGAGGATCGCAACCCACAGACAATGAGCTCATTTTTGCAGGTGGAATGTTTAGCTGTGTTGATCTGACAGCACCCCAGTCCATTATGGCGCTTGCCATAACATTGGCTGTAATCTGAAAGGAAATTGTTCTCATTTTCTAATAGTTTAACTTGCACACTTTAATAACATTAACCAAATGAAATGTTAAATAACAGAGGCAACAAACTCTATTAGGCACACAGTAATTTCCTAGAAATGGCAAATACAATCAGCAAAATTCTGAACTCTTTTATTATGTAATTGTATTTTCAGGGAGTCAGCCAGTCTCACTGGCTAAGCTGATGTCAGTTCCAAAATATGTGTATAATGGACTTTATGCATCTGTTAAACATAAATTTCACGGGCAATGTTGGTGCCAAAGTAAACTCATTGGCTAACACTTGGTGTGTCTGTATTGTGAATAAGGCCAATGTGATTATTTAAGAGTAAGTAGTTGGAGGACTGCAAACTGTGTGACTCCTAGCAGCTTAAGACATGCCACTTCAATCATGTACAAGAGTCTACCCTTGGTACAAATCTATTAAACATTTATGTCAGTGGTTTAGGGACTGGGATTAGAGTGAACATGCTTATATATTTATTCAGTACAACCAGCCCAAAATCTGTCTGGATAACAACTTCAATGTTCTGTGTTTTCACACGCCATGGATAACCTTATTGCAGCCTATGATGCAAGCAAACTTTTACTGAATGAATTTATGTTTGTGTTTTTATATAGTAAACTGCCCCTTGATCTTTGCATGAAGGGCAGTATAGAAATTTAATAATAAAAATAAATGCTGAAGGAAAAACTGCTTGCAGTAGAAAGAGCATGTCAGAAGTACCAGTATCAGCAGCCAGAGAGTCAGGACATCAAAGGGGCATTGAATTGTCTTCTGTAGGGCTCTACCACCTTGTATAAACTGATTGGGTGTCTAGGGGACACGGGTGGCGCTGTGGTCTAAACCAAACTTTTGGGCTTGCCGATCAGAAGGTTTGTGGTTCGAATCCCTGTGATGGGATAAGCTCCTGTTGCTCTGTCCCAGCTTCTGCCAACCTAGCAGTTTGTGGGCGGGAAGGTAAACAGCGTTTCCGTGTGCTCTGGTTTCCGTCATGGTGTTCCGTTGCTCCAGAAGTGGTTTAGTCATGCTGGTCACATGACCCGGAAAGCTGTCTGTGGACAAACGCCGGCTCCCTCAGCCTGGAAATGAGATGAGCCCTGCAACCTCATAGTAGACGGGACTGAACCGTCCAGGGGTCCTTTACCTTTTACCTTATAGGCTAACATGTACTGCCTATAATGGAGACCTTCTAGGGAAACAACTTGAAATCTGTACAGAGTAAGTGCCATTCAAAATGTGGTTGAAATATTTGTTAGGAGTGCCATAGATATACTTTTAAAAAATAAATTAAAGAAAAGGGGGGCATTTTTCAGCAAAAAGGAAAAGGGGGGAGGAAATGCAGGGGGAAATTGAATACTTCCAGCTCAATTCCTGACTTGCATTTGTTTCTTCTCCAATATGCAGACCAGGGATAGGACAGAATTCCAGTTCACGTTTAAGACTGAATCTCTCAAATTTGCCCTTTCTGAAACAATACAAGAACTGAAACACAACAATCTTTCAAAATTCACACTTCTTCGAATTTTGCGATGCTGTTCTACAAATAATGTTTACTGACAGGCAAACATATGGGGGTAACATGCATTTCACAGAATCAAAGAATCATAGAATTGTAGAGTTGAAAGGAATCCCAAGGTCCCACTAATATGAAGAAATTAGTGAAGTAACTGAAATGTTTTAAGTAGTATACAATTTGTTAATTAGTTAAGTAAATTAACACTTCTCACAGTTCTCATTGGTATATCCTTATGTGGACATAAACGTACAGGTTGGAGAATCCTGCTGGCTGCATGGATTGCTTTCTTTGGTGTGCCACCAATGGCCATGTTCAGATCAGGAATATGGCCACTGTAATCCATGCATTGGACACTTGTAGACCGGACTGCTGCTTTGTGTGTGGCTGCCATTGGGCCTGGTCTAGAAGGTCTAACTGGTGAAGAATGCAGTGGCTAGACTGCTGATAGGGGAAGATGGTCAACAGCATGTGTCACCTCTGCTAAAACAGCTGCACTGGCTGCCCATATGCTACTGGTCCAGGTTCAAGGTTATTGTATTGTATAGATCCCTGAAAAACTTGGGTCCAGGATATCTTAAGGATCGCCTGACCCTTTCTATCCCAGCTTGGTCACTGAGATCATCTGGAGGAGCACTGTTATTTGCTCCCCCGTCTCAGTATTTCAGAATCCCGACTGCCTTCAACTCGAAGTCAGGCATTTAGTGTCACTGGTCCCATACTGTGCAATAATCTTCCAGCAGAGATTTAGCAGGCATCCTCACTAATAACTTCCAGCAAGACGTTTTTATGCTGACAGGCCTATGCAATTGCTTAATTTTTTTTAACAATGATTTTGTATTGCTTTTATTGTGTTTTATTGAACCTGTACATATTACTGTTGTACATTGCCTTGATATTTTATGTGAATGAGAGGCTTAAAGATATTTGTATCAAAAAAGTAAGTAAGAGGAGACGGGCCTAGAGTCTTCACACTGTCCTGTCCTCCCCGCCCCCCTGATTCAGATCTTTAAAGGAATTAAGCTGGCTGTGAGGCTGCATTTATTGTGGAAAGAGATTATTGAGCGTTATTTTTTGATGATATCACCACCAAAATATCTCGAAGACGTTGTGAAGTCGGGGCTTAAAGAACCATTTTCTGCAGCCGGCTTGTGCAGAAGTGCTGACAAAACAAAGCCTTTCCCACTGGAGTTGTCTGCCTCAGAACAAATCAATTATTTACTTTACACCATGCCAATGGATAAATACCCCTTTTGGTAACAAGCTTATGAACCTTGGCAGATGTCTTTTGTAATTACTTGATTTTATAAATACCTGCTACTCGAGGCAGACATTGAACAGTAGATGTATAGCGCCCCATTGTTGTTGAGCTCCCCCCCTCCAAACCTCTCATAACAAGCAACATACGTACAGTATGTAAATTGGATTTTCTGGCTAAAAAAAGAAAGGAAATTGTTTACCTCAGAAAGAAGGGCAGATCAAGTCCCATCGCTCTACAGACGCTAGTTTATTAAACCCTAATGTCAGATAGTGTCGGGGTGGGATGGAATGCTCACTTTTATGAGTTTATCTTGTGTCACATTGTGAGAGAAGACTGCACACCAGTGTAAATATTCATTGTATGGCTTAATTGGCTTGATATACAGTAGCAGCATGCATGTCGTCAGATGCTTGCTATGTAGGTCTTCGTGTTGTTTCAAAGTCTTTATTATAATGACAGCAAAGTCTTGTTCATTAAAGTTTCACAATCCATTTTCATTAGGATGAAACTGATGCTGTAAATGAACAGTTGCTCTGAAAAATCAAACCCTTGCAGCTATCACAGGGGAGGTACAAAGTCTGTATTAATTATCAGGAATATGGTGTCGATCGAAGATGTTAATTGCCCTGATGGTTAGTTATTTGGGGAATTGCCATGCATTTCATGCAGGGATAATAAAAATGAATTTTTAAACAAAGAGATCTTAAAATAATATCTAATCTGTGGAGAATACCGACATCAAAGGCTTCTCTCAAAGCTTTGAATTTTTATCTTTGTGATCCAAAATGTTAAAGATGAACCGAGCAGTATTTCAGTTGGTTCAAGTTTTTTGAGACAAAAACAAAACAAGAGTTAATTAACTGTTATTACAAACCTTTTCAACTTTAATTTGACTTTCAAATATTAGCATTTATCTCTGAACTATGCTTCTGGGTTTGACAAATTAACTTTCACAGAACAAGTCTAATTAGGCTTCATTGTGCTTTTATGTCACTTTGCACAGCTCCAAACAATGAATGGATTAACTTATTAAAAGTCAGATGCTTAAAATATTTTGTTGCATACTAAAAAGGTTGATAATGTCAAACCCCCTCCATCACCACAGAGCTTTTTCCTAGCCAGATGTGGAAGAAATGCATCTTGTTTAGAATCACAGCATGCATCCTTTGGCAAGGAACAGCTGGCACCAATGTTCAAAACCCTACTTAGTTATTGTCGGATTCCCATGGGTTATTCCACCCACCTGACACTCTAGAAAGTGTGGGGTATATGTTTGCTTCCTAAGCCTAATATATTAAAAACAAGGAGATAAGGCAATAGCTACTGGTGCATACCACCTGGGTAGGTGATATATGAATGGAAAAGGTGGGATTGTTCTGTAATAATATTATGTTCTTGCTGCTATACCTGTATTTTTTGGTCATATTGCCATGTCTAGTAGTTGTACTTTGAGGCAGCAATCCTATATAGAGCTTCATTGAACTAAATGAAGCTTTCTTTTGAATAGACATGTATAGAATTGCACTGCTAGGCTGTAATCCCATCCATACTTACCTGGGAGTAAATGTGGCATGACATACATAGGACTATGCTGCTACTTAGGAGTAAGTCCCACTGAATACTACATTATAATGGAGCATTTACCTAAAAGTAAAATGTCAAGTTGGACTATATGCAGACATCATTATTACATCTGAATTAAATATCTAAACCATGACTAGCAATTGACCAAAGATCAGAATCTGAAATCATGATCTGAAGTGAGTTTTAAATCCAGGGTTTGTGCTAGCTGTTGTTAAGCATTATAGTTACATTAAACCAGTCTAGCTGGCCACTATGACAATATGATGCTGGACTAGATGGGTCATTGGACTGACCCAGCTGGCTCTGCTTTTAATCTTGATGACTAAGGCACTTTCTCAGGCTCTCCAGTCTCTGTGCTTGCAAGGTGAGAAATAAGCCCCTGGTCTCTCCCTATAAAAACTAGAGCTGTGCACAGACCCCAAGAATCACTCTGTATCTCTGTGTTTTCAAAAATTCTAATCTGTTTCTGAGTTGCTCTTTGCACTTACATCTGTGATTTTGGCTCCTGATCCGCTTGGTTTAAAACCAAAAGTGCCATGCTCCCCTATTCGCTGTAATGCAGAATATATAAACAACTTTTTTAAAAGCCAAAACCAAAAACCCCCCACTTTTGGCCAAAGTGGATGAAATTTAAAGACACAGGAGCAGCTCCATGGTAAGCTCCATTGCAGGTAAATAGGTCCAGGGTTTTTCTTTCACAGGGTGAAGAAAGTAAAAGGGATCTGCCTTCCTCTATAATTCACTTTGAGGGGGAGGGAGTGGCAGATTGTCTCTTGTTTTAGAATAATTCAGAGGCTGCTGATTCATGTGTATTTTTGCTTGTATTTCTTCAAACCTTGGAGCTTCACATCCGCTTTTCTTTCTGGTGGCTGTTTGTGCGCTCCAAAGGCTTTACAGGCACCTGACAGGACTTGCCATGTGAGTGTATCTAGAATGCTGCCCATGGAGTTCTGAAGAGCACTGGAGTTTGTTTGTTATTAAACCAAAGCAACATTGGAGTGGGTAAAAATTAAATGAAGCTTTTAACTTAAAAAAAAAAATCATCTACTGCTGTGTTTTAATTAAAAAATAATAATCCATAACTCTTCAGTGCTCTGCAGGCAACCTTTGGACAGCCTCACTTCTTGGAAAGCCCATGGATCTAGAGAAACATAGAGATAGTACATAGGAAAACACATAACTATATTAGCACTAAAAAGAACAGAAACAGCTTTGCAGGGGACCAAATCTGATTTATCTGAAGATTATTGATGTTATGATTCAGTTCAGGGTTAAGAAACTACTGTATTACCCTGATTTGCTCTATTATTCAGTACCGAGAAAGAGCTGGCGTATGGACATCCCTAATACAGACCCTCCAAGGAAACAAATACTTACTTGACAAGGTGAATCATGGTTTCACTGAACATTGTGGATCTTAACCAGTGTATAGGCACTAAACCATGGCTAAGAGCAGTGGAGGCTGGTCCATTAGGACAAATGGGGCATTGCCACATCAAACTCAATCTGCTCTCAGCCAGCTTTCCCTTGCCTACCTCCTTTGGTACAACCAGCCCTGGGCTGGCACTGTCTGCTGTCTTCCTTCTCCTTTGTGACTGGGTCGTCCTTGTAGAGCTCAGCAAGGAGGAGGTTGTGGGGAAAAACATATAATTGGTTGGTTATATGTTTGAACACAGTTGGTTCTGCTCCACCTACTGTTAGGCTCCTTGCCTTCTGCCCCACCAGCCCCAATGGTAAGAGTTATGTCTGCACAAGGCCTTGCTTAGTGTGAGCAAGGCCATTTGGTTTACAGTTGTTAATGAGTTACACTTTCAGTTGCTTCAGGCAGATCACCTGTAATGGAAAGGGAGGTAAAAACATGTCTTCTTCCATCATGTGCTATATCTTATGTGAAGTCATTAAATCACTGCAGGGTATCCAGTCACAGGGTTCAGTAACACAGACATTATGTGCTTTCATGATAATGTAAAGTGCATTAGAAATGAATGCATGGTACTTACCTCTCAAATTATTGTAAAGACAATGATGGTCATAAGTGCAAATGCAATTTATATAACCAGTATATCACAAATAAATCTCGGAGCTGCAACACTTGTAACTGTAACTGTTAAGATATCAGGATTTTATTTTGACACACAACTAAGGTAATGGTAGAGCTGACATTACTAATGCATGGTTTATGCCTTCCATATGCCTTTGACATCAGTGCACTTACATTAGTGTAAATTGTTTTAAACAAGCCCAATGATCAGCTGAGTATTCAAGCATTTGTCTTTTAAACTTTTGCTGCTTTCTGTTGGTGATTGCCATGTCACAAGGCATTATTATACATAGTGATGCATAGAATTTGTAAAATCATTTCAGTGTTCTGAAAGGCTTTAAATAGCCTCCACATAAACAATCCTTTCAATACAGCACAACATGTGGATGTTGTGAGAGGGCAAGGCAGGTTCAGGGAGCAACTGTATTTCAAGTGTCGTTAACAATGAGATGAAAAATGATGGATTGCCTTGTACCATCCAGATAAACACAGCAAAGAACTGAACAATGGAAGATAGTAATTAATTCTCCCAGCACACCAGGTCTGGAACAACAATGGATATGAAAGACTACACACGTGAAATGGATTTTATGTTTATGTATAAATATAAAATATAATAATGTAACATAGGTTCTGTTTGGAAGGAGGAAAAAGCGGTTAGCTGCAAGAATGGTGTAGTGACAAGTGAGGGATGGCAACTGGACCCTAAATAAGAAATGCAGCAGCTATGGGAGGAAGTGATGGATATATGTTTGCAACAGGAGCAGGAAACCTGATTTTAAGAAATTGTATTGAATTAAAGTGATTTGGTTTGATTTGTAACAATGTGAAAAATTTATAAATTCTTTTTGGAAAAAATAAATAAATGATGGATTGACTTATAGAACCCATTCAGTAGGATGAAATGTGGGTTCTTTCATAAGCGATAAACATGGAATCTTTGCAAGATAGAAATGCCAATTACTAAGACCACAGGTCTGGATTCCAACAATAATTGATTCTCTTTGGGTAATAATGTACACCTGCAAGAATGTAAAAAGCCGAGGTGCAGCAGATAGGTGCATTCGCCACATTAAAAAACAAAAACAAAACAAAAACAAAACAAAATTGTCGTCTTAATTTTTGACATGACAGACAATGACAGCCCCCGTTTAAGATTAACTGCTTGTTTTAAAAGCAAGAAAATAAATAAATATATGACCCACTGAAAAACCCAGTGAATAATGCAGGACAAGTACACAACTGTCAGTCTTTGGGGGGTTGGCTTCCTTCCCCGTGGCAGTAAATAAGCAGATCAAACATAAGGAAAGTCTTACCAATTAGTTTCTTTATTAAACACAGCGAGAGACAAAAGAAAGCATCTCCCTAGAATGACGGTGCTCCCAATTAAGGCTCACCCTCCCTATTAATCTACATCACTCCTACGTCTTGTAATCTGAGCTTGTACCTCTGTGCTTTCTGTTCTAACACTGAGCTCTCCATGTCCTTGGGAATAGGGGGCGGGATGCTGCCCAGAGACTGTGAATCTGTTAACCCTCTCTCTACCAGTGCTTCTTCTCCTAGCTGTTCCCCATCCAGTATTTCCCAGCTTCTGCCTTCTGAACTATGTCCCTCTGCAAACCACTGTTCCAAATCTGTACTGTCCTCCTGCTCCTGGGAAGATTCAGGATCCGGGGGAGCGGGTGGCTCCCACCATTCCTCCTCAGTGCAGTCCTCCTCAGCACGGTCACTGACAACAATAAAAGTTTCATCTGGAAAAGCCCACGAAAGTCTGCTTTCCTTGCACGAGGCTGGATTTTTAATGATCACAGTCACCCCACAATTGCGTAAGTGATCCTGGAAATCAACACAGCCTGCACAGCAACATGACACATGACCAGTTAAATATTATAACTTTGTGTTTTGTACTAGAGTTAGACTTTTGGACTTTTCCTCTGTTTTTCAGCTTCAGTGTTCTTACTCAGTTTCTAAACCTGTCTTTTTTTTAATGGTATTGTTGTGATACAAGATTAAAACTGAATTGTTGAGAAAACAAGCGCCACACTAACTTTAAATTTCCCAGCTTTCAGATACACTATTTTGTTGATGTTACATCTTTTGGTATACACAAAAAGTATACCAGTCATTTAATCCCTGCTGCTCATACTAAATTTTCTGTGGGAACCATGTAGAACAGATGGTCTGCCTTTGAGCTACAACTCTAGTTCTCAATTTTAGCTATCCATACCTACACAAAAGTCCAAACTTTCTCTCTAAAAGGTTACATTGGCTGAAGTAGGTGTTTACCAGAATTGATGGTGGCCTAAACATGGCAGTTGTCATATAATAATGCAGATGAAACGAGAACTGCTGAATTACTTTCACATGGGAAACCCCTGCAGGATCCAGCCCTGAGATCAGGGTTTAAATGGTGCCATTTCCTACTGGAGGGGGAATCATATTGCTAATTGTTCATCTAAGTTGCTGGCAATTTCAGGAAAGAATCCAGGGATTAATTGGGCATAAATATTGAACTATCCTTTGATTCCCACTGAGGGTTCCCTAGGGATGAACCTGACACATTTGCAGGGCAACATAAAGGAGCCTTGCAATGCACCTGCTTCTCCAGCAGTTTTCTGTCTTTATTTTTCATATGAAAGAATGCATTTCTATACAATGTGCCCATGTTTATATAAAATAAATTAGCTAAAACCAGAAAGTATGTGATAGTAAAACAAAAAATTAACCAAAGCAGTCCAAATAGCAAAGCAGCCCAAAACTACAAAATGCAGATACAACACAGTAGTCTCCAAAGAAGTAAGCACAGCTGGGGTGACAACAAAAGTCTTAACAACTTGCCTATATGTGTGCAGTTAGCAGAGCCTTAAGGAGGAGAGAAGGCCACAATTTTGGCGTCCATCTCTAGGTCTCTGGTAGGCAAAGGCAGCTTTGGCTGGAGACTCCCAGCTCTGTAAAGACATCAGCCTACAAAATGAGCAGTACAAAATCTTATTCAGGCATTCCATATGGACTTCAAAATTATAAGATTAGATTTCATCTATATTTTACATTTCTGAAGTAAGCCGCTATAGGCATTCTTTTGACCACTTTACATGTGACCTTGCACGGAAGTGGGAACTCCACGAGAGACACAAAGCAGCCACATCTACTGGACAGGAAGGCCAGCCTCCCAACAGATTAGTCAAATGCAACAATATCCTAGCACAGGGGTCACCAAGTTTTTTTGGGTCAATGAGCACATTTGGAATTTTGAGAAATTGTTGTGTGAATTAGACAACTCCTTCCTGCAGAGGTGACACAAAGATCTAAGCAACAGCTCTGCACTACCCCTTTAAGGCAGGGCTCTTTGGAGTCCATTTCCAAAGAACTTTCCAGATTCCCCTCTTCATGGCACCCCTCCTCCTCTCCTAGAGATTCTGGGACATGCTACCCAAATACAATAAGAATGCATCTTGGATTTTTAAAATTGGTTTCCCCCACCCTTTTGTTGACAGACATAATGGTGAAATGTTTTCCTGGAGAGTAACCTTGTTCCAAACTGGGACTTTTCTAAGTGGCACTGAAAAAGAACAGAATGTTCTGAGTTCTTCTGATGAAGTGGATTTAGGAGGCAGTCACATTCTGTGGCGTCTAAATATAAAAACAGGATCCAGCTACAATACCAGTATAGTTACGGTGGGCGTGATTTCTCTTTTATTTCTTGCATGGCAGCACTCAATGTTTTCCGCAGGAAAGAAGCCAGAGAGAAGGAAAAACTCCAGTGAAACCAACATCCAAAGAGAAAATTGAAAAATGATAGCTCAGAAAGTCACCGCAAAGAAACAAAGTGAAAACCTGAGGGAGTTTGCCAGGCAAATTAGGGCTTACAAATGAAACGTTTGGTAAGAATAGCCATGATGCAGCTCTGGGTGTTCTCTTTGGAATGCAAGCCTTGAAGATTAGGGATATCCCTGAAAGTAAAAGGCCCAATATAGGCTTCCTTTAAAGAGAGCCTCTAGTAACTTAGTCAAAAACACCAGGCGGTGAAACATATTCTGGAGGTAAATACTAAGGCCTTGTCTGCACAGATTTTGAGTGACCAACTAGCAAGGACATTGTTATCTGACAGAACATGATCTGGTTGTACCTATATTTAGAAGTATTATGGAAATATAGCAGTCCACGGCATACCTAGGCTGGATCTAGACGCACCAAAGAAGTGTTTCTGTTCAAAGGGTTGTAAATTTAAACAGGGAAAACAGGTAGAGAAAAATGGGACTCCATGTCGCCATCTTGTGGCACAATGTTATATCATATATACAACGCATAGAAACTGCTTTTTCTTTAACAGTCTAGCTGAGTCGCTAGTGTACTATGTGTTTAAAGCACTAGCATATCACTTTAAATAGTTATGATTTCATCCAAAGACTACTGGGAAATGTAGTTCGATAAGTACGTTGAGTGTTGTTAGGAGACTGCTATTTCCCCTCACAGAGCTACATTTCCCAATGTTCCCTGGGAGCAGGATAGTTAGACCACACAGAAATGTAGCTTTGTGAGGGGAGTAGGAGGTCTCTCTGCATCCTTAATAAGCTACCATTCCCAGGATTCATTGTGAAAAGCCGTGATACTTTACAGCCTAAAATGTATAGTGCAGATGGGGCCCTGGTCTCATAATAATGTTAACATTATAGCCCTGTTCAGTCATTAACCTCCTCACCCATGTAGTTAGAACTACACCCCTTCTGCCATTCTCCTGTCCCTCACCTCCATTGCCCTTCACCTGTTGGACAGTAGAAATGCATGTGGTGAAGCAGAATCACACTCCTAACACCGGCGTCACTGCTGCTTACCTGAACAAGCTTGGGGTGGAGCTTGTAGATAAAGTAGCAGTAATGCTGGTGTCAGGAGGGCAGTTCCACCCCACTCCATGCATGCCATTGCTGATATTGCAGTGGTAACCTCTGTATCAGGGAACCTGATCTACTGGGAGGGGCTCCCGATGCGATTTAGAATCCAGCCAGTGTGGTGTAGTTGTTAAGAGCGGTAGACTCGTAATCTGGTGAACCGGGTTCGATTCCCTGATCCTCCACATGCAGCTGCTGGGTGACCTTGGGCTAGTCACACTTCTCTGAAGTCTCTCAGCCCCACTCACCTCACAGAGTGTTTGTTGTGGGAAGGGAAAGGAGAATGTTAGCCACTTTGAGACTCCTCCAGGGATATAAAGCGGGATATCAAATCCAAACTCCTCCTCCTCCTCCTCCTCCTCCTCCTCCTCCTCCTCCTCCTCCTCCTCTTCTTCTATCAGGCCTGTTGATAGTAGGTGTAGGTGGGTGTCCACATGTCCTTCAGTACCCTCAGACCAGATTAGTTCAAGGGATGTGTTGGCTGGATAAAGGACTTCCACCTTTTCTTTTGTCCCTTCAGCATTTACACATGCAGTCAACAACAGAAGTAGAAGCTTTGGCGGAAATTTCTGTTGGGGAAATGGTGCAACAGAAGGGCTAAACCCCTTCCCCCTGTGCTGTGGCCCTGATCCAGCCTGGATCTCCTGAGGCTGCTTATAATTTTAAAAACAAACGAACAATAGGTGATCCAATCATGGCTCTCTTCTGTCTTACCCAGTAGTTGCACCTTTGGAAAGGAAGCTCATTCAACCTCATTATAGTGCTAGTCATATCCAAACTTCTCTTCATCCAGTTAGCAAACAGAGTAGCTTTTCTGGGGGGCGGGGGGGGGGGGGAGCACGTGTTGTACAAAGCTAGCTTGCAAGTTATTTGCAAAGATGTTGGTTGAAGTTTATTTTTAATGAAAGTTTTGTATCAGGCTTACAGAGGAAAAGATGGAGAAAGACCTTGAAGCGACTGCATAATTTAAAATATTAATGGTGTACATTTTCTAAAGCCTCCAGCCATACACCAGTCTTAATTTTTCTAATTTACAGAATGTACTACATTATGCATCTTAATGAAAATTTCTGCTTTATTTGCCACTTTAAAAAAGCATAGTGTATTTCCTCAAGACGCCTTGATTTTATTCCATCACCCTTCAAATTACAAGTATGTGGCATTTCAATTTGTACCCACAGGGCAGAGGAACACAGGGAAGTGAGTTAGTCAGACCGCCAGTCCTTGTAGCTCAGGATTGTCTACATTGATGCAGGAATCTTCCCAGTCTAACTGCAAATGCTGAGGACTGAACCTGGGTTTTTTTTGCATGGAGAGCAGCATTCAGTTGTGGCTCCCCATCTGCGGAGTCCTCTCCCTAGTGAGGTCCACCTGGCACCTTTTCTGACACCTTTGCGGTGCCAGGTAAAAACATATATCTTTTTCTAAGCTTTGGGTAGCCTGTGTGATGGTGTTGTTTTTGCTGTTAGTGTGCTGCCAAAGTTTTCTGTGAATGTTAGGGAGGAAGGGTGTTTGGATTTATTTTTTTTAATAAATAAATAAATTGCATGCCTTTTTGTATGAATGGGTCGATATTATAATGCATTTTATCTATGTGTATGTTTTTAAATATGTTGTAAGCTGCTTGGAGGAACAAATGTAACAAGTGACTAACAAATGACGATGATAATGAAACAAAGCATGTTGTCAGGCTTTGGGGAATTGGCTTCCTCCCCTGTGGCCGTAGATAAGCAGAACAAAGGAAAAGGAGTCTTCTTACCGGTTAGAAACTTTAATAATCACAGAGAGAGAACAAAGAACACATTTCCTAGTAATGGTGGTGCTCCCAATTAAAGAGTACACCCCTTCAGTCCCTATGAACCTACGCCACTTCTACATCTCATAATCTGAGCTTGTCCCCTCTGTGCTTTCTGTTCTGCCACTTTCTGAGCCCTTCTCGACTTTGGGGAGGGCAGTGGAGGAATGCTGTCCAGAGAGTGTGAATCTGTTGACCCTCTTCCTTCCAGTGTTTCTTCTCCTAGCTGTTCACCATTCAATATATCCCAGCTTCTGCCTTCTGAACTATGTCCCTCTGCAAACCACTGTTCCAAATCTATACTGTCCTCCTGCTCCTGGGAAGATTCAGGAACAGGAGAAGGAGCAGGGGGAGGGGGAGGGGGAGGCTCCCACCATTCCTCCTCAGTGCAGCCCTCCGCAGCACGGTCCCTGACACATGCTGTATCATTGTGCTACAGTCATTTACCTATAATACCTATAGGATCATTTAGGTTGAATGAACAAAGGATACCAAGACAAGTGGCTTGCTGTGAGACAGGCCCATCCATGTACACGCAATCCCCATTTCAGATCAATTTATACAATCCAGACCACAATGATTTACAAAACGAGAGGGGGTTTGCTGGAGCAAAAATACCCATGGAGCAAAAAGTCTAGATGATTTATAGAAACCAAACTATAAGCTCCACAAGATCATGAATCATGGATGTGCGTCTCAATATCTGGAGATCGATTCAAAGATTGACTACAATATCAAAATGAAACTAATGGTTCTTTGATGGCACAGGGACCCATGTCACTGACCTCAATAATTTTCAGGGTCTCTCCTCTATTGTAAACTTAGACACCACATAGAACATTGAGAATTTTCAGGAAAGCAATTTGCAGTTACCAGGTTTTTAATTTCTCAATGGAAAGTAACATCTGTACAGGGTCTTTGATCATTTGAACTGAAACCATGAGGGTTATATTTTTTGTACCATAATTTGGTGGTCTTGTTTTGCTCTGCACTTTTGGTAGTGTGGTTGCTTGCCTTTTCTTTGTGGACAGCTGTTCATTTCATGTAACATTTACTTTGTTTTTCATTCCCCGATATCCCCCCCCCAAAAAAAAACGTAGTTTGTCTTCCTAGCCTGATCCCACAAGCTAGATACATTTGGTTTACCCACTCATGGATAAATTTGGATAGTGCAGATACTTCCCTTTTTAAAAAAAATCAGGAGAGCTAATGCTATGATCTACAGTAAATTTGATCTAATGTTCAGTTATGTAGTTTCGGTTATTGGTTCTTTGCATTGTTTTATATGTGAAAAGAACAATACTAAACAATACATTTCGTTTGTTTTTAAATTTCACTGTAAGAAGTGAAGTAAGGTTGCAATTCTATCCTGCTTACTTCAGAGTAAGCCTATTTGAATTAAATGGGACATAATTAAATGGGAATTAAATGGGGCATTTGAATTAAATGGGAATTAGTTAGAATTCCAGCCCCCAGACTCAGCTATACAGATGCAAATAAAACTTTTTTTAGTGTGTTTTAAATGCAATATACAATGTGACACTAGATGGCGACGGAAAATTGAATGTATTTTTAAAAATGTTTTTTATAAAAGCATTTTCAAAACAGTTTTTATATGTGTGTAGATTCCCGCCCCCCGTGCCTTTTGCAGAAAAACAAGAAAAAGAAGAAGAGGAGGAGGAGGAAGAGGAGTAGTAGTTTGGATTTGATATCCCACTTTATCACTACCTGAAGGAGTCTCAAAGCGGCTAACAATCTCCTTTCCCTTCCTCCCCCACAACAAACACTCTGTGAGGTGAGTGGGGCTGACAGACTTCAGAGAAGTGTGACTGGCCCAAGGTCACCCAGCAGCTGCATGTGGAGGAGCGGAGACGCGAACCCAGTTCACCAGATTACGCATCCACCACTCTTAACCACTACACTGCACTGGCTCTCTTATACTTATATAAAACTTATATAAGTTATAAATTTTTTACAAAATAAGCAAACAACACTTCAGAAAAAAGAAAAGCAACGAGGCACCTGTTGGAACAGAGGGAATTAGAGAATTAGTGAATATGGAAATAACATACACTGCAGAGCAATTGATATATCCATTTATGCATAATGTGTGCATGTTAAAAATCTATAATGTACTAGGGGCTGCTGCACCTGCTTGTTCTGCTCACCAACCTCACCAAACCCCCACCCCTTCCTTTACATCTGATGAAACCCCCGTCCCTACCCCACCCTACCCAGCTTGGCCCAACCCTCCCCCCACAGCCTGCCTCAAACTCCTTCCTCAGCTCAACCCAAACCCCAATCTGCTTCCTTCACAGCTCCCCCCGCCATGTTCCTCACATCTGACCCAGACCCTTTCCTACCAGGAAGATGTTTAACAGGAGGGCTGAGTGCTTTAGAGAGAAGCTTCCTGACCTTGCTCCAGTGATTTTTGGAGGAGGAGCTTTAGAAAGCAGGTTTGCCAGTGCTCCTTTATACACTGCTCCAGCAATGTTTAGTGGAGGGGGGATGCTTCTGAGAGTGGAGTGCCAAACTGCTCTCTAAAGTCCCCTTTAACCATCTCCTTTAAACATCAGTCCATCGTCAACAGCTCGCCTGGGCTGCCCACCACTGTTCCACTTGCTTGCTTGCCCACCTCCTGTTATCATCTGCTGCAGTTGGCATTGACCATCTATCAGCAGTCATGCAAACTACAGTGTGCCAACCATTTTTCTTGCAAAAGTATAGTATAGACTATAGAGAGATAATTAGATGGAACACGTGAACTAATGTGAAAACCATTTTTAGAAAGAGTCTGTGATGGGGCTTACATGGACCAGAAGAAAAACACCTTGATAGTCTCACTTTCAATAGGCATCCCTAGGTACAAGTTTTGAAGAGAAGACTCCCTGGAAAAGACCCTGATGTTGGGAAAGATGGAGGGCACAAGGAGAAGGGGATGACAGAGGATGAGATGGTTGGACAGTGTTCTCGAAGCTACCAGCATGAGTTTGACCAAGCTGTGGGAGGCAGTGGAAGACAGGAGTGCCTGGCGTGATCTGGTCCATGGGGTCATGAAGAGCTGGACATGACTAAACGACTAAACAACAACAAAGGTACAAGTTTGAATTTCTGGGGTTCCCCACCCCAACCCTTTGTAAACGTTCTCAGGTGTTTTTGTAAGCAGAAAGGGAACACGTGAATGATTTTATTAAATATATTAATATTTTTCATAAATATATACTATGTTCTGGTACTTGCATCTTGCCATTCTGGTCCTACATTCTGTCACTACAGTATATGCCTTTCTTTGCTGTTTGCCTGTTTCCTATAGGGCCTAATGTTGTGTTGTGTGAGGCTGATACCTAGCAAAAAATAAACCAGGATCAGATGTTCCTGTGCAGAGTGGAGGGATGTCTAAAAATGGAACCCACAGAAATCTGCTCCCAAATCCAGCTGAGCATCCATGCAGTGAAAACCACATGCATCAGTTGTATAAGTTCTTCCCCAAACTCTGAACATCAAACCATTCTGTCAGAAATAATTCATTTGCTTTCATTAATCCTCACTTACAGCCTCCACTTTTCTGACTTGGCTTACACCCCAGCTACTACATACCTTTGGGACTAGTTTGATTTCTCATTTTTAGGATCTTTTCTATATTACTAGACTCTGGGGTCATCTGATGAAAATTGGCAGATGCAGGATAGACAAAGGGAAGTACTTATTCACACAGTGTACAGTTTCTCACAGGTATCTCAGCCCAGTGGTGTAGTGTGCAGGGGGCACAAGGGCGGTTGCCCAGGCACAAAATTGTTAGATGCAGGAAATGTCAACACCCAGCTTCTCTGCTGAATACAGCTTCTCCATGCGAACCAGGAAGTGGCCTCTCCAGAGACGGAATGATTCTTCCTTGCTTATCTCTACAGCTGTTATCTCCTGGGTGATGCTGACACCATTAGGCAGTTGGATGTGCATACATACTGTATCCAATTCCCTCCCACCCACCCACTCCCTCCATTCAACCCCGGGCACTAGCAACCCACGCTATGCCACCGTCTCAGCCCCACAGCTTGCAGGAGGCATGAGAAGAAGGGCAAGAGCAAAGGGGTAAGTAGCTTGATGCAAGCAGCCTCAAGAGAAGGGTATACATTTGTTGTTAGTCTAAGTCAGATTCAGGTTGACACTGTGAAAAAAGAAAGCTGGAATATAAGGAGAACCTCCCCCAACTCCCACCTTTTCTTGGGTCAAAGCTGGATTGAAGTTTGGGTTTAATAATGGACCCAAAGAAGCATGCAAGAAATGGTTCGAATCAATGTTTACAGTCTGATTCAAAGCAGCTTAAAGTAGATATTTTTTTCAGTATCAGCAATTCACCTTTAAAATATAAGGAGCTTGCAAATTATATGTCTGATGGATATGAGGGTTTTAAAATGCCAAAGAATGTATCAAGTCAGATAAAAAGATAGGATTCCAGGTGGAAAAATCGAAGTTAGAAACAGAACTGTTAGAACCTAAGACCAAGGTACTTTCAAAAATGTATAACTTGCTGTTAAAATGGAATACACAGGATGAAACGGTTAAGTCAGCTATGATAAAATGGGCACAGGACATTGGATACAATATTATGTTTGCTGACTGGGAAAGGTTATGGACCACCGGTGTGAGGTTCACGGCATGTAATGCCCTAAAAGAAAATATTATGAAAATGATATCTAGGTGGTACATGACCCCAGTCAAGCTTGCAAAAATATATCACCTGCCTGATAACAAATGTTGGAAATGTAAAGAAACTGAAGGAACGTTCTTTCACCTCTGGTGGACCTGCCCTAGGGTTAAGGCTTTCTGGGAAATGATATATAACGAGTTGAAAAAGGTATTTAAATATACCTTCCCTAAGAAACCAGAGGCCTTCCTTTTGGGCATTGTTGACCAGAGGGTGTTAAAGAAGGACCGAACATTTTTTATGTACGCAACAACTGCAGCAAGGATACTCATCGCTAAACACTGGAAGACCCAAGATCTATCCACGCTGGAAGAATGGCAGATGCAACTGATAGACTATATGGAACTGGCAGAAATGACTGGCAGAATCCAAGACCTGGGAGAAGAAGTAGTGGAAGAGGATTGGAAGAAATTTAAGGACTACTTACAAAAATACTGTAAAGTGTATGAATGTTAGGAAGGATACAAGATTGAAAATAACAGGGCACCAGCAAAATAGCTGAAAGGAATATGAGAATAGGTGAGACTAGAGAAGAAGATAAATTTTTGGAGGAATGTTACGTCTAAATTAAGTATTTAAGTTTTTGATAAAGGTATTCAAAATTAGAGACAGAATATTGGAAGAATATAAAACAAGAACTGAAACAAGGTGATAATTTGCTGTTTAAAACTTTATAAGTCAGGAACGCAGGAACGTGAGATGTGAGGAAGCGCAAAAAGTAAAGAAAATATGGTTATGTTTTTTCTATTATGTGTTAACTTTTTCTTTTTTATGTCTTTTTTTTTGTTTATTGTATTTTGGTGATGGGTTTATATGTGTTGGGTGATTATAATGTTTAAAATTTCTAATAAATATTTAATTTAAAAAAAATGCCAAAGAATGTGACCCAGAAGTAAGGAAAGCTAATTGTGAAACCTCTTTAACTGAAGATGTGGATAGAATCTACTCTAGAGACTAGAGAACATAGAATAATAGAGATGTAGAGTTTTCTCTAAAGAAAACAGAGATGCTTTAAAACAGATTATAAAACCGTTTCTCGAAACAACTTTAGGGTGCATTATTTCTTCCAGGTTTAATTCTCCAAGAAATCCAGGATGCTTCTAGAGGCTTGCAACATGTTACAAACTCCGGGAATGAATCTTAGCCAGTGGTAAAGAAAGGGAGGGCTTCTTTCCAATTAATACTCCAGCCTCTTCACAGCACAATAGCTGACCTTTAGAATGCAGCCCCTTGTCATAGGTCTGACATACAAGGTACTTTAAATTATAGTTACCCAAAGTAACATTAATGAATCAGTCTGTTGGGCACAAGATGATGTTGTGACCAGTAAATCAGTTTGTTCACATAAAATAAACCTAATATACATGTCAAAACCTTTCTCTCTTTGGCAATTCATATCTTAATACTGTCTTCCATAATCAGCCAGCATTGCCCCATACTTTTAGAAGCCTGCAGGCTAAATGGAATTGAATGCCACGGGCATTATGTTGCCAATTATATGGTACATCCATTTTCATATCCAGCATGTCTGGCCATAGACTCTGGGTGCGAGCAATATAGGAGGATGCTAACCTGTACATTTCTTACTGCTGTCTGTAGCCATATTTCACAAGCTCTGGAGCAATTCGGTTCAAAATTCTGGGCGGCAGCTCAGTGTATTATTGTAATCTCTAATGCTATAGTTTATTCTGATGGAGAAAATAAGAGATTGTGAATTTTAGAGTAGCACTGAAGTTTTCATCCCCAAATTTCATCCATACCCAGAAAATGGTGTTAAAACATTCCTTTTGAAAGAGGTTAACTCTTGATTAGACCATAATAAGGATGAAAGATTATGCACAATGGTCCCAGTAGCGGTTGTTGTGCCACTGCAGGCGGTATCACTGCTGGTCCCTGAGAAGGACAGGTGCAAAGTTGCCAGGACCACCAATCCGATGGTTCTGCTGCCATGCTCGCACCACACCAATTTGATCTGAAAAATTTAATCTAATTTAATCTGAAAAAACTTTACTGAGAGCTTTTTGAACGTCTAAGCGCAAAGTGCCTATTTCACCCCCCCATCCACATGCTGATTGACACTCTCAAAGGGTTAGTGAGATAGGACTTGCATGCTTCTTCTTCAGCAAGACTTGTTCTTCCATATGCTTGTTAATTCTATCTTTAATAAAGCTTCCCACCATTTTTTTTAAAAAAACAGATATTAACTGCCCTGTAATTTCCTGGAACCTTTCTGGATCCCTTTAAAAAAAAAAAAAGTGTGCTACTTTGGCCAGTTCCCAGTCCTCCCTTATGGAGGCTGATCTTAGGAACAAGTTAAAGCGTTTTTGTTAGAAGACGAGTTCATTTCAGCACTAGCCAGTGGATAAAATCAGGACCTGGAGTTTTGTTCATTGTTAATTTGTCATTGAGTCATAGAACTTTGTCTCCTGTCACCATCATTAGCCTAAGTCCTGCAACATTAGTTCAGTTACAGGGATCTGGCCTACACCTACCCTAGTGAAGACAGGTGCATAGAATTCATTCGGATTCTCTGCAGTCTCCTTATCCTCCTTTAGGGCATCTTTGACTTCCTTGTAATCCAACGTTCCAACTATCTCCCTCTGCTTAAGAATCTCCCTCAAAAAAGAACCTCCCTATCCTTTCAGTTTTAGCACTAATTTACTGTCTAGTGGTACCTCGGTTTTCGAACATCTCCGTTGACAAATGTTTCAGAAATCGGAATGCTGAAAACCCGAGACAGCTTCCGTTTTGAGTTTTCCGTATTGAGTTTTTGAACGTTTCGGAATTCGAACCGTCTTCCAGAACAGATTACATTAAAAAACCAAGGTATTACATACAAATGTTTTACATCATGCCATAAGATGAGTTAGGCTTCTATAACACACCCAATCACAGAAACATAACGGGCCACCAGAAAGTTAGATTAAAATCCTTGGGATGCACACTTTGTTGGCACCCATCTGTCTGAGGAGACAATGGAGGAATGCAGCTTTGAGGGGAAAGTCAAATTGTTGGAGAGTTATCGCACTTCCTGGGGCTCTAGAGAGTGATGTGGGAGCGACATAATTTGGCAGCTGGGGCAGATAATACTTGGAAAAATATGTATACAGTGGTACCTCGGGTTACATACGCTTCAGGTTACAGACTCCGCTAAGCCAGAAATAGTACCTCAGGTTAAGAACTTTGCTTCAGGATGAGAACAGAAATTGTGCTCTGGCGGCACGGCAGCAGCAGGAGGCCCCATTAGCTAAAGTGGTGCTTCAGGTTAAGAACATTTTCAGGTTAAGAGCGGACCTCCAGAACGAATTACGTATTTAACCCGAGGTACCACTGTATTGAAAATGGAAACAAGCAGGTGTGGGGGTGGGTGGTAATACAGAGCAATTTGAAGCATCTTTCCTCAGATGTAAGTCCCATTTTGCTCTTGTATAAGCATGTCTAGCACTGCAGCCTCAGAGCAAAGAATGGGACCTAAAGGGCACAATTCATTGCATGGATGCATGCTATGGCTTTACCACCCATTCCCATCACAGCCTCTCATTTGTGTCCCCCCCCCAGCTGTTCCTTAAGGTTGCAGGACTCTCCTGAGCAGCATTCAATACAGGGTGAGGGCATGCAGCTGGAGAAGAAAATTGGCATCCTTCCTCCCACCGAGCATGCAGAGAAGTGTTTTCCGCTTGTGCACGGAACTGTTTGGATCTCGGCCATGAAATACATACAGATAGTACAGTATCCCAACAATACAGTCGCCATTATTAGCAGTTTTTGTTTTTGTTTAGAAAAGCCTCAATTAAATATTGTCAAGGCTTTGTTTCTATGCAGCTGCCTCCTGAATTATGACGGTTTCTGAATGCCCTGGAAGTTCTTAGAAAATGAACTGAATTTATTAACACTTTTGTTATTGCAAAAGTTGCTGTAGGAGAAGAAGAACAGGGAAAGCATGCGATAACTTTTGTTCTTTTGTACGTGGGTGACATGTTTGGAAGTGCATCCCAGCCTGTCATCTAATTTTAATCAGAGACGTATAAAATATGGTGTATGTGTGTATATTCATTCCAAGGAGAGATACATAACACATGAAAAGTGAAGCTCATTTACACAAAAATATTAATTCAAACTTTTATTCTTTTGACAAAGAAATGCCTTTTTTTATTCCCTATTCCCACCGGGAAGGGGCAGGATTGTAGAGATTTCTTGGTCCTGCTTTCCAGCACTATAATTAGCTGCAATCGGAGGATTTGCATATAGAGTATATAGTGTATGAATCCTTTTCTCTTTGCATACTTTAATGTATGCACTTTGTATTTGTTTGTACTTTCTCTCATGCAAGAGGGACCATATCCATGTTTGGGGATCCTGGGGGTATAATAATTAATACTAATTTTTGCATGCAACATCAGCATGTAACATTATGAGAAAGTAGATCACATCTGAGAACAAGCTATTGGGGATTAGTTAAAATAAACGTGGGATTTCCCATTTCATCTTTTTAGTTCTGGGATGCACACATAGCATATTTCTAGCACGGAGGCCTTAGATTCCAATTATTAGGGATCCCGCATCACCCCCTAATTCAACACAGTTGATAATGATCCTATTCTTATGACATAGGTATCACATTCAGACCAATAACCAAACAATGTGAATCGGGATAAATTGTGTTGATGTAAGATGTGATGAGGGTGATTGCCAGGGGAGGGGACTCTATGGGGAATGGGTTGTGGCTTATTGGAAGAGCACGTGCTTTGCATACAAAAAGTTTGAGGTTCAATCCCTGGTATTTCCAGCTAGGGTTGGAAAAGAAAACTTACGCTTAAAACCCAAAGAAGGCCTGCTAGTCATTGAAGGCATTGCTGAGCTCAATGGACTATCAGTCTAACTTAGTATAAAGCAATTTCTATGCTCTCTTTGTGATTCTAATTCCAGCTTTCTGTCTTGTGAGACCTCTTCATCTTTCCCTGTTGAGATACACAGGGCTAAGTCACAAGTCTTTCATTCATCATCACTTGAACAAAAGGTTATAGAAGATGTGTGATTGCTGCTAAAAACAGTACACCCCCCTCATGACACCTTCCTTCTTTCTCCAGAAATCTTGAGTAATATCAAGGCACACATTTTGTACCTGTGCACTCACAAGTTGGTATCCAGTTGTGGCATCCTGCTTGCACAACAGAGTTGTGAGATTTGGATGGTGGTGACAAAGGAGAGGGCCTTTTCAGTAGTTCCCCCCCTCCACCCCCAGTGGGGCCCATGTGGTGTCAATTTTGTCATCTTTTCACCACCAGGTCAAGATGCAGTTCCAGACATTTGATAGGATGAGATGGTTGTTTCTATGTCTTTTTCAAAGTTGATTGACCCTAATGTTTTGTCCCATGGTCGGTACAGTTTTAATATGGGAAATTTCTTTTTAGAAAGCGGCCTTGGAGATTTCTAATAGAGAACGACTGGAAATTTAAATATAATATCAGCAATTCTTTGAATTTTATTACTTATTATTACATGTTCTTTTTGCAGTTGCATTTTTTGTAACTGAGTTTTAACTTGCTGCAACCCATGCTGGGACCACAGGGTGAAGAGTGGGTAAATAATATCAATAACAAAACAAATCAATCAATAATAAATTTAAATACTATTTTATAGTATTACCTTGTTTAAAATGTGTTTATTTTAATCTGCTGTTATATGCCTAAAGATTTCTTTTTCTTTTTTTATAAATAGAGATTTACAAAATTCAGTAAAGTAAACTAATAAAATTTATCTGGGAGTAAGCCCTATTGAGTTCAGTGTGTCTTATGTCTGGATAGATGCCCATACCTCTGAATTGTGATTACAATCTGTAGTTTGGGAAAAGCAAAAAATGTTATGTTCTTTCCACGAGATTAATGGCATTTTCTGCATTGATTTTTAACTTTGCTTTGGCCTGCATTAAAAGCTAAAGTGGGAAAGTAAAAAAATAACAACCACAGATACTCATTGGTACTCTGGTGCATCCTCCATCATTTATAGTGGGTATTTGCTTCTTCTTTTTTTCAAAATAAAAATTTCAGGCTAAAAGAGGGGAACTGTTCCCTTGTTCAAAAAATTGAAATGGAAAAATGAATATTGAAATGTATTGGCTTGGGACTTTCAGCACAGTTTAAATAACTAATTAAGAAGAAAATTTGCAGGGAGGAAAATGTTAAAATGTGCAGTAATTTATTTTTAATAAGTATAAAAGAGATTACTTTAATTAACACATTTTTTAAAAAAACACACCATAGAGGGTAAATAAAAAGCTTTTAAATAGTCATTCGGAGACATGTAGAGTTGAAAGGTTTTTGCAGTAGCTGGAAACGGAATGCTTAAATAAGAAATTAGTTGAATTAATGGAACCCATATTGTAACATGATCTTCCTCACACATTTAGTGGCTTCCAGATGTTGCATGAAGTCTCACGGGTGGGTTGTGGGTAGTTTACATGGCTAAACAGGGAACAATGTGACATAAGGAGAAGGAGGCCTTTAAATAGGCAAAGGAAAGGTGTGGCTTTTGACTAATCAGAAATCGGGGTCCGCAGTACTAAGTTTGAAAACTACGGTGGTACCTTGGTTCTCAAAAGCCTTGGTACTCAAACAACTTGGAACCCAAACACTGCAAACCTGGAAGTAAGTGTTCTGGTTTGCGAACTTTTTTTTGGAAGCTGAATGTGCTTCGTTTTGAGTGTTACACTGACGTCTGTTTGTTTTTGATATTTGTTTTGCTTTTTTGTGGCTCTTTTTTGTTTTGTTTTTGTGACTGCGTGGAACCCAGTTCAGCTACTGATTGATTGATTGATTGTGTGACAGCAGTACATTGTTTATTGCTTTCATTTTATGGATCAATGGTCTCGTTAGATAGTAAAATTCATGTTAAATTGCTGTTTTAGGGGTTGTTTTTAAAAGCCTGGAACGGATTTTGCATTACTTTCTATGGGAAAGCGCACCTTGGTTTTGGAACGCTTTGCTTTTGGAATGGACTTCCTGAATAGGATTAAGTTTGAGAACCAAGGTACCACTGTACTGGTATGTCCCATTATGAATATACTGTGAAAGAAACAGGTAGGGATGGTGTCAACAGAAGCCTACCAGAAATGTTGGTGTTGGTGTGGCTGCAGATTACAGGGAGAGAGAGAGAGAGAGAGAGAAAGAGAGAGAGAGAGGGAGAGAGCAGCGGCGTAGCGTGGGTTGTCAGCACCCGGGGCAAGGCAAGTAATTTGCGCCCCCTAACCCGTGGATTTGCGCCCCCTAACCTGTGGATTTGCGCCCCCTAACCCGTGGATTTGCCCTAACCCCAGATGTTGCGCCCGGTGCGGCCGGCCCCCCCTGCACCCCCCACGCTACGCCACTGGGAGAGAGAGAGAGGTGCAAGGTGGCAGAGAGGTTGGTGTGGCATAGAGGCACCAGCTAAGCTCATCTGGTGCGCCTGCTGGTGCGCTTGAGTAACATATACCTCCCGGACTCATCCCTCACCCTCCCACAGTGACTGTGGTGTCAGGAAGCCAGGTTAGGATGGCTGTGCCTCGCTGACAACCCCTCCTGTATACGGTGATAACTGAATGGAAACAAGATGCTTATTATTATTGTTATGTTAAAGACATACATGACAGCTCAAACATATCTGAAGCAACTACTCTCCTGGCAGACTTTTCCCCTAATCCCTGATGTGTGGGAATATGTAGTTAGTCAAGGGTGGCATGTGATGTGCACCCTGCACCTGCTCAGAGATATTTTCACCTATGCTTACACTGTCATTTTTAATATGAGCCTCCCTAAATCAGCCCTGAGTGCTCACTGGAAGGACAGATACTGAAGCTGAGGCTCCAATACTTTGGCCACCTCATGAGAAGAGAAGACTCCCTGGAGAAGACCCTGATGCTGGGAAAGAGAGAAGGGGACAACAGAGGACGAGATGGTTGGACAGTGTTCTCGAAGCTACTAACATGAGTTTGACCAAACTGCGGGAGGCAATGGAAGACAGGAATGCCTAGCGTGCTCTGGTCCATGGGGTCACGAAGAGTCGGACACGACTAAACGACAACAACAACAACAAGAGGATCGAAAAGTTGAGAGTCTAACCACAATATTTTAAAAGGGATAGGGGTGGGCAATCCAGGCCATCTGCTCTGAGAAAATGGGTGGAAAGCATCATTGAAGATAAGAGCAAATTAAAAGCAGACAAAATTACTGGGTCCAGCTGGCACCCACCTCTCCAAGTGTGGAATTGTTCATATTCTGAGGAGAATATGTTTGTTTCCAATCAGCATCTATAACTGAGGACTGGAAAGTGGCCAGTGTAACACTAATTTTTAAAAAGCGATCTGGAGGAGATATAGTAAATTACAGGCTAGTCAGCTTAACGTCTGTTCTGGGGAAATGGGTGGGAATAATAATAATAATAATAATAATAATAATAATAATAATTTATTTATACCCCGCCCATCTGGTTGGGTTTCCCATTATTAAATATTATTAAACATAAAATTACCAAGCATATAGGAGAACAAGCAGGGCCAGATTTAGGTTTGATGAGGCCCTAAGCTACTGAAGGTAATGGGGCCCTTTAGATGTCCAGCTGTCCTTTGTGAGCAACAAATTGTCACTGTTTTCTATATGCTATATGGTAATTTATGGACCTACAGTAATAGGTATCTAAAGCCATTTGCACATGTTGTCATGCAACCAGTCCATGCAGGATGTAGGCACCCTATATATAGAAATGAGGAAACCAGTGATATTTTAGGGAGCAGGCTAGCAGGCCGGGACCATTATTTACATCATAGGAGCCTACACAACACAAAACACCGTTGCTGTATGTAGCTTTTATTTTATTTGTTTTCATATTTTGGAAATGTACATCCAGTTGGTTTTTCCCTTTACATTTTTTTGGGGCCCCCCAAGAGAGTGGGGCCCTAAGCTATAGCTTGTTTAACTTATATGTAAATCCAGCACTGAGAACAAGCATACAGAAGATGCAGCATGGCTTCCACTAAAGACAGTCCTATCTAACTAAGCTTTTAGAGTTCTTTGAGAGTGTCATATAAATCGTGAATAAATCGTGGTGCAATTGTGGAACTAGGTTTTCAAAAGGCTTCTGAATAGGACTTCTGAATATGTTTGGAAATCATAGGAAATGAGAGCAATTCCTCCAATGAGTGGTTAAAGAGAAGAAAGCAGAGAGTAGGGAAGCAGCTCAAGGATCTGTATTGGTTCCTTTCTTATTTAAGATGCCCATAAATAATCTGGATGTGGGGATTAGCAATGAAATGGCCATGTATGTTGGTGATAATGCAAAATTACTCAGGGTAGTAAAAACAAAAAGAGATTGTGAAGTTCTCCTAACGCATCTGCCCAAAATGAATAAGTAGGGAAGTAGGGAAGAAAATGGCAAATGTGGTTCAAATGTGTGTTGGTTTTTGTTTGTTACAATGCCATGCATTTTTGTGCTGCTATATTGTAAAGCACATTGTGATCCTCGGATGAAGGGCAATATAGAAATTTAATAAATAAATAAAATATTAAATAATAAAAAACAAGGATTACAGCAAACAATTTATACATTGAGAGAGTAAGAGGTGGTCTCTCTGCTCCTAATCTAAAATAATTCTGAGCAACAAGGTACACAAATCCCCTGGTTGAATGGATCCTAGATGAAGTCTCATTGTCTATTTCACAAATCTGAACAAGTTAAAGATTATATGATAAAGTTGGCTCACAATATTGGTAGCAATATTTCTATGGAGGTCTGGGAGAATCTGTGGGAGACAGCGCATAATATATTTTAAAATCAAGCAATAAGCAAAAGCAGTTATAAAGTTATGACAAGGTGTTACATAATTAATGCTATTAAGAAAAATTACTCAGCAATGTGCTGGCAATACAGGAAGGATTGAGGTACTTACTTCCATATGTGGTGAACATGTTCTTTTAGCACAAACATATTCCAATCACAAAAGCACTATCTGAAACAGTACAAGAGGATATAGAAGTGAAACTTTTTCATTTGTTATGGAATGATATGCCTCACTTAACAAGTTATGAGCATACAGAACTAACATTTTGCATGATAGTGGCAACACGATTGCTGTATGCTCAAAAACTGAAAGCCCCCAAGTCTCCAATGACTGGATAAATAAGCTCTGGGAACTAGCATTAATTTCAGATGTATCATTTTAGGTAAGGTCAAGAGAAACAGGCATTGAACAGAACAAATTCATGGAAATATGGTCTTTTATATCACATTGCTCGAGAAGTCATGATCTCCTTAATGCTCAGTATGACTCGATATGTTTTGATGAGCAAACAGTTACACAATGTTTTAAATAACTAGAAATATGCTAGCTGTGACAGGAACTAGAAAGAAGGATAAAGTTATGAAAATCAGCAGCTTCATTAGATGCTAATACAATTTATTTTTAGTTACTAATGAATTGCTTACATGACATGCACTGTACTCTTTAAATCTACTACTTGCTTTGTATATTTAATGAATATGTAATATATGGTGGGAATTAAAATTGATTAAACATTATTGTCATGGAGAAGAAGAAGGGTTTGGATTTGATATCCCGCTTTATCACTACCCTAAGGAGTCTCCAAGCAGCTAACATTCTCCTTTCCCTTCCTTCCCCACAACAAACACTCTGTGAGGTGAGTGGGGCTGAGAGACTTCAAAGAAGTGTGACTAGCCCAAGGTCACCCAGCAGCTGCATGTGGAGGAGTGGGGAATCGAACTTGGTTCATCAGATTACGAGACTACCGCTCTTAACCACTACACCATACTGGCCCCATACTGGAGAAATTCCCCTGTGATAGGAAGTCACAATGTTTGAGGCTTTTTAGTTGGAAAAGGAGACACGAAGGGAACATGATAGAATCATAGAATTGTAGAGCTGCAAGGGACCCCGATGGCCATCTAGTTCAAGGCCCTGCAATGCAGGAGTCTCAATTAAAGCATCCATGACAGATGGCTATTCAACCTCTGCTTAAAAACCTCCAGTGAAGAAGTGTCCACAACTTCCTGAGGGAGTCCATTACACTATTGAACAGCTCTTACGATCTTTCTGATGTTTAGTTGGCATCTCCTTTCTTGTTACTTGAATCCATTGGTTTGAGTCCTACTCTCCAGAGCAGAGATGTTGAAATGATGTATAATAGTAATGTATGTTAGAGATGTATAAAATCATACATGGCATGGAGAAAGTGTATGGAGGGGACAATGGCTTGTTCAAGCTGGCTTGTTGTAACCAAACCATAATTAACATTAAGTACACTTTGTTAGTTCGGATGCCACAACAAACTGAAGTTAAGCAAGCCATGACTTCCAAGCTCCTCTTTGGAGCCACAATGGAGAACAGAGAGGATAGAAGAGAGAGGATAGGATAGGGGTGGGGCCTGGAGCTCACTAAAACTGAAGGAGCATCTCCACCCCCATCGTTCAGCCCAGACACTGAGGTCCAGCTCTGAGGGCCTTCTGCTGGTTCCCTTCCTGCGAGAAGTGAGGTTGCAGGGAACCAGGCAGAGGGCCTTCTCGGTAGTGGTGCCCGCCCTGTGGAAAGCCCTCCCATCAGATGTCAAGGCAATAAACAACTATCCGACTTTTAGAAGACATCTGAAGGCAGCCCTGTTTAGGGAGGTTTTTAATGTTTGACGTTTCATTGTGCTTTCAATTCTGTTGGGAGCTGCCCAAAATGGCTGGGGAGACCCAGCCAGATGGGTGGGGTATAAATAATAAATTATTATTATTATTATTATTATTATTATTATTATTATTATTATTATTCAAACACAGTCATTGCCTGCTCAGGGAAAAAAAACACAGTTTGGCAACACCTAAGTATGGACAGGAATGGCAAAGATGGCCTTGAGTGCCCTCACAGTTTCTGTGATTCACCTGGATCTGCTGTCACTGATCAACTCATCCATTGTATACATCTATACCTATATGCAGACCTAGTTCATGCTAAATTTGTTAGGCTCAGTGACTGATTTGCGTCTCTTAGCTAGTGCCCTTTCAAGAAAAGCACTCACATTGGTCATGGATGCCTCTCGAGATCACTGCTAAAGGGAACTGAGATGTGCTTTGCTTTCCGTTCATTCAATAAAGCAACCGAGGGTTTGTATCCCAGTGCCCTGCTTTACTCAGTAGAGTTAGATTAGTCTCATATTGAAATATAGATTAAAAGAAAAAAGAATGTCTTATTCACAGTGTGGACCACGACGTGATGCGAGTGGATGCACTCAGTTCTTCGGCAGGAAGTGTTGCGTGCTGTATAAGGGGTTTCATAGGACTTGGTTGCTAAGACTGCAGAGCGGCAAGTTTCATTAACATTAACAAAAACCCTGGATGCATTACAATTCCCTCCCTTGGGTTGTTTGTGCTGCTCTTATCCTTGGGAACCATCTTTGTAAAAAGTACACAGAGCAATATAAGAGGGTCTCGTTTTCCCACCACCCTTAAATCTACCTTCCATCCACTTCTTAGGCATACTAATTCAAACTGCGAAATGAGTGATTTCATAGTCAGTCCTTATATCCAGGTAATTCTTATTAATTAATTTGTGATTGCTGCTAAGGGTAAAGAGATGTAATACGCATGCTTTTTTTCTTCTTGCAGTGGTCTTGGAAACTAGGTCTTCTTCCCATATAGGACAGTGGTTCCCTTGCCTTTTTTCTCCCATGGACCACTTGAAAATTCCAGAGGGTCCTGTTAATTATTTTTCCGCCAGTTACAGAAATTGTAATGCACTATGCTAGATATGCTATATGATTTTTAATTGTATCTTTGCAGACAAATCGCAGACCACATGTACATTAGTTTCTAGTTGTTTGGGGCCACAGTCACAATCCGTTATCTGATCTCTGAAATATGTGTGAAGTCACCTGAAAAAACAAAGCTAACCAAAAGTGGGTGGTCTTGACTGATATAGATTAGGAATTATGCTTTCAAATTCAAAGGCCATTACTTACAAGTTTGTTAGATTAAATTTTCTAGTTTTGCAACAATTTCTATCTGCATTTCTGATTGTTGCCATTGGGTGGTGCCAGGCAATCAGAGTATTCAGCAGAAGATAACGGTTTCATTTTCTATATAGGGAATGAAATAAGATTTCAAATGTGTTCTGAAATAATTTGCAGTGCAAATAGACCCAGCAACTAGTTCAAATAGTTGTGTGATTCTTTTTTATATATAAAAATAATTTTGTAGTGCTTATGATAAAGAATGGCTCTGTCTCATTTTGGCTTATTTTTTAAATGTGATTAGCCTGACCCAAAATGTTTTTGTGCCCCTAGGATATGGCTCTCTTTAAAATATATATATATATATATATATATATATATATATATATATATATATAATCAAGTTGTGCTACAGTAGCTTAATTAATTGGGCCACTTAACATCCGTGCTAATGTTAAAGAGACTTTTGTTCTGTAGGTTTTTATGGTACACATATATGCGTTAAATGCCAAAGCTTACTGAAAATCAGCTACCGCTTTGAGTAATAATAATAATAATAATAATAATAATAATAATAATAGCTCAGGTACATTGAAAGAGGAAATAATTCATCCTTTTAAAATTCAGTTACTTTTTCACGAGTCTGCAAAGAGGTTGAAAGACAACATTTTAAAGTTTAATGTTAAAACTATCTCTGAATCATCTGTTCATATATTATGTTTTGTTAATCAAACAAATCTTTCAAAATAATCTGACAGTCCTAGTGTTGTAAATTTGAGTTATGAAATTTACTTGCTTGGAAAAGCCAATTGTAGGGAATTCAGAGGGAAGAGGGAGAGATGGATGTATGCTCCATTTTGTCATCTGTATAATGCTGTTAGAAGAGGATTAAAAATGTGTCCTAACAGCTCTGATTGCATATTGACAGCTTGAAATAATTTAAAAGACTTTGATTCTAAGTATGGAACAGCACCCGTGTGAATAACATTTTCTTTTGGGACAAATGTGTTATCTAAGAAAATGAATATACCTCATTACTTTAATCACGAGACAAAGATAGCCACCAGTTTTTGTTCTTCATAGGAATAACCCCACCAAAGTGTATTCTGACTACAGATGGATAATGTTTAATACAAAGAAAACTTTTGCCACACTTGTTTGGGTTTGCTACCACTTGCCCTGCCTCAGTGCAATTATTTAACTGTCAAATGCTGTCTAGCCGTTTGGTCCTTCTTCTCCTATCTGATCCTTTAAAGCAATTTTACAGCTTTAAGAAAACTCATCGTGTAAAGATTTTCTCTAAATACGCAAGTCCATTTAAAAAAGTGAAAAAGAAGACAGAAAATGAAGGGATTCACCACATTCAAACAGTGTGAATTCACACTTCTCATCTTACTCATTTCCACTGAATTTGATCAGACCAGTCCTGTGCAGCTAAAATGATGCACCTTTGCCAAGAACTACATAAATATTTGTAGCAATACAGGTAGCGATTGCTGTCTAGCCTTCTGCCACCCACTGTACTTTGATTTTAAAGCTGCAGAGCTAAACAGGTCTCCTCAGATGCAAGTCCCATTGAATTCATTGGGACTTGCTCCTAAGTAAGTGTGGTTAGAACTGCAGCTGAAGTGGTTTTTGTTGTTGTTTTTGTTTTGCATGATACAAATAATTCCAACATGCCTATCTACACACTTTTATTCAAAGGATACTCTTCCAATGCATTCCAGAACACTGAAAGCCAGCAAGAGCATGCAACCAAACATTTAATAGAAATATAAGAACTTCTGTTACAAGGGCAGCCGGCAAGGTAAAAGCTTTTTCTTCAAGATCTATCCTGTCTCTCTATACTCTGATGTCACCAGTAGCCAGGCTACTAACACCGAGAAACAGCTAACCTCCTCCTGGTCCCTCTTAAAAAAAGAAAACAAAACTTTAGTAATTTAATTGCCTCCCCTTTGCATTTTGCCACTGTAGAACTCTTTCAGTGAATTTTCCTTTTCGACGTGTAATTACAATCTGACTATTTAATGCAAATGTCTCAGTGTTACATCATGTTGGAACATTGTTAATAATCATTGACCATGTTTATGGTCAATGATTATGAACAATGTTAGAGCATGATATTTATGTGCAGCATAATGGTCAGTTGTTGACCTTTCCTATACGTTGCATAAAGACACAAATGCCATTTTACATGCAGCACAGCTGGGTGGAAATTACTAAAGTGTGGCAGTTGCTTAAAATAAAACTAAACAATCAAAAACTTGCTAGATCAGTTGTTTAATTTTTTTAAAAGGCATTTAAAATGATGGATCCAGCATTCTTCATTCCTCTGCTATCCCCGTCCCAAGGACTTATATCAAAGAGTATGAATAGCATGAATAAACCCTTTCATGCAATAGAAAAGTCACTGCAGAGAATTCTTTTAGAACTCATCTTCCTGATTTGGGTACCTGGAAAAAACAACAACTTATTTTAGCAACCAAATCTCACCAAGCATGAAATAGATTTTTACACTGGGTACTAAAATCTGGTGTACTTCATTAACAAGTAAACATGCTGAGTTTATTACTGACCTTATTATGTAGGGATGAAATGCCAATTCCATTAAATTGGACAAGCCACATTACTTATTTATTTATCCTATTTCAAAACCTCCTTTCTATATGTAAGAATTCAAAGCAGTGCTTCAGCCAAGTCAGAGCTGACCCAGAATAGTTTAACAAAGTTGGGGGTTTTTTGAACTTCGTTGCTAGCTACTGTGCAACTAAAATCTGTCATCGTGAAAGAGGCTAATTCAGTGAAATGATGAACTCCTAAGAGCTATTGTTGGAGAAACATCTATTTATATACCAATAGAAAAGAAAACAATAATTCTGGGGAAATGTATTTTCTTGCTGAGTAATCATTTGCCTGTTTCCTCAGATGTAAGTTCCACTGTTTTTCCCCCCACAGTACAGTATTAAGCATGTTTAGGATTACAGCCTTAATGACGGTTTAGTGAGAAATATTTTTAGATTGTGGGGAAGAATCTACCACTTAGGATGTTTCCAGCCTTAAATGGTGTGTCTTCAAACCACTTTTGTGATATTTATGTTTACATCTGGCCACATGGAAGAGAAAGCAGATGAGAGGGATCTGTAATACAAATCAATGGCTGCTAGCTCCACTGGCTGTATTCTACCTCCACTGTCAGAGTCAAAATGCCTCTGGATGCTGGCTGCTGGGAATGGCAGGTGGGCAGAGTGCTGTTGCACCCTGGTCCTGCTTGTGCGCTCCCCACTGGTATCTGGGGGCCACTGTGAGAACAGGATGCTGGACTCAATGGGCCATTGGCCTGTTCCTGCAGGCTCTTAAGTTCTAATCAGCATTCTCGCCAATGAAGTTTTTCAGCTGACATTACAAACTGGAGTAAAGCAAAATCTGTTTTAAGCCTGTTTTGTGAAAATGCCTTGCGTATTATCCCTTGTTGCAATGATGGTGAATTCACCAGCATTTCCTTCCTTCCTTCCTTCCTTCCTTCCTTCCTTCCTTCCTTCTTTCTTTCTTTCTTTCTTTCTTTCTTTCTCTTTTTTAAAGTGTTTAATTCATGTCCATTGAATGGATGAATTCTCCCTCTCCCTGTTTTAAAATTCTGGGCCCAATCCTCAGTTGTGACAAATTAGTGTAGCTCACTTTATGCCTTTAGTCAGACACCAAGTAGTGTGTGTGTGTGTGTGTGTGTGTGTGTGTGTGTGTGTGTGTGTCAGTAACATCTTAACAAGCTTTTACGGTATCACTCTCATTCTCATAGCCCCTACTGTCCCTTTCCTTTTTTAAATCCAGTGTTTAGAGACTTCTTATAGTCTTCATAGCTGTCAGTTGTTTCAACGTGCTTGCCACTTTGGGGAAAACAATTTGCTTTTCAGTCTCTTTCTATTGCTCAACAACAAACACGCATAAGGCCGGGTGTCTAAAAACCAGTTTTGCTGCTGCTGCTGTTTAAAAAAATGCTAGTACAGGGGAGCTAGCATATTTACACAATCGCCTACATCAAGCGGCGAGTGGACCCATCGGAGAATTGCAGGAATCATCAAGGCATCTTGTTCCTTGTTACAATAATTTTACCTCATGACCCTTTTCGTTTGCCTACTGCCATTTTAGTTTAAGGGTGACAACACTTCATAGCACTCTGCAGGTGTGTGTGTGTGTGTGTGTGTGTGTGTGTGTGTGAGAGAGAGAGAGAGAGAGAGAGAGAGAGAGAGAGAGAGTGAGAGAGAGAGAGAGAGAGTGTTACACTCTGTGGGTCCCCCCCCCTGCTTTCTCCCCTAGCCCCAGATGCCTTTGTAAAGCAGTCTGGTGAAACAGTGAACAAAACCTTGTGGGATAAGTCTGACACTGGAAGTTAATGATTATCAGTTGAAACAAAACACTTGTTTACATGTTGTAGTCATTAGAGGTTCTAGTCAGTCATACCTCGACTGGGATTCCTGCCAAATGTTTTGAGGGTTCTTTCACAAGCTGTGCAGTTTTGTAAATACAAAAGCACTCTTATTAAGCCTTTTTAGTATTAGACTGTGCAATTAAGATGACGGGTAATTAAATTCCTTTATTTGGAATAGGATTTGTCCAAGATGCACTCGCACAACTTTCCCTTTTTCAGGACACCAACGGATTCCTCTTTGGGTGTTCTTTTGCTGAGCAGTACGTTTAAAGGAATGCTTTCACTGAATGCATTTTTAGAAATGAAAATAAAATAAAATCAGATGACATTCCAAAACTGGCTAGCTTAAGATTTTTTTCTCACCTTCTCAACTTTTTTCCGATTTCTGCCTAGCTATAAAACTTTCTTTTCCCATTAATATGCCTTCATTTTCTGGAATTGCTTTTTTTTTTTTTAAATCCCTGTAGGTTTTCATTTTAGGTGTATTATAACTGGAATTAAAGCAGTGATTTGATTTTGAAGGAATTTAGGACCACTTCCAATTAGCTAAGGATGCTTTTAAGGTAATGCAGCATAACGGAAATGCCAAAGTATTTTGTCTGGCATGCAGCTGCTGCTTGTAACACTTGCGTATGACTCTGTACCTGTTCGAATAACCCAGATCCTACTTGTTCTTTAGTCTCATGAACGAGACACAAATAACTCGGATGTGACCGTGTTTTGTAAAAGCCTTTAACTAGGCATGGCTGCCTTTTAATAGAAATAGATGAGCTCATTTTGCCATGCTCCTCTGCCACAACAGAACCTTCTGTATTTATCGCAATAGTAAATTATTTAAGATTTAGGGAGCCATATTTTGTAACGGCAAAATTGTGCAACAACTGAATTGCCCTATACATATTTTATCTCTCTGTTTCTTTTTTTAATTTGCCAAAGAAGATATCAGTTTTATAAGCTCCTATGGAGGACTGCTCGCTTTGACATTTCCCGGTTGTCTGTAGTGCTAGGCAATAATTAAATATCAGGTGCATAAGCTGCTCTTTAATTTGACATGTGTGCTCCAGGCAATAAACACATGGAGTGCAATGTGGGAGTGTAATTGCTAAGGAATAAAATCCTGTACCAAGTGAGATCATTGTATCAGGTACTGGGTGACAGCTCATTTGATCATTATGCCCAGGCTAAAGAGGTTGCCTAATTAGTTTCCATTAAAACTCACCCTTTAATCAGGAATTATTCTTGCATAAAGAATGTCACTTGGTCCAGATGAATGAACAATTGTTCCCCCTTGAGATTCAACTATCTGTTACACTTGGGATACCATATGTCTTTTCAAACAATTCAGCTATAGCAGGTCCCCTGAAAACCTGGATCTTATGGCATAAACAGCATGTGCATTTTAAAAAACTTAGCTCTTATTCCGAGGAAGAATTTTGAAAGCAGAGACTCCATACCATGCTGCAAATTGCCACCTCAGGAGCAGAATAGCAGCCTGAGGGGTGGGAGGGATCGTTTTCAGTAGGAAAAAGGTCTGAGAGAAAGGGCTAACTCACTTCCTGTATACAGAAGCCCTGGTCTAGATCTGGGCCACCCACAGCTGCTGTTCATTTTTAAAAAGAGAAGAACTCTAAACATGCATGTTGAATGCCACATCTAGTTTGATTTTAAAAGGACACCTGTTGCTACCTGAGTGATGAAACAGACTTCCTCCTCCATGGTTTGTTGACATCACCATCAGGGTCAAGGCCAATGTTGACCTCATCCTCCCATCCCAATTCAGTTTTTCTTAATTGATCTTCTTTAGAAGAGCCCTGCTGGATGATCAATAGACCAAGAGTCCAGCATTCTATCCACAACAGTATCTATACAGATGCTTTTGAAAAGCTCACAGGAAGAGGCACAAAGGCAACAGCATTCTCTCCACTGCATGGTATTCAAAGCAATAATGTGTCCAGTTTTCGAGGCTCCACTTTTGTACAGGCTTGGTTCTCTATGAACCTCTATAATGCCATTTTGAAACCATCTAAGCCCCATAGCGGGGACGCGGGTGGCGCTGTGGTGTAAACCACTGAGCCTAGGGCTTGCCAATCGGAAGGTCAGCGGTTTGAATCCCCACGACAGGGTGAGCTCCCGTTGCTCAGTCCCTGCTCCTGCCAACTTAGCAGTTCGAAAGCACGTCAAAGTGCAAGTAGATAAATAGGTACCACTCGGGCGGGAAGGTAAACAGCAATTCTGTGCGCTGCTCTGCTTTCACCAGAAGTTGCTTAGTCATGCTGGCCACCTGGAAAAACTGTCTACGGAAAAGCGGCGATTCCCTTGGCCAGTAAAGCGAGATGAGTGCCGCAACCCTAGAGTCATTCATGACTGGGGTCCTTTACCTTTTTTTTTTTTTAAGCCCCATGGCTGTCAATGTGGCAATGAGTTACATAAATTAATTTTTTCCAGCTGAAACCTCCGCTTTTAACCCTCACTATGAACTTTCTCCTGACGAAATACTCAAATGAAGGGGCAGGAAGTTGTACTAGGAAGCACAGACTGCCTGGGAAACAACCGGCATCCAAAAGCAGCAGGTGGGAAGGGTCATCACTGCGCATCTGCCTCCCCCCCCCCCCCGTGGGCTGTGACATCACTACTGCTTATCAGGAGAGGGAGGCAGTGGGAAGGTTATTGCTGTGCAGGCACACCAGTGGAGCCAATCCAGCCCTCTTGTGAGGACATCCAAGCAGCACCCACCTCCCCACCATCTCACTCTTCAAGGAGTGGTAGCAACACTACTATTAGGAGGGCAGGTGCTGGGCATTGTGCTGTCCTTTCTTGATTAATATAGTATTCAGGATCCCTACACAGGACTCTGGAAATTCTGGTTCCAGGATACGTGTTAAATGCTGCAACACTTCTTTATTTTACAGATAATGATGGCCTTTATTTTAATGCTAGCATTGTTTTTGTTCACATGGAAATTTAATGAAGCAGCTGAGTAAATATTTGCAGGATTGATTGACTAAAATTTAATACTACTACTACTACTACTACTACTACTACTACTTATTATTATTATTATTATTATTATTATTAATACCCTGCCCATCTGACTGAGTTTCCCCAGCCACTCTGGGTGGCTCCCAACAGAATATTAAAAACAACTTTACATCAAACATTAAAAACTTCCCTAAACAGGGCTGCCTTCAGATGTCTTCTAAAAGTCAGAGAGTTTGGCCTTTATGGTTGGCCATGTCGGCAAGAATGTGTGTAATGTTTGTTTTTGATATTCTCTCCTCCACCAGCAAGTATGCTGGAGTGTGATGCTTTATTGTCACTTTGTGAAACCGTGGTGCTATTTGGAATACTACAGCATTGTATGGGACATACAACTCACCTTTCACTCATTATTTACCTGTGGTTGAAAATTAGAAGCTTTTAGGTAGAAGATGAAATGTCCAGGCTATCATTTTGCAAAAAAAGTTCAGAAGAGTTAGCCGTCTGTCTTCCTGCACATACCTGTGTTAGTTACATGTGACACACTAATGGCCTCAAAGAACAAGGAGCCAACTCTCCCCTGATAACTTCCACACATGGTCTCCTAGGCAAAATTCTTGCTCACCATAGGTTACTGAGCAAGTAGCTCTTCACAAGCTTGTTGTGCTATATCTATATTGATGGACAGGTCATGTTGTTCAGATATCTGATTGTCAACTTCCATAGCAACTACTCTATTCCAAACTTTAAAATGGAAAGCATAATGTCAGTAGTAAAAAAAAAAAAGAGAGAGAGAGAGAGAGAGAGAGAGAGAGAGAGAGAGAGAGAGAGAGAGAGAGAGGTTTAAAGATTCTCTCAAGGCAAATCTTAAAAAATGTAGTATAAACACTGACAAATGGGAAACACTGGCCTGCAAGCACTCCAACTAAAGAACAGGCTTTACCAAAGGTGTCATGGACTTTGAAGAAGCATGAACTCAGGGCAAAAAGGAGAAACGAGCTAAGAGGAAGGCATGTTTGGCAAACCCTCACCATGATCAACTCCCACCTGAAAACCCCACTGTGAAAGGGTGTGTGGATGCAGAATTGGTCTCCACAGTCACTTATGGACTCACCATTAAGACCATGTTCATGGAAGACAATCTTACTCAGCTATGAGTGATCGCCAAAGAAATAGACTAGTTAAACCACAGAGCCTAGGACTTGCCAATCAGAAGGTCGGCGGTTTGAATCGCCGCATCGGGGTATAGATATGCCCCTTAATGTACATTTCACAACACTAGATTTTAACACAGCTCTCTATTTATTTATTAAATTTATATCTAGTCCTTCCTCCCAAATGAGCCCAGGGTGACAAACAAGTGATAAAACAAAACAAAGCAAAAATTTAATACATCTTTAAAACAATTCAAATACAAGTGCACACCTGGTTATTTGAAAAGCTGTAGTTCTCCTGCATTATTTTCTTTTTGTAAGGGGGAAGCTCGGTTTATGGGAATGTTCAGTTTAAGTTTGAGAAATGGTATGCATTTACAACTGACTTCATTTTGAAAGCTTTTCCTGTTCATTCTTTCATAGAATGTTGAACACATAATATTCACAGGGCCTCCAGATAACATGCTCACTGGGACAGAGAGAGCAACTGCCTTGTTCTTTCCATTTCAGCTGATACATTTGGTATGAACTCCTGAGACTTTAGTTTGCATGCTACCTACAAGCTTTGGACTAAACCCTTCAGAAGCTGTTATGACAAGATCCTTAAATGCCTCAAAGAAATGGTGTTGTTGTTGATATTATTATTTTACAAATGCTGTGAGCTCACTTTAAAATGAACTAAAGAATCACATTGTATCTGTGTCTTTTCTGTTCAACAGATATTTCTTTGCTAAAAAGGATAAGCTTGTATGGCAGATAAAACAGCAGCAAGTAGATACAACAAAGAGGTGGTTCCAATATTCTTCAAATGAAATCTTGATATTTTCAAATGCCAAAGAGATGTGAACCTAGGTCAAAACATTAGCAAATGATGAAAACTAGGGCACAACTTACCAGATGTGAACACCAGGGGTCCACATGCTAATGAAGGTGTTGAACTTCATAATTGGCAGCAGCAGTGGCAGGGGCTCAAAATGGCAAACTGGTTTTCCCCCATCTGCCATTTTGATTATGGCAACAGTAGGAGCCTACCAGTCAGGAATCCTGGAAACAGTTATCCTGGGTGCTGGAGTCCTTCATAAGGATTATTATTATTAATATAAATTAATTAATTACCCCCCTTCGCAAGCAGATCCCAGGGTGGATTACAACACTTTAAAAGGAGCATTAAAACAATTTAAAACAACTCACAATCACAAAAGTAGTGTGCTTCCTGAAAATATGTATCTCAAGTGCCCAAGCTCAGGCTAAACATGAGCATCTTCAGCATTCACCACAAACTGTGTAAAGTGAAAGTATAAGGCATATGTCTGTGGTCACGAAGAGTCGGACATGACTAAACGACTAAACAACAACTGTGGGGAGAGAATTCTGCAATGTAGAGGCTACCACAGATAATGTCCTCCAAACTTTGGAGGGCCGCAGAACTACCAAAGTTCCCCCTCTACTGATCTTATCATCCAAGAGGGTCTGTAAGGAAGGAGGCAGTCTCTCAGATATCTGGAGCTTTAGTAATTGAGAGCTTTAAACACTAATGTGAGCACCTTGAAATGGGCCTGGGAACAAATTGGCAACCAATGCAGCTGTTTTAGAACAGGGGTTTTATGAGCTCTAAAGGCAACCACAGCCAGTAATATATGGCCACTACATTTTGGACCAGCTGGAGTTTTTGAGTCCTCTTCCAAGGATAGTCCCATGTAGAGCACTTTATGATCATCTAATCTGGAAGTTAATCTGGAGAAGACACTGATGCTGGGAAAGATGGAGGGCACAAGGAGAAGGGGGCGACAGAGGACGAGATGGTTGGATAGTGTTACCAGCATGAGTTTGATCAAACTGCGGGAAGTAGTGGAGGACAGAGGTGCCTGGCGTGCTCTGGTCCATGGGGTCACGAAGAGTCGGACACGACTAAACGACTAAACAAGAACAACAACAAAATCTGGAAGTTACCAGAGCATGGAGTGGTGTGGCAAAGTCATCTTTGTTCAAAAGCTAGAAAACCATCTGCAATTGGAATTAGGCACTCCTGGCCACTGAGGCCACCTGGGCTTCAAGTGACAATTTTGGATCCAGAAGTATCCTGTAAACTGCAGGGGAGTGCAACCCTGGAACAAAGAACATGGAACCCACCTCTCTAATTTATTTATTTCCCCCCATATCCAGCTCACATTCAATTATGTTTTACTCAAAGTAGCCCATTGAGATTAATGAGCATGGCTAGGTCAGGTCCAATGGGTCTATACTGTGTTTTAGTTTTATGTGGGAGTGAAACTTCTCATCTCCTTGTTCTACACCATGCACACCTCTGTAGCTGCCCCTTTCTAAAGTAAAAAGACTCAGGTAGTGTGAGCTTTCTGCATAGGGGACTTGCTCCAGCCCTTTGGTCATTCTGAGTTGCCATTTTCTGGATCTAAAATATCATTTTTGCGGTATGGCAACCAGAATTGTACAGAACTATTCCAGTGTAGTCACACCATTGATTTGTATGGCAACCTTATGATATTGGCACTTTTATTTTTGATCATTTTCCTAATTACCTCTAACATGGGATTCACCTCGTTCAATATCCGCTGCATGCTTGACGTTTTGAATGAGCTATTCCCCATAACCTCAAAATATTTTTCCCTGTCAGTGACTGCCAGTTCAGACTCCCATCACCATCAATGTGAAATTAGGAACATTATTTACCTCACTGTGCATCCCTTTACACTTATATTGCATTTGTCTTTTTGTTGTCCAATGATCCACTTTAGAGACATCCTTTTAGAGCTTAATGAAATATCTTTTTGTTTCTACTTCCCTGAATAATTTGGTGTCAGTGGATCTGATTGACTCACTGTTCACCCTGAACTCCAGATCATTCATGAAAAAGTTAACAAGTTCCAGTCGCAATACAAATCCTTGGGAGATATCACTTCTTTCATCCCTGCCTCGTGAGAAGCTTTGGTCCCGTATACTTGAAGGAGTGTTTCCATCCCTATCATTCAGCTTGGACACTGACGTCCAGTTCAGAGGGCCTTCTGGTGATTCCCTCACTGCGAAAAATGAAGCTACAGGGAACCAGGCAGAGGGCCTTCTCAGTAGTGGCACCAACCTTGTGGAATGCCCTCCCATCAGATGTCAAGGAGATGAGCAAATATATAACCTTTGGAAGACATATGGAGGCAGTTCTGTTTCAGGAAGCTTTTCATGTTTCATGTTGTTGTTCTTTTTCCTGTATTTTTGTTGGAAGCTGCCCAGAGTGGCTGGGGCAGCCCAGTCAGATGGGAAGGGTATAAGAAATAAATTATTATTACTATTCCTACCCCCTGCTTCCTGATGTTTAATCTGGTGCCCATTCATAAGAAGAGCCGTATTGTGTGTTCATTTCCTTTTTGGTCTGTACTCATGAATTTAAGAGTAGATTGCTTCTTTTGCCATATTGAATTTATCCCATGCTTGCTAATTTTTTGTGCTATTTGAACCTATTGATATATTTTGTAAACTGATTTTCTTCACTCTCTCCAATGCTTTTTACTTTTGAGAAGTCAATGTTTATTGTAAGCCACTCTGGGCACAGCTCATTGTGGAAAGGCGACATACTAACTCAAACAATATTTAATCCTATGACACCTACATTTTCTTAGGAGCCTTTGGTGAGAGACACTGTAAAGAGTTCTTTCAAAGTCCAGTTACAGGATGTCTACTGGATCAGGTCTATCCATGTATGTGAGACCTCTCAGCTCGGCCTGTTTAGCTAGCCTTGCATGTGGAACCGGTAGCATTTTAAAGAAAGTTACAGTGGCTGTCCTGTTTTTCCACTTCCTGCATGGCAGCCTAAAATTTGCTTTCAGAATTTTTAGTGAACAAGGGAAGACCTATTATACTTCTCCAGATCTTTAAAATTTGTTACAGCTTTTTCAAATCTGTTTTAGCCTTGTTACCGAATGGCCCTAACTTAGTCATGCTAATGAAAACTTCATTGAATACCATGCCTTATCATTGATATATTCAACTTTAGAATTAATTTTGAAGAGTAGTTTTTAAATAAATACATACTGAGTTGGATTCAAAGTTTCCTGCTTCTGATAGAATGGATATTTTACCTTCCGGTGGTAGAACATTCTATCAGTGCTGGGACTCTTTCTTCAGAGTAAGGGAACATCTGCTTCCAACCCTTTACTTTGCCATTTGGAGGTGCAGAAAGTTATCCTTGTGGTTTCTTCTAGTTACTTTTTCTATAAAGAGAACCTGCTCACTCCAAGGCAGCCTTTCCTCCTTTTTCTACATGTTTTATTTTTCTTCTTAGCGTCATCACAGTGAAAGAGATCAGTTTTGCATGGAGAATACCATTAATAATGAAACGCAGTCTGTGTGCTTTTAAAAACTCTATTTCTTGCTTATAAATAAATGGTAATTTGTTTTAAAGCGTCATTGCACATAGTGTTCAGCCAGATCTCATGCTTTCGATTATTTTAAATAAATGTACCATAAATGGAACAAGTTCTTTCTAATTTGCAAATGATATGCAACATTTTTCAAAAAAGGAAGGGGGGGATAAGAGAAGGGAAGAAGGGGGGGGGGAGAAAAACTGTAAAATTCCTTCTTAACTACTTCTCATTAATGGGAAAGTGTTCAATGACCTGTAAAGATTAAAGAATTAGTGAATTGGTAAAATTATCAGAATGAAAAATCTGTATAATTTTGATTTCATTTAAAAATCTGCTAAACAGTCTAGAGCCTTTAGAAAAGGATATTACTTTTTAATTTCACACTCACAAATGTCCTGGTATCAGTGTTACAAATGGGCTGAAATAAAGGCAACAAATAGTATGCTTAAATGTACAACATTAGAAGAGTCTGTTTAAACTCAGCTTTCCTCCCTCCCTCTCCCCCGCCCAGCCCATTTCATTAAAACAACTGAAGACATTTAATTAAGTGACCACTCTGCTAAGTGGAGCAAAAATTAATATACGTAAATGAATTTATGTATGGGTGATGATGCATAATTAAAAATACACTTCAATGAGGGGCTGAAGAGAAAAGGAAAACATTTTAACAAGATTCTTCATAAAGGCTACCATATCTCGAACTTTAAACATGTCTGATACATATATCTTATGATACTAATTGCTAGTAATTTCTCAAGCGAAAACCATGCTACAGTTGCCATTTCATGCAACCCCAGACCTTCCATGTCTACTCTGAAGTAAGCCCCACTGAGTTCATTGGAACTTTATTCACAAGTAAGTGTGCCTATCATTGCTTGGTCTTCCCCATGAATATTTATTGATTCACAATGTCACCTATAGGAACGTGCTACCTAATTGGCTGAGAATGATATGCCAAGGCAAGCGGCCCAACCACTTATTTTCAAGCTTGAAAAGGACAAGGCAGAGGTGGGGTGGAGGGCCTGATATACAACAGCTTAAGTCCATATTCCTCCAGCTAAAAACCAATATGAGCTTAAGGAACATGCACAGCAACAGTTTTATGCACATGTAATCTTGTTTGTCAAGTATATCCAGCTGGAGCACATAAATTCAGCCAACACTGAGCAAATGAAGGAGGATAGTGAATAATAGAGAAGATAACCAATTGAGTCTGGCAAATCAAAGGTCACAGATTTGTCCTCAGGTGCCTTAGGCTGAATTCACACTGCAGTTTTATACTGTTTCCCTGACGTTTCCCTGTTAATTTCTGCATTATATCTGAACTTTCACAAAATGTAAAAAACCGCTTCCAGAAATATAGTGGGAAATAGCATGAGTTTTAGTGCTTATGTCTGTTATTTGCAAGCATTTTTTTTTCTGGAAGCAAGTATCACAGAAATGAGTGCTAAACTTGTGTTATATTGTACCATGTAAGTGGTTTTTACATCATCTGAAAGCTCAGAAATGTTGGGGAAACGGAGATAAAAACTGCTGTATGAATGCAGCCTCTGGAATCTCTTGATGCAGCTCTCTACTTTAAGACCACTTCCTTTAATATGCGGCCTTTATTGATATTTTTCTTATATGTTAGCTTAATCACCTGGGTGGAACAATATTTCTTTATCCTCATTACTATCCTATACTCCCTTGAACAGACTGGACACATTCTCTGTGTGTTTAGCTTCGCACAGGCCTATGTAAATAACTGTCCAAAGCAATGAAGAATATCTCCCATTGTATCTTTTCCCCAAAGTTTGTAAAGAAAAGAAGAAAAAACACCACAGAAGGAAAAACACACAGAAACGCAGCAGCAGCAGTTCTCTAAATAGCACCACTGGAGACGCACATAGAATTGCTGGAAATGGGAGTAAATTTTTATTCCATGTCAGTCGTAACTCCAAGAGTTACAGCCTGAGCTCAGTTGCTCTTTAATTGGTTTTTTAAACAGTATTTGTCGTGATTTGTGTTTTACTTTTGTACACTGTTTTGAGGGCTTTCAGCAGAAAAGGGTCCGATAAGTACGGAGTATGAAGAATAATAATGATTTCTAGTCATGCTAAAGTAAGGTTACCAGACGCCCCCGTTTTCCAGGGACAGTCCCCGGATTTACAAACCAGTCCCCATACAAAATCCATTGAAGTTGAAAAGTGTCCCCAGATTCATTGAAAAAAAAATCTGGTAACCTTATGCTAAAGGGTTTAGCATAATATCTGCTTAGCTGCCTCTTGCCGTTCTTTTGGTATACAACTATATTTTCGTTTGCATAGAATGCATGGCTTCTTCAGTCCCAGGCTCTGCTCAATTAAAAAAACAACAGAGCGCTCAAATATTTCAGTGATTCATAGCATTAATTGCAGCAGGTGTGGGAAGCCTGGGGCCTAGAGGGCAAATGCACCCTTTAGATCTCTCCATTTGGCCCTCAGGACTCACCTGTAACACACCTCTCACTGCCCCTGTTCTGTACCCTCCCTGAGAGCATTTGCTTGATTGCTATGTGTCCTTATGATGGGTAATGCTTCTTGCTCTCCTGGATGGAAGATGGAGAGAGAGAGTGAATGTTTGTAGAACCCTTTGACTTTTGTGTGACTGTTATTTAACCTACACCCTTGGGCTGAGAGATGTTTGCTATCCCTGAATTAGAGTTGGGCAAGAAATTTGGTCTTTGCTTACAGTATAATGCTTGAGGATTAAAGAAAAAGAAAACCCAGCTGCCTTTTAATATTTATTTGTTTTTGCATTCATATCCCAGCTTTCTGCCAAGTTGTTCAATGTGATACACACAGTTCCCCCCTTCATTTTATCTTCATCTTCTGTAAGGAAGATGAGGGTGAGAGATAGCATGCAAAAAATCATTAAATAAATAGCATGCAATTAAAAATAATATCTAAACTCAAAGAAAAGAGGCAGAGGCACCTGATTATTTATCTATTTATTTATTTATTTATTTATTTTAAAAAAACTTTAAAAACTACACATTTTAAACAAACACATCTGGGTGACTGGAATTAACTATTCTGCAGGACAAATGCCTGCAAGGAAAGAAAATATTTATACAGGAATGGAGGGCCATCAGATTTTTTTAGCATGCCATGCAAAAATATCCATGCATCCCAAACATACCACATTTGTTTGCAGGACAGACACATAAAAAACCTCTTTAGGGGAGAGATTCATAGAGTCATAGAACTGTAGCCCCATCCCTTGTGATGCAGGAATCACAGTTAAAGATCTTAATACACGGTCACACTCATTTGTGAGAAGGGAGAACATCCCAGTCCCAAGCTGTATGGGGCTTCACAGGGCTTGGGCCTGGGCCCAGAAACAGACTGGGAGGCTGGTGAAGATGTTGCAACAAATGAGTAACCTCCTAATAAATGGTTCCAGTCAGTGGTCAATCTGCAGTGTCCAGACATTTTTGAATGGCAGGCCTACATAAAACCCATTGAGTTCACAACCCCTGCCCTTCCTTCCTAGAAAGCTACATGTATTTGGGTAGAAGGTCTACAGGAAGAAGCTGTAAGAGACTCGTGTGAGGAGAACATGTGATTTGATAAGGATTTGAAATAAGAAAGATGGTGCTTGTTCTAGGAGAATATTTTAGGTAGAAGAGGTGGCAATGAAGAACATGTAAAATTGAGAAAGAGGCAAGTTTACTTTAGAGCAATTAACTTTGCCAGAGTATTATGAGCAAAAGTGTCAGGCAGGAATGTGCTGATGGTTCTATGTAATTTATTTAATCCTAATAAGAGGGGAATCTTTCTCAATTATTAGTTACACTGGAATACCCTATTTATAATAATAATCACTCTATTTTATCCCCCCCCCATAGTATGTCAATGTCAAATGAAGCAATTATTCATTCGCATTTCAGTTAGCTGAAAACTGCTCTAATTTTTGGCCAATCAAATAAAAATCTCTTTTCAAAGAAGGGAGTCCCCATTCTAATTGGATGGAATAGATGATCTAGATTTAGATCATTTAGGGAAGTTTTTAATGTTTGATGTTTTATCGTGTTTTTAATATTCTGTTGGGAGCTGCCCAGCCAGCCAGATGGGCGGGGTATAATAATAATAATAATAATAATAATAATAATAATAATAATAATAATAATCTTCTAATAGTACACCATGCATAGACATGTCTCTACACAAATGCACAGAGTATGGGAAACAAACAAGATGAACTGGAGCTTTTAATACAGGATGACAAATATGACCTGGTATGCATTACTGAAACCTGGTGGGATAAGACTTATGACTAAAATGTAGCAACTGAGGAGTATAACATGTTCAAAAGGAATAGGCCAAACAGAAAGGGAGGAGGAGTAGCACTGTATATAAAGTATGTGTACACTTGTGAAGAAATCCATGACCTAGAGCATGAAAAGCAGATTGAGAGTATATGGGTAAAAATTGTAGGAGACAGAAACAACAGTGACCTTATTGTGGGTGTCTGCTATAAACTGCCAAGCCAGATGGAAGACTTGGATGATGCTTTACTAGAGCAGATTACCAAACATTCAAAAAGGAGTGAAATTGTAATCATGGGGGACTTCAACTTCCCCGACATCTGTTGGGAGGCAAACTCTGCCAAGAGTGTAAGATCTGAAAATTCCTCCATTGTATTGCTGACAATTTCATTTCCCAGAAGGTGGAAGAACCAACAAGGGGATCATCTATCTTGGACCTGGTCCTCACCAAAAGGGAGGAACTGATTGACTAAGTGGAAGTGTTCAAAAACTTGGGAGGAAGTGATCATGTTCTCCTGGGTTTCAGGATAACAGAGGAAAGGGAAAAGGGTGTAGTTGGAAAAACTTTCTGTTAATAAGAGCTGTTCAGCAGTGGAACAGACTCCCCCGATAGATGGTGGACTCTCCTTCCTTGGAGTTATTTAAACAGAGGCTGGATGGCCATCTGTCATGGATGCTTTAGCTGAGATCCCTGCATTAAGGGAAAAAACCCTCACTTGATCTGTTGAGACTGCAGCATGGAGTGTGGCAGAGCAGGAAAGATGGAAAATGCTGAGCTTTCACAGTCCAGCTGCTGACAGAGACAGTCACCTACAATGAATGCTGGAAATCATTACGTGATGGAAGATAAAAGTCAGTACCGCAATGATATAGATCAGCCTTTCTCAACCTAGAGTTCCTAGATATTATTGGACTACAATTCCCATCATTCCTCACCAGCATGGCCAGTGGTAACAAAACAGGAAATTCAAAGTAAAGCCATGCTCTTAATTCTCCTGTCTCAAATTATATCATGAAAAAGTTATGGTGACTGTTACAGCTTTGCAGGGGATGGGGAGCACTACCTGTCTGGATGTGAAACTTTTAATGGCCTTTTGCCTACAAAGGCAATCCACATTATTTAAACCTGCCACTTGCAACATGTTACTTCCAGAAAAAGTTTGCTCCCTGCGATATAACACCCCACACATTTCCATGCTTCTGTGTGGTAAATCAGCCAGGAGTTTTGCATCTTACTGCATCTCTTACTGCTTTTCCAGCTCCTCTCCCCCTGCCTGCATTAACCCCCTTCCTCCTAATGGAGCTGTAAACATTGGGATTAGATGCAAGAGAACCCACATTTTAATTTGCAAGCATTTCCCTACAAGACACCATCGCTCTGTTTCTCGGATAACACTCCTGCTGAGGGAAATAAGACCACATAACCTTGTGATATTTATTTCCCAGCGCCCACTGATGAGGAGCATTTTGCCATTCTCACATCCCCTCTACCTCTCTGTCCTTTCGCCCTTCTTCCACTCTGTGCTGCCCCCTGCTAACAACCACTCGTCTAAATTTCCCAGATGAATCCAGCGTGCAAGGAACAACAGACTTAACCTGAAAATGAAATGTACATAGGAGCAGAGGGCTTTGGAATGGAAGAACTCTGTGTGTTGGGGAAGAGGAGGAGGTTAGTTGAGAGAGGGAGGGCACAAGGGAGGGAGGAGGGAGCCTTATAAACAGATACACAGCCTTGCCATAGCCAGAGTAATCCGCAAAGCCTTTGAAATATTTCAGCTTCATGTCTGTGATAATTAAAGAGCAATGACCTTCTCATTAGTACTAAGAGGCCTGATGATGATTGTTACCCGTTTTCTTAATGGATGCAAGCTACATGCGTGAACTTGGAATATCAAAGCAATTCTCCAAGATATTTATTAGAGTCAAAATTACAAAAACACATAGCAAACCTTTAGTTTGAATTACAAGTGTTAATATATGCAGAACCAAATGAATAGCTCATCTTTCTTCCTCTCTTGTATCTTAAATTTTTCATTACAAATTTCCAGGGCTTCAAAGTAGCATCTCGCAGTCGGCCTCCTTTTTTCTTTCTTGCATGACAAAGAGCTGTCAAAAATTGTTCCTGTGTTTGTTAGTATTTCTCCCCCCTTTTTTTCCTCTCTCATCTAAATGTCAAACAACTTAGCTTAAATAAAGCACAGCATTCTTCATCTGGTGCTTCTCAAAAGAGAAACAACGCCACAGAAGGCGTCTAAAAAGGCCCTAATTAATGTTTCTCATTGATTTTTGTTTTAGTGTGATGTATTTTATGAAAAAAATATGAATCCAGAAGGCACTCTCATTAAAATCATTAGCAGCTCAATGTTAGCTGAAAACAGCTCATTCTTTGCATGGTAGTGTTTAAAAAGCACATCCACACATAGTTCCTTATTAACATCACAAGCTTGTGCTCGCTGAAAACTAGCATTATGTTTGTCAGGTACTATTGAGCTGTGATGAGCACAATGTACCCAAAAAGAAAAAAAGAAAAAGCCTCTATGAAGGTGAATAATAAGAGCCTAGCATCGCCGTATCGTGCCTATCTTTTCGGGACGTCTTTCATGCACGCAAGCATAAAAATGTAACATCTTGAAACATGATTTTCTGCATTCCTCGTTTGAATTATAGTAATGACTAAAAGGGGGAACAGCATAATTTTTACCTTGTGAGGCCTGCCTCATCTGTGCAAACAGGGCCTAGAATATTTGAGAAGGGGGGTGGGTGAGAAACCTGACGTCGGATTAAATAGCAGTTTCTATTTCCTGCTTTAGGAAAATGTGTTGGCTTGTTGCGGTTGGGAGGGGCTCTTTAGAGTTCTCAAGTGGCAGAGCAGTGACCAATAATGCCTTTCTGCCAGCTCTTGTGGGGGGGGGGGAGACACGGTGGAAAATGTTACTAGGAGAGAGGCTGTTCTTAATGAAATGTGGGGGCTTAACAGGACACAGGTTGATTTGGTTGTATTCTTTGTTGGCTGGGGAAAGGTTTCTGAGCTATTCCTAGTGTCCAATGGTCCATTTACCTGCTAAGGAAAGAATGATTCCATTGTTGGAGGCTAGGAAGCACAAGTGGGGAGACTGCTGCTGCACTCAGGTCCTGATTGATTGATTGATTGATTATTTATTTTGTATAGCATCAAAATTCAACATAAAAACACCAAATACATAGTAAGAAAAAACAAAACAATGAACCCATAACTCCCTCTCCCATAAACATATTTAAAAGGACGTGGAATATTAATCAGCCCAAGACCTGTTTGAAGAGGAACATTTTTGCCTGGTGACTAAAGGTGTATCATGGGAGCCTCCTTGGGGAGAAAAGGACTGTTCTCGTGTGGCCAACCTCTGGACTTCTTGTGGAGGAGGCACAAGAAGAAGGGCCTGAAATGATGATTGCAAGGTCCAAGTTGGTTCATATGGGGAGAGGCGGTCCTTGAGGTACTGCGATCCTGAGCCGTTTAAGGCCTTATAGGTCAAAACCAGCACTCTGAATTGGGCCCAGAAACTAATAGGCAGCCAGTGCAGTTGGACCAGGATCAATGTAATATGCTCAAACAGTCTTGCCCCACTGAGCAACCTGGTCACTGAAATTCTGCACCAGGTGAACTTTCCGAACCGTCTTCAGAGACAGCCCCACATATAACGGATTGCAGTAATCTAACCTAGAGATTACCAGAGCACAGACATATTTATACATTTACATATTTATGCCCTACCTTTTGCCCTGACAGGACTCCAGGTGGCACACAGATAAAAATAAGACCTGCTAAAAACATAGAAAAAACAACCATTTAAAAACAAATGTTGATAGAATTAAAACTATGTACATATACAAAATCTATTAAAGCCATATCAATAAGTTCAATAACAACAGCACGGTGGCAACCCTTTCATGGAAAGCAGTCAGTTCCCAGAAGCCGGTTGGAACAAGAAAGTCTTCATCTGCCCGAAGAAGGGCATAAAGGAGGGAGACAGCCTAGCTTCTCTAGAGAGGGAGTTCCAAAGTCCGGGAGCAGCCACTGAGAAGGTCTTCTCCCATGTCCCTACCAAGCATGACTGTGAGGCTGGCAGAACCGAGAGAAAAGCTTCCCCCAAAGATTGCAAAACCCAGGCAGGTTCATATGATGGAATATGGTCTTTAAGATAGCTTGAAGCTAAGCTGTGTAAGGCTGGGTAAGTCATAGCCAGCACTTTGAATTGTGCCCGGAAAACGTCCAGTAGCTAGCGGAGCTGTAACAAGGGAGTTGCATGCTACCTATGACTAGCCCTGGTCAGCATCTGGATGCAGCTCTTTGAGCCGATGGATTGCATTTAATTTTAAATTTGATGCTCTATTTGTCAGAATAGGTGCTCAAGACAGCCGATGCTCATGATAAGAACAAAATAGTTCTTTTAATTTGAAATCATTAAGAAAATTCCTAAAGCGAAAAAATATGCAAATTTAGCATTAGCTTTAAAATTTTAAGACTAATGCTAAATCTGCATAATAAAAGGTCTTTTACAGGCCAGCAGATATGCAGGTTAAATTTAAGATTTCCATTTAATAATAAGAAAGGGCCTTTGGGACTAGAGGGATTTATTGTGTTGTGCTTTTTGTACATTGACAAGTGTTACTTTATTTCCCAGTTCCTGGACATACTAAATTCACTGCAAAATTTCTGGTTGCAAACTTGGCAGTAGATGGATTTATATTTGCAAACAGCATGCCCGACTGGAAAATTCACTCTCTTGGCATTACATGTCATTGACGATTTTTTTTGGTCTGATGTCCGCTAATGGCGTTGTCAACCAAATTATCATAGAAAAATAATTACGCTGCAAGTAAAGAAATTTACATCCAGATATGATCTCCATTAATATAAGGCTCAGAATATGTTAATGCTTTGTAATATTTTTTCTTTATAGGGAACACAATGGTGAGGTCATCTGTAATAAACTTGTTAATATTGAACCTTGGTAGTTTTACCTCTCAGATCGGTAAGACATTTATGGCTGAAATATGGGAGAGAGATCCTTAAAACGTTGTTTTATGGCAACCTCTATGCAGGACTATAAAACACTCCTGTGAATGATAAATATAAACTAAAGAAGATCTATGCCCTGCTAAAGGGTTCAATGTTTATACTTATGGCTAGTTTGACTTCATTGACATTTAACTTGCTTTTACTTCATCAGGCCAGATTTAAACCTCTTTTTACCTGCTCAGGCTGATCTATTCACACATGAGCTGAAGCAGGAAATGCAACCATTTAAAAATTGGTGGTGCTGCTCTTTAACTTCAAATAAAGGGGATTGCTTTATCAGTATGATTGCTTTATTTTAAAACTTTGGCATGTCTTCAATTTATGCTTTCCCTCTCTTTTTTTCTGATACCTGCGAAAATGTGTGCAAGTATTATGCATATACAGTGGTACCTCAGGTTACAAACACCTCGGCTTACAAACACTTCAGGTTACAGACTCCGCTAACCCAGAAATAGTACCTCGGGTTAAGAACTTTACCTCAGGATGAGAACAGAAATTGCGTGGTGGCGGCAGCGCAGCAGCAGCGGGAGGTCCCATTAGCTAAAGTGCTACTTCAGGTTAAGAACGGTTTCTGGTTAAGAATGGACCTCTGAAATGAATTAAGTTCATAACCCGAGGTAAAAAGGTAAAGGTAAAGGACACCTGACAGTTAAGTCCAGTCGTGGACGACTCTGGGGTTGCGGCGCTCATCTTGCTTTACTGGCCGAGGGAGCCAACAGTTGTCCGCAGACAGTTTTTCCGGGTGATGTGGCCAGCATGACTAAGCCGCTTCTGGCGAACCAGAGCAGTGCACAGAAATGCCGTATACCTTCCTGCCAGAGCAGTACCTATTTATCTACTTGCACTTTGATGTGCTTTCAAACTGCTAGGTTGGCAGGAGCAGGGACCGAGCAACGGGAGCACACCCTGTTGCGGGGATTCGAACCACCAACCTTGCAATTGGCAAGCCCTAGGCTCTGTGGTTTAGACCACAGCACCACCCGAGATACTACTGTACTATTGTTCAAAAAGGACCAGTTCATGCAGTTGTTTTGGACCCCATACATGCACACGCTACCTGAGCACACCATGACACAGAGGATGCCACCTTGTAAACTGGACCTACCCACATACCATAGGATTGAGGCTGTGTGGCCACCATTCATTGAAAGCACATTTAAAGTTCCCAAAGATTCTTGGGAACTGTAGTTTAAATCCCAGAGATCTATAACTCCCAGCACCCTTACCAAACTACAGTTTGCAGGATTCTTCTGGGGGGAGCTATGTGGTTTGAATTCATGGTATGTACACAATTACAGAGGAAGAAAGCAGATAAGCTCTACAGTGATGACCAGCAATTTCAGCTGCATCAAAAGCACTTCCGTGCCTTATCCTGCAAAATCTATTACAGTGGTACCTTGGGTTAAGTACTTAATTCGTTCTAGAGGTCCGTTCTTAACCTGAAACTGTTCTTAACCTGAAGCACCACTTTAGCTAATGGGGCCTCCTGCTGCTGCCGCACCGCTGCTGCACGATTTCTGTTCTCATCCTGAAGCAAAGTTCTTAACCCGAGGTACTATTTCTGGGTTAGCGGAGTCTGTAACCTGAAGCGTATGTAACCTGAGGTACCACTGTATTGTGAAAAGCGTACTTTTGCCATGTGGTTGCAGACACATATGTGCCCAAGGATCATCTTCATGGAGAAAATCAATGGCAGAAATATGTGTGCGCGTGAACTGGAAGTTAGAAATCAGTGAAAAATTTGTACACATTGCCTTTTAACTATCATGCAGTGAAATATTGTTTTAATTTATCATAGTGATGAAAGGTCTCACACTCTTAATCTGGTTCTGAAGCATCTTAAATCACTGCTAATTGAACATACTTCTATTGTTCTCCATAAATTGCTGTCTGCTCTACATAGACATATCATCCTACTTTCAGTGGTGAAAGAGTTTCTAAATGTGCTGGAGCAATTCTCCAAGCAAGACTCTTTAGTTCAAATACATTTTTCAGGATTAAATTGTTTTAGGATTGCAGGCTAGGTTTTAAATATTGTCTATAGTGTCTACCAGGACACGGGTGGCGCTGTGGGTAAAAGCCTCAGCGCCTAGGGCTTGCCGATCGAAAGGTCGGCGGTTCAAATCCCCGCGGCGGGGTGCGCTCCCGTTGTTCGGTCCCAGCGCCTGCCAACCTAGCAGTTCGAAAGCACCCTCGGGTGCAAGTAGATAAATAGGGACCGCTTACTAGCGGGAAGGTAAACGGTGTTTCCGTGTGCTGCTCTGGCTCGCCAGATGCAGCTTCATCACACTGGCCACGTGACCCGGAAGTGTCTCCGGACAGCGCTGGCCCCCGGCCTCTTGAGTGAGATGGGTGCACAACCCTAGAGTCTGGCAAGACTGGCCCGTACGGGCAGGGGTACCTTTACCTTTTTATAGTGTCTACCACTGTCTGAATATGTGTCACAGATGTACACATGATGGTGGCCTATGTCTTAAAATTATTAATTACTTTAATAAAATAAGCGTACCCTCAGGGAAGCTCACAATATTAAAATGACCAGCAACAGTTAAAAACAACTAATAGTGAACTTAAACAGTCTGATAAGCAACAAAGCACAATTAAAACCTATATACTGTATATATAGAGATATCTTAACACAACAGCAAAGGAAGAGCAATCTTTTACTCAGGAAATGGAAGTCCTTCAAAACAGCTGAGTCATCTTCTGTCAGTGGAGACAGAACAAAAATTTGGAGTTGTTGTTGTTACAACTTAGTACCCACACTTCACACTAAGGTCCCAGAGCAGGATACAACAAAACACAACATTAATATTAAAACATAATTTTACACAATATTAAAAAACAAAGTAAAAACTGAAAATTACAAAAACAAGGTGTGCCCTAAAAATAGTTTAAGAGCTTTGGTGCCCTGTCCTGGCTTTTCTCCCATCATGATTCAGGCAGCAAGGAAACCTGGAGCACAGCCTCTGAAGAAGTTCTTCACTAACAGATTGACAGGTCTGCACCCCATCTCCAGCTTGGTCTTTCCCTTGTGCCCTATTCTTCCTCTGCCCATTACTTTCTATCTACAGCCCTTTCCCCCAGGCTGTTATCTCCACTCCCAAGCCACTCACTTCTGATTTTGGATTCTATCCTGAAAAACTACAAAGCCTGTGGGGTTTGGCGGTTAAGACTTAAATGTTGACGCAGCCATGCATCTTACTGGGTGCCCTGGGGCCAGATACCTCTCTGCCCTAACCTTCCTCCAAGGCTTCCTGTGATGATGGAAATCAGTGGAAGAACCTCTCTGGGTTCCTTGGAAGAAAGGTTTGCTCTAAGTCTGGATGGGAGAAAGTTTCAAAATCTTCCTTCCACCCACCCATTTTGGTTACTATGTATGTTTCCGAGCACAATTCAAAATGTTGGTGCTGACCTTTAAAGTCCTAAACGGCCTTGGCCCAGTATACCTGAAGGAGCATCTCCACACCCACCATTCTGCCCGGACACTGAGGTCCACCTCAGAGGGCTTTCTGGTGGTTCCCTCACTGCAAGAAGCCAAGGGCAGAGGGCCTTCTCGGTAGTGGTGCCCTCCCTGTGGAACACCCTCCCACCAGATGTCAAAGAGAACAACAACTACCAGACTTTTAGAAGACATCTGAAGGCAGCCCTGTTTAGGGAAGCTTTTAATGTTTGACGGACTACTGTATTTTAATATTTTATTGAAAGCCGCCCAGAATGGCTGGGGAAACCTAGCCAGATGGGTGGGGTATAAATAATAAATTATTATTATTATTATATTATTATTATTACTTGCCTGACCTCTGCATCCTTTGGAGGGATTCGTCTAGATGCCTCATTTTGACTTCTGAATAAACAGACGTTTCTGAACTTTTAAATTCCTTTTCAATGTTCCTGGCTAGATGGGATTTGAAAAGAAAAAGAAGGAAAGCAATGTCCGCAAAATAATATTCATTCCTTTGTAGATGAAAGATCCGCTCAGTATCATACAATTGCAAAGTTAGTGCTTGCTGCTTCTGCAGTGGGCAGCACATGAGAGGAATGCTTCAGACTCATGCTTTTAATTAGCAAGGGGCAGGATTTAGCAAGCCACGGCTTTTAATAAAACACTTCTGACATAACTCCACTTTGCAGCAGCAAAATTAAGACTTAAGGCCACATTAGCAAAAAACAGATGGCTTTCAAAATCTCTCTCTCTTTTAAGAGTGTTAATGTTGCTTTAGATGATGCAGTAGAGTTGGAAAACTTTGCAAAATAATTGCCAGATGCAGGTCAAGCTGTGAGCTTCTGTGCAAAGCATCCGTACAACTGCCTAATTACTCTGTGTTATATAACCCTGTTATAGGCTGGGCACATCAAAGGCTATATTTTGCCTCTGTTTGGAGTGTTGGTGTTGACTTTAGTGTTAAGTTGCATTATTGATCAACATTCCAAGAGCATCTCATTTTCTTTTTGGGGGCGGGGGGCGGGAGGAGTAAATCGGCAAAGATATGCAGAAGAAGCAACACATTGCCACCTGAAGCAGAGCCTGAATGGCACTGCCACTTCTAGAGCCAACAGTTTTGTTACCCTATTCAGATACCAGTTCCTGCATTTATCTCCCTTCTCCCCTCCCAATGTAGCTGACTGAAGGGACTTCTTCCAAGCCCCTGAATGGCCAATCCAATCAAGTTAAACAATTGTTTGTGTGCTTTCAGTGTTTATATGCTTATTTTTTCCATGGGAAAAGTTTAAGCACATGCTCGTAACTTTTTTCATCTGAGGGTGGCATTCCCTTTCAGCTATCCTCCCAAGGACCGCATGCCAGTGATGTGTGAGCCCAAAGGCAAAAGTAGTCAGATCAAGAAATGCAAGTTGTACCGTTGCTTAGCAGGTTTGTTCCCAAGTGTTCACACACCCCTCTGTATCCAGGCAAACAAACATACTTTTCAGAGCTCAACAACAGATTCCAGCCAGTCAAAAACACCCAAAGAGAGTGCAAAGTAAGGACCAATGAGGGGTGTGGCCTGAAAAGAAGAGTATGGCTGAGGAGAAAATGTAACCTGGGGAATGTCCCCTGGGCCTAAGGCTCCCTGACCATGATTTAGACTACTTTTCTTCTTCAACTAGAAGAAACTAGAAAGAAAGAAAAAGATCTGCTTAGTGGCGCTGTGGGATTGAGGGTTCAGATGAGCCCAAATCCAGCAGCTTTGGGGCGTGTTGAATCTGAAATTCTGAAGTTACTTTCAATACTTGTTGGGCTGTTCAGTGTATTTGCTTAGCATCTCTTAGCCTCTCTGGGTCATTGAGAACTGAGAACAAATGGTCTGAAACATGAACCAAGAAGAGAGGGCTTTGGTGCAAATTCACAGGAAGTCCATCATACAGACAGAGGTAGTTACAAGCCACGGTCTGGAGCAGAACAGGGCAGGCAGCCTGCCAAAGAAGAGAACAGGAGCTGACTTCAGGAGCAGTTGAGGTAGATAGTCCAAAGGTAGAATATGACCAGTCGCAGGAGTAATTATCCCTCAATGGATAATGAAGCTATGAAAAATTGACCTAATATTCTTCCATCGTAACCAGGAATGGTTCATCACTAAGGGCCACATACCTCAAATCATAAAGATACTGAACTGAATCCCAATTGATCAAGTTGCAGCCTCTTTTATTGTTTACTGAGTGAGACTCTCTGTACTCTGAGCTAAGTGGACCAACAGAAACACCTACCTCCTTAGGTAGGGTGCTGTAGAATTCCACGACTACCACCGAGGGCAGGCTTAGACATTATTTTTTAGCAAGTTTTTGGATGCAGTATTGTCCATACTTCTTCCTTCTATTTGACCTCTCCCTACACCATTTCCCTGGGGGGAGGGTGGAAAGTATTATTTGATTTGGTTCAATATCAGGTTGGTCTAAACCCAGATTTGTCTTCTACCCTTCTAGATCTGATGGGGAACACCAATATAAAAGAGCCCATTTCAGCTTCTTTAGCTTTCTATCATTTTTCATTTTACAAAAATACACAGAAAAAACAAAAATGCAACCCTTTCTAGTGCAATTACATAAAAAAGTAAAACCTACCCGCATTTTTAAAAAATATGAAGATGATAGTTTGTACGTAGTCTTTGCAAAACAAAGTAGATGAGCACTTATTGATTAAAGGGATGCACACGCTGCAGCAATTTATAAATTCAGGGTGCAAAACAAAATGTTTGTTTTTACTCTTTTTAATTATTTAACATGCAGTGACATTACTGTTTTGCCAACAGCAGTACAATAGGTCCCTAATGAACTGCACTGAGTTAGTAATAATTAAACCATCAGGCAGAAGTAAAGGGTGCAGTGTGTTATTAAATGAACATTCTTAAATAATCATTCCTTTGTTTTCTCAAAGAAACTCTTTCTGTGATTCTTTTAACTAACCAGAAGAAAATGGTGGTTCTGCTCATTTAATAATAGAGGGCATCACCAAACACAGAGCAGAGATAGGATAATGCACAGCAAACTAAAAGGAGACCTCACTGTGAAGGCTTTTATTTAGTATAGGCCAAATGAAAGTCTACCTTCTAATTCCACTGGGCTTTCCATGGGCGTGGTAAGGGCAGGTTATATGTTAAATCTAATTCTGATTTACTTGAAATGCTTTAAATTAATACTGATTTACTTGGAATACATTGAATCAGAAGTATATATATATATATAAAGACTTGTGTTTTAATATACAGTATGAGGATTTCTGGAAATGGATTCCTAAACTGCTTACTGAAAACCACTGGTCAAAAGGGATTATTTGGTTAAACAAACTCACTCAGTTACTGTTGCTGCTTTCCTTAACGTCTGCTACTTGGTGCTTTACATAAAGCAAAGTAGAGATACACTATATCCCTCAGGTTTATTATATAGCAGCCTTTCCCAACCTGACACACCTTCCAACATTTCTCTGATAAAAATAGGGATGCCCTATTCCATACCCTCCAACAACTGATAAAAATAGGGATGTCCTAAGGAAAAGCAGGGCCAGGAAAAGTAAGAGCTGGACCATAAAGAAGGCTGATCGCCGAAGAATTGATGCTTTTGAATGATGGTGCTGGAGGAGACTATTGAAAGTCCCATGGACTGCAAGAAGATCAAACCTATCCATTCTTAAGGAAATCAGCCCTGAGTGCTCACCGGAAGGACAGATCGTGAAGCTGAGGTGCCAATACTTTGGCCACCTCATGAGAACAGAAGACTCCCTGGAAAAGACCCTGATGTTGGGAAAGATGGAGGGCACAAGGAGAAGGGGAAGACAGAGGACGAGATGGTAGGACAGTGTTCTCAAAGCTACCAGCATGAGTTTGACCAAACTATGGGAGGCAGTGGAAGACAGGAGTGCCTGGCGTGCTCTGGTCCATGGGGCCACGAAGAGTCGGACACGACTAAACGACTAAACAACAACAACAAGGAAAAGCAGAAACCAGAAAGTAAATCTAGGACTGTCCCATGGAAATAGACTTGGAAGGTCTAGTGCTCTCCAAATATTGCCAGACCTTTGTCTGATTAGCTTTTGTACATAGGGTGGGGGAAAGCCCTTTGCCTCTGGCATGTTTTGAGCCAGCCCATGTCTCACCTACACAGACATATCCGTTCTCTACATCTCCAGGTAGAGCTGGGACAAACTACCATCAGAAATCTGGGAGAACCATTGCCAGTCATTGTAGACAATACTGAGATAGATAGACTAAAGGTCTTACTCAGAATAAGGCAGCTTCCTTATTTTCGAGTATTCAAGGAGAGAACCACTTTAGACATTAGTGTGGTTTTAGAGCACTTACTCATGCCTTAAACTAAGATATTTAGGACCAAATACGGCCTTCAAAATGAGAATCCAGGTGTGATTTGAGATCTCTCTCTCTCTCTCTCTCGCTTTGTGTGCAAGTTTTACACTACAGTGAAAAATTCTTTCCAATATTCTCTTAGAAATGATTCCTTCTGCAGCTTCTCCACAGTAGTAGAACAAACTTTTATACAGGCTGCAAGTCAAGTCAAAATATTTTGTCAGTTACCACAGGGACTCGGTTAGCTCATGTCATCTGTCACCCCGAATGAAAGTCTATAGAGTTTCAATGTATGTTTATTGTGTTTTGTAATATATGACAGACTTTACAATACTCCTGCCATTTACACAGTGCTATGCCTTCTATTTCACTGGCAGAAAAAAATGCAAACAATTTTTACATTGATTTGATCATTTGTGCTATATACTTAAGGGTTATATTATGCCCTTAGGGTTCTCTGAGCTTTACCCTAAGCATATGGGGGCACTTGCCTTGATCAGTGTGGGAAGAAGTTGTGCATGGTTTTGCCTGATCTTTCCCATCTGTCCTCTACAATCCACACTGACCTTGCATGTCCTTCTGGATTACCCTGCAGACAACAGAATATTACTATGGAGTCTATGGGGATACTGGAAGGGCATATGGTTTTATCAGTTTGATGTTGTTATTATCCATAGATCCCAGTCCAGGATGTTTAGCTTTAGGTTGGAGAAAGCTGACAAAACCAGTCCAAACCTGCCAAAGATCCTTGTAAGTCTCCTCCCAGCTCCAGACCCAGTTCTATGAGGCTAGAATCTGAAATTCAAGCCTACTTCTGTGTGGTTTGCAGGGACTGAATGTATTGAATCAGCACTTCATAACTACAAAACAAAACAAAATATCTGTACAAAAATGCCCTAAGGGTAGAAGCAGCTTGAACAGACTGGGAGGAATCTTTATGCAAAGGCATTTATGCCTTTTGCATTCACCAAAATATGACAACAGCAGAAATTAGGTCAAATATTGCAGTTCTGTTTCTAGATAACCCCCCACCCCCGAACATTACTTTGAAAATTGTAGTAGTCTATACAAAATCTGCAGTCTTTTGTTGCTTCTGCTTCATGATTATCTCAGGAGTTTTGTTTTCTTGCTATAGCAAAGCTGATTTTGCATTTCTGTGATGATGACTATATTGCAGTACTAATCCAACAATATGAAGTCCATGATGCAGTGCTGCTTTAAAAACACATGGTTTGCATATGTATGTGCACATCAAAATAGTCAATTTCATATTATAAACACTGCACATGCTTGCTGTTGAAGTATGACCTGATGAAACAGACATGTACCACAGCAATTCAGCATACTGTCAGCAGTACAACTCTGACAGCTGCATGCACAAATTGTGTATACCCAAATCATATACAAACTGTATGAACAAATTGTGTTCATGTAATGATGAACTCTAGCAAAGAGGAATGGATTGTTTGGATGAAGGGATTTGGACTTAGCACTATTAATTGTTGCAGGGACTCAAATGATGAAAACAAGGGCTGAGCCAAAATTCCTCAGAAAATATAATTTCTGGCCACCTTTCTGTTTTTGAGCTCTTCCTGCTAGAAAACCTCCATTCTTCGTCAAGATATTTGATGTAATGGCCTCCACAATTTCACCACCCATGAATTTTGGACCAAACTGTGGCTCCAGTTTTATTTTTATTTAATGCTAAATATTTTAACAACATTAAAGCAAGATATCGCCTTGGCCTAATCTTCGTGTTGTAGCTCATTGTTCCTTCATCTACCAATATGAATGAACAGCAGGTTTCCCTTCAACTTAAGTGAGAAATTCTCAGAAGGTAAGTTTCCTAATTAAAAAGAAGACGACAAAGAAGAACAAGAATTTACTGGGAAGGGAGAATTTGTTGGAGAATTTGACCTCCACTCCAAATATTTGGCAAAATTCCTCCCCCACAAAATGCTTGTGGGATTTTGGGAGGCCACTAATTCCCCAGCCCTAATGAAATCAGGTTGCAGGACTGCTGAGTTTTGTCTGAGGCTAAGTCCTGCCTGTTCTCATAACTTGAGAATGTTTACTGTGTAGGATCTAATATTTGGTACAGTGGATCTCCCTTGTTAAAAAAAGCAGCCCATTAATACATTAAAAAGTAGTAGTTCTGAGAAACAGAATCATGTGCTAGTGTATGGGCAGGAAACACAAAGCATATAACTCATTCTGCCTCTTTCAGCCTAAATTCAAAGCTTGTGGGAAAGGCCCTACAACCAACAAAATCTGTTGGTCCAAGTTGGTTTCACTAACAGAAGTTGTCGATTCAGTGGACAAAGTAGTTATTTGGCTACAGGGCCAGCATGATTATTAGGCAGAGTGAGGCAGCTGCCTCAGGCAGCAAACACTAAGGATGGGGGCACGATGGTGAAGTGTTGAAGGACAAAGCTGGGCATGGCATGTGACTTATTGTGTACCCCATAAGTTAGTCTATCACGCTCAGGTGTGCTGGAGCATGCTGTCCTGTCAGCTGCCAGTCCAGCTGGATTTTACACATGGAATTTTGTCTCAGGCAGCAAAATGTTTTCTTCCAGTCTTGTGTCTAGTCGTGACTGCTGAATTTAACAGTTGTGTGGTTCTGTCCATCACCCTACAGGGCAGAAAAATTCTCTCTCTCTGGGATAAACAACAACACCCCACATTCCTTGTCTTCATGTCACCGAGCAGAAGGTTCAGAATAAGTTCTTCTTCTTTTATCTTCAATCACTGTGATTAGCCCTCCCCCTCCCCAAAATGCTTTCAGAACCCATACAAACATTGCATTTATTTGCCAACATAAGACTGAAGCTCTAGAGTTCTGAGGAAAGTACTTCTTTTTTTGTCTACTAATGTAATGGGTGCTTATTTTCTGCATCTCCATGTTCCTTGGAAAAGCATCAGGGTTTCATTGTAAATCCATTATGTCTTCCTGGGTCAGAAATTATAAATGACAACTAGTCCCAAGGTAAAGAAAAGAAAGTATTATTTTGTAGAGTAAAAAGGGGTTAAATCACTTTTTATCATGACTGTCCTCCTGGTTATGACACATTCAATGTATTATTTAGCTTAAGTGCATGATTAAGAAAGAACTGGGGTACTTCTTGGGAGCATTTTCACAGACACTATACTTACGGTATCTCAATCTGTAGTACAGAAGAAAGAAAAATGACATGTCCCTTTGTGAACCTTTCCATTTAAAATTAGGCTATAGATTATACAGTGGCGTGGGTCCTGAAAGAAATTCTGGGTCAGAGGTACTTTGTTGTCTGTCTCTTTATACAGCAAAACCCATGTATCATGATTAAAAATGTATTTGCTGTCAATAATTAAATGCTTATTATTTGATCTTTAATGGGGTCAGGATTCCCATAGTCCCATATTAATGTGATAATGCAAAAGTTTTTTTTAATGCCTTTCAGATGGAAAAAGTACTTATTATTCTTTCTTTGTTCTAAGAGTTTATCTTCAATTAAAAATTAAAAAAGGAATCGTCTTTAATCTTCGAGTCAAATTAGTGCTAATTAGTTCTATTTTCTGTTACAATTTTCAAATGCCGAAATCTTAGTCATTTCTTCAGAGTATTAATGGTGCCCTTCGGCTGCAATCAAGATTGTCTTCAATTAGAAGTAATATAGTTGACTCCATTATATTAAGATTTATTGTTCTCAAACCACAGGAGCACAAATCATGAATGTTGTTGGAATGGAGAGGGCTACAAATGTGTCTGATAAAGTCACAAGCAAAGCCAACCAAAACTTTGTATAAGGTGCCACTGCTCTAGATGCACTAGCAAACTCTTGGAATATGGAATATTGTTCACATATCCATTGAATACTGAAAAGCAAAAGTGTGTGTGTGTGTTGTATATTTCATGCGGTTGTCAGCTGAAACCTTTTTTAGGCTATAAATCCAGGAATTCATAATATTCATAATATCTAAACTAGACAATAAAACAATGTAAGTTATGTGGCATGATAGAATTTCAGCTTAATTCACATTTGAAAGTGAAAGGTTATGGGACATTTGCTGTTTTGCATTAAATCATCCGGCTTCACTAATGCATTTTCTTTCAGTATGGAAGAACTGGCCTATAAAGTAATAGTTGCTGTAAGCTAAGAGAAAAAAAGTGCATTTCATCCAACATATTCAGCTAAACAAAAGGTAGAGAACATTGGCTGTTAAACATGTACACTTTATACATTCTATCCAGTAGAACATAAAACAATGTTCCTAGCTACAAAGCTTTGTTCTGTGTAAAGACCATGTTCTTCGTGTACCAGGTTTGGCAAACAGAAATTTATAATGGAAAGAAGACTAGTTTGTAACTGAATTAATGCCCTTGTAGAAATGTCTCTATTCTTTTGGCATGTAAACAAAAGCGATTGTCATTTTTATGTATTGTGTTATCACCCACCTCAAGGTCAGGCCTCTACTCGGGAACCCATTAATAAATCCTATTCTTGGGTTACTCAGATAATAGTGTTGGAGGTATTTGGACAATTGGTCTTGTTAGTGACAACTTTGATTTGATTTGATATAATAGTTAAAAGATATAACCATTAGTGATTAAGTAATTTGATATAATAGTTAAAAGAATGATGAAGAGTTGGTTTGTGGAAGGTGGTGCAGTGTGGGAAAGAGGAAGACAGCCATAAGCAGTGATGGCTGGCCTGGAGATCTGGATCCTGAGAGCAGAGCCCTGAGGGCTGGTAGAAAGAGAAGCCAGCAAGGGGGCGGGGTTGGTGGGGAGGGCTGCGATGAAGTTGTCCTGACCTGTTTTGAATATCTCTCCATGACTCACCTAGACTGCCCATTCATTGCTTGTTGTCATGCTGTAGTTCACAGCGCCATCTGTCTGCAGCCATGTGAACTACAGCATGATAACAACCTTGTATTATTCTTATATGTATAGGTCATTTTATCCACAAAACCTTTTTGTTAAAAAAGTAAAACCCAGTGCTGCCATTCCACATGTGCAATTGTTCCACTGATAATGTCTCCACAAACTTCCTCTGTTTTCCCCTTTTCCAGAATGCTCTGGGAGTGCTATGGTTCAGAGGGCTTCAAGGGAAAGGGGATGCCCCCCTCTTCCATTAGTTAAAGCATCTGCTGCTTCAAGAGCTGTCATGTGATGGGAATGGTAGCATTTGATCTCATCCATTGTACTCTCAGTTTCCAGATCCTGCTCAAATGAGAAATGATGCTTGTACCATAAGGGAAGAGCCACTGAATTCCCACAATAAACTCCCTCTCAAACTTTGTTCCAGTGACTTTAAATGGCAGCTTGGGAGACATCGCAGCAAATCCCTTTTTATAAGTTTTTAATGTTTTTCGTATTTTAGGGTAGTTTCCAACAGAGAATAAAACAATAATTTCCTCACTGTAGTTAAGTGATGTGCAAGAAATTGTCACAAAAGGTTTTGGATAGTTGATTGATGAAATGAAAGATGGTCCTGCCATCAATTTACCAAGATTATTTTTTAATGAATGCTACTTTAAAAGCATATGCAAAATTAAGATCAGTCACAAAAATGCATTTGGATATGGCATTTAAAGAATGATATACATAATGTATTGGTAGTAACATTTATAAGCCACAGATGTAAAATAATTCTTGTTCCATGGCCTTTCAATTTATAAAAGCTTTGGTAGTGAAAATATTAATTACAAGCAGGGGAACCGGAATTATAATTTATTTTCAGATATTTATATCAATTGCTTTTCCAATAATGACTCCTCAGAATTAGGAGTGGGTAAGTAGGCTGTATTCAGAAGTGTCATAACCTGTGTTATGTGTCATGTCACCACATATGACCACAACAGAATGGTGAAATGTATAATGAGCCCATGTAGGCCTGCATTTTTCACTCTATGTTTCAGCTACTGGCCTTACTGAAAAAGCTGATTGCTGACACAGGTGCTTTGGTAGGGGAAGGCAGTGCCACCAGAATGACACAGGAGACTGGTATTGGGTTGAATTAGGCCACAACCTTATTGATTACAGGAAAGAGTAGGTTTTGGCTAAGGCATTGGGCATGCATCCTGCACCAAGCAGCTTACCTGCTACCTCAAAGGAACCTGGAGGGGGTCAAACCTGTGCTGGAGAGTCGCCCCCACCATGGATTAGATGCCACAACCCCACACAGGCTGCCATTGGGAGAGATGTATTCACCCTTTAGTCCACCAGTGGACTCCTGGACAGAGTCACCTCTCTGGGACCCCTCTAATGGGGTACCCCTGTGACGAAGGATGCAGCCCAATGCTTAACCTGCCAAAGTTGTGACGGTTGCTACGAGGTGAGCAAAAACGTACAAACCGGCCAGTTTGCTTGGAGGAGAAAATTCCTCCCTAGCCCTGAAAATACGGTGACCAAATTAATCATAGCAAGGTCCATAAGCAACATGCCCACTTCCCCTCTCTGGATAGGTCCCTGAAAGTCTTGGTTGGGTGGAAAATCCCACAATGATTGACACCTGGCCACTCCTTTAAATAGGCTGGGGGTGGGCTGCTCACAGCCCCAAGCCCCAGCCTCTGATTGCCTGAGTGAGCACTGCCCGCCCTCACCTGAGGGTCTGACACAGTCCGAGGTGGGCAGTGCCAGTACCCCTCCCCCGGCTGTGCCTGGAAAGATGGCAGTTTCCCTGAACTCCCCACAGCAATGGCCACCCGCCACCCCTCTGAAGTCCCAGGTGAGCGGATATTATCAGTGCAAAGATTCTGACTGAGGTCACCAGCAGTTGGAATGGGGTTTCTATATATTTCCCCTGTTAATCCTTTCTGAAAACAGGTTAAAAACATATAAGTAAATAAAGGAAGAACAGTTTGTTTTTATGAAATGGAACAGGATTGAAAAATAACCCTCTGAGATATAGATAAAACATTATGAAAGAATGTTATCAGGTGTTGTAAACTTGCCTTGGGGATAAGACTGTCAGAGAATTCCAACAGAAACGGGAATGAAACTGCAGCTGTTTGCTTATTTGTTGCATGTCCAGAACAGAAATCAGTCCAGAAAATATGATCAATATTCACTGGTAGTGGTGTTTGCAGTCCGCAAATGATATGTAATTGATATTTTACACACACACATTATTGTACTTCCTTTGCGTTGAAATGAATGGTGCAGAAAAGACCCTGATGTTGGGAATGATGGAGGGCACAAGGAGAAGGGGACGACAGAGGACGAGATGGTTGGACAGTGTTCTCGGAGCTATCAGCATGAGTTTGACTAAACTGCGGGAGGCAGTGGAAGACAGAAGTGCCTGGCGTTCTCTGGTCCATGGGGTCACGAAGAGTCGGACATTACTAAACGACTAAACAACAAAGCCTTCATTAGCCATACAAGCTCAGTTGAATGTGGACAGTACTGAGCTTCATGGCAGGTTGGGGGTTTGAACTCTCATCTCCCAAGTGCTAGTCCAATGCTCTAACTGCTACACCACACTACCTTTCAATGTCTGAGGAAAGATTCCTCCATCTCCTTTTGGGGACATGTTCAGTGGAAAACACTCATACCAGCCCTGCATGCAGATGGCTGCATATTCAGTTGCTTTTTCACCCTTAGTTCCCAAACTTCAAAATGGGAATATTGCCTATGTTTCTGATTATTGTTTCAAAAGTGAACAAACTAAGAAAATGAAATAACAAAAACTATAAAATCCCCCATTATTATTAATTATTACAATATCTGGACAAACACATGGATGCATTTCACCCTATGTTCTGTAATTCTGTTCACTGAGCTTTTCATAATTTTAGGCAATTTATTCTTCCATGAAATAAAATATGCTGAAAGCCTCGAGATTTTTATGCCTTCAAAGCTCTCTGCTTCGTTTTTGAAAATGGTAGGTTTTGAAGCACAAGAGGTTTTAAAAGTTTGGTACCTCAAAAGATCTTCATCGTTTTAGGTAACCACAGATTTAGCTTATAGATTTTGCTTATCTCCCAAACCCTTTCATAAGATATTTAACCTAATTTACAATTAAATACTTTGATCATATTTACTGTAGCTGTTTAAGATATCTCTGCATGAATGATATATGAGTTCAGTTTCTTCATCAGATGTGCCGCTCATTTGATATCTAGAAAGTACATGTGTCATTTCCTATAGGAAATATAAATCATGGTTTAATCAATCTGTCTTCCTGGTAGCTGTTGCCAAGTCACTAACTATCTTCTCTCTGTGCCATCCTTAGAACATGCTATGGGGTTGTTCAGCGGTAATATTAATTAGTCATTTCCCCCCCTCACACATAATTTAATATATTGGAATACTTGCTTCTGAGCATGACACATGGCTTGGTTCCAGAGTTCCCGTGAGCAGAGCTCTGCTTATGGGATGCTTTTGCTGGAGGAATTGGGTGGGAAGGTGATTTTTGCAGATTCCTTCTTTCCCCTGCAAGCCCCGGGGCTCCCCAAAAAACTGCTCTGGATGGTTGGGGAAGGATGTTCTGAGAGGAGGAGCTAAAAGGGGAATCAGCAAAAGCTGTCTCCCTCCAGTGGGTGCCTCCTCTCCACCTCACTTTTGCATCTTTTCACAGAATGGACACTGGATCCAATCAATTGTTCCTAAAATGACAGAGCACATGTGAAATGGCTGTGTTCATGTCTTCTTAAAAGAGCTGTCAATCGGGAGGGCTAATCTTCCCTGTTCTCAGTACAGTGGTACCTTAGTTGTCGAAGAAATCGGCTCCCGAACTTGGCAAACCTAGAAGTACATGTTCCAGTTTGTGAACGTTTTTTGGAAGTCAAACGTCCGACAGAGTTTCCACAGCTTCCGATCGAGTGCAGGAAGCTTCTGCAGCCAATTGGAAACCATGCCTTGGTTTTCAAGCGGTTTCAGGAATCGAACGGACTCCCGGAATGGATTAAGTTTGAGAACCAAGGTACTACTGTAATACAGTGGTTACATACGCTTCAGGTTACATACGCTTCAGGTTACAGACTCTGCTAACCCAGAAATAGTCTTCAGGTTAAGAACTTTGCTTCAGGATGAGAACAGAAATCATGCTCCGGCGGCACGGCGTCAGCGGGAAGCCCCATTAGCTTAAAGTGGTGCTTCAGGTTAAGAACAGTTTCAGGTTAAGAACGGACCTCCAGAATGAATTAAGTTCTTAACCTGAAATACCACTGTACATTTAACTTATTTTCTAGCTTGACATTAAGTAACATCATTTAGGACCAGGGATCACCTTTCTCTGTGATCCAGTCTTACTTTATATGATTTAGCTCCAATTCATCTGAGCTCTTCACCAAAAAAATTATGAACTTTTCCTTCTAAGGCTTCATTCCTGTGCTCACTTCCATGGCAGTAAGTACCATTGAACTCTATGGGGTTTTCTTCTGAGTAGACATATATAGGATTGTGCTATTAGTGCAGTTTGTCATTTAAGCTGCAATCCTAATCCTACTTACCTGTGAGTAAGCCCCAATAAACACAGAGGGATTTATGTCTGAGAAAGCCTCTCCTCCTCCCAGAGGGGAGAAGTTGTGAATGGGAGCAGCTTCCCGCAGCGGCAGGGAGGCGTATTCGGCTCCCTGCTTCTGATTGCCTCTGCTGCCGCAGCCAAGCCTTTCAGCCGGTCAATAGGGCCATCTGGTGGGCAGGGTTACCTGCATTTAAACAGCCGCGGCAGCGCTTTGTCCCCCATTGGAATATGTGTGCTGTGATGGAGGATTGGGTATGGGCCATCATCTACCCCTCCTTTTTTGGCTATTCCATTAAAGGAATCCGGCGGTCGTGGATCCTGTCCGATGCCCTGCTGGTGGCTAGGGCCATGGCACGAGCCCTGGTGATATCATGGGAAAGCTTCCAGTTGCATTTGCACCAACAAGCTCCTCCCACTGGTTAACCCTGAAATGACTCCCTGCTGAGCGGGGTGGAGTCATGTACAGTGGTACCTTGGGTTACAGACGCTTCAGATTACAGACTCCACTAACCCAGAAATAGTACCTTGGGTTAAGAACTTTGCTTCAGGATGAGAACAAAAAAATCGGGCGGTGGCGGCGCAGCGGCAGTGGGAGGCCCCATTAGCTAAAGTGGTGCTTCAGGTTAAGAACAGTTTCAGGTCAAGAACGGACCTCCAGAATGAATTAAGTTCTTAACCCGAGGTACCACTGCATTACTGTTTTATCCAATGCCGAAGCCAATGCTACTCACATGCTGTAACCAATAGAGTTGTGGCCTAATTTTCCCCATTAACCTAAAATAATGTGTCTTTGTGTCTTATTATAATCCTATTTGGGTGGCGGGTCCTCGACTCACAAAATATGTGTAAGATCACGCCATTAGCTTTTGAAAAGCATTTGTTTGCTGCGTATCAAAAGACACCTTCCCTCTTCCACCTGAGAGCCTGACTTCCCAGGTGTTTTTTTCATTTATTTCAATTGTGTGCCACATAACATCAACAGAAGTGCCCGAGTCCAACCCTTCTAAGATTCGTTTAATCTTTCATTTTGTTTGGAAAGGATGCCACAGAATACTTTTATAATTTGCTTTTTTAAAAAGAAGAATCTATGTTTACCTTCCTACAAAATGCCCCTGAACATCGTTACCCTTTGCCTTGTAATCAAATTCAATATTTCTGCTTGGAATCCTTCCAGAAACATATGCTGTGGCTGATCTATGTAGTACTATTCGAGCTTAGGCTACTGGTCATATTTCTCCTAAGAAAACTCTTTTGATTAACTCTTCTCATTAGTCAACTTGGTAAACAAATTACTGCGGGGAGCTTTCAAGCTTTGGTTGAAAGCCTGAGCAGTAGCAAACGATATCTTCTTTTTTCTGCCCCCCCTCCCGAAAAATAGCATCGCCTCCTCTATCAGGTTGTCATTTCAGGTTGCTACAAATTCACATTACTCAGGGTTAATTGCCTCTGGCACAATAACTCAGATTTCTCCTGAGGACTGTTGATAGCACACTCTATCTAAAACCATATTTAGAGTTTATCCTTCAAGCAAGGTGCAACAATTTTAAACATTTCTTTTAAAAGTAGGATTGATGGCATCCCACGCCATGTTTCTCCTCCTAGTAGAGTTGGCTTTTCACCTCTCTGCAGGGTATAATTTTTCTGTCACTAAGTGGACTCTCCCACTTTGACATGTCAGTTAAAATGGTACATACATTAAATACTGTCCTTTCAAATGAAGACGGAATTAATTTTCCGTCTTGGGGATCTTGTTCTAATCTTTTGTGCATCTTAGTACTGCATCTCGCATGTGGAGCTATAGGAGTTTAATTTCCAGATATACGTGTGTGTGTGTGTGTGTGTGTGTGTGTGTGTGTGTGTAGAAAGCAGCCTTCCATTCTTATAAGAAAGAACCGGCTTACCTTTGACCCTCTATACTTCCATTTCTTTCCTGGTGCATATGAGGCATGAGTGACTGATTCAGGGCCAAACTACATGCTACATTAATGCATATTCACATCTAACGTGCAAGTTTTGAAAATTGCAAATAGCATTAGCTGAGGGGTGCGATCATCATTGCTGTGCTGGCAGCCATTGTGGATGGAGGATTAACCCCTTCTTTCCCTGCTGCAATTTGCTTTTGGGGTGGGGGGTTTCTGCTGTGATCCTAATGATTATCACACACCCCAGCTGGTGTATTTACCTTTTTTAAAAAAATGCACATTAACATCACAACTCATTTGGTCCTCAATTAGCCCCTTAACGGGCTTTGCTCACATGGTTACTACAGTGATACAAAACAAATACACACATTTTCTTTTCTTCTGTGAGATGTGACATGAAGTGCATCACTCCTCCCTCCCTCCCTCCTTCCCTCCCAAATCTTCACAATTCAGAGCTCTTGTACATCTCTCTCCTGAACCAATCTCCTGCTTAAAGTTCAATTTAAACCAAGTGCAAGTCCCTTTTCTCTATTAAACTATTCATTGTATCTGCTGTAAAGGTTGTCTCCCTGGCAGAGCAGGGCAGAGGTATTGCATTCCTCCTTCCTTTTCCCTCCTCACACCCCTTTTAAAATAGTTTCTGTCTCATTTGGAACAATCAGAGGGAAATTACTGGGAAGGATTTAGGCCAGTTCCTGAGGTGGTCTAAATCTCTACCCAGTTTGAATGTGCACTGAGTGGCTTCCATGCCCTTTGTGCGGTGGGCTGGTGTAGAGTTACTGCTGGCGGTGGGAGGAAGCTTCATTGCTTCCTCCTAAGGTTGCAGTGTGCTATTTTTGCTTGGGCTTCCCTCCTGCCTGAGGAGCACAAGCTTAAGTGAGGAAAGCAGTGTTCAACAATTTCCAGCCAGCGGTTCCAGAGGATGTCTAAGCCAACTGAAGTGCTTTAGAACTGTGCCACGGGAGAAATTCTGGCCCACATATTTTTCTTCTTGCCTGTCTGATGCAGGTATATTGTTTCGCACATGTTCAACCATTGGGCTGCAGAAGTGTTGAGTGGCTGAAAGGACTTTGGACCCAAACTATTTTCAGGTCATTTTGGACCAGCCTAGTGTCAGAAAAGCCCCCTGAAAAACTGCTCTGTAAGGTGGGTGTCCTCTCTGGAACAGCACCAGAAGTAGTGCTCGGGGCTTTAAAAGGAAAGGAGAATCAACACAAAGCCTGTGGGAGTCTTTGCTGGACTGCCATGAATGGAAGAAGCCATTCTCTTTGTGGAAGGGCAACTCTGGGTCAAAGTACTGTCCTTGGAGGGAACAGAGCTCATCTGGCGTGTCAACATGGATCTTTCCAATACTTTGGACTTGAACAAAGGTTGATCCCCTTTGCCCCTCAATGAACTGACATGGTAAGAAAATATTGGATCTCACTCCTCTTCCTATTTAATGTTACACCTGACCAAAAAAGGCCCGTATAGTTAAAGCTATGGTTTTCCCAGTAGTGATGTATTGAAGTGAGAGCTGGACCATAAAGAAGACTGATTGCCGAAGAATTGATGCTTTTGAATTATGGTGCTGGAGGAGACTCTTGAGAGTCCCATGGATTGCAAGAAGATCAAACCTATCCATTCTTAAGCCCTGAGTGCTCACTGGAAGGACAGATCCTGAAGCTGAGACTCCAATACTTTGGCCACCTCATGAGAAGAGAAGACTCCCTGGAAAAGACCCTGCTGTTGGGAAAGATGGAGGGCACAAGGAGAAGGGGACGACAGAGGATGAGATGGTTGGACAGTGTTCTGGAAGCTACCAGCATGAGTATGACCAAACTGTGGGAGGCAGTGGAAGACAGGAGTGCCTGGCGTGCTCTGGTCCATGGGGTCACGAAGAGTCAGACACGACTAAATGACTAAACAACAACAACATGTCAGGCACAGTGGTCTTTTTCTAGGAAATGAGGTACCAAAACTGACCATGAATTCTTCCCTTGTTCTTTTATAATGGCAATGGTGCCCACCTGAAAGGTGCCAGAACTGAGTTCCGGCGGGTTCCAGCTGAAAAAAGCCCTGGGCACAGCACAAGCCACAGATGTCATAACAGACCTCTTATCTAAAAGACATATGCCCATTCCTGGTATGCCTGTACATAATTTAAAGACTATAGGCTTGCATGGGTGAATCATCCGTCAGAATTAATCACCAGAGATAAGCTATCATATAACTGGATGTCATCTGAGACACTACACTCTTTGATAGAGATACCTGAACATCTGGCTAAGAGTAATCCAATGTTCAGGCATCAAATAGCAAGAGCTGAAGGGATGTTCATGCATTTGTGAATAAGTCCATCAGGTCAACCTCTCCATCACACAAACCTGATTCACATACATAGCTAATGTATTGTGCAGTTGGAAGACAGACCCAGTCCATAGAAGTCTATGTTTCGTTTTCTGCCAGTTAAAATTGTTTTCACACTTCTACTTACAAGCTATCAAAAATGCTTCATTGTCCTCTTAAACAAATATTGGTGAATGAACATGCGTTGAGTTGCCTTAATAAAAATGAACATGAAAAGGATTTCCTGGAAGGGTAACAGTATGGCTTGTAACTCTGGGAGTTATTGTTAAATCAGAGTCCCATGTCACCAGATGTTCAAAAGGTGTCCTTGCCACTCTGAAGGGATGATCCCACCATTTAAATAATGGTTTATCCCTGCTTTTATTTGAACAATTATTGGTTATTTCAGACTTGAAATGGGCAGATTAAGCTCTGTGAACCTCACAGCTGAAACCTCACAACACTGGCAATTTTCAGTGATTAAAGTAATTTACTTTATAAAGTGTAAAGATATCCCATAATAACTGTACAGCAAGTACAGGGAGGTGTAGTTTTCCTGGAGATAATCAGACCTCTGGGGATAAAGGGTCCTGGTTGCACCTCATGCATTGCAAAACCCAAAGGGCTTTATTATCTGATGATTACCCCACCCCCCTTTCCATGTCTTTTTGCTTAATTAATCACAGTAACATTATTGCCCAACTTCAGACAACAAAAATAATGAGAGAAGCTTTAAAAGATTCAAAAGACTAGAGGAAAAACAAGCGATCCCAAAGGAAAGGACCCGTGGTGCAGCAGAGGTTTACAAATCGAAAAACGATGCTTACATTTTGTAAAGTGCCCCCTTTAATATAAATATATTTATATTTTTAATATTGTAAGTATGTATATATAAGGGATAAAATGTACACTTGTTTTAATTGGGAGAAATGAGGTTATATATATATATATATATATATATATATATATATATATATATATATATTTGGACGTCACGTGTCCCTGATGCAGCGACCCTTTCATAAATCTAGGACTCAGGAAAACATGTTAGGGTGGCTGCTATTCTTTCACACTTGTTTGTATTTTCATTTAGTATTTCAAGCCCTGTGTATCCTGGGAACTTTAGCATATTAAGGGTGCTGAGAGTTGTTATGGGACCCATCTTCTCCTCACAGAGCTGCACCCTAAAGGTTCTAGGGGGGAACCATGACTTTTTAAAAAGTGGTTTGATTCTGCTTCATATGTGTAGCAGAGGTGAGGCTTAGATGGAGAACCCATTAAACACTCCCACAATATGATCCCTACAATATTGCTGAATAATAATAATAATAATAATAATAATAATAATAATAATTTATAATAATTTATACCCCACCCATCTGACTGGGTTTCCCCAGCTACTCTGGGCAGCTTCCAACAAAAATACAGGAAAAAGAACAACAACATGAAACATTAAAAGCTTCCTGAAACAGGGCTCCATTCAGATGTCTTCTAAAAGTCAGATAGTTGTTTATTTCCTTGACATCTGGTGGGAGGGTGTTCGACAGGGTGGGTGCCACTACCAAAAAGGCCCTCTGCCTGGTTCCCTATAGCTTTACTTCTTGCAGGGAAGGAAGCGCCAGAAGGCCCTCAGAGCTGGATCTCAGTGTCTGGGCTGAACAATAGGGAGGGAGATGCTCCTTTAGGTATACTGGGCCGAAGCCGTTTAGGGCTTTGAAGATCAGCACCAACACTTTGAATTGTGCTCAGAAACGTACTGGGAGCCTATGTAGGTCTTTCAGGACCGGTGTTATATGATCTCGGCGACCACTCCCAGTCACCAGTCTCGCTGCTGCATTCTGGATTAGCTGTAAATTTCACACACTTGTATCTTTCTTCAGCAACTCAGGAGACAAAACTCCCTTAGGAGACACTCACAGCATAATTGACCTCACAGCCCGGCCACAATCCAACACAGAACTCAGCATCTGAAGTCTATTGAGTTTGGTGGGCTTCAGCATGCTACACTCTGTATTGGAATGCAAGTCTTGATATATATATAATGAGAGACAGGGCAGAGTTGGGTTCCTGGCAGTCATTCATGCCATGGCAGTTGCTGCCTTATTTTACAAAAGAAAAAGCATGAAAGGGATGCAAATTTTCCATAATTATACTTTTAGATTGTTCCTTAAATACCTGTCTCTTTTGCATTACAGGCAAAAGTTGGTGACTAAAGGGATGTATACCTCAGATATGCTAATAAAAATAAATGTCTATGGTTTCTGGCAAAATTATATATATATTTAAAAAACTCCAGTACTTTGCTGAATGTGAATATATACATCTCTTAGGCACTGTCGCGGCGCCTACTGAGGCAAACTTGGATAAAAACCACTACAGTGTAAAGATTAAGGCTGTGCTGTATTCTTTGATTTTCATTTTTAATGCTCCCTGCATTTAAATTACTATATTACTAATTTTATCTGCTATTGGTATTTATGCCTGAACTATTTACACACAAGATGTAAAAGGCAAGCAAAGTAAAATATTGAGTAGAGTAATTTTGGGGGTGGGGGTGGGAGTAATGAGGCTAAAAAAAATACAACAGCATTACTGTAGTGAGGATTTAAGTTTGGAAAATATTAAATATGGAGAAATAGGCAGTTAAGCTGTCCTACTTTGTCTTGTGTGGTGAGTCAAAGCAGATACTTCATCTAATTTGCTATAACACAACTGTAACGTAAGGTCAAATTGTGCCTGTCCTGGTCTTCTGAGGCATTTAATCTCAGAAACAATGGGTTGCATTCAACATAGCGCTAACCAGCTCCATGCACAAGCAGAGTGACTTCTGCTTGCACAACCAGACTCCCCTCCCTCTCCTCACTTTGCACACCTGCTAAATATGTTCTCCCCCCCCCTAATGCTCTGGAGCTGATTTGGGGATAACTCAGGGTATGTGGTGGAGAGGAAGTCCCATGGCATAAGTGGGAGTCATTCTGTTCACATAATGATTTAGTTGAATACCAGACAGTGCTTCAGCCCAAAGACCACAGAATCTCAGCCAGCAATCCTGGGAACAACCTCGACCCACAACAATGGAGTCATTCTAAGGAGCCATCACTGGGCTAGATAGACCAAGGCCTTATCCATGCATACACAATTAAGAACAAATCTAAGCTAAGATACAACAAGGCTCCGATTATTCAAGGCACAGTTAGTACAAGTACTAAAATCCACCATATATATCCAGTGTGGTGCCAATTCAGTATATATTGTCAAATGCAGTAAGTGCATTCTGGGATATGCTCAAAAAACTATGTGACTAATTTCATATTCCCAAGAACTTGTTATGGGTTTATATTTCTTGAACATCAGATTTGCCTCTTGCTGCCCATGGACACTATTTTATGCTTCAAAAGCTATTTGTAACATGGTATGGGTGGGTGGGTGTGTGTGTCTGCCATTAATGAAGGCAAAATATTCCACTTAGCACATCCAAGCAAGCCAGGTGTGCCCCAAGTCGATTTTCGGATCCAGTGTCTAGGAGGAGGCCCAAGCTAGCCAGAATACGCTACCCAATAGCCTTTTAACGGGTAATGCCTGTGACTCCTGGCATTTAACTGTGGCCTCTAGAAGTTTAGCTTTATAGTCAGGGTTATCATTTCTACAAACTCCTTTCTCTATAAGAATGATTCTCACACTGAAACCTTTTATGAAGATATTAAAGCAACTTCTGCAATGGACCAAATTTTCACTCGCAAATGAGAGAAGCCGAATGTGCAGGGTCTGTGAAGTCCAGGAGACACTTTGCTTCCCCCTCCCCACTCACTCCCCCACCACCACCACCCCAGGAACTTGCTCAGAAACAATTATTGTGATTTGCAGCATAAAACATCTTGATAGATCCCTCATGGGATCACTCCTATCAGCACCTCTGTATTTACTTTCTCTATAATTTTACCTTTTATACATTTGCTTAATCAAGACACTCATTTATTGTATTCACCTGTGTGTGTGTTCAGGATCACCACACTCCTCAGATCAATCATCAGTTAGGTTAAGTGAATGTATTAACCTAACCATCTTTAGCATAATTATCTGATCACAAAACTTCCAGATCTCATAGGGGATGTCTGGTTTGTAGCTGTTCAACCTCTGGTTATAATACAGGATAATTCGCCTAGCCATCAAGCCTATCATTATACTTTTCAAGCCGTTTCAATCCCCTTCTCTGAAATTATTTAATTCCTTTGAAACAAGCTCCCATTCATTTGACATAAGGATTAGTGCTCTTCAAAAGCCATCAGCATTTCAAGGTGCAGAACAAATGGCAACCAACACCTTTCTGGGGAGGGGAGATAGTTGAGTTGAGCGATAAGGAATGAGAAAGTGCTTGATTGCATGGCAGTATTCAGATGGCTAGTTCTCCTGACTCCAGTCATGATACAGTTGCTATACGCTTACTCACTGCCAGGACCAGCCTGGACAAAAGTACTATTTACAAAATTTACATGATTAAGGGTCAAAGTCTTGGTAAAGCCAGGAAAAACAGGACAGAAAGACAGGAGGCAAGCAATCATAAAAGACTGTAACTGGGAATTTGGCTTGAGCAGAAGGATTTGCTGAAACATTCACAGGGGGCACTGGGCAAGAAAACCTAAGGATCACAAATCGGCAAGGCAAGAAGCAGGGACCATAATTAAGGTTCTCTGTGCCGAAGCTTGAAGGCTGGGTGCCAATGAGGCCATAAGCCATCCCCACCCCAAGTTTGAGAAATTCGAGACTGATTTCCATTAGGAATAAGCGAACAATGGCAATTCCCATTCCCATTTAAATTATCTAATATCCCTACTCACAAAACCCTTTGGCCATGACATTTCCACCATAATCTGCTTTTCTCTTTGATAATACAGTTCTTTTTATCATTAATTGATAGAGAATGATAACAAAAAGTGTGTGGAAGACATTTTTGGCGTAGCACTAAAGTTTATCGGTTAGATTTATTCTCATTCTACTATTGTAATTATGGTGAATAAGAATTAGTCATATTTCCCTGAATCTCTAGCTTAAAGGAATTAATTGTTGATGTTTACAATCTGTAATTAATAAAAAAATTTATTGAAAGTGAGCCCAGAACTATAGCTATAAAGATCAGACATTAAGAACATTCTTCTTGGTGAATAAACTATACAGTGAGATTTTATGGGCCATCTTATTAGGGTAATTTAGACAAAGACGTGTGATTACTCAAGGCGAATAGTAGTAAGTATTTCCACCTGAAGCTGGATGTGTGTATATGTGGAGGTGTAGTTGTGTCCTGCCTGGGGCGTTCTGGGCTTATTGTAACGCCTCAGGCACAGCATTATATAGAAATATCCTATTTTGAAACAAGCTTGCTCATTGCTGCTGTGAAAACATTAGGGTAAACATACACAAGGCAGCCAAGTCTAATAAACCAATTACCAGTACCAAGTCTCCTCATGAATTTGTTGTATTGGGCTGGGGGCTGCTCAGCTAAATTGGCAGCTCCAGAATCCTTGCAGATATATCTCCCTTCCTAATCAAAATGTGGTTTTCGGATAATGAAGTCGTTACATTAAGCAAAGGCAGCCTTTGCTCTAGTAAAGATGGCACACCTTCATGACCCCTCGGAATCGCAAGAACTGCACTGATATCACTCCAGTTCCAAGGGGACATGAGGTCTCAACTAATAAGATGATCATACCATAAGGAAACTTCTTGAGAATGAATGGGTGGTAGAAAAAGACAGCAAAGGAAATGGGACATTTTCAGTAAGCAGAGCCTGAACGAATACCATGACCAGGGTAATTCCAGATACTATTTGTCTTTTAAAGTAACTGTTCTGAGACAAAAAAAGGGGAGCCTGCACCTAACTGCCATCCTTACGGGTTTACCATTCCTTCCTTGGATACAGAATTGAACCAGCACATGGATGGGAAAGGGAGATAATAGGTCAACAGCATTTCAATTCTTCTTCTGAACTCGGAAGAAGGTATTCTTCAGGACTTAGAGAGATGTTCTTTAGTTCTTTAGTTCCTGAACTTTCCCCTCTCTCTTTTAATATCTTCTCTCTCTCTCTCTCTCTCTCCTCTGTTTTTATTTTATTTAGATTAATGTTTTAGTTTGGATAAAAAAGATATTTGATATTAAGCTTTGTTCTTCTCTTTATAAACCCTAATAAAACTCATTATTACGGTATAAAAAAGACTTAAAGATATGTTGCTTTTAGAAAGGACAATCCTTTTATTTATTCTAAAATGCATGTACCAACAACTCCCCCAACCCAGTGCTGGATTTACGTATAAGCTAAACAAGCTGTAGCTCAGGGCTCCACTCTCTTGGGGCCCCTCCAAAAATTTCACTATTAATATATTTCTTCTTAATTGTATTTCAGTTCAACAATTACTTTGATAAAGGACATATTTTGTTATGTGCGAATGGCTTTAGATACCTATTAGGGCCATAAATTACCAGAAAGCATATATTCAACACAAAAAACAGTGACAATTTGTTGTTGACAAAGGACAGCTGGACATATAAAGGGCCCCATTAACTTCAGTAGCTTAGGGCCTCATCAAACCTAAATCCGGCCCTGCCCCAACCTAGATCTGCATGCCAGGGGTCAGGTCAGGTCATCTTCAGGCAGGTGCAAGGGGCTAGTGGTGGACTGGGCCTACATGCCAATTCACTCAGCTCAGCTTTACCTTGCAAAAGGTGGCTGTGAATTGCTCACCATTTTAAGTTTACCCTGGAGTGCTGCAAAAAGGAGGCGTGCAAATAGATGCATTAGATGGCACTTTGCCATGTGTTTGTGTATGTCCTTAAATCTAGAGCTGGCCCTGCCACGGTTAATTTAATGTACCTCATCAAGTTAGACAAAATACCCTTTTTGCTAGCATCAGATTCTACAGCTCCTAGGAGCAGATTGAGAGGCTAGGCCTCCCCCCAACCCAGAGGAGGAAATAAATCAGTTTCTGTGTGTATTATTAATTATTAGTACACATGACATTGACTGCTTTTCAGTGCCAAAGACTTTCCCCTTCTCCCAAGCATTGGATTGTTAGAACCTTTCATTATCTCCATGTGTGTTTTAGCTGGACCCTGTTGTCATTTGCAGGAAATGCCCAAATTCCTGTTCTTATTTGGTTCTCTGTGCCTTTATAGTGATGCTTCATTGGTTTTATATTATATTTTTGTTTCAGATATATTGTTTACTGTTTTTATGTTGTACACGTCTTAGAGATTTATTTATTTTTTTAAAAAATATATTAAACGGTTTATAAATGTAAATAAATAAAATTTATTGGTTACTGTGACCGGAAGTTGGCGGGGTTTCTGTCTGTTGCTATTAGAATTGGACTGTGGTTATTTTAGTGCTTGTTTTAAAGCTCTTGCATATTCCTGAAATGTAAAGTAATTTTATAATGCAAGTTGCTGCAAGACTTTTTTGAAGTTGGCATATAACCAATGAAACAACAATAATATACCATGCGTAATTGCAAGAAAGTAGCAGATAGTGAGCAACGTGAGAGCAGTGAACATGGTTAAATTTGTAGTTTTAATCAGTTGGGTTCTTTGGCTCCTCCTGATTGCTGCAAAAAGATGGGACCATTTCTGCTGGCCAGGTGTGGTTCAAGTTTTTGTGAAACCTTTCAGCTTGTGTTCACTTATTGGAATTCTCGCTTGCTTTCCTAATTTCAGATGTATCCTGTTCCTGATCAAAAGTTCTGCTCTAGACATGACTTCATCCATGTCTTCCACCACCTGGATCCACTCTTTGCAAGCGTTGGCATTATTGGTTAAAGTCACAAAGGTTGGTGGTGGTAGTTACTCTTTCTCCCTATCAAACAGTTTTGTCTGGGTGATTCAAGGACCTGTTCCTGGGGCAATTCAGATTTGACACACCAAGGTTCATTAGCTTTTTTGTCCTACACAACATATGCCTAGGAGCAATGGCATGCAGCCATTGGCATGCAGCTCCTTCAGACACTGGAATTCAGCTTCAAAAGTGGGGTCGGAAAAACTTGGTATCTAACCACACTTACCTTGGAATGAACAGCATTAAAGCAGACTTCCTTCTCAGCCAAGCTGCATATGATTGCATTATAAGGCACCCCTGCATACTTAGCCGAGAGTACTGACTGGAGAGAAATTCATTTGGTTCACATTTTAATACGAACCTACTTAATTTGTTCTTCCGTAACCAAACTGAAATGAAGCTATCGTTCATTACAGTGGTACCTCAGGTTAAGAACTTAATTCGTTCTGGAGGTCCGTTCTTAACCTGAAACTGTTCTTAACCTTAGGTACCACTTTAGCTAATAGGGCCTCCCGCTACCGCTGCGCCGCCGCACGATTTCTGTTCTCATCCTGAAGGAAAGTTCTTAACCCAAGGTACTAATTCTGGGTTAGCGGAGTCTGTAACCTGAAGTGTCGGTAACCCGAGGTACCACTGTAAGTAATAAGCAATTGTACTGTTTCTGTGTAGTCTGAAGTCATAGTTTAATTTTGAATCATAATCATAATAGCTCTCAGCTCATGTACGTAGTGGAGGGAGAGATAACAGAAAGGAGTGTGGGAGAGAGACATTGGGATTCACCCACCAATTTTTTTTAAAACAAACTTTGGCCACACTCAAGCAAGGGAGCTCTATACAAAAGATATACAGGACTAGGGGGAAGAAAAAAAATAACTGATTAAAATTTAACCAGCTGCTGGGCAGATAGTTTGCCTCAGGCACATTTGTCAGTTTCAAAGGGTCCTTTTATTAATTTTGCATTTTGTATTTTGTTAGTGGAAAGAGCTTACTCTGCTGGGACTGCCAAAAGCTATACGATGCGAATCTTACAGCAGCAAAGAAGCTGTAGAGAATGCCAAGTAGATTCAGCGCGCGGAGTAATCTTGGAAATTACATTTGTTTTATGAGTGCTAAAATATATATTAACTTCCAGGTTTAGCGTTTGGTGAATGTAGCTATCACGTTCGTTTCTTGATTGTTGATGACCCTCTCTTAGTCTTGTCTGTGTAAATAAGCCCCTTCCCCATGCCCAAAAGCCCCTCTGCTATAAATGCAACCTGCCTTGCATTTTTTACTCTTCTCTTTGACATTAACAGCTGATTCACAGTTAGTTAGCTTGTTTCTTTCTTTCCTTCTTGGCAGTAAGTGTGAAAAAAATAGTTCCTTGAACAGACTTTAATTTCCACAAAAGTCGGTCATAGTTTTGAGTTTTCTATATATGGCCAAAGTGATATTCAGAGTGAAGGACGGCTTGCAACTGAGAGTACCTCAGGTCTAGGTGAAGTGATCTTCCCTAGCATGTGGGAACAGATACATACAGCAGGTCTTTCAGACAATTTGTGAACACCAGTTAGAACTCAGGGGTTAAGTGGAAAACACAAACCTCTCCTGTGATACTAGGGATTTCACAAGTTTCACTCAAGTAGCTTCAAACAGCATTAAATACAAAGCAAAAAAGTATACCCCCAGGCTAGAATTTTCAGCAGACTTACCTGCAGGAGAATGAATCTCACTCTAAGCCTGAAGACAAAGCTTTGGGCTAGAGGTGAGGAAAAAATGAATGACAAAGAACTTTTGGTGGTTTTTTTTGCTCAATGCATATTATACTCCCTCCCCTCACAAAACACTTTTTGCTCGCAATAATTTTTATGCTCAATCAATACATGATGGGGATCATTCTGAATTATTTAGTTTTTTCAACAACCGTAGTTGTCAGCAAGCCTGTAACAGCTAGCTTCATTCCTGTCATTTATGTATCCTATCTGGCTGCTCCAGCTGAACTCACTAAAGATTCAACAAATCGGTGGAAGCAGGATGAGCCCCCAATATTTTTGCAAATGAACGCAGGTACAAATCAGGGTGAACTTGCACTGATTCTGTAGGACTGTAGAAATAGAAAAGCATTGAGGAAAAGAAATTGCATTCAAAACCTTTCAAATGAGAAAGAGGAAATTGGTGAAATGTTTATTGGCAGGGCAAAGGGTTATGATGAAATGTTCATAGGCACAGGGTTTCAGTTGCACTTACACAACTGGCTTTTAAGGAGGTCATGGGGCATTTGTGAGTTTCCTTTCATTCTATAAATCACCTGTGGCTTGCATGCTGTATCCTTCCTGGGTACCTGCACTTCAGTGAAAACCCAGGGGGAAGGCATCATCAGGTAACTCCTTCCAAGAGGAATATTTCCAGTCAGGAAAGGAGGAAGGGTTATAGCTTAGTGGTAGAGCATCTGCTTTGCATGCAGAAGATCCCAGATAAAATCTCTGACATCTCCAGGTAGATCTGGAAAAGAAGATGGGCCAGTGGTCTGAGTCAGTTTAGGGGCAGCGTCCTATGTTCCCAGGTGGGCAGTCAGGAAGGCAGCAGAAGACTGGAGGAATGGCTTCCCATCTACTACTAGGCCAGGTTCAAGATTCCATTAGTTTACAAAGTCCTGAGCAACTTAGGCCCAAGACACCTTAAGGACTCCCACTCCTATGGACCAGAAGTTTCAAGATCAGGATCAACAAAGATTGTTCAGGTTTTTTTCCAAGTTCATGAAAATATAAAAATTCAGACCGTTTCTTGGTTCTTCTTCAGCTTTGGTTTGACCTCTTGACTGCATTCAGGTGAGAGAGTCCCTCAGTTTGTCTCACATTATTTGGATCATACTTTTCCTTATAAAATTCGGAAGTTAGTTTGAATAGGAATAATATTTTGAAGGGAGAAACAAAATCGAAAATCAAACACTTACCACTGAAAGCTTAGTCCCTCCTGAGGTTGTTGGAGGAGATGATTTTAAATAAAAAATTTAATAATTTGTACGATTGATGCGTAATGTCGGCTGGTGCATTTTCATTGCTTGTCTAGCCTCCTTGAGTGTATAATAAGATTTCCTTTAAATGGAAATATGTACATAAAATGGAGAGTTGTAGGTTTTCCCCAATAGTACTCTTCAAGCTTTTTGCCTGCATTAAACATGTGATAGTTATGTCATGTGCTTAGTGTAGGCCTTTAAAAGAGATTTTCTGTTGGAGCATTAAGGGAATAACAAATATCTCTGGAATGCTATGCTGCCATATGTTAGCTGGAAATCCTTCACACTCAAGCCATGCAAAAAATAGCTTAACTTCTAAAAACAGCAAGAAGGTGTTTGTAAAGGGGGGGGGGGAATCTTCATTGATTTAATTTCAGAACTAGATGCAAATTGAAATGCACAAATACTGACTTGGATCATGAGCCAGAAATTATTTGTAGTCACCATTTGTTGTTGTTTAGTTGTTTAGTTGTTTAGTTGTGTCCGACGCTTCATGACCCCATTGACCAGAGCACGCCAGGTACTCCTGTCCTCCACTGCCTCCTGCAGTTTGGTCAAACTCATGCTGGTAGGTTTGAGAACACTGTCCAACCATCTCGTCCTCTGTCGTCTCCTTCTCTTTGTGCCCTCCATCTTTCCCAACATCAGGGTCTTTTCCAGGGAGTCTTCTCTTCTCATGAGGTGGCCAAAGTATTGGGGCCTCAGCTTCAGGATCTGCCCCTCCAGTGAGCAGTCAGGGCTGATTTCCTTTACCCACTCCCAAATCCTCTGCATAAACAAGAGGACCCAGAATTGGTTTGGTGGGGTGTTATCTTACCCCACAATGCAGGTTAGATAAGGTCTATTTCTGCTGAATCCAAAGCTCATTGCAATGTGTTAGACGCCTTCAACTTTCCCAAGCCTTGTGTGCATTTGCAACCTACGCCCAGGCATAGAAATGTGCTCAGCAGCATCTTCCTTCTAATTTCTGACTCATCTTCTTTACCTTATCATCCCCAACACCCCAAGAGCTCTAGGCATGCTCCTTCTCAGTTATTTGAGAAATTTAGCTAAGCATAAGGTGGCCACATACACATTGCCTAAAAGGAAGAAATGCTTCATCAAAATAGATGTCAGAGAATTGCTGTTCATTGCTGACATTTTAAGAGGTCATAATACAACAGGGGGTATTTCAAAAATAACTTTGTTGTCTTGTGGGCTAAATAAGGCTTGCACTTCTTCACAGTCAACTCAGAGGCCCACAATTTATCTGGCTGCAGCTAAATCATTTGCCCATCCATTGGGTTTCAGTGAGAGTGACTGCGAGGAACACATTCTTTTCAATATAGCAGGTTGTTCTGTTTAAAAAACTATACTGGCTGGGGGTATTTGTTTACTCTTAAATATCATGGATTTATCAGACATAGACAGCACCATCCTATGCCTATCGGCTCAGAATCCAGTCCCAAGGAGCTCAATGGAACTTAACTCCCAAGGAACAAAGCCTTCATTTATTTATCCAATGAAATAATTTACCCACAGCAACACATAGAATCAATGGAGCCAGTCTACATCCCTTTCTTGTTTCCCTCGATGAAATATGCTAATGAATAACAACCTGTGCTGACATGCTAATGGAGGGAGCTCTGTTGCCACACCAGATTTGTGATGCCTGACCTGCAGTTACTTGATATTGCTCCTATTTAAAATAGGTTCTTCTGAATGCACTCGGCCAACGGTTCCATTCTGCACAGCCTGCGTGAATGAATGGGCTTATTGCTGCTGTTAACAGGCCATTGTCCCTTATGTGGACATTGCTGCACGGGTGGATCTACTTAAAAACTGAGCTGATGGCACCATTTGTTTGTTCTTCAATCCTATGCACTGCCATAAATGCTCCCATTTACTTAGAGCCCCAGAGAAAGCTACGTAAGCATTGTTCCTCTTAATGCAAATCAAACGTCCCCGAGGGAGAAATTAATATTGTCTGCAAACCTGTGGAGCTTATGGCACCTACTCAGAAGCAGCCAGAATAGCACAGCAGGGCGGAATTATTATAAGAGGAAAATCAATATAAAGAAACAATATTTGTTTGATTTAAATAGGGTTTGAAGGACAGGGCAAAATCTGAACAAAAATCCTCTTTAAAGTGTCTTACAAGTCCTGTTTTGAGGAAGAAAGAAAAGTCATGATTAACAATGAGGATAGCTCTACATCTACTATGTGGGAATAATAGTGCAAAGACCAGGAACATTCTTAGGCTATAATCTCATACACATTTACATGCAAGTACACTCGTACCTTGGATCCCGAATGCCTTGGTACTCGGCCATTTTGGCTCCTGAATGTCACAAACCTGGAAGTGAGTGTTCCGGTTGGCAAACGTTTTTTGGAACCCGAATGTCCAACGGAGCTTCCGCGGCTTTCAGTTGGCTGCAGGAGCTTCCTGCGGCCAATCAGAAGCCGCACTTTGGTTTCTGAATGTTTTGGAAGATTCCGTTCGACTTCCAAGGTACGACTGTACTATTTAATTGGTTGGGCTTATTTCTGAATAGACATGCATATGATCACACTGCAAAACACTACTATTGCAAAAATGTTGTAGCTGTTTGCAAAGCGAAGTAAATGCTTCCATTATTCTCATTGGAGATGCTCCAGAAGAGATGAGGAAAGGGACGCTGGGTGAATCATATATTCCAGGGGGTGTTCATCTAAGCGCCCCTGAGGAAGAAGTATTTTTTGAAATGCACTGGGACAAGAGACCTTCATTCTTGTGCTTGAGGCTTTGTCTCTCTGTTTCCTTCCAACAGGCTAAACCAGGGGTACCCAAACTTTTTTCAAAGAGCGCCAGATTTGATGAAGTGAACATGCATGAGGACTGACCAAAGTTGGTGAACGAACTGTCAGATCAAGTACTTCATAGATCTTAGGGAGGGTAGCATGGACCAGCATGTTTGTTTCCTATCACTGTCTTAACTTGTGAAGTGGAAAATCCAGGATCTAAAATGTATAGGAAGCTTCCATGAGTACAGCAGACACTCTGGTTCAGACGTTTGCCCAGTCAACATGTGGAGCATGGCCAGAAGAGTCACAGGGTGGGTGTGGAGGTGGGGCACTTGTCCCCACTTTCCTCCCTCACATACTGTAGTTACTTAACTTGCATCAAGCACACTTGGAGAGGGCAGTAGCAGCCACTTTCCTGAGACCAGTGTGCTGCGCATTTGGATGGGGCAGGGAAGAGTGGTCCCAGGGTTGGGGCTATGCAGACACAGTGGCCTGAGTTAATCTGTGATGCCCTAACCACACAGCCACCTTCTCCCAGCCCAGCCTTGGCTAGGCAAACTGCAGCACTGCCAATGTTGGGAAGGCAGCTCTGCCCGACCACACCAGTCACTACTGGAAGGGGTTTTATATTTTCCCACCAAACAGTTTTCCAAGCCAGACGAAAAGCTGTCGGGACCAGTCACCTTCCCACATTCCATATGATATAATGTGAAGTTAGATACTAAATAAGTAAGAGTAGACAGAAATACACATTTCTCATGCACTGTGTCTTTCCAGAGTTCATCAAAGCAAATATTTAAAGAGTTGTTTTTAGTGAAGGGAAACTTTGCAATTAGATGAAAGGGCCTATCTTCTGTATAGATGCTAGTCTCTGAAGTTTGCCCTGACTATTTCTGCACACCCTTGTGGATGTTCTATGGTTGTATAAGACCTAGGTGGAATATATCTGCCTAACTGCTGTAATTTCTAGGAAGTGCCATCCCTCGGCTGCTTCTTTCCAGTGTGATACACATCACCACAGCATGCCCTCCATTTACTTTAAACATTTGTCCTGATGTCCTCTGGAATGATACGATGCATCAGAAAATTAATGTAGAAAGACTGTACCTGTTGCAAAGTTCTCTTTCTCCACTTAAAAGTCTTCATAGGTCAAAGGAAAATAGCTTTAAATGCTCCCTGGTCAACCATGGTACTTAAAGTACTACACAATAAAACCCTGTTGGGTGCCTTTTACACCCTCCTGAGTGCCTTTCTTAAATTGATCTAATATTGACTTCCCTTGGAAATTTTTCATGTCATTGTAGTCAGGAATAGCAAAGTGCATCTTCCATTAGTGGTGATTAGTGGTTAAAACCACAATTTCTTTTTTCAGAGGAAAAGGAATATATATCCAAGCTATAGTGGCCTCTTCTTGAAAATATACATGGGTTAAGCACAATCCCCGAAGTTTACAAGGGACAGCTACTGTATATGATATTTGATAATGGAATAATTAAATAGATCAAAATATATGTTTACAGTGAGAAAGACGATGCGAGAATGTAAAAGAGGAACTGAAATCCTCACAGAAATAACATGGAAATATGGTAATCAGCTGAGAACGTATGGCAGAAAAGACATAAGTTTACAACATACTGATTTGTCACAAATATTCAGGCAGATGTTGATATTAAATGCAGAAATGTTTATTTTATTCAAAGTCTTTGTGGAGTGCAGGAGGCAATTACCTGAAAGGACAGGATCCATAGAACAGTTGTCTTTTCTGATTCAGTTCAGGCTTGGAAGTTCATTTTCCCTTTGATGTGTAAACATTAAAGCCCCCCTCCTTCCTCTACTCTGCTTTAATTGCATTAGTGTCTAGAGGTCTCAGCTGGGGGATCAGGCCCCCATGAGCTAGACGTTGAACAAATGTAATAAAATATAGAATGTTAGGGAAAGGCTAGCAAAAAAACAACCACCACCGAGTGCTGTTTATGTTCAGCTAATTATTACATCAGTCTCCCTACATAGCCTTGATTGATAACCAAATGAAAGACATTGAAGAATTATTGTCTCATGCTTAGTAAAAAAATTAAGCAATGCTGAGCTTTAGGGTTTTCACAAATTGCCAGAAGCTGTTTGGATCTTGACTGAGCAGAAGCTTCATGGGTTTGGATTTTGCCATCAAAACTTGCCCGTTCAAAAAAGAAAAGAAAAAGTAAAACCTAAAAAAACCCACACAACCCAAAACAGAAGGCCAGTCATGCAAAACAATGGTTTTTCTCAAGGCTGTTTCGTTGAGGCAGCATTCCAGCTTCAGAACCAAAATGTGGCTGTGGCCAATGATGGCAGCTGCAGCACAGTAACATCTGGAAGGCCACATAGTAACATTAGAGTCTGAGGGATCAAGCCAATGGTTCATCTAGCCCAGCATTATCATTCTTTATTAATTTATTATTACTTCAATGTCTATACTACTCTTCATCTAACGTTCACAGGGCATATCAAAACACACAAATATATAACACATAGACAAAACAATGCTCTCCCTTGTTCTCACAGTGTCCGCCCAGATGCCTGTAGAAAACTCTCAAACAGGACCCAGAAACAAGAGCCCTCTCCCCTCCTGTTTCCAGCAACTGGCATTCATAAACATTACTGCCTCTGACTATACAGGCAGAGCATAGCCATAGTGACTAATAGCATGGATTTAAAGTAATCAGTCAAGTTCTTGGCACAAGCTCCTTGTCTCTCCTATATTATCGAGAAAGGGCTGTTCAAGTTCTGGTTTCTCAAGAGCCATTTCTCAGGGAAGTGTATTTTTTCATGTAACCCAACCTCTTCTGGGGGGGGGGTGCAGTTTCTGTAGCACATATCAGTAAGGACTTCATAGCTCAGAAACTTTCAGAAGAGGGTTACACTCCCCCTGAAGGAGTGGGTGTGTAGCTTGAGGAAACTTCTGGATCCGTTGCTGTCACTTGAGGTTCTGTTGGCCTCAATGGCACAGAGCACCTTCCATCAGCTTCGGCTGGTGGCCCAGCTGCACCTGTATCTGGACAGGGATAGGCTAACTTCTGTTGTCTATGTTCTGGTAACCTCTAGGTTAGATTACCTCAACACGTTCTATGTGTGGCTGCCTGTGAAGCTTCAGGTGGTGCAGAATTTGGCAGCCAATTTGCTCCTTGGGGCTAGATGGTTTGAGCATATTGCACTGATCCTGGCCCAAATGTACTGTCTGCCAATTAGCTTCTGGACCCAATTAAAAGTTCTGGTTTTGACCTATAAAGCCTTATATGGCTCAGGAACAAAATACCTCAAGGACCGCCTCTCCCCGTATGAACCGAACCAGATCCTGTGATCATCCTCTGAGGCCCTTCTTCATGTGCCCCCTTCATGAGAGGTCCAAAAGGTGGCAAGACGAGAACAGGCCTTTTCTGCAGTGGCTTCCCATTTGTGGCATGCTCTTCCCAGGGAGGCTCACCTGGAACCTTCATTACATCTCTTTAAGCGTCAGGTGAAAACATTTCCCTATAACCAGGCCTTTGGGTGATTAACATTCTATGGCCTTTATATGTGTTTGTGGTAGAGGGTTGTTGGTTTGTTTTTTTCTTCTTGTTCTTTATCATGTATTTTGTGTTCTCTTTTTGAATCTTTATGTTGTGAACTGCCCTGTGTTCTAAGGATGTAGAGTGGTATACAAATTTAATAAATAATAATAATAATAATAATAATAATAATAATAATAATAGAGTCCTTCTCCTTGACAGTCTAGCCCAGGGGTAGTCAACATGGTGTCCTCCAGCTGTCCATCTCCCACCTACATTTACCATTAGCTGCCCTGGATGGGGGTGATGGGAGTTATAGTCCAACAATGTCTGGAGGGCACCATGTTGTCTACCCTAACCCTCCGGTAGCCTAAACCATTTGACCTTTGGTCTAAACCTTTAGACCTTTCTAAAGACAGGTCATGATTGCTACCATAACCACTCTCACCATTTCAGAGCATTGGAATCTCTCTCCCATTATTAACAAGTCACCCTTCTAAATGCTCTCTTCCTACTGAGGTAAAGTGAGGAATTCTGTCGTTAACGCCATTAGCGTTTCATGGTATCTGACTCTCTTCTGCCATGGGCATCAATAGTGCTTTGCGGCCTGTCTCCAAGCGGTTCTGCATCAGTGCTTCTGGATGGAACATGACAGATACAGTAATGTTCTCCATGTAAATTGCTCCTTACATAAATGTAACAAGCAAAATAACATGGAACATTCATTGCCCCATGACTGCCACAGCAACAAAAGAATTGCAACTGTGCTCGTTGTCTGCTGCTTAAAATGTGTGAGCAGCACATTACAACAGACAGCCGTGACGCCATAATTTTTAAAGCAGTGCTTTAAAGTTAAACAATACTGTGAACATTGCATGGGATTTTTTTTAGGGTGTTTGTGTTCATATACATTATTTATTTTTAAAGGCCAAAAAACATCCAATAAAATAGACATATCGTCAAGATAGTTTGGAACTGAAACTAATTGCAGAAGTCCAACTGGGTGATCCATCTGTGATCCATCAATACAATTGGGTGATCCATCACTACTCAACCTCGTTTTGCCCCAATGCAAATAACTCATAATAATCTTCTTTTTAGTGGCGCTCCATCAACAATGCAAAAAGTACTAGCGATGCACTCATGCAAAAGGCTATGTAGCAGAAGTGCAACTTTTTCAAATAACCTCACGAGAAAAAAATCAGCATGTGTCACTACCAGCGTTGATTTCAGTTGCAGTTTCGGTAAAATGGATCAATAGTCTCTTGAATCTAAATCATCTGCAGTGCTGCTCACAACACTTCCAGCACAATCTGATACATGTCTATTTGGTAGTACAGTGGTACCTTGGGTTACAGACACTTCAGGTTACAGACTCTGCTAACCCAGAAATAGTACTTCGGGTTAAGAACTTTGCTTCAGGATGAGAACAGAAATTGTGCTCTAGTGACACGGCGGCAGCAGGAGGCCCCATTAGCTAAAGTGGTGCTTTAGGTTAAGAACAGTTTCAGGTTAAGAACGGACCTCCGGAACGAATTAAGTTCTTAACCCGAGGTACCACTGTAAGTCCAATTAATTTTGATGGAAGTTACTTACAGGTGAGCAGGTGTAGGGTTGCATCAATAATTATCCTTGTTCACCTGCATTGCCTCCAGACCATGGCCAATAGGCCTCTGTAACATCATCCTAATAGGTCAGTAGTCTGGAGTATAGCAATATGAATGTATGGTCTGTATTCAAATTCTGATCCTGACAAATTGTAAAAAAAATGTCATTCCCTCTCCCTTCAGCTTGACCTGCCTTTTACAATGCATTTGCCTGTCAGAAGTAACAAGAATTAATTAAAGGATTAATTGAATTAAGTACTTAACACTTTAAATGGAAAAATGTAGAGGTAGTAAGAGAAACCAATTAACTGCTGTCAGTAGGATTTGAACCCAGGCCTCTCCAAAGTAGTAGAGTGATCCACTAACCATTGACACACCGCTGCTGCACTCACAGAAATAGCCTTGGTAGTTTCTGATAACATCACAGGCAGAAGCCTGTGCCCAATGGGCATAGATTACAAAAATTATTGAAAACTGAATCCAGCACTGTTAGGATTTTGGCAAAGCTGCTGCATGTTCAGCCTGGGTTTGGATGTTTGTTTGCACTCAGAATACCGGACTGGATCTACGATTCTGTGATTCTACAGGATAGAGAAGCATATCATTCGGTCAAAAATGATGCCAGACAGACCAGTCAGTGCTATCTGCTATTAAATCATCAACAAGTAAAGCAGGGCTTTTCTTTGATACTGTTTGCAAATTGAAAGTCTAACAACTTTACCACTCAACTGCCTGATGATTAGTAGGCAGTAATTTAAACTATACACATTATGCTAAGTATCCTTATATTAATTCAGTTTGAGTGAGTTTTTATAAAATGCTTTGTTCTGCTCAATAAAGTTAATTATATGTTCTATGTTTCATAACTGAAAGTCTTGATTTTTTTGAACATAATGGAAGCTTCAATTGCACTTTCCCTGCAAAGCTTGATCTGTAACAAAAAGCAAGCCATATAAGGAAGCAAAGCTGTACGCCATATGCACAAAATGAGGAGCTGGAAGTCTTATTTGTTTCAAGTATTTTGTTCTCAGTGTGTAACTGAGTCAGAGAAGAGAAATGCAATCCGCCAACATCAGGCATGTGACTAGCAGCAAATGTTATGATGTGCGAGCTTTTCATTGCTGCAGCCCCTTTGACAGGGCAGCCATAGGGTGTCTCAGTTAGACCAGGGCTTTAAATATGTTTCTAGACTTGCTCTAGTGTCTATGGAGCAAGAGAGCTGCCATTACAGCTCAGACAGCTCACTGTGTAAGGAGTAGTGCCATTGCTTTCCAAAGATACTTCTTTGGAATATGTATTTTGAATAATGCATCTTTCATGCATCATCAAGCATATGTCCAAGCCTCATTTTGAAAAATCACATTTAATTAAATATGGGGCATGCTTTTAATCCACACAAGAAGGCTGCTGTCCCCCAAAAGCCTGACTAATTAGTTCAAATCAATATGTGATTTGTGTTGAATTTGTGTGCTTTATATGAAATTCAGTCCTACCACTTCCTCCCAAAATCAAACTCCTCAAATGTACCTGCAGGACATATGCTCTCATATGCTCTCATATGCCTTCAGTTCAACTGAAGATGGTGTGTACGAGGAGCCTGATTATGTTGAAGAAGGTTCTGGACATGTTATTTTGTCTAGGTAAGGTAAAAGGTAAAGGACCCCTGGACGGTTAAGTCCAGTCAAAGGCAACTATGGGGTTGTGGCGTTCAATTTGCTTTCAGGCAGAAGAAGCTGGCATTTGTCCGCAAAAAGCTTTCCGGGTCATGTGACCAGCATGACTAAACCACTTCTAGTGCAACAGAACACTGTGACGGAAACTAGAGCACATGGAAACGCCGTTTACCTTCCCGCCGCAGGGGTACTTATTTATCTACTTGCACTGGTGTGCTTTCAAACTGCAAGGTTGGCAGGAGCTGGGACCGAGCAACGGGAGCTCACCCTGTCATAGGGATTCAAACCATCAACCTTATGATCGGCAAGCCCAAGAAGTTCAGTGGTTTAGACCACAGCACCACCTGTGTCTAGTCTAGGAAATCCAGTTCAAGGAGGGCATTGACCACACTTGAGTTTATACCCTTGAACACGTGTGATACTCCCCTACAGACTGCAGAGGGAGTGGAAGAGTGGTGATAACTTTTTATTTTTTGAACGATTACTCTTTGCCATTTTGGATCTTCTCATTGAGGATCATCAATAAGCTCTGAGGAATCTGAGGTTTCTCCAGATAATATCTAAATCCACAGGGCAAACCACAAGCATGGTTATGTAGACAAGACTGTCTCAATAGCGTAGGTCCATGCATAACTCCATGAAAATAGATTAGAAAAGTGGGAATTGATCCCAAGACTGAGAATGTTTTCTCACAATTGACGTTGGAAAAGCACAGAGAGCAATGGGGAAACACACCACAAACATTCTTTACTAATAAAATAATATGGGAAATCCCGACAACTGCAGTGCATAAGACTGGGTCAGGGTGTATCCTGAGCATAGCAGAAATCAGTAAGCCTGTTGCTGCACTCATGGCTATCCAGAATGCATGCACATGTAAAGTGATTACTTTAAATTTGTCTCCCCTCAAATTGCTGTGCTGGATTGGGCAAGAGTGTTGACCTTGAAAAGAAATCATGCATTTCATGCCTAAGGTATTCTATTTCTATGTAGTCAATATGTTCCCCCACCACCACCCCACCTCATGTCTCATCAAAACCCCATGCCATTGGTTTATTGCATCTCATTTTGCTATTGTGCAACCCTTTCCAATCCATCATATTAATGAGGCATTGAAAAGGCAGGATCGTGTCAACATCTTGATGTTATCTGACAAAACACATTAAATGCACACACCTGATCATGCAGTGCTCTCCCCCACCTTGCAGAAAACAAAAAGTGTCCCTCTTTGTTGCATTGATTAAAGTGCACTCTGAATGATCCTGTTGTTCAGTTAACAATGTGTTTTGTAGTGCAGAATAATACACCGTTTTACAAGGTGTCTCCAAATAAGCCTCCTAGGTTACAGGAAACCAGGGAGGGGGGTGTTCTTTGATAGATGGAGCTTCACGCTGTAAATCAGAAGTTACTTTTCCTGGTTGCTTCTTTAATGAGATGTATCGCACAGCTGGATAAATTATCTGCTATCCAAAGTGACTTATCATGCCAAAATATACAGCATATATTGTCATGGGCTTTTCTTTTACACTTTTTTTTTATTCTCCAGTATCCTGATAAATTATTTGCAACATTTTCTTTTTTCACGGCTGCTAGAATAATCAAGTTATGTTCCTTGAACATCAGTCTATCATTTTCATTGACTTCCTCTCTTGTCAAGGATATGGGCGTTGGTGATGGTGGGGGAGAGAGATCACTGTTTAATTTCACAAGGCATTTTCGTATTCCCTTTGCAGTCTGTACTTCCTTTATCACAGCTTGGGAGAGACTTTAATTCTTCCTGTTTCAGACTAAGCTAATGAAGTCTCTCTCTCCCCTTCTCTATTCTATATGCCAAGTTATCATCAAATCTACTGAGTTCCTTTCCTGTGGTCACTATTTCTTTTTCCATCTTCACCCTAAGGCTGGATCCCTGCTTCTGCTGGTTACTCTACACTCAAGGTAGCCAGTTGACAGCAGCAGGCTTTGCCCTTGCCTTGGTGTGTTATGGCTTCCTGTCCTTAGCCTATCACATCCACAAGTGTCCCCAAAAAACTGGGAAATCCTGCTTTTTATCATAAGAGCACAGTGACCACTTTGATTGCTGTGACCTTGTTTTCTGAGGCAATCTCGTGCAGCGCCCCAAAATGCAGGTTTTGGGGTGCTATTCCTGAAAAAGCACTTTTTGAAGAGGGGGCAGAAACCACGCCACAAAATCACATGATATTATGGAAACCAAAATGGCTGCCGTGCTCTCATGATAAAAAATGGGAAGATGGCATCCAGGAAGCTGGTGTCCCAGATTTTGGCTTCAAAGTGTTGGAGGGTATGTTGGCCATGACCAGACCTGAGTGAAAACTTAAACTCTGTAGTTTGCTCAAAGGGCAAGCTATACATAGACCTGGCCATTGTGTTCTACAAGGGGTGGTACTCACCTAACAACCCCCCATCAGCAGAAGTCCTTCTGCCTGTGCTATGGGGCATTCCAGCCTCTTCTCCATGTGTTCCCCAAAAGTAGCTCTGGAGGGAGGGGTCAGGTGACATTGAATTCCACCCATTGCCTCACGGGCAAGTATGATGACAACAACTTTAGTGCTTAGGCGCATGCTACTTCCGAACATGGAGTTTCCATTTAACCATCAATGCTATTAGTTGTCGACAGATTGAACTACCAGGGGTTTTACTCCTTTTTAGAAAACATCTAGGCTGCTGTTACGTTTTCTACGGAAGAAGACCCAACTATGAATGTGTATATAATTTAATTTTGAAATAAGTAATACATGAACAAATAGTGAAAGGCTGTAGCTCAGTGATTGAGCACACACTTTGCACAAAAAAAGGTCCCAGGTTTAGCCCTTAGTTGCATTTCCTGGTATGACTGGAAAAGACCGCTATCTGATACCCTGGAGGGCAGCTGCCAGTCAATGTAGACAATACTAAACTAGACGGACTAATGCGCTAACTCAGGATAAGCTCCAATGAAAACAATTACATTTACTTCTGAGTAGACATATATGGGATTGAACTGTTACAGTCATTTATCTTTATGGCCTTGCTTCAAACCAGTTCTTGGACTTTTGAGTATCCTTGATCTTCTGAATCTGGACAAAGCATGTCGAACAGGAAGTGACCAATTCTGACTACTTTGTGGGAGCTATTTCTGTGGCATGGAAAGTGACTAATGACTTCACTGTGTCTTAAATTACTAACTCTGTATGTTAATTATGAGCTCCCAGAAGACAAACTTCCTTTTGTCCCGAAACTTCTGCTAATCTATTTCATTTGATCCTAGTATTAAGAGATGGCAAAGGGGAGAATCTCTCTCATTCCCACCCCCACCCCCCTTTTCCTTGCCTTTGGCAACTGGGAGCAACTGTTAAATATTTGAGTAAATGCTTAACCATAATAGCTGCCAGAGGTCTCTGACCATTTTTAGTCACTGCTTCCTGGCTGTGAACACTGTGTTGAAATTGTTTATTTATAAACAGCCCAACTTCAAGAGTTCCATCTCAACCAGCACAGTTTTACAGAGCTCAGGACTTTGATGCATATGCAAAGGCTTTGCATCTTAAATAAATAACAGCAAATTCATATTTAGAGACTTCAACCTGTGATATAACAGGTTTCATTACAGCCCAACATTTTATAACTTTTTTTGAATCTGTGATAACAAATCCTGCAAAGGTCTGATGGTATATTTCTTCCCAATGAAATTAAATTATGTTTCAAATGGCTTAATTTCCTGGAGCTGCAGCTACAAAGTGGGCCTCTGTCTCATCATGCATACTGTATATCTTTACAGAACATTTTTTTGAAGCTGAGATGCTTCCACCTTATAAATGCTATGCAAAAGCTCTAATATACAGCACAAGGAACATGCCAAGGTCAGCCCCAGCCTCTTGATGTTACAACTTTTCAGAACACAGAGATGCCCATATAGCTTTATAGTACCAGCAACGGACTTTATAGTGTGTGTGTGTATTGGGGGTCCTAATAAAAGGATGGCTGCTGACATATCACCCCCAAAAAGATGGCACTAAGTTGCAGAATATTTGCACATGTTAATTTATATGTATAGATGGAAATTTAATTACTATAATTTGCATAGAAATCCATTACATACCATAGCAGGAAAGATTGCCTTCAGGTGATCTGTGTGCCTGCTCAGTCTACTGTCTAGGTGTTAACTGTTGGTGGGCAACTTGAAGTTGTCCATCCACAGTTATCCTTTCTGATGGTCCTGTGAACCAGCAGTCCTTCAAATAGAAAACTGGACAGTCCTTCAAATAGAACAGTCCTTCAAATAGAAAACTGTCCTCTGGCAGCCTTTTGATAATATGGCTTTCCTCTGTAGGGCATATGGTCATTCTGCCTAATAATGTTCTGTGAGGAGCATCATTGTAGTCTGTAGCAATCTTTTCTAGCCTGAACAGTGTTAGGTTAGGTTTATCAAATTCAGGTAGGGCTTTCCACTTCAAAAGTTCCAAAGCAGTTTACAGCCAAGTTGTGTTTTGTTTTTTTTAAAGGCTCCTGCAATATTAAAATCACAAACATGTTAACAGATTTAACAAGACAGTATCATATTACACTATATTTTCATGGTGACAGAAAGATGCCAAGACTGTTGCCAGATAGACGTCACTGGAGAGAGCATTCTGGGAATAGGTAAGGTCCATTCTGCAACAGATCAGACCCATTCTCTCTTCAACAAGCTCCAGACCACCCTCAGAGGTGGGATGCAGAAAAGAGTCTCAGAAGATGAGCTCAGGGTCTGGGCAGGTTCATATATAGGGCAAGGTGGTCCTTTAGGTATCGAGTCCTGAGTTTTTATTGCTGTCAGAAGGGGCTATAGCAGGACAGTAAAAGCCGGACACCCCAGGGCATTGGTGGTATAAGAAGTCATGGAATTTTAGCAGGCAGTTACAGATATGCACTGATTTGAAGCAAAGCAGTATGAGCACCTCACAGTGTTGGCAGCGCAGGCACGGACAGTATGAAAAGTGAGATATTGTGAAAACACCCTGATAGCATCTTGACCACAAATCACCATGAATATGCAATAAAAGGACATGTGGAAGGGCCCACTGTTTCCTTCCTGAAAAACTTGCTCACTTACATAATGTGAGTTGTTCGATGGTGAATTGGAGTCTAGACAGTATTTGCATCCTGCACTGAACAGGCCAGAGTGGCTAATGCCCATTTGGACTTGTGGGGCAGAAGGCAAGGAGGCCAACAGTAGGTGGGGCCAGAGCCTATGCCAGACGGAGGTGACTAATTCTACTTTTGACGCTTTCTTCAGAGTCCTGCAAGGGCAACATTGAGATTAAGGAGAAGGAAGGAGCTGACCACCCTCTGGATTAGCTGTAAGAAGACAGGCAGGCGAGGACTAGAGACTGAGGTTGGTGGTTCCCCAGTTACCCTAACAGAGCACTGGAGCAGAGGGTTAAAGTTGATGAGCATTGAGTTTCCTTTCACCTGCTAAGGGATTCTAACCAACCTAAGATTACCAACCTATGAACACTTTCTTAGAAGTAAAGCCCCATTGAGCACAGCGGATAAATACGTTCTGAGCAAAAGTTCATATGACTGTGCTTTTATCTATATATGTATATTATGAAAAAAAGGATATGTAAAGCTGTTTGCAGCAAGAAATCTCATTCTACAATGCTACTCCAGCTATAGATATATATTTAGAACTTTGAATAAATATTCTGCTTCCACAAAGCTTAAAAATTATAATGTGGTTTTAAAATACGTTTTAATGAGTGAATGATCATATAATCGCTGTTTTATGGCCACCTTTTGCAGATAAATGATTCAAAGTTTACAAATTTGAAACCGCCAGAAATATTTTTTTTTAACATTTTGACTCCAAGCATATTCCAAAGTCACCCAGCATTAAACTAGGCAGAATATAGGCCACAATTAAAATGTTCAAAACCCACTCTTAATATATATTCAAAATGATAAAATAATTGCTAAATTATGTAAATTTTTATGGTAGACCAAGAAGCAAGTAGATTTTTATTTAATTGCCACCTTTTGCTGATTCAAGTATGTTAATCAGAGGGAGTTCTAATAGTTCCACGCAGCTTCACTAATATATTCAAGTAAAATGAGCACAATTATTAAATGTCTAAATATTGATTTAAAGTGCTCGAAGTATTAATGAAGTTGTGCTCTCTGTTGCAAATGGGTTAAACTGGTTTGGATAACTCCATGCTTTGGATTTGTCTCTGACTGTAAACACTTCCTAATAGAATCTGAAAGGAGGAATGGCAAATGATCCACACCTAAGTGAGGGTTGGGGACACGATTCTGAGGTAAATTGCCCCTTGCCATTGTGAAGAATAGTAAGCGGTATGAATGAGTGCTTTGCTGAAATCTGACCTTCAGTTTCCCCAAACTTTTATTCCCCTCTGAAAGAGGCTTCAATTTTTCTGCCTCCTTCTCAGGGCAGTTAATAATTTCTTCATAAAAAAGACTTCGGGAAGTATTCAAAGTAGTGCTTGTGGTACGAGGACCCGAACCCCGCGCAGTGGAATGAAACACAAGGACACGTGATATAAGGTTAATGGGCAAGAAAAGGCCACAACTTTATTGATTACAGCAAGTGAAAAGGTATTCCCCTCTGAAAGAGGCTTCAATTTTTCTGCCTCCTTCTCAGGGCAGTTAATAATTTCTTCATAAAAAAGACTTCGGGAAGTATTCAAAGTAGTGCTTAGTAACTTCTGGTCAGCACTAGGATTTCTGCTTGCACAACAGAACTTTCCTCCCCATTCTATCCCATATGCACCCCCGAAATCTGTCCTGGTGGCTTGCCCCAACCCCCTGAAGCAGATCTGGGGAGGGTGAGGAGGGCACAGGGGGAGAAGGGAGGGAAGGCAAGTTCTATTGCACAGGTGGAAATCCTTGCATTGAGAGATGAGTTAGTTGGATACTGCCCTTCAGATTGTGCTTGCATTCTATTGATTTCAATTTGTAAGATAACCCTGCTAAGGACACAGTGGGGGTTTTCAGGAAATGTGGGCATTCAGAAAGGCTGCAGAGTGCTGGCCACCAGAACAGGGGTGGGGAATGAGTTATCTGTGTTACAAGAATTATGATGATGAAACTCCTGGCCTACCTTAATAGGCTGTAATAAGGATTTCTGAAAAAAATGAACGTGAAGTTTTAAACAAAAATGGGGTTCAGATGATGCACGCTGTGGCCATACCCCTCCCACCTTCATCATATTTAGCCAACACACAAAGAGACTCTATGGGCACAGTGATGGACATGTACAGAGCTTTTGTGGGATACCCAACCTCAAATATCGTGTCCTCCATCATGGAGAGCACGTGTTGCGGTGAGATCACCTAAACTGCCTCCCTGTTCTAGTTTAGGACTATCTACATAGCTTGGTAACTGCTCTCCAGGGTTTCCCAATCCTACCAGAAGACATTAGGGACAGAACCTATATGCAAGGCAGATGATCTTACCTCTGAACCATGCTCCTTTCCTCAGTTAACGTTCCTTATCAGCATTTTCTGAGAAGTAAATTGTTTCTCCTTTTCTGAATGCAGCCTAGCGAATGGTAAAAGTCACTTTTTCAGGATGTCCAGTTTGTTCCAGGGGTTTTGAGCATATTTGAACAGAATGAGATGGTCCTCATCTCAGTTTTAAAAGCAGACAAGCAGCAATTGCAGAGTGTGTGTTTTTTTGTTTGTGTGTGCTGGCTTCAGCTACAAAATGTTCTTTTGTACTTCTCAAACAATAAGCTGTCAGCTTCATGAAAATAACTTAACAGCAGTTGAACAAACTGAGGAGGAAAGGGAATATCTTGACTGTCTTGGTAGGGAAATACATTATGCATTGAAGCAGTGTTTCAGGTATTCATATTAGATTTTTAATGGAAAAAATTAAAAAGTAATGCTGCTTTGCACTGCTCTTACTTCCTGTACATCAATGGAATGTCTTTATTATTGGCACATGAAGGGTAGTTTCCACAGCACTGGCATCTGTACAATTGAGCATTGCAAGACATGGTTTCCTGCCTTATCTAGGAAGAGAATACAAAAGCTGGAACAGTGCAATCTAGTGCATGGACAAGTAAAAACTTGATATGCTTGAAGGAAATCTGTTGGGACTTTATACCTGTGTAGCAGATAGGTCCATGAACAACAGGATTCAAAGGCTACAGTTCCCTGCACAGTACAATGTACCTAGGCCTATTAATCTCAATGTATTTGCTGTCCCTGAATAGGAATGATGTTTTGTCTCCCAGAGCCTACCATGATCCTTTGAATATATGTGCCCTTGTGCCACACACACACTCTTATTCCAAACGTAGCACATGACCTGAATGAATACTAGTTGCCTTTTGGCTTGTAAAACTTTGGGTAAGCATGTTCTTGTTTGTGATTGATCTTATGTAGGCCACACGGGGAGCCATATTGGCTGAGGAGCAGGGTAAAAATTCTTGCAATAACATACCCTCCAACATTTCGACGATGAAAATAGAGATGTCCCCTCCAACATTTCGCTGGTGGAAATAAGGACATCCAGTGCTATTTGTCTTGAAGAAGAGATAATGGAACTGATCATGAATGCCTCTCTTGTTCCGTTATAATGGCAATGGTGCACAATTGAGAGGTGCCAGAACTGTGTTCCAGCAAGTTCTGGCTGAAAAAACGGGGACATCCTATTCCATATTCTCCAACATTTCGACGATGAAAATAGGGATGTTCTAAGGAAAACTGGGATATCCTGGAATCAGATCAGAAACTGGGACAGCTTCTGTAAATCTGGGACTGTCCCTGGAAAAGAGGGACACTTGAAGACCCTGCAATAATAAACAAGCCAATGAATATTTTTGCATAGTGTTTAGATCCTGTGCTCCCATGAGAACCATATAGTTGCAGTTATGTGCATATTCCTAACTTAATATTATAAATGAATGCCTGGTATAAGATTCTTTAAGCAGCATGGCTAATAAAAGGGGTTTAATGGGAGTTATAATTAAGCATACCTGAAGAGCAAGAGGTTTTCCATTCCCTGCTTTAATGGAAGAGATATGCTTGTCCTGGCCACCCCCTGTAAAAACTTGTGGGACCAGCCCAAGCAGGTACCACTGGAGAGCTAGTTCTTCTTCTTTTTGAGGCATGCCATTCTGACGACACAAAAGAGGGCAGCTTTTTAGAACCTAGGAATATAAGAAACTGCCTTGTATCATATTCCATCATGGAGAGTCAGCATGAAGAGACTAGCATTGAGAAGGTCCCAGGTTGAAATCCTCATCTCACCAAGAAGTGATCATGGGCTAGTCCCTAGGTCTCAGCCCATCCTACCTGCTGCCTCACAAGACGGTTATAAGGATAAAGGGGAAGGGGAGAACCATGTATGCTTCCTTGAGCTTCTTGGAGGAAAGATGAGACATAAATGCAATAAGTAATCATTGTCAATATAGCCTGGGTTTGGTTACTCTGACAGCAGTTCTCCATCTCACCTGAAACCTTCAAACTTTTAACAGGAGATGTAAGCAGCTAAACCTGGGGCCTTCTGCATGCAGAACCACATAACCACAGTCCCTTTAGGCCTTGGTAACAGAGGAGGTTCTGCCAGTGCTTGATTAATTGGCACTTGCGGCTGCCTTTTGTTATTGTCCCTTAAGAGTTATCTGGGAAGCTCCACCCACCTTGAAAAGTGACATTGAAACCAGCTTTGCCTTGACTGGCTGAATGCTAAGAGAAGTGGATGGTCGGCGTTTAGTGATCAAAGATGTGGATTCTGTGGTGCTGAGATTGCTTTTGAGCTGGCACTGCTTGTACATTTGGTTCTGCACTCTCTGCAATGTTGTTTCGATTTATACATCGATGCATAACTGGTTCGCACAAATGCAGCATCAATCTGCAGCCATATCACCAACAAACAAAGCAGGCACAGTGAAGGCTACTCTGAACTTCTGACCACTCAGGGACATAGGGAGCTATGGCCTCTTGCTTCCATATACTGAAGTGCATCATTCTGACTGGTCCATCGTTTAATAATGCCACCATCCTTCTCTTTCTACAATGGTAAGTGCCCACAATTACTGATACATTGTACAATTTTCATGTAATTGCATTGTTAACCTCCTCGATTAAGGCTTTCGGAGCACATTAATCAAAAACATATACACATATACGTCCTAGTACAGACCAAGATGGAAAACAATGTTTCTGTTCTTCCAGCAATTAATTATCATGATGAATGCGCTTCCCCACTTCCCAAACACAATTCTGCCAGGCGCAGCTATTCCGCTATGGAGTTATAATGCATATCTAATTAAAGGTGACCTGATAAGTAGGATTCTTAGCCTTCCAAGTCAGGACCAAGACACTGTTAATCAGAAAGTGCTTGCTTTGCCCCCTCCCCCTCCTCTTGCTCTCTCTCTCTCTTTTTATTTTGTGTTAATTTCAAATCCTCTTCCTGCATCAGTGAGCAGATGAGATCTTCAGCCAGCTTTCATCTTTCAGAAAAATGAATAGTGCAGAAAGAACATTATCAAATGAGCTGTTGAAGAAGTCAGTGAATATGTCATTGAGTATGACTGCTTCCAGAATGAATTTAGATTTATCTCTGTTATCTCCCTTCTCCCGACTCACTCACCCTACTGTGTCCACGTGTCAAGCAGGCTGGATCATAATGAATCATGAGGGACAGCTACTTGGAGTTGGGTGGCAGGTCCAATTGTGATACGGCTTGTTGTGGAATTAAGTTTGTTAGCATTATAAATTGTCTCATTTGACCAGAGATTTAAACACCTAGATACTTTTTTATGCATGCAATTTCCTAAAGCGTTCCATTTCCATTAAGTGGCGGTGACTGCTTTGCAGTGCTCCACATGCAAAGTTGCTCTACCACATGAATAGTTGCACAAAACCACTGTGACAATGGGAGAGCTGGTTTTGTTTCCTCCTGTCTTCAGTCGGGGAGGAGGTATGATTTAAATCAATAACCTCCAGCAATCGCATAACAACACCATGCAAAGGTATTTATTGAAATCCTGCCTTTAAAAACAGACCTGAGCTGGCAGCATCCCAATGAGCCGCCAAATCTTTTAATTGTTTTTACAGCATTTATAACCAGACTACAAGTTGTTCTTACAGTTAGTGTAAATTCAAACCTGCGCTTGTGATGACCAGAGTACTTTATTTGTGGGAAGGTTGGCAGAAAGGGCTCCAAAGGAACTAGGATGTGGTTCTCATGATATTGTTCTTGTCGCATTGTTTTGAGAGATTCCAACTCCATTTGCACATTACAAGATATAGGCATAACCAGAAGGTCACTTGTGTGGCATTGACTTTTCTACCCCTGCTTCCTCACAGCATCCCCTTGGACTCCCAAAATGCTGCCCCTGAAGGCCAGGGCACCTTCTGAAACATAATGGCATGGAGGGTAGAGATTCATAGTGTGTGTGTGTGCGTGTTTGGTTAACTGGAGGAAATCAGGCAGAGACATTTTCTGTTAAGAATACTCAGAGCTGCATTAGAGAGGGTGCCCCATTGCATTAGCACTTGTGCAAGACTGGATGGCCTATCCTTTTTGTTCTTCAAGTTCCCAGAGTTCTTGGTCAACTACTGGGATCACACTTTGAAAGATGAAGGATTTTGTCTTCTGCTGTGGAGCATGAACAAAGCATAGGTTTAAGCCTTGTATCCATGTTGAGAGACATTTATGTTCCTGCTCTGAAGAAGACAGAGCCACAGCCTTTGGGGACAGCGCAATAGAACTACTGTGGGAACTGAGGAACATAGGAAGCTTTCTTACACTAAATCAGACCATTGGTCCATCTAGTTCAGTATTGTCTACAATGACTGGCAGCATCCCTACGGGATTGCAGGAAGGAGACATTCCCAGACCTACCTCTACCTGCTGGGGACTGAAACTTGGTCCTTCTCCATGGAAAGGAGATGTTCTACCACCAAGTAACTTCCTTTCCCCCATGCAGTGAGCTACCAATAGCCCATACAACAAGCTTCTTGTGGCAGATAGGTAAAACATTTAATTAATAAATATGATATCAACGAATCATCCTACCTTCTTCAAAACACACAGAGAGCTGTAATCCCATAGCAGGATTTACTTCTGAGTAAACAAGTATTGGACTGTGTGATTAAAATCTTTAATACCTTCAGACTAGTTCCAGTTTGGTCTAAGCACTGCCCTCTAAGCTACCAGAAGATGTCGAGACTCTGTTACTACAAATGAGTTTCTAAGAAATGTCACACCAGCAGATGTTCAATCTCAGATGGATTTGAATTAAACTACATATTCACGAGTCCTTGATTCTGGGTGCACATAAGTAGTGTTTTTCTTCTAGAAAAAAAGGTGCCAGTACTGCTGCGTACCCTTGAGTATATAACCATATAACACTGGTCCTGAAAGACCTACATTGGTTTCTGAGCACAATTCAAAGTGTTGGTGCTGACCTTTAGAGTCCTAAATGGCCTTGGCCCAGTATACCTGAAGGAGCATCTCCACCCCCATCTTTCAGCCTGGACACTGAGGTCCAGCTCCGTGGGCCTTCTGGCACCTCACTGCAAGAAGTGAAGTTGCAGGGAACCAGGCAGACGGCCTTCTCGGCAGTGGCGCCCGCTCTGTGGAACACCCTCCCATCAGATGTCAAGGAAATAAACAACTATCTGACTTTTAGAAGACATCTGAAGGCAGCCCTGTTTAGGGAAGCTTTTAAGGTCTTATGTTTTATCACATTATTATTATTATTATTATTATTATTATTATTATTATTATTATTATTATCATCATCATTAATTCTGTTGGGAGCCGCCCAGAGTGGCTGGGGAAACCTAGCCAGATGGGCGGGGTATAAATAAATTATTATTATTATTATTATTATTATTATTATTCCCCAGAAAAAGCACAAAGGATATCAAACCAAAATTCATTTATATGGAAGGGATAAGAAGGAAGTGTGGAGAGGTATATTTCTCCATTGCCCAGACGATTCCTTGACATCTTTGGTAGTACAAGTGAGAAGATATCCCAACCTCCTTTCTGCTGATTTCAACTCCCAAGCATCAGCCTTTAGCCAAGCATGCTCCCTTTGGGAGGAAAGACTGGATATAAACTGAATAAATTAATTAAGTCAATAAAACATTTTTCCCTTGTCAAAAGTAAGCTATTTTCAACTCTGTTTTGCCACCTATTCACTGACTCGGAGTAAACGGCTACCCTACATTTACTTGTACAACATAAAGCTTACACACAAATCAGGATTGTCAGAAGAGCAAGGAACAAGGCCAGTGACGTGATAAAGCATTAGCTTCCAAACACAGTTTCCAAAAGACGTGTCATTTCCCACCTTTTAGTGTCCATCCAGAAATTTAGCTCTAGATGGGGGAAAGAATTTTATACATAATTTTATGTATAATTTTAACATCATTTAAATGCAAACATGACTATAAATTTCTCCTGGATCTTGTTTTAGTACATATGCCTCTGTGTCACCATTCTGTTATTGGTTTATTTATAAAAATTACCCTCCCAACATAGTTTAGAATAATTCTTTTAAAAACATTACGTGAATCAAACACATATAAGCAATCCTATCCCAAATCCAAACTACAACCCCCCCCAAAAAATCTCCATAAAACAATGCACACCTCCTTAGGGAGAGAATTCCAAAAAATGGGGCCACCATGGAAAAGGCCCCATTTCTGGTACCCACCAGGGTGATGGACTGAAAGCAATGCCTCTGAGACTTATTTTGGGATCCCAGGCAGATTCTTAAAGGTCACCACCAGAACTTTAAATTAGACTAATGCAGCTGGTGTGACATGATATACTCTGGATGCTTGGCCGTCACAAGAATCCTAGAGGTTGAAGTTTATAAACAGTATTTAAAGGCAGAAGTCTAGTCTTGGATGTAACCAGAGGATGTGCAACTGAGTCACAGTCTGTTTTCTCCACATAGAATAAAACGTTAGAAGCCCTATTGATCTTGAGAGTTGTTTCTTCCAACAAGTGAATTCCTTGCAGCACGAATTTTCCCAGGGTGCCCTTGGCCAACACCCAAATCTACCTTTGTGCTAATAACACCAGCCAAATGGGCAGACCCTATGAGTGCTTTGTAGACTAGAACATGGGGGGGGGGGAAGGTTTTAGAATGGTGCCCAAGTCAACTAATATATATATATATATATATATATATTTGCTTTCGTAGATTTTCACGGGTACAGGAATGCAGGTTTTGGTGTCCTCGGGTGTCTTCCCGTGACACCCCAACTTTTACACGGGAAGACACCCGAGGACACCAAAACCTGCATATATATATATATATATATATATATATATATATATATATATGAATATAAGAAAAAGAAAAGAGTGAGAGAAGGAAAACTGGTGGTGTAGATTCTGCCGTTAATTATGTGCATGTAAATCTCAAATAATGCCAATTACTTCTATGGAGCTACTTCAGATTTACCCCACTGTAAAGAAAAATGAAAAATCTGGCCCATTGTCTTAGCAAAAATACACCCAGTCAATGTCAGTTTATTACGGAGAGAAAGAGAGAAAGGGAATGAGAAAGAAAACAAGGATTTCGTTAGCAATGCATTCTGGAGTATAAAAGATAAAAAGGAATATCTAATTAACACACCACTATAATTGCTTGCAGACATTCTTTTTTATTTAAAGATGAAATAGCTAAGAGTTCTCATCAAAACTAGGGTCACAGCCTACATATTAAATGAAAGAAATTGATTGGGCTTTATTACACCCTGACTACTGCAAATGTGCCTCAATCACTGATTGCTATAAATTTATTCTTATAAACTACTAATTGCCCAAGTCATAATGGTAACAATGGTATAATGAAATTATCTTGATCAAGCTGATGCACAAATTTTGCTTGACAACATGAGCAGTGTGAGAAAAAAGGAAAGAAGACATGCATACAAATACATAATCTTTCATTAAAATTAAAATCAATGTTAAAACAACTGTTCTCTGAAGCATACAAAGTTCTGTATTAGAAGGGTTTCCTTTAGAAAAAAATCATTTAAGAAGACAGGCATTTACATTTATAATAAAATGATCCTGCATATTTTATTTGTCTTGAAAATTAATGACTTACTTAATCACATTTGATCAAAGGAGATAAGTTGATGTAGTCATGTGTTTCTGATTGCATTAGGCCTGATCTGAAGTGGCATGATGGATATTTAATAGTCTTCCTGTCCCTCTATATATTGTCACCACTTTTTGATATTCATGGATACTGTAGGATAACATCAGCACTCAGATTTGTACTTTGTTTTACAGGGTTCCTCCTAGACATCGAGTGGGTGGGCGGGGAGTAGAAGAGGATGGCAAAGGATTTCACGCAGCAAGTTTTGTAGGTTTTATTTCCCAGTCAGCAGAGACCATAACACACAAAGCTCTAAAGGGGCAGGAGGAAAAGAAATATTTTTATACAGTGGTCATACAACAAAAGATGGTATGCAACTGGATAACTGTTCCAAAATACACATTTTCTGTATGATGCCCTCAACCAAACCCACACACCTAACCACAGTAAGAGTCACTGGAATGATCACATCCCCCTCATCACCACAATTTCCCCCATGCCTCTGGTTTGTTCCCCTTCCTCTGTTGAAACCAAAATTTAACCATCCATTGAATTTTAGATTCTAGGCTCCTCAAGGTAGGGCCACTGGAAAGCACAGTGAATGTTAAGGGCTTTAATAAACGAATAACCAATCCGAATTGGCATGGCCTAATCAAATTTGAAGACACTTTGCAACTTTCCTAGAGCTAATCATCCAGAAGAACCAATGTTCTGTTTACTCTCTGACATACAGTCTCCCTCCCACAATAGACTTCTCCATTTACTTCAATGGAGGTGCCGTCTGCACACCACTGAAGTGAATGGGAAATCCCTTGTAGGCAGGAGTGATTTCCAATTATGGCGAGAGGGTGAATGTGTGCAAGTCTGGACACATTGTTTCAAGGAAAGCAAACACACAGATCCTTCAAAGTGGGGGGGGGGGGCTGTGACCCTCCAGATGTTGTTGGGCTCCAGCTCCCATCAGCACCAGCCAGCATGGTCAGTGGTAAAGGATTATGGTATGTGTACTCCAGTGATATATAGAAGGCCACAAGTTTCCCACCCCTGTTCCATGGGAATGCCTGTCATTTGTCTGGATGGTGATTGTGGCCTTATCTGACTTGCTCAAAAGTATGCTCCCTAGAGGACCTTTTCTTCTAATAAGTAAGAATTTGAAGAAAAAGTTTCTTGAGTGAGCAAAGTGGCTTCAAACTCCGCTCCAGGAGCCTGCACTTTGGTGTGGCCTCACTAAGCCATAGTTTGGCTCACCATGTTGTGTGAACCAGGTTATTCTCAGAAACCAAAAATGACAAACCCATGCCAAGTTTCTGCCTCCATTGGTTGATGTGCCATGTCTCCTGATGACATCATACTATTCCACGGCCTCTCCTCCACACTTTTGGCTGAAGCTTTCAGTCACTCAGTACGTTGCCCTTGTGACATGAGGCCATCCACTTCATGCTACCAAAGGGGAAACTCAACATAGGGCTGTTGCGTTAACTCCATTTTTGTGCTGAATGTCATTCTATGCTTAGAAAAGCAGAAACCTGGAATATTCTCAGGCAAATTTCACTAAACTAGAAGATCAAACCTATCAGTTCTTAAGGAGCCCTGAGTGCTCACTGGAAGGACAGATCCTGAAGCTGAGGCTCCAATACTTTGGCCACCTCATGAGAAGAGAAGACTCCCTGGAAAAGACCCTGATGTTGGGAAAGATGGAGGGCACAAGGAGAAGGGGAGGACAGAGGACGAGATGGTTGGACAGTGTTCTCAAAGCTACCAACATGAGTTTGACCAAACTACGGGAGGCAGTGGTAGATGGGAGTGCCTGGCATGCTCTGGTCCATGGGGGTCACAAAGAATCGGACATGACTAAATGACTAAACAACAACAACAAGTAGTAGATTCAGGCATTTTCAGATAGGGCTGGTTTTGAGGCATTCTGTCTTTCTGATTGAATTATATGCAGTTTGGAAGTCGGCTGCCCAACAGATCATGCATTTCTTCATAAGTTGCAATGCCAATCTTCGTAGTTTAAGTGTATCAAATTACATTTATAGATGCACATTATTGATTTTTTCTTTTACATTTTGAAATGAATGGAAATTAGTTTGTTGAGAAAACAGGTTTAAAAATTCATACAGTGGTACCTCGGGTTACATACGCTTCAGGTTACAGATGCTTCAGGTTATAGACTCCGCTAACCCAGAAATAGTACCTTGGGTTAAGAACTTTGCTTCAGGATGAGAACAGAAATCATGTTCCGGTGGCAATGCAGCAGCAGGAGGCCCCATTAGCTAAAGTGGTGCTTCAGGTTAAGAACAGTTTCAGGTTAAGAATGGACCTCTGGAACGAATTAAGTACTTAACCCGAGGTACCACTGTATTTAGAAATGTATTTAAATTCAAATTTCTGTGGGTTAAAAAAAAAACATCCAAAATTTAGAGATTGAATGAGGTGGAACAGACTGGAAATAGACTGATTTGTCCATTCCTGTTTTCAGACATATGAGCCCTACAAAGACATTGTCATTGGACCAACATAAAATCAACATATGGAATATTTCAAAGGGATCTGCCCAAAATTGTGAAGCAATTTGAACTTCTGGGGATTAAGACTGGCAGGGACCACATGTGTGATTTAAAGAAAAAGAAAAAGATTGCTTTCACTACCCTTCCAACCCACAGCACCATCCTTTTGACTTCCCGTCTGTCTCTTTCTTTATCACAAAGTGACAATCCGAAGTTACTTTAAACTCTCCAAAGGAATATTCTTAAATGTTAATGCTGGGAAAGCTTCGCGGCGACTAGTACTTTGGCTTAATGTGTGATGGCTTTTGACAGCTGCCTCTGTAAGGAGAGCAAATGCTGACTGCATTAATGTCAGTTTCTGTCACCTGCCGGTTGCCAAGCCTGCGCCGTGATGATGACAGTGAACCCAGCCAGAGTGACAAAAGGAGCCAAAGCTGTGATTTGAAAGAAGGCAGAGTGTACATTCTTTTGCTGCATTTTTCATGTGTCCTGAAGTTGTTCGTTCTGTTCAACATGGAGGCCGCATTGTGTTGAGTGCCTCTGGCCCTGGCTACCTGCTTTCAAAATCCCCAGAAGATATCACAAATCTTCTCAATGCAAAGATGTTCAGATTGTTTTAGTAGTGCAGCGTTGAAAGTGCTGTGGGTGGGAGCGTCGTCATCTCTCGGGGCTGCTCACAAGTGAACTGGAAACTCTTCTTCAAAACAGTTAAGAGCAATGAAAGAAAGTTGCTCTGAAAAGAAATTGACTGAGGGGATGAGTTGACAAAGCGCATAATCCTGCCAAAGTTTAGCATTTATAGACCCTGTAGATTTCAATAGGAACATAAGAAGAGTCCTAGTGGATCTCACATCCAATAATAATAATAATAATAATAATAATAATAATAATAATAATAATACCCTGCCCATCTGGCTGGGTTTCCACAGCCACTCTGGGTGGCTCCCAACAGAATATTAAAATCATTATAAAACGTCAAACTTTAAAAACTTCCCCAAACAGGGTTGCCTTCAGATGTCTTCTAAAAGTCAGATAGTTGTTTATTTCCCTGACATCTGATGGGAGGGCGTTCCACAGGGTGGGTGCCACTACCGAAAAGGCCCTCTGCCTGGTTCCTTGTAACCTCACTTCTTGCAGTGGGTCATCAGAGGGCCCTTGGAGCTGGACCTCAGTGTCCGGGTTGAACGATGGGGGTGGAGATGCTCCTTTAGGTATACTGGACCGAGGCCATTTAGGGCTTTAAAGGTCAGTATCAACACTTTGAATTGTGCTTGGAAATGTACTGGGAGCCAATGTAGGTCTTTCAGGACCGGAGTTATATGGTCTCGGCGGCCACTCCCAGTCATCAGTCTAGCTGCTGCATTCTGGATTAATTGTAGTTTCCGGGTCACCTTCAAAGGTAGCCCCATGTAGAGTGCATTGCAGTAGTCCAAGCAGGAGATAACTTGAGCCTGCACCACTCTGGCAAGACAGTCTGCAGCAGGTAGGGTCTCAGCCCTGGATACAGAGTTGACCTGCGCCTCCATGGACAGCTGTGAGTCCAAAATGACTCCCAGGCTGCGCACCTGGTCCTTCAGGGGCACAGTTACTCCATTCAGGACCAGGGAGTCCCCCACACCTGCCCATCCCCTGTCCCCCCAAAACAGTGTCCTCTTCCCACATTGGTCCACAAGCAAGACCTGAATACAACAGTACAGTGGTACCTTGGTTTAAGAACAGCCCTGTTTACAAACTATTCGGTTTATGAACTCCATAAAACGCGAAGTAGTGTCCCAGTTTGCAAACTTTACCTCTGTCTAAGAACGGAATCTGAACAGTGGAAGGGCACCGGCAGCGGGAGGCCTCATTAGGGAAAGCGCACCTCGGTTTAAGAACGGACTTCCAGAACGGATTAAGTTCATAAACCGAGGTACCACTGTACTCTCTGCACTTGTGACAGGAGGTAGTAGATAGCCATCATGGCTAGTAACGTTGGAGAGCCCTCTCCATGAATCTGTCTAGTCTTCCTTTAAAGTCATCCAAGTTGGCGGCCATTATTACAACTTGTGGGGAGGTTAATATTTATCTAGGACTTCAGAGAACTCATAATCCTTAAACAATCCTTTAAAATGAATCTCTGTCATTCCATATTGCCTATTAGAGTTGAGGGTAAGGGGAGAGAAATACAAAAAGCAAGCACTGCATTCCAACATGTAAGTTTTTTTACACTGAAGCTGTCAGGGACTGGACACAGAGAGGCCTCTGAAGGCAAGGTATGGGCTATGGTGTTGGGCTAGGGTGCCCCGCTTCTAACTCAGAAAGGATATTTGTGTCGGAATCTCCACTCGGCCAAGCTGATAAAGCTCCATTTTCCGGCCGAGTCTCCGGAATCGCCTCCGGCGAATAATTAACGACCTTGAGCCTTTGATGAGGCTCCAAGGCACGTTTCCATCCATTCAGCAGAGTTCCCAGCACAGGGAAGAGACGAGAGGTTTGGGCTACATTGTAAAGAGTTTTATTTCTAAGCTACGCAGACAGCAAAATACATCCTCTCTCTATGAAAGCAGAGAGCAACTGAACAAAGGAACAAAGGAAACAGGAAACCACTAACATCACATCTCCCGTGAGACTTCCAATAGCATGGAATCCCAGGAATGTAAACAGAGTCCTGTGACTCCAAGCAGCTGCTCAGTGGCAAAACAGAAACTAACAATTTGACCACCAGATCCAGCAATTAACTGAACAGGAAAGTTTCAAAAGAGGAGAGAGAGGAGATTACGTATATAGCTTTGAAAAACAGAGTGATTACAGGCTGCCTACCTTTGCAGGTGGATAGGTGTTCCTGTATCTCAAGTGGAGTTTTGCACTTGCAAAACAGAGTCAGCAAGCAGAGTCAAGCCAGCTGTTAAGAACAACACAGACACAGGTTCAGGTTGAAAACAGTACTGAGCCCAGACACTGCTCCTTTGAGAAAGCCATTAGGCTTACCCATAGTTACTGAGGGCCATGTAGCATATTACATGTAGCATATTATGCAGTGCTTTCCTTGTGGAGGACAATTTAAAGAGTGCAATCTGGCCACCCATTACTGTGTGCAGTAATGTGCAAAGGCACTCTGTGGGAATCTGGACAAGTCCCCCCCCCCCCAACCAAGATTAAATGTCTTCAGTGGAAAAACTGAAAATGTATTTTGAAGAGCAAAAACTTCTAACTATGGATTGCTATGACGACTCTACCCATGAAAGTTAAACTGCTTTGGAAACCACTGCGTGGGAAGCTCCACCCTCCAAGGGTACTTGCAGGGCATTCTCTGTGGTGGCCCCTTAGCTGTGGAATTCCCTCACCACAGAGGTGTACCTGGCACCTTCATTGCTTTTGTAAAAGTATAGCTTTTGTTGTATGCTGAAGATACACTTCTCTTACCCTGACTTTTGACACTGTGTGTAGATAGGTAGGTGGATAGAAAGATAGATATTTCACCTTGTTTTTGTGATGATAAATTCTCTGTGCCAGAGGATTGCAGGATCCTCCAGAGCAGTATTTGAGGGCACATGGGGGAGAAGGGAGAGGAAAGGGAAGTCCTATTGCACATGCCATATCGGATACAACCTCAAATAAACAATAATAATAAAAGAAACAGATGGTGATCTGGTAACCGCTGCCATATAGCAGACTTAAAGTACTATACAGTGAGAACTTGAAAAGCATGCTGTTTTTCTCTCCGTGCTCCCCTTGAGTACTGAAGCAGGTCATCATGTGCTTTAGTGTGTTTAACCTGCCATAAATTACAGCCCATAAAATGCCGCAGAGAAAGGGCTTCTTTCTGTCATGCAGCTGGCCCTTGATGTCCTCCGCCACATTCCTTTTCATTGCTTGCTTTTGCATACATTTCTCAGTCGGTAGCTTTTTATTTCTACATTTTCGCCTTTGACTCTTTCGTATACAAATCTCCCTGATCTAAACCTCCACAGGGCTGACTTTGCATTCAGTGCCATTTGTCAATTTCATTGATTGCTCTCTGACCAACAATAGCAGAGGCAAACTTGACGAGTCAGCAACATGGCAATTGGGCTTGCGCTTTAAGAACCTCCAATTTAGAATCAACCAGGAGCTTTCATGCTTCCCAGCTATGGGAATAACAAAATGATTTTATATATATATATTATATTAAAAAAAAAACCTCAATCCACTTTCTTCACTCAACAGCAATTTTTCCCTATTAATTCCTGCTCATTTTCCATAGTATGACTCTCTTGTGGAGAAGCAAAATGAGTTTTGCATGCTTTAAATTATTTTAAATTTGATTTGACTTCTTATTAGGTTTCTGCATGCACGGGAATCGAGCAGAACCCCATGTTTGCTTGCTTATACAACTCCCACAGTTTCAGAGATGATCCTGAACTTAGACCCTCTCCACAGCCCCTAAACCATGTGGCTTGCTGGAAAACAAGCAGAGCTTCATGGTGTAACAGCTACTACTATATCCTGTGTGCAGATGCAGGATACTTTTTTTTTAAAAAAAGGAAATTGACATGAGAAAAAGCAAAAAATACAAGAGAAAAGTAAAGCAATAAAAAGAAGCAATAAAAGGTGTGCAAAATAAGCACAATAAAGTAAATGATGTATAGGCTTGGATAGTAACCGGAAGTGTGTCATTCCAAAACACTACAAATAGACTTCATCACTCTATAAGCTTACTGGACTGTTGATCTTTATACACCCATTTATCATTTGTCAGTTCAGATAATATATTCTGTATTTTATTGAAACAGTCTGATAACTGAGGAGCTCTGTTCTGTTCCCATTTGGCTGCAATACAGTGCAGGATTCTCCTAAACACAAAGAAAAAGTTCTTTGATACAGATCCATACCTGTTCAGTGCTGACCCAGGAACAAGAAAGAAAACAACAACAACAGCAACAATGTATACAGAGTACATCCTCAAAGATGCACAAGTATAATAGATACAAAAAGTAGAGCATGGATTTACAATATCCCATGTTTATAATGGTTGAATGTTGCCCTCCCAGATACCTCAAGGATCTTGTTGGCAAACACGTCTCCTCTATAATCTGCTGGGATGGAGATTGTATCACATTTCTACCTTTCTTCACATTAAATTCTGAAGGCTGGGAGGTGGGGGGGGGGAATACCAAGGCCCATATGAATGAACTGTGAATTGAACTGTGAATTAGTTCCTTCTTGGAAGGGGTGAACTGGAACCTTTTTAAAATGAACATCCCAAGCACTGCAGCTGCTATTTTAGTATAGGAAAAAAGAACAGCTCCAGGAATTGAGATTTCCTGAAATCCCCTCCAGCTAACTTGGGACACTTCTGCATATGAGGAACTTCTTCCTCCTACCATGTGCCATCATCCCATGAACAGATTTGTTAAAACAGTTTTGCAGACTTCTGTAGCCTATTTCATTCCGAAGAAAGTACAGAGAGTACATTACAGACCTTTCTCTTCACCTGTTTCCAGTCAAAGACTCCATCCAATTTCTGGTATCATTCATCACATCCATTGTTTCATAATGTAACCTGGGGTGAGGAACTCAAGTCTATGGGCTCTATATCTGACCCTCAGGTCTAAGCTAACCCCCTTCCATAAACCATCTCTCTGAGAGGCATATATACCGTGTGCCATGAATATAGTGCTTTTTCTGGTCCTCTGTCCTTGTCCTTTTGATCTTTTGGCCCATAGAGACCTCTTTTGCTTCCATTTGCTCCTGTATTGGTGACTGCATGCAAAACTATAACAGTGGTCCCCAGCCTTTTTTCAGCTGGGAACTTATTTACTCAACTCTTTGTTGTGTTTATGCGACCTGTTATTGGCATGGATGCACTGAGAAACCTAGATTATGTGGAAGTCTACTGAGGATGCAAAGTGTTTTGTGATTCACCTATGAATATATGCTGCTATAACATTATTTGACAATGACTTGGGAAGCCATAGACTAGGCATGTGCAAGTGGGGGGGGGGATAGTTAAACTTATTCAAGATAGTGAAAACCCAAGCAGACTCTGAAGTCTCTCTCCAAACTGAAAGAATAAAAAAGAGGTCAGTATTATACAAATCTGCAGTTGGTTGCATGTGGAATACAGTGTATGTTTCTGGTCAGAAAAGGGTGACCGCAAGTGGTTTAAGAACATCTCCTATAAGGAAAGGCTAAAGCATCTGGGATTTTCAGTTTTTTTATATATAAAAAAGACAACTAAAATGAATTTGAGAGATTTATCAGATGGGTGGCACTGTGGGTTAAACCACAGAGCCTAGGACTTGCCGATCAGAAGGCCGGCGGTTTGAATCCCCGCGACAGGGTGAGCTCCTATTGCTCGGTCCCTGCTCCTGCCAACCTAGCAGTTCAAAAGCATGTCAAAAGTGCAAGTAGATAAATAGGTACCACTCCGGCAGGAAGGTAAACGGCGTTTCCGTGTGCTGCTCTGGTTCACCAGAAGCGGCTTTGTCATGCTGGCCACGTGACCCAGAAGCTGTCTGTGGACAAACACCGGCTCCCTCGGCCTATAGAGTGAGATGAGCGCACGACCCCAGAGTCATCCACGACTGGACTTAACGGTCAGGGGTACCTTTACCTTTACCTTACATGGCGTAGAAAGTCTATCATCAATCAATCAATCAATCAATCATCTCCCCTTCCAACACCATAAATTAGGAGAAAAGGAGCAGTCTCCTAATGAGATTGACTGGCAGTAGACTGAGGGCAGACAAAAAATTTCATGTGACACACAATTTTTTTATGGCGTTCACTGACATAAGAAGTGATGGGTCAAAGCATGGCTAGACAATGAGGTACCGTCCAGACAGGGCTTTGTTCAGCCGGAACTCATCAGCACTCAGTTCCAACCTGGTACGTAGTAGTGATGTCACTGCTGTGAGACCTGGTGACTGCACCATGAACACACACTACTCCTTTGCATCAGCCACTCCAGTCTTCCTGGCTAAATATAGAGTCCCAGTTTTGGAAGCAGGTTGCCAGTGAATACAACAGTAGAGGAAGGCCATTGCTTCCATGACCCAGGTATTACTGGAAACATGCAGCCAACTCCTGTGTTGTGAGGAACAGACAGAGCTTGGGCTGCATCTACTCCTCCTTTGGCCTCCTCCCTCTGCAAAATGAGGATAATACTAATGTGCCTTAAAAGGCTGCAGTAAGGATTACTGGGATAAGTGGGATGCGAAGTGCTCTGACCATTTGAAGTTTGTTCTATAAATGCAAAGGGTTGTCATTATAAACAAAATCTGCATGCCATCGAGTTGCTTTTTGTGTTAGTTATTCTGCCTCCAAAGGAACTGATCGGCAAGGTCATCCAGAAGGCAAAAATAAAATGAAATAACTGAAGCTAATGCAAATACACCATGAGTGCCACACAAAGGGGGAGAGCGCGCAAAGTACACTTTATGAACTCGATCCTCCCCCTTTCTTTTTAGTCTATTGAACATTTACTCCAGCTTTAGTCCCTGTTTGAATTAGTGGCCCATTTCTCATTGGCTTCAAAGGTCTTGGATCAAGCCTCTAATGGTTGCCTTTGAGTTCATGTACGCCTCTGTGAAGCCACAGCCACTTTCAGCAGCCAGGCCTGACAACAAACCTAAGTTGAAGGGGGGGGGGGGAGATTACAGAAAAGAGGTAATGGCAAGATCCTCTGTGGGGAGGCTTCTCTTCAGAGATTGCTAGTCACAATTCAGTCAGTCAGACAATAGGCCACAAGGTCGAGAAAAATAGGTACCACTGGAACCTCTGGGCAAGAGAGATGCTCCAATTCTTGCAGCTGGATTCCCTTCCCTTTGCTTACAGCTTCTGCGGCTCATAATCCAGCTTCTCTGCAGATGACAGAAGGGCATGGCCGTCATCGCTCTCCCCCCCCCCCCCGGTACTGCTTTTTGTCATTATGCTGGTGCTGAAGTGTCACTTAAAACACACCAGAAAGAACACAGCCGAAGTAGAGCTGTAGGTCAGTTCCAACAGGTTTCAACTAGAACAAGAACAGGGCTATGTTGGTTCTTCCCTCATTCTCCTGTAAAGTGTTGAGAAATGGGGTTCTATCTAGTGTGGTGTAGTGGTAAGAGAGTTAGGCTAGGGCTGAGGAGCTCATCACTCAGCCATGATGCTCACTGTGGTCCCCTCGTTGTATTTCTGCCTAACCTTCAACCAAGTTACGAAGCAGCCACTGTAGTGTATCTCCAAAGTTATAAGGATGAAATGTGGTGAGGGTGAGGACAGCAATGTACATGACTTTGGCCTCCCTGGAGGGAAGGCAGGATATAATAATATATATCTGGTAGACTTGAGAAGAGCATATTTTCCTGTCTGAAAGGAAAGACGATTTATTCAATGTCAAATATGACTTGCCCTTCTTTTGCCCATTGTAGACATAACCCATGCAGAGGTAGAAGGACTCCACCAAAGGGGGAGCTATATTTCCACTTTACACAAGCAAAATGAGACTTATGCAATGCACCTTTCTGAGTACACCATTTGTGGTATGAATCGCAGAAGAGCCTTGTTTTAAAACCATAATTTGTAAAGCCTTATTTTCCAAAGTGATGTCAAGAGCAGGGGGAAAAACGCCTGCTAATTCTGAACTGAAATCTATTCTTCTGAGAAACATTTTATGTTAATTTCTTGATACAAATGCCCCGGGTCTCCTTTAAATAACATTTGAATACTCTTTTAATAACGTTGAGAGTTAACCACAGATTGAAATGTAGTTGATCTCACAGGCAAATTTAAATAAAAATGGCATTCTGCTGACACAAGTGTATTAGGAAGAAAACCTATGTAAAGGAGCCGTTAACCCAGATCTATTGTGGGGTATATTATATATTGTCTGACATACTTTCATAACAGCAAGCAGAAGTATCCCATCCTTTAGACTCTGGTAATGTGCCTTATTGTTAAATTCAATAGGAAAAGCTATTCATACGGTGGTATGATTGAAAAGAAAATTGAACACTTTTGATGTTATAAATGTGTCTATTACAGCATGTGCACACAAATTTTCCATGGAAATTATTGTGAAAGTAGTGATTCTCCTAGAAAAATGCATTAGTGTTGACACGTTCAATTTTATCTGCATCAGAATATAAATACCTTTTAACTGTGGCAGAATTGTTTGGAATGTACATACTGTAAGTTGGTTGTCTAGCTATCCAAAACATGTATCTTCCTTTAGTCTAATTGTGTTCTTTTTCATTTCAGGAATGCAGACATTGTAAACAGGTTCTTGAAGTTGCAATACGTTTTAGATTTATGTTGTTACACATTATCTTTTTTAAAAAGTTTTAAACAAAATGCCACTGATATGACATAGGTGAAAGGTTTATTTCACTGTAAGCCTGAGATGGTTTACTATCATACATTAACAGTACTAAACTTGAGCCAAGATATACAAAAGTGAATTACATATGCATATAGGTCTTCTTATGAGTAACGAGTTGTTGAAGAAAGTGGTTGTTGAAAGAGCTGCAATATTAAAATAATTAACAAAAGTTAATATTGTGGCTTGCAAGAGATCACAAGATGTATCACACTTTCATTGCCTCTTGAGTCAGACAGATGCCAACAATAATAGCTGCTTTATACAAAAGGAAAATAATGGATATTTGATACTAACCTTAATATTTTCTTTCAAACTTTAGTAAAAATTATTGGAGGGAAAAGGGGAAAAAATCTCAAAGTGACTTAACAAAATAAAAGACAAGCAGATAAAACCAACTAAAAACAGAAAAATGAAAGCAATGTACAATACAAAATTTCTAAAATGTTCATAATAGCACTAGTTAAGTTCCTTCCTCTATGACCTTTTTCACAAGTATTTTAAGAATGGGGACTGAGCCATACTATTTTGATGCCAGTGCACTGCAGTTCCTCCTCTATGTCACTCAGAAAACATGCCACTGGTATAGTTCAAAACTCCTCAAGCCTAGAATGTATGCATGTTTTTCCAGGCAGATGATTATTACTAGATCATAACAGTTCACAACATACTAAAATAAAGAGGTTCTTTAAAACATACAGTTGACCAGTCTATCGAACAGCTTCTGTTTGTTTCTCCCCATCTCCTCCCAATGTACTCCCCTGAATTTATTCTAGAGTTCCCCAACTCTACGGACCAGATTTTGAGTGTGTGCAGGAGGAGGCATGGAGAGAGGAGAAGACAGGCAAGTTCCATTCCACAGGTGGAAGTCCAGGCCAAAATGGAACACCATTGAGTGTGGCTGGACCATATCCTATTTCATGCATTTACAAAACAAGGATAGGAAGAGACTTGTAAAACCGTGCCAAACATTTTAACAGGGCCGCATATAGCTTTTCATTCTGAAACATTCTACACACAAATATATGACTGTAACAAAGCACCACTTTGTGGAACTCCACTGACAGAAGAGGAAGGAGGCCATTTTAGGTGTTTCCTCCTTCATCCTGAAGTCTCATCTCCTGAAAAGTTGCTGGAGCTGGCATGGGGGTGGGGCGGGTGGTGGGCCTACACAAGGAAGCAGGAATCAACAAATATAAGCTCCACCCTTCCTCCAGTGGGAGTCTCTATTCGATTTTTGCCCTTCCTGCAAATGGAAGGAGCCATTCCATTTTCAGAAGGGATACTCCAGCCCATCCCACTGTTTTAAAATACACTTTAGGTTATTTTAAAGATTGTATAATGTATTAATTAACTCCAGCTATTTATATACCGCTTAATCACTGACGTTTATAAGGTGTACCAAGTGACAACTCAAAGGAATATTATCCATTTCTTTCCCCCTGTGATGGGCATAATATACTAAGCCGTTTCCCCGCTCTTTCTGTTTGCAGCCCTGACTTCAACAAAATCATCACAAAAACTGAAATAGCTTTTCCAAATGGAAATGTCAGAGTTTTAACAAGCATATAATAGTTAGGCACTGGAGAAGAGTTTCCTAAGAAACAAAATGTCACAGGTTCAAAATAGAATCCGGCAGCATTAAAGGCCAAGGAGTTAGTATTTCTGCATGATGAACCAAGTGGTGGGGAAGAGGTGTAGCCACGGATGAGAAGACTTGATGGAGGACCACATCTTGTTATGGAAGTTTTCCAATGTGCAAACAGAAGTTAAACCTTCCACTATCTCAACCGGACAAGAAGCACCCATGAGCACCATCATTATAATACTATCTATTTATATTATTACTTCACACTTTCAGGACTGAGCCACACATTGCAAATATGTTCTGATGTGCTTTGATCTGTCATGGCTCCAATGAAACAACGTATGTCTCTTGGTTGGAACACTTTGTTCTTTGCATTTAAAGAAATAACTGTTTTGAATAATGAAAAGTTAAAATGATTCTTTGGGGAGGAAAACTGTATGAAACTAGAACAGTTTCTGTGTGTTTGTTTAGTTTTTGTCAATGGATTTTTAGGTGGAAATAAACGTATTCCAAAAAAATGTGACATGTGTTGCTTAATTTCTGTATAAGAGGCACGGAGTCAATCTTGTTTGAAAATCATACATAGACCCTCTTACATATAAGCTCTTCCCCAGTTCACAGATATATAAAGAATAATTGATATTTTAAAGTGAGAAGACAGTGGCACTCTGCACATGTGTAATGGCACGCTTTCCTAAATCAGCACTGTTGTGAGGAAAATGGTAATGTTAAATAACAAAATGTGATCAGCTGCTATTGTGCATGTGGCTATGTTTACTGCAGGTTTATTTCTTTGCATTGTAAAAGATGAGAATTTCCTTTCTGAATTGGAGAAGGAAAGGTGCAGTAGGTACTTTTAAAATTCAGAATCAACCTGGGATCATTGAAACAATGTATAAAAGAGCTGGAGAAATTTCCACTGGAGCTACCCCAATTTCTGAGTAAATTTGTGGTGGGCAAATATGTTAGAGTGATATTTTTGTGAAATAGCTTTAAGGCCATTTTGTACATTTCCAGCCAGTTCCATGTAAATGTATTTCAGATTAAAGCACAAAGCATCTGAAATCCAAGCACTTTGCTAGAATGAACTATGGACGAGCTGTTCCACCAAAATTGGTAGGTCAGAGCTTCCTAGACATTGACTTCCCAAGAGAACAATGGGTCGATTGTAGTTTGATTTGGAAACATGTGCTCCTCCTTTGTGGTTCTGGTTAGCTTTCTTGAAATGAGATCACCACCCTAGAGATGCTATTCTAGTCGTCTAGCATGCTAAGCCAGCCCTGTGACATCTTAAACTCAGCATGCAATAAATATTGGTGATAACTTCAACGGCTTCTGCTTCAACAGGTCTTCAAACAAAATCAGTGATGGGATTGATTAAATATACGGGCTTTAAATCAAAGCAGACTTGCTTCAAGTGAGACTACAGAATGGGTTTATAGAAACATACACTTTCAGATGAAGTTAAACATGAAATGCCTCTGCCTTACTCCTGAACAGACATGGCAAGTCATATGGTTGCAAAAAGACAGTAAATTCTAACACCCAGTTAAATATATCTGTATATCTCTAGATTTGCCTTCTGAACATTGAAAATGTAATACAGTGATATCTCAGTTTTCGAACGCCTCCATTGACGAACATTTCACTTTCCGAATGCCAAAAACCTAGAAGTAAATGCTTCGGTTTTCGAACACGCCTCGGAAGTCGAACATGCCACGTGGCTTCCGCTGAGTGCAAGATCCTGAGGCCTAGCTGTCGGCTGTTGAGTTTTCGGTTTTCGAACATTTCAGAACTCTAACGGTCTTCTGGAACAGATTACATTCAAAAACCAAGGTACTGCTGTAGTAATGGTGCAGTCTAGAGCCCTGCGGGTGCAGGAATTTCCTTTATCTTCCATAAGAAAGGAAATGTGATGACAGCAGCTGCATTCTTCAGCAGGCTCTTTATTGCAGTGTTCTTCAGCACTGGGTCCCCATATGTTGTTGGCCAAAAATTCCCACCATCCCCAGTCAACTTAGCCAAGAACATAAGAAAAGCCTGCTGAGTCATTCCAGTGGCCCATCTGGTCCAGCATCCTGTTCCCACAGTGGCCAATCTGATGCCTATGGGAAACCCACAAGCCAGACCTGAGAACAAGAGCACTCCACCGTCTGCAGATTCAAGCAACTGGCATTCTGAAGCATTGCTTCCTCTGACCATGGAGGCAGTGGCCATTGATAGCCTCCCCCGTCCAATGCTTTCTTATATCTGTCCTGAATCTTCCAACATGCAGCTTCATTGGGTGTCCATTAATGCCATGAGAAAGGGAGAACAGCTTTCCTCTATCCCCTTGCATAATTTTATAAACTTCCATCATGTCGCTTCTAAATGAAAAAGTCTCAAACACTGCAACCTTTACCTCCCCTTGATCATTTTAGTGGCTGTAATGACCTCAGGCAGGCAAGCAAGCTCCAGTAAGAATTAACGAGTCTCTGGCAGTTTTATGGACGTTTATTTTCAACTAACATAACATACAGAGAGCGGCTCCAAGCCTGCCACACTTAGCTACGAGTTGGTCACTCACGAAGGGCACCAAAGTCCAATCCTTCCTCTCTTGCACTTCCATTGCATTTTAACCCATTCAGCTCTTCTGGTTTGGGGAGAAGGTGGGTGGATTCCCCCCCCCCCACTTCGTTCTCAAAAGAAAAGCCCTCTAAACTCTCCTGGTTGCATAGCAACTCCTTCAATACCGTCTATCTCCTCCCCTCCCCTTGCCTGCTTGCTGTCCGAGTATACTGCTCTGAGTCTGGGAACTCTTGGTGAAGGGGGGCCGAGCTAACCCACTCCTGCCCTGTTTGGGGCTGCAATCCCTCATCTCCAGAGTCAGATTCTGGCTCCTTCTGTACTGGCATTCCTTCATCTCCAGAGTCTGACTCTTCCCAGGCATTCGATTCAGCCATGTTCCTCGCAGTTGCTCCTTTTTGGAACCTTTTCCACCTCAACAGTATTCTTTTTAAGATCAGGTGACCAGAGCTGTACACAGTATTCCAAATGCGGTCACACCCTAGATTTGTATAACAGCATTGCGACATTGGCAGTTTTATTTTATTTTCATTTCCTAATGATTCCTACCATGGAACTTGCCTTCTTCATAGCTTCCACACACTGTGGTGACATATCCTAGCTAACCAGTATGGCCCCAAGGTCTTCTGGTCAGTTACTGCCAGTTCAGACCCTAAGAGCTTACATATGAAATTAAGATCTTTCTGCCCCAACAAGCATCACTTTACATTCATTCATGCTGAATTGTGTTTGCCATTTTACTGCACATTCACTCAGTTTTGGAGTTTTCCACAACCTCTTTTTCTTTTAATGACCCTGAACAATTAAGTAGCATCAGGAAACAAGGCCCCCTCACTCCTAAACCCTAAATCCAGATTATTTTGAACATAATTGAACATAAGGTCCCTATATCAATCTTTGGTGTTGCTTTCTGCTCCTTAACCAATTCCTGTTCCACAACAGATCCTCTCTTCATATCCCATGGCAGTTAGGTTTATTCAGGAGTCTTGGCTGGGGTACCTTGTTTAAAGCCTTTTGAAAGTCCAAGTGCACAATGTCAACTAGATCATCTCAATCTATATGCTTGTTGAAACTTTCTAAGTCCTCTTAACAGCTTAGTGAGAAGATTTTGCCCTTGCAGAAGCCATACTGGCTCTGCTTCAGCACAGCTTGTTCTTCTATATGATTAGTTATTTTATCTTTAACAGTACTTTCCACCAGTTTTCCCAGGACAAATGTCATGCTAAGCAGCCTGTAATTTTCAAGGTGCCCCATTGATTTCCTTTTTAAAAATTGGTGTTACACTGGATACCTTCCAGTCTTCAATTATGGAGACTGCTCTGTGGGACAAGATGCATAATTTTTGCTAGAAGATCAACAATTTCACATTTGACTTTTTTGAGAACTCCTGGATGTATTTCTGAATTGAATTTCCACCCCACTGAAGGCAAGTGTTGGTCTGAGTAAGAGCAAATTATTTTGTCTTTCTTCAGTGGACAGGATAGTTACAACAATTCTGACTTTATATTAGTCTTGTCCCAGAATTTCAGGCATCCTGGTTCAAGGCTATACATACAGGTGTAATACTAATAATCAAAGACCTTATTACAGGTTGCTGGTGTAAAATTATTTCTTTCTCTTTGCACTCCTGCCTAGATTTCATTTGCATCGCCTCTGACAAGATCTCATATCTATTACCAGAAGTCCTCAGCCATCATTTTTTGCTTTTGTTGTTTGAGGTTTCTGTGTGTTGCCAGTCGATAGTCTCTTTTTCACATTGCTTCAAACACTAACATGCACAGTCTTGTTTCAGCCGCTCATTCCAGGGTGTTGAGCTTTCAATTAAACAGGGAGATTTTTATTTTATTCAAGGGGGCCACATCATGTCTAGCTCAGTAGCTATTTGACTAGATAGCAACCGGGGGGGGGGGGGATTTCATTGGAAATGGTCTAACTTATTGCAGGAGAATCACAGGATTAGCTTTTCCCTAACACTATTATTTTTCTTCCAATGGAGTGCAAAGTTTTAAGAGAGGAACTTCTATGCTTTGCAATACTAAAACTAGGTTGCTTTTGCATATGTAACACTGAAGTAGATAATCTGGACATCAGAGTTTCAAGTGCTACCTGTTTGCTTTTGTCTGCTTCTTCCTTTTTTATTAATATAAATTTTGTCTACTCTTGTGAAGACCTCAAGGGAACTGATGCACACATTAATGAACAATGCATTATAATGTGTAGTTTTCTGATTTCTAAATTTGGAGGGATGGGATGTAAGATGAGCCCACGATCTCTCCAGCCTCCACTGGGGTTCTCCACTCGACAGGAACAACAACAACAACAACAACAATTTATTACTTATAACCTGCTCATCTGGCCGGGTCTCCCCAGCCACTCTTGGCAGCTCCCGACAGAATATTAAAAAAGGATAAAACACCAAACATTAAAATATTCCCTAAACAGGGCTTCCTTCAGATGTCTTCTAAAAGTCAGATAGTTGTTTATTTCCTTGACATCTGATGGGAGGGCATTCCACAGGGCAGGCACCACAACCGAGAAGGCCCTGTGCTTGGTTCCCTGTAACCTCACTTCTCAGAGTGAGGGAACCGCCAGAAGGCCCTCGGAGCTGAACCTCAGTGTCCAGCCTGGACCATGGGGGTGGAGACAGGAAAGTGGGGGCAGGGGGAGCTGGCATCTCTGTTCCTTCCAAAATCGCTAAGTCAGTGCAAAAAGGGAAGATCCTTCTTCTTACCACTGTTCAGTGCGCACACACCCTATTTCTTCCTCCTCCTGCTGCTTCAGAGCCTGCTGCTCCAAACTCAGTTCCAAAAGCATGGCAGGACTCATGGCTCAGAGACCTCTAAGTTGGTTTGAGGCCAAGATACCCATAGGTGGTGGTTGTGACAGGTTTTGCACATAGCACACACCTGCATGGGAGACAGAGCCCCTACCCCAGTGCTGCAACTCCAACCCAAGGGGGCTTTGTGTCTACCTTGTTGTTGCTGCTGTTGTTGTTGGGTTGTAAGTAACCCTGGAAGATCCACTCCTGGGTCTCCTTGCACCTTGTCTAGTTTGGACCCTTAAGAGATGCTTTTCTCTTGCTTTCCAAATAACATGCGAAAAATAGCATAGTCTTCTTGCCTGGCCCAGAAATAGAAAACGCTGAGAACTTTAGTCGTTCAATATTCTTTGAGCTTGTTTTGTTTTGGTTTTCGTTACCCGGTTTTGTAGGGTATTTATTCGCCCCTCCCTGCTAAAGCATCAATATAAAATCCCCAACGGTGTGTGTTTTTGAAAGCAAGAGGCACTGATAGCACTAGCTGGCGTTTTCCGAGTGCCACACAGGATAGACTTCGCCCCCAGTGCCACACTCCCCAAATGCATTGTCAACAGCTCAATTAGCTCCTGTTTCTGCTTTAATTAATATTGCCGCCTGGATCTATCAACAGCAAATCAGTATGCTTCACACCAGAGGATAAAAACAATCTGCACCTTGTCAGCCCCAGCACTTGGGAAGCGGTTCTGGGGCTGCAACCCTCCTGGTAATTACTCACCTGGGTCTTCACGCTGCCTTCATTTCCGTTTTTTGATTGTTGACGTTGCACAACACTGCTTCGTCTGTCTAAAATAAAATTTAAAAAGTGGAAGAAATTGTGTCGGGCCCAGTAATTATGCCTCTGTCACCTCTCCCTCTTCCCACATTTGGACCCCCAGCAGCAAAAATGATAGACATCATTTTCATGTTAACTGTTCCATTAAAAGAGAGTGATTATGTTAAGCTGAGTGAATGAGTTGACACTAAGAATCAACACCTCCCAAGCAGCTGTGAAAACATTTAGAATACATTCATGTACCAAATGACTAAGTGAAAGGGTGCAGGGTGGGGGGGGAGGGTATGTGCAGGTTGGAGATGTATTTAAAAAAGATAAAGCAAGGGGAAAGATATCTCTCTCCACTCCTTGTTGTGTACATAAAGAATGGCTGGCTGGCTGGTGGTGGTGGTGCAGAATTATAAACCTGCACACAGCCCTGGATGTTCTTTCACAGCATTATGCGATTCTAAAGGAATGCAAGAATGAAGCCGAATCAAGGAAGCCTATCTTTGTATTGTGCCTGCATTTTGGAGCATAAAATATTCACACTTCAAATGTTTCACATTTGGGAATAACAACGGCTACAGCAACAATATAACAAATGATTTCTTGGCACCTGTCCGGTGGGGGGGGGGAGGATTGGAGGGAAATAAGCAGATGCTTATTAGGTTGTTTTAGGCAAGCCAAAAATTGTAGCTACAAATGCAGGAATTTTCTCACAAGGCTGTTGTTCAAAGAAAGGCGTTCGGATGATGATCTTATTGTGTTTGAAAGCCGGACTGGAAGCTGCCCTGAGCTTTTTGGAAAGGCATGATAAAATAGTTTGAAATAAATCAAAAATCAGTAAGAACTAATTCCTTGTTAACAAGCAAAGCTGTGACCAAAATCTTGGCCACTGGTTTAGGTGGTGGAAACCACCATTGGCAAAAGATTGCTGCATTGCAGGGGGTTGGACTCGATGACCTCATGGTCCCTTACAACTCTACAATTTGTTTATGGTTTTATGATTCTGTCTCCCCCTCATGCCCCAGATAGGTAGATTGATAGAAGCAGTGTTCTTACATTTTCTCCTAACCTGGATCAGTCTACTTTTGCAATAATAATAATAATAAAAAATCAATCCAGTGCTACAGCATGTCAGGGGATGATGGTTCCTGTGCCCCCATATCCTTATGTTCTCCAGACATGTTTGGAGTACAACTCCCATCAGCTAGCTGGGGCTGATGAGACTTGCAGTACAGCAACATCTGGAGTGAGCCAGATTGGCGAGGGCTGCTACACAGCATCACTTTAAATCAGGGACAAGGAACTTCAGAACCAGGGGGCAGATGTAGCCTCTCTGTTGGGCCCTTGGACCCTTTCCCCATCCCACACCCCTCACTGGCCCTGCTGTGGGCACTCCGCAGGTAGTTTTGCCTGGCTGGAATGTGCTCTTGGACTGTGATCATTTGCCATGCTCATTCAAATGGGGGATGGACAGGAAGGTGATAGCTCAGTGGGAGACCATATCTGCTTTGCAGGCAGAAAGTTCCAGGCTCAGTCTCCAGCAACTCCACATAGGGTGGGAAAAGATCCCTGTGTGGAACACCAGAGGGTCGTTGTTAGTCAGAGTAGACAATACTGAGTCAGATGGACCAATTGTCTGAATATAAGGTAGCTTCCTGTGCTCCAATAATCTCCAGATTCTAGAACTTTGCACAGTTAGGGTTGAGAATCTGGTCTATGAAAGCTTCCCCTGCACAAATGTCCATGAAAATGTGTGGTCAATGGGGCTGGGAACAGCCATGCAGGCATGACCCTCTGCTGCTACTTTCATCTAGTGCCATTTCAGTCTGACTTCTGATCAGGGCTTGGGAAGCAGATTGTTTGGGTTGTCCTCTTGGATGACCTCGGAAGAGACCAGAAGAGCCTGATAAGTCTCTTGGATCTCACACTTTTGATACCATTGACCATGGAATCTTTCTGAGCCACCATTGTGGAATGGAAGTCAGGGCATTGTTTTAGAGTGGTTCTACTGCAAGCTGGATGGCAGATTCCAGAAGGTGGTGCTGGCAGACTGCTGCTTTTCCCTATGGGAATTTCCCTGCAGGTTTCCATCTATCTCCCATGCTTTGTAATCCTGCTACACCAAATGCCCATGATGTTCCGTTTTGATTGTGAAAATTGATGTTTTGAAGGGTCCATGAAATACCTTCTGGCTTTTCACAGTGTTTGGGCCTGTTTCCAGTCATGGTCCATCCAATCTGCAGCTCCTTCAGAGCAACTTCCAAGGGCATTGCTGATACTTTCTTTTTCACTGGGACCTTTCTTTTTCATTGCTGGGAGCTGATACTCTCGTGAATACACATTAAAAGATTCCTTTTAAAACACTTTTGTTCCCTGCTGTTGCTTGCCTTTAAAAACAACTGCAGATTTTAAGGATTCTTAAAACCCCATTGATCAGCATGGGAGATCATTTTAGGGGGTACAAGGGGAAGAGGGCAAGGGTTCTGTGAAAATCACCTTTCTCCCTCCATCAGGGAACATCTCCTTTCACAATGGAAGGGCATCTAATTGTGGGAATGTTAAGGAAGGTAGGAGAGGATATATTGTTTAGATATTATCCCTCACCACTCACGCTAGTGAGTAAACAGCAGAGCACATTCCCTTTGCAACTTATTGGAAGCAAGTTGATGATTCGTTAGAATCCTTTAATTAAGCAATCCAGCCTGGCTTGTCCAGTCTGGATTGTGTCTGATAAGTTTCCCCTTGATTTCCCTTTTAAAATAATAATAACACAACACAGCCTTCTTTAAAAGTAACTTTAAAAGTCTTACTCACATTCAGTTCACAGCAGTAATCTGAAAGCAGGCTTTATCTTGTGGTTACAGTGAAAAGAAGTCTGAGCTACATCTCAGACATTCTGCTTGTGGGCTCCATCCTATGTGAAGGTTGAGCTATGTGCTAGCTAAAAGCCAGGAGAGTCCAAGAGTAAGAAAGTAAAAGTCCAAGAGAGAGATGATTGAATGGCCAGCCCTTTTATCTGGTCAACTAGGGTCACAACCATCTACCTGGTCACACACAGGGAGAGGAAGCACCAGAGCAGGTATAACAGGAAGTCTTCCTTGTCTGGAGCCACATTCCCCTGTGTGTCCATTCTAGGGAACAGGAAAATGTTGGACTTGACTGCTCTAGTAATAATACATTCCGCACCAATACCACCATCCATGTTGCTAGTTCTGTTGTTTTGTTCTGCCTTCTTTCCCTGGACTCTTCGGAACAGCCTCTGCTGGCTGGAACACACCTGTATTTTATTTTTGCAACTAGTTAGCATGAAACATTACTATGATGGGTGAGACAGGAAATTAATGTGAGATTATGGGCTTACCCGTGAGATGTTTTTCTTGTACCTTATGCCAACGTAACCAGCTGTGTGGGACCTTGTCTTTATGGACTGCCAGCCCAAGGAATTCAGATAAACATCATAAAGGATATTTAAACAAATCTTTCAGCAAAACATGGTTAATACAAAATAAATAAATAGCCACCTGGAGGCAATCCATCCTTTAAAAAAAAAAAAACTAATTTAAACTCTCAAAATAGCATACCTACCAGCCAATAGATAATGGATACTTTTACTGCCAGGCATGGCAAAGGAAGGAAACTGATACTCCTCCTCTTTTTCTTCAGAGACGGGCTTCTATTGCACATTGATTTTTATGATTGTTGTATGTATTCATTTAAAAAGCTGTAAAATAAATATAATAACAGTAGAGAACAAAGAGTTTCTATGACAGCTGCCGCATACCAAGCATTCTTCTTAATCGAGCTCTGCTATAAGTTAATGTTTCTATTTATAACACAGAGTATCTACAGAGTCTTCGTTATTGGCAAAATACAGGATGACTCTTGCGTGTCCTCCCTGGAGAGACAGGGAATCCAGTAAGTAGACGCGAGCTTCTTACGCTGGTGCTCTTCGTTCAAATCTTCCCTTCATTAAAAACTTTCAGCATAAAATAACATAAATGACGGCAAAATATCAAAAGGAGAAGAACCCGTGAGGTAGGTTAAAATGGGGAATTAGTGGGTTTATTGGGGTGACCGGATAAAATACCGTATTTTTTGCACCATAACACTCACTTTTTTCCTCCTAGAAAGTAAGGGGAAATGTCTGTGTGTGTTATGGAGGGAATGCCTACGGGTGGCAGGGGGGATCTGCTGCAGTCATGAGCAGAGGATCCATGGTTCCCCTTCCTTCCCTCCTCTGTGGCTCACTTTGAAACAGCAAAGCGGGAGAAGAGCCTCTGAGTGGGGAGGAGAGAGGGACAGAGAGCCTGCTTCTTTAAAGGAGCAAAGCGGGAGAGGAGAGGAGCCACTTACACGAGTGTAAGCGGCTCCTGTCCGGTTGGTTCCTTTAAAGCAAGCACGCTCTCTGTCCCTCTCTCCTCCCCACTCAGCTCGCTACATAGCAGCAAAGTTTTTCAGCTTGCTAAGCCGGGGATGAGCGGGGAGGAGGGAGAAAAGCAGAGCCTGCTTGCTTTAAAGGAGCAAAGTGGGAGAGGAGAGGAGCCTTCTCCCCTTATACCCCTCTTCTGCATTATTAGCAGCATCCTTCTCCACCCACCCCATGCGTGCCTCTTCTCCCCTTAAACCCCTCTTCTGCATTATTAGCAGCATCCTTCTCCACACACCCCACATGTGCTCCTTGTCCCTTGAGTGCTTTTCCTTCCCTCCCCACTTAAAACGTGGTTACAAAGCACGGATCCACATGGATCCTCAGGATTTTTGCACTGGGTCACCCCAAATTCACCATCAGATCACATAGCATGTCCATAGCTACATCTTGCACCAAAAAAAGCACGCACCCACTGTTGCTTGGGGCCGCAGTGGTGCAAAAACGTGGTTACAAAGCATGGATCCACATGGATCCTCAGGATTTTTGCATTGGGCTACTCCAAACTCACTGTCAGATCACATGTCTGTGGCCACAGCATGAACCACAAAACTCATATATCCACTGTTTCGTTTAGATTCCCCCCCCCCCTTGTTTTCCTCCTCTAAAAACTATGTGCGTGTTATGGTCGAGTGCGTGTTATAGAGCGAAAAATATGGTAATACTTTGCTTTTCTCTTAGGAAAAATGAACGATCAAGGAATTAGTGTGACTCCCAAGAAAATTCTGTTTTAGTGATTTCTTTACCTGAATTGGTCCCTCAGGTACTTTGGTGTGATTTTCTCTCAGGAGGACAGAACACCCCAAAACATTCAGCTCCCGGATATGCTAGCAACAGTACCAGTCAGAAGTTGACTGTAATATCATGGGCAGCCAAACAGTGATTGTTGTCCATTGCTGCTGAAAGTATGACAGGGCAGTGATTTGGTACATGCAGGTCCACATTCATCAACCACCATCCTTCCTGTAGGGTACAAAAGAACCGGGGGCGGTGGACAGGTGTAGGCCATGGGTTATGGCTTAGCTACCCCTACTCTAGAGCAATACACTATGAACTGCCTCTCCCCGTGTGAACCAACTATGTGATTATCATCTGAGGCCCTTCTTCATTTGCCCCCTCCACAGAAGGTCCTGAGGGGCCTTTTCTGTGATGGCCCTCCATTTCTGGAATGCTCTCCCTAAGGTGGCTTGCCTGGCTCCTATCTTTTATGTGGTAGGCAAAAAATCTTCAACCAGGCTTTCAGCTGTTAATCAATCTATGGTGGGGTGTTGTATTCACCCCTGCATTTTACTATGACTATGACTATGTTATGTATTTTGTTTTTTAAATTGCAAACCACCCTGTGAAGGTTGGTATATAAATTTAATTAATTTAACAACAACAGTAACTAATAGTGTTGTAGCCTTTTTGTTGTTTTGTGTGTGCTGTGTTCAGGGCAATGGGGTTAGCAATTCTGGGATGATGGCTAGATGCTCACCAGTCTTCCCACAATTCTACCTCCACCCACCATGTTCTCAGGCACAGTTGCTCAGGTACAGGGACACACACTACAGTGGTACCTCGGGTTACATACGCTTCAGGTTACAGATGCTTCAGGTTACAGACTCCACTAACCCAGAAATAGTACCTTGGGTTAAGAACTTTGCTTAAGGATGAGAACAGAAATCGTGCTCCGGCGGCAATGCAGCAGCAGCGGGAGGCCCCATTAGCTAATGTGGTGCTTCATGTTAAGAGCAGTTTCAGGTTAAGAACGGACCTCCAGAACAAATTAAGTTCTTAACCCGAGGTACCACTGTATTGTGCATCAATTTAAGCTGTGCAAATTCAGTGCAGATACCAGTCACATTGCTTCAGTGTAAAGGGATGTACATATGGATCCTTTCCACCTGCACACTTCTTACTGGAAGATGGGATCATCCCAGAAGTGGAACTAGAGACACAGCAGTAAATTTGTGGCATATACGGGCCAAATATAGAGTACTCCTTCAGCTACTTCCAAGGTTCAGCTGATGAAAGTGAAATGGATTGTGCTTTTCAGACTATAGTAAAATGGTTTCACGTAGGAATGAGTCACTCCGGCACAATACTGAAGAAATCACTTACGAAACAGAACTTTTAAAACTTTCATAAATGACTTATTAATTCTGGTTTGGCTTCCATTAACATCAATTGCATTTTTTTCTCTTGTTTTGCCAGGCCCATTCTTCCTGCATTAGCTACAAGAACTGACTGCTTCATCTTATTTAGAACTCTCTAATGTGGAAGCCAGATAATAGCCGTAAAAGAATGACTCTGTTTCACAGCTCACTAAATCATGGATCCTCGTGTACCATGAAGTTTTGGCTGCCCTTTCGAAGGGGGCTCTTTGTTACTTTACAAAAAAAGGTCAATATATCAAAAAAGAAAGGAAAAAACTTTCAAAAGTTTTCATATATTTATATAATTGGAATTCTTGCTGACCAGTACTATTAATATTTTTATGGATGTTTTTCCCCCTTCCTTCAATGGATTTGGTACATTTCCCCCAATTCAGCTAAGCCTGCTTGCCCTTTAGGTACACCCCCAGCTATCTTGCTCATTCCCAGTAAATTCTTACCAGTGTACCCAGGGGTATCTCACCAATGTTACTAGTTTTCAGACCATCCACAAAACACTAGAAGAGGGCAAGTTCTTTTTTCACCCACCTCAAAATGGTAAAGTCTGCCCTAGCAGGAGAACAACTATGGACTCAGCTATACAGCTACAAATAATACATTTTAAGTGTATTGTAAAGTGCACTATACAAATGTGACACTAGATGGTGACAGTGAGCTATGGCAAATTCAATATATTTTTCAAAACGTTTTTAAACAAAGCATTTTCACAGTGTTTTTTATATAGTTGTGTGTGTAGATTCCACCCCAGTCTGTTGTTCAGAAAGTTTGCAAGCTTCATCCCCTCAGGGGAGGCAACAATGCCTGCAACTTGCTTCCAAGTCTGGCAGAAAATTAACATGCTGGGGTCTTTTTCTTTCTTTTAAAAAAACCTGTTTTAAAGGTTCCCTGAACAAACATTCTTGGATGAATCTGCTTGCAATAGGCAGAATTAAGGCACTCTGATAGGGCTCTTTTTTCTGCAAATTCTATCCACTTCTGTGAAAACAAAACACATAAAGCCATTTAAAAATTCCCAATTATTGTCAATGCAGGGGCAGCGGAACTGTGGATTTAACAAAATTTATTTGGATCCAGATAATAATACTAACAACAACAACAACAACAACAACAACAACAACAACAACAACAATGGAATCAGAATGATACAGAGAGGATCTGGTTGCTTCCCAGTGCAGCAGATACAGAGAGATGAATATTGTGGTTGAGGTATACAACATATATAATAGGGATTTCTTTTACAATCAAGCGGTGTGTATTTTACTAAATAAATAAATGTTGCATGCCCGAAGAGGAATGCCTAGTTGCATTTCAAGAATCCTCTGAACACCAAAACTAAAGATAATTGAGAAAGAAGAAAATCATGCTCTCTTTGTTGTGTCAGGATCAGTCAAATGGTCTGAATGGGTTAACAACTGCTCAGCGTAATGTGTTGGCTGGCGCATGCGTAGAACAGCGGAGATCCTACACTAGTTGCATTCTCTCTGGTCATAACCAGCCATTAATTACTCTGCATGATATCCATTAAAATGAATGGGAGACCATCCAGAGCTGGAGCATTGTAGTGCTCTTTAGTAACATATTTTGTTCAGCTTCCATTCAATTCAGTGGAATAACCTCCCTTTTAATGGCTGTTTCAATAAAAAGACCACATGATTCCCATATGACACATGAAAACAAGATACCAACATTCCTGGGGTTCACTTGTCTTAGTGAGTTGATAGCTGAGCTGGGATGTTGGTGCTGAATTCTCAGTTCTCTTTGCAACCTAATTGGAAGCTCTGTTTTGTTTTGGTTTTTTTATTCAGCATGCATGTGCTTATAAATTTGGCCTATAAAGCTCTAAGGCTGCAAACTTACATACACTTACTTGGAGGTGAGCTTCATGTCTATGTGGGGAGTCGAACCCTCCTCTCTCAGGTCATAATCCAACAATCTAACCATTATATGGGTGCTTCATTGTATTTTTGTATTTTGCAGTTTTATTGGAACTTGAACTAAGATGTTGCAATGCGACAGGATATCAGTGTGAAAGAAGAGCATACTGGAATGACCAACTCTCTGTTCCTCTTCTTATTGGTAGGATGGGGACTGATATAACTCAGGGACTATGCAAAACCCATCAAAGTACAATACCTGCTGTCATGAGCTGTTGGGTCTTCTTATAATAGGCCTGGTTTAGAAATACAATTTGTAGTTATTAATGCAATTCCTTGGACCATGAGGGGGCAGGGAAGCTTGTTATACAAACTTTTCTCTAACTACGTCGAGCATTCAATCCCCTGACTGCCACGGTGTGTTTTGTAGAGAACAGAATCATTATTTACATTTGAAACAAAGGGCTTTGTGGCATGAGGATATTCTGTATCGAGCTCTAAATCTCGTGTACGATTCCTGTTGCCTTAACTTTGTTTTGTCAGGGTAAAACTTTGACTGATCAGTTTCTCCTTTTGTGCCTATTCCCCTTGCCTTTTGCTTGTAATCTATTATTAAAAGGTATATTTGAATTTGGGAAGGACACGCTTTTTTCTTTTATTGACAAAATCCAGTACTTAAAAGAAGTCTAGGAAGACTATAAATCCGAGGAATCAACTATAAACCTGAGGTGTATATGATTATGTTACAATCACAGGGGTACGTGGTGGTTGTTTGTTTGTTTTTTCCATTAGGGAGAGGGGAAGGAATCTATAATGAAGCATTCTATCAGTTTTGTGCAGTGTTTTACACTGAAATGAACATGATTCCTGTATTATATGTTGCTTAAATGGCATTTTTATCTTCAGGGACTCAGCTACATTGGCAAAGAAAAAGCGCTTTATCTGTGTTGTATATGCATTATAATGCTGTGACACCAGATGGCACAGTGGAGCTCCGTTTTTCCCAACACAATTTCTCATACAAAGTTTACGTGTTAAACTGAAACGCTTCTTTGATGTGTCTAGGTCCAGCCCTGGATTCTCAAGACCTCATAGAGAACCAGCAGCTCAAATCCTCAACATGACTACACATTTTATTGCAGTGCCCCAAGACAACATAGGACTATAACAATTGGCCTTTGCGCTCGCATCTCTAGGTGGATCGGGGCAAGGGGCATCCCATGCAAATGATGTGCACAATTCCCATTCCTCATCTACCAGCCTGATTGCGCCCCTGCTGGATTTATTCCCTGTGTGCTCCCTCTCTTCCCAAAACACCGGACTGACACATTCAAGGCCTTAACTAGGGCTGCAATATATCTTGAGCAGCGCTTAAGTCTCTTGCATCACCACAACAGTCGTTATTCGTTAACTCATAACCCGCCTTGTAGAATAGAAATCTTTCCACAGGGGAATTCAGCAGAAATAAAGCAACAGTAAAATGCGCACTACAGCCATGGACCAAAGGTTACCATATTTCTGTCGTATATTACAGAAATATACCACAAGTCTAAAACCAAGCCGTATTGGACATGTCCTGCACATGTCGTCCAACGCTTTATTGATTTGCCACTCTGTACCCATCATCATGGTGCCAAATTGAGCTGCTGTTGGAACTTGGGTGTAGATCTGCATACCCTCCAACATTTCTGCAACATAAAAATAGGGAAGTCCTATTTAATAATGATAATTGTTGTTGTTGTTTTACTATTTATACTCCACTCCTCTGAATGGGTTGCCCCAGCCACTCTGGGAGGCTTCCAACATATAGAAAACCATAACAGAATATTAAATATTTTTGTAAAAAAAACCTTCCCTATACAGGGCTGCCTTCAGATAGCTTGGGGGGTCGGATAACTCCAAACCCTCCAACATTTCTGCAATGAAAATAGGGACGTCTTAAGGAAAAGCGGGACATTTTGGGATCAAACCAGAAACTGGAATGGCTTCTGTAAATCCAGGCTTGTCCCTGGAAAACAGGGGCACTTGAAGGGTCTGAATCTGGGGTTTGTATGTGACAGGACTACACAACAACAACCCAGGATTTCATTAGAACCTGATTAGAACTTGGAAGTTTCAGTGCTTCAGGAGGCCTGCTTATGTGGACTGCATCACACATATACATGGAACATTGTGTGTGTGTGTGTGTGTGTGTGTGTGTGTGTGTGTGTGTGGTAAGTATCAGTATATGTGGGACTCCACTATATGTCCTAGTTCCTAGTTTTCTCCTATTTTGCTTGCAGTCTCAAGTTAGGCTCCACAAAGAAAGTCCATTTTTAAGTATTGTATGGAAAGCAGAGAATCCCTTGTGTCTGCTGAATTCCTTTCATCATGGTGGCTGTAAAGGATTGAAAATGAAGTAAAAGAGCTGCTTCACACTGTCACAATCTCATTGATCTGAAAAGCACCAAAAATGCAAGTGATGATCTAAAAGGATATTGCTCTTTCAGTTTCAATGATTGTGATTTGCATGGCCTTTTTGTTTCTCGTGTGTGTGTGTGTGTGTGTCTCATTTGTGTGTGTGTGTGTGTGTGTGTGTGTGTAATAAATCCAAAACGAAGACAACTGAACTAATATGCAGAAATTGTGGTAGAATGCAGCTTCCTTTTAGTATATTATAGACATGCATTCTGTTTTTATCCCCCCCTCCAGTCGTCTTAAAGCACATTGTTATCTTAGCCTTTGAAATGTAAAAATACAGGGACATCAAAGAAATATTGTGATGGTCAAAGGAACGTAGAAAAAGAGACTACATAATAAATACTTAACACCAGAGATTTGCTTCATGCCTCGTGAAGCTATCCATTGTAGCAATAGAGTTGGAAAACAAAGCATGAAATTGTTTGTAGAGGAGTCAATACACTGCATATTAAACATTTGCCTGCATTTTGCAATTGAGGAATCATGCTTGAAATTGTAGATCTTGCTTTGGGTTTACAAACTAGTCCTTTGATATGTGAGGGGAAAGGCAATAAAATTAGTTGAAGGGTGGGATTGTGGCGTAGGCAGCTGGATCCAAATAACCCAAACTTCACATCACCACACTTAGAAACTATGTGCATTTACCCTACAGTGAAAAATTGTACATGTGGGACTATGTTGCCAGTTTTCAACTATTTTAACAGCCCTAGGAAGTCAAATGGAGAACAACTATTCACCCTATTCAATGATTATATGACAAAGGGTAATTCTTTTCACTGCAGTGAAGTAGATTTATGTTCAGAAACAGGAATAACTTCATAACCAAAATAGGAATTAACTAATGGAACAAGCTAGTTAGAGATGTTGTAGAATATTATTTCTTTGACTGTAGTATACTTTATACAATTATACCCCAGATGTTTACGATGTCCTGCCATAGCGCAGTGTGGGAGGGGATAGGACAGGCCATAGGCCACATGGGTTGCTAAGCACTGTATATTTAAGGCACATCCTTCCCCTCAAAGAATCCTGGGCACTCTAGGTTACCACTCACAGAGTTACAATTTCAAGGAACCCTTAACAAACAACACTACCCAAAATTCTTTGAGAGGTGTGTGTGTTTGTGTGCTTTGAATGTGCTTTAAAGGTACAGTGTCCACAGAACTACAATTATACAGGAAGCTCAATATTCTCTAAAGCAACGGGCAGCAGCTCTCCTTGGTTTCAAGAAGGGTATTTTTCCAGGCCTAGTTGGAGATTCCAAGGACTGGACCTGGGAGCTTCTACATAAAAAACATGTGCTCTAGCGCCGAGCTATAACTCTTCCTCAGTCTGTTCTAACATGGCTCTCAATAACTGAGTTCAAACAATGTTCGTTTATACTAGGAGGGGTTTGGTGCTTATACTCTGTTTGAAATTGTCTTACAATATAGGTGTCATGGAATGGTTGGACACAGATGAATGATGGGAGGAACCAGCTGGGGAACCACCAAAGGATGAAGGCTCAGAGCCCAGGGATTGGTGGTGGCACAACAATGAGTGGTCAGATGGAGAAGACTGGCAAGAGGAGGTGTCAGCAGCTGAAAAGTTTACAGGGCTTAGTAAGCTGGGAGGGTCTGTGGCAGAGAGTAGTCAAGAATCAGAGGCAGAAGCTGAAGCAGGAAAGTGGGCGGAGGAATGTCAACAGGCAGAGATGAAGAATCACAGGTGTGTCCCCCTCCTGCTGTAACAAGGTACCCTAACCCCTTAACTCCCAGCACCAGAAGAGGCATGAAAAGGTCAGAGGTTGGCTGCACAGAGGCACAGTCTCCGATTGTTGGGAGAAAGCCCTGAGGAAGCGGTGACTTTCAGTCTCGGCAACTGATTTTCATGGAAGAAGACCACTGGAAACGAGCAGTTCTGCTCATTAGTCACGACACTCAACCAAGTCTATGGAGCTCATGTTTTTGCTAATAAAGAGTTAACTCCATCTGTGAACCATGTGATTACTGACCAGCACACTCCTGTGACAATAGGTACTTTATTCATTGATTGATTTCTCGAATTTCCACTCTGGGTTTCTACTTAGAATATAACTGAGGCAGTTTCAAAACAATAAAACAATAAACAGCAGCAATGAACACTAGAAAAGCCTGCCAAATTAGGTCAATGGCCCTCCAGTCCAGTTCTCACAGTGGTCAGTCAGATGCCTGTGGGAAACCTGCAAGCAGGATTCGAACACAAGAGCTCGCTCCCTTATGATTTCCAGTACCTGGTATTCAGAAGCATTATTTCCTCCTACCATGGAGGCCGTATTCATTGATAACCTTCTCCTCCTTGAATTTGTCCGATCCTCTTTTAAAGCCATCCAAATTGATGGTCCTCAGTGCCTGCTGTGGGAACGAGTTCCAGAGTCTATCTGTCCTAAATCTTCCAACATTCAGCTTCCCTGAGTGTCCTCTCTTGAAATATATGGATGCAAGGGGAAAGCAAATGTTAAGAGCATGGGAAGCAGTCTTGATCTGTGTCAAACCACTGGTTCATCTAGTGCACTATTGCGTAGAAACAATTCTTCAGAGTTTCAGTCATAGAGATGCAAGGATTGGATTTGGGACGATCAGAATACAAAGCATGTGGTCTACCAGTGGGCTATGATTCTTCCCCATCTGCATATATCTATATATCGCTATGTATTTAAATACATAAATTGGGACGCGGGTGGCGCTGTGGGTAAAAGCCTCAGCGCCTAGGGCTTGCCGATTGAAAGGTCGGCGGTTCGAATCCCCGCGGCGGGGTGCGCTCCCGCTGCTCGGTCCCAGCGCCTGCCAACCCAGCAGTTCGAAAGCACCCCCGGGTGGAAGTAGATAAATAGGAACCGCTTTCTGGCAGGAATGTAAACGGCGTTTCCGTGTGCTACGCTGGCTCGCCAGATGCAGCTTTGTCACGCTGGCCACGTGACCCGGAAGTGTCTCCGGACAGCGCTGGCCCCCGGCCTCTTAAGTGAGATGGGCGCACAACCCTAGAGTCTGTCAAGACTGGCCCGTACGGGCAGGGGTACCTTTACCTTTACCTTTATTTAAATACATCTCTCTCTCTCTCTCTCTCTCTCTCTCTCTCTCTCTCTCTCTCTCTCTGCTTCGCTGCATAGTACACATACTAGGAAATTGTTGTTGACTTTGAGCTCCCATATACATGTGGCCAAAGAGACACATGCCCAAATCATATTGCAGGATGATGTATGCATTTTCTGTAAACTTATGTAAATCTTTGTGGAGGACTGGGGGCAAAGCCCACGTTCTCTCAAGCTGCTAACACAAGTGCTGCTAAGGAAATATTTAAAAGTAGGTGTAGCAAACTATATTTCCCAAGGCATTTAATGCTTAGTTGTTTCATCCTTGCATTTGTAGAAACCCATGTCCATATGCAGACTGCAGCCTGCCTTTTTTGAAGGCTGAGAAAGTTCCCTCATCTGTGTTCAAACTGCTTTCTCCCTAAGTTGGCAATATTACCTTTTTTTCATACCTTCACGCGCTTGCGTTTGCTTCATGCGAGACAGTGTCATTTCAGCGATGCAATTAATCCTTTATTCTGCTCTTCATCTGAATCACAGGCATCCACAAAGCTGCCTGTGATTGCAGACTACATCTTAGAATACTTTTTCACTTCTTATTGTCTCACACCATTTCCCCTATTCCTCTTGACACTTTCAGATGATTTTTGACATCTGAGAAAATATATACATCCAAATTATTAGAATGTCACTGCCTGGTCTCTGCCCGAGTCAGCCACAAGACGTATAAAAGAGCATTAGAGTAAGAGGAAATTAAAAGGCAATGATATATGATCTCCTTTCTATGTTATTTATTGAAAGATCAGGTGAATGTCAACTAGAAAACACTTTTGCCTTTCTGGCTTGATTTTTGATCAAGCAATTTCCACGTTGATATTCATGTCAGCATATTTTTAGTATCCCTGCAAATTCAAAATTGACTGTTCTCTATGTGTCAACTTGGGTTATTCGAGGCAAATTGCCACTATATTTTAGTTCCTTGTCATTGCTAGAGATACCCCCCCCCCAATACACCGTTCTTGTGAGCTGTTGAAAAGAAGAAAAAGCCTTCTCCAACTCCTAGGTATCAGAAGCCGCTTTGCCCTCTTCTTCTTCCTTGTTCTACTGAGTATGTGCTACAGGGACAATAAAATAAAAATGCCTCTTTGCCTTTTCTGCCCTAACTCACTGCACGCATTGTGGGATGGGAAGAGAACAGCACCATGCTAGGTTGCGAGCTGTGATCATGGTAATACTTAGCTTTTAAATGACAGGCTGGAGTATTTCAAAGCACATCAAACACATTGTCTTAATATTATCAGTACTATTTACTTATTATATAAGTATTACCAAATAAATAAATAAATAGTAAGTCTCTAAGTATTACAGTGGTACCTTGGTTGTCGAACAGTACGGCTCTCGAACAAATAAGCTGCCGAATGCCGCAAACCCTGAGGTGAGTGGCTTCCATGGCTTCTGGTTGAGTGCAGGAAGCTCCTGCAGCCAATCGGAAGCAGTGCCTTGGTTTTCGAACGGTTTCAGGAGTCAGACTCCTAGAATGGATTTAGCTCAACAACCAAGGTACCACTGTGTTACCTAAGATACCTCAGGTTACAAACTTAATTTGTTCCGGAGATCCGTTCTTAACCCGAAACCGTTCTTAACCTGAGGTGCGCTTTTGCTAATGGGGCCTCCCACTGCTGCCGCACCGCCGGCGCGTGATTCCGGTTCTCACCCTGGGGCAAAGTTCGCAACCTGAGGTAACTACTTCTGGGTTAGCGGAGTTTGTAACCCAAAGTGTTTGTAATCCAAAGAGTTTGTAACCTGAGGTACCACTGTATAGTGGTACCTCGGGTTACAGACACTTCAGGTTACAGATGCTTCAGGTTACAGACTCCGCTAACCCATAAATAGTACCTCGGGTTAAAAACTTTGCTTCAGGATGAGAACAGAAATCATACAGCAGCAGTGCGGCGGCAGCAGGAGGCCTCATTAGCTAAAGTGGTACCTCAGTTAAGAACAATTTCTGGTTAAGAACGGACCTCCGAACGAATTAAGTTCTTAACTCGAGGTACCACTGTATTCTCCACATGATTTCAGCTTGCCAGGCAGAACAATCTGCCCTCTCCTTCTGTTGTGTTCTGTCCTGGGGTTTCTCAGGACCCTCCGAGCCAATTTGGGGGGATGCGGGTGGCACACAGTGGGAGGAGATGGGGCTGCAGAAACGGAAGTCCTTGCAAGGGCTTCCACTGTTGGAATTCATCAGTTCTTTGACCATAAGCCATAGTAAAACTAAAATATCATAGAAAATAAAATCCCAGAATGATACAAACATACAGAGAAGAACCATGATTCGGTAAGCAGGGTACCAGTTAGTAAAACAAGATATCAAACTTGTCTCAAGAGGGTCAGGGGGAGAGAGGAGGCAGTCCTTTGTGTCAGCATCTCCACTCGGCCAAGCTGATAAAGCCTCATTTGCCTCCGGCTGAGCCTTTGATGAGGCTCCAAGGCACATTCTCCATCCTGCAGAGTTCCCAGCACAGGGAAGAGACAAGAGGTTTGGGCTACAGTGTAAAGAGTTTTATTTCTAAGCTACGCAGTCAGAAAAGACATCCTCTTTCTATGGAAGCAAAGAAGATACTGGAACAAAGGAGCAAAGGAAACAGGAAACCACTAACGTCACATCCCGTCTCCTTTCCCATGAGACTCAAACAGCCTGGAAGGTCTCTGGAATGTAAACAGAGTCCTGTGACTCCAAGCAGTTGCATAGTGATAAGAACAGAAACTAACACTTTGTACTAGTTGCAATCCTTGTGCTGAGAGCACCCTTATGAGCATTACATTGGCTATAACGCTTTCCTTCCAAACATTTAGAAAGGAAGTTTATTTTTTTTATTGGGAAAAGTGAGCAAAGCTACAACTGAGAAAAAGTTGTCTTTTCATGTTGTCTTTAAACATATGTGTATATATGTGGGTGTGTTTCTGGCTAGCTTTACTTACTTGTTCAAGAGGAAGTAGGAGGACAAACTACAATCTCTTTGTTTCCGTCACCTCATCTACAGATGTGGGGAAGTCCTGTCTACAGCGGTACCTCGGGTTAAGTACTTAATTCGTTCCAGAGGTCCGTACTTAACCTGAAACTGTTCTTAACCTGAAGCACCACTTTAACTAAAAAGAGCACGATTTCTGTTCTCATCCTGAAGCAAAGTTCTTAACCTGAAGCACTATTTCTTGGTTAGCGGAGTCTGTAACCTGAAGCGTATGTAACCTGAAGCGTATGTAACCCGAGGTACCACTGTACTGGGGTCACTGCTGGTTACTAAGAGGGACAGGGACTAGGTGGCAGGGAGGTCAGCAGGGTGTGGACACAGTGGGCGGAAGCAGCAGATTGGCTCCACCCATGTCCCTGCATCATGCCAGTCTCTCCATCATCTCACCCCTCCCACTTTTTCTCTCAGTAACTGGCAATGCCCCCAATATTGGGAAGCCAGGTAAGCCGCACAGCCCCTCCCTGACCCACCTTGCCAACTGCTACTGATCCGGTTTGACCACTTTCCCCTTTATCCCTGGGCTCATAGAAAATGTGGTCAAGGGAAGAGATAGGCCATGTGAACCTGGTTCTGTGCGGACTGTTAAGTCAAGCGTTGAACTGTGAGCAAGTGCTAAGTGAAAGGACAAATCCTGGCAGCGAAGAATTGGTCTGGACCAAAGTACTTCACTTCATGATTACAAAGCTGATGTGGTACAATTGCCCCGAAGTGCTACTTAGCGGTTGATGTTAAATAAAAATGAAAGGTCAGAACATTTCTCGCTCTCGCAGAAAATTTCCAGGGGTATGCGCTCTAAAGCAGTAAAGTAAGTAAGTAAATATTGGCGATACGAAATGATGTCAAAATGCTGTTCAAAATTACAATCATCTCAATCCTTTTTGGAGTTCTTAAAATGGCTACACAGCTGCTACAGTTTTAGACAATTAACAATATCACATCTCTACCAGGCAAATCAGTGCTTAAGGTACAGTTCAGCTCATAATTTTTTGGCAACAAAAATATCAGCTTCATCTGGGATATTTTCCTGGAAACTGCAAACCACTTGGTTGGCTCGTTTAAGGAGACTTTGACACAATTAATGAAGGATAACAGAAATTTCAGTTGTATAGAAAGGTTCCACCGTAGCGATGCTATTAGAAAGCCTTAGCCAAAATCACTCCTGACATTTGCGATTTGAGTGTTTAGATGTGTTGCAAAATGTTCTGCTTTTTGTTCCTGTACCTTTCCCTCACCCCTAAATATTTGGCTTTTTTAATATGTTGCCTCTCAAGCTACGGAAACCCAAGAAAGAGTGTTTATGATGCTATTTCCTTGTTGGTTTTGAAAAACAATTGATACAGATATTTACATTCTGACATTCCTTCTGCACACATCTTCCTCCATCTGTTCTTTTTCGTAATGAGAAAAGTCATCAGAGATTTGCTTGCATCAACAACTGGCTGGTGGAATATCCTTCTTGAAACTTTGAGAATGGTTGTACGTGTGCAAAGGCTCTTGGGCTTGTGTTCAACAGAGCGTTGTCACTGGTTCCATCTGTAGAAAGATTTCTCTTTGTGCAACAGAACGCTTCCCCCCTGTCCTTCTCACATATCCTCTAAATCCATTTTGTGGTTTCCCCCGAGCCTCCAGAGCAGTTTTGGGGGTCCAATAGGACACACACTGGGGGAGAAGAGGGGGTTGTGCTAGCTGTACTCCTTCCCCAGGCACAACTATTTCATTGAATGCCATGCTTGGATTCCATCAAAACCCCACCAAAATCCAAGTTCTTCTCGCTCTTCACTCCATTGCTAAATCAGTCTTCCTCAATTAAATTCCCAAAGTGGTTTACAACAATAAATATAGCAACATTAAAACTATAACTTAAAAAATGGTATCAGTACAGCCGAGAGGCTTGCTGAATCCATTTCTTCCCAAAGGTCTTGGGTGAAGAGGTGCATTTTTAAGTGTCACTGAAAATCATAGAACAGTACTTGCGTAAAAAGCTGCCGCTGTTCTTTCACTCTTGTATGTGCAGAAATAAGTTTTTAAGAAGTGTTAAAAATTTAAAGCGTGGGACTAAAGCAGCAGGAGATTGGGTAACAATGGCTATGAAATGGTATGAAGCATACTGAGAAATTGGAACCGATTTCAGCCTGCTTTTTGCACTTGAAAGAACACTTTTAGCCTGAAAAAAACCCATAATTTGGGGGGGGGGCAGGAAAAATTTGGCATAGCCTTTGTTGTAGCATTGATGATATTACATACATGGCAGACATTTTTAATGCTCAGACAGTTCTTAAATATTTCCAAGTTATAATTTTATTACATCCAAAATATATCTAAGATCTGGGCTCCATAATATGCCATCATATTTTCCCTGATTCTTGGATTCTTCTCATCTGCCTTTATACAAAAAAGAAAGAAAGAAAAAAGAAAAGCCTTTTCTTCTTGATCTTGGTCCTCTCTTTGTTTTTAAAAAATGTTCAGCTGGATTCTCATATACTTAGGAACAATTGCTCAATTTCTATCTTGCATGTTTTTTCTAATTTCAAAATTACTTGAGCAGGTGCTTGCTATTTCTTCCTTTATAAAGTATCGTGCAATCGAATATTATCAATTCTTCTTTGTTGGTTTTTGTAGAGAGCTCACTATGCCAAAAAAATGCTCTATTGAAGATTCCTGGTCATACATTTCTTGTCAATGCCCCAAGACTGTTCTGGCTCCCAGTATACTGTGGATCTGACTGTGGTTAAAGGATTTCTTCCCCCTCTTCTTCATCATTTTCCAGTCTTTCCAAATATTGATTTTGAAGGTATAAAGAACAGCTAGTGCCTAATTTAAATGGCCACTTCTTTCAGCTTCCTTACACTGCTGAAAACATTATCCACTGAAGTCAATATGACTTTTGTTCATTCTGACCTCTAGTACTAGTGTACGAGAATCTCTCAGTTTGAATCCTAGACTCTCCTAATTAAATGTTTTCCACTCGGGGACACACACACACACACACACACACACACACTGATACTTCTATCAGATTTCTCATTTATATTTAGTTGTTTATTTATTAAAAGATTTCTATACCATCCTTCACGAAATATGGTCACGGGGCACTTTACAGAAACAAGGTCATGTATAACCTAACAAGCAAGATATTAAAAGCATTATCAGACATTACATAAAGACATAATGATCAGTATCCTTTAAAATGACTATACTCAGCCCCTGAAGGCCTGACAAAGATGAGTCATGCTCCTTCACAGCATCCCTCCGAGGTAGAGATCATTCCCATTTTGCTGGCAAACACTGAAAACCAAGACACAATTATTTTGCCTTAGGTCATACAAGAAGTCCATGGCTTCATCGTGACTGCAAGTGTCATCATCTCTGACCATTCGCCATATGGACTGGGGCTGATGAGAACTGGACTCCATCAACATCTACGGGGTCCCAGGTTTGCCACCCCTTCTGCCACTACTTACTTGAAAATAAGGGTATGAACTATAGTAGTTCCTTTCCAAATATGTTTTCCCCAAGTGATTATACCAGCCTGTAGATTGTTACTTATCATTTTCATAAGCTGTTTGGTCACAGGAAGAATGCAAAGCCTTGTTTATCTTTCTTGAGGTTATCCAGGTTTTCAACCCGTCTTTTATTTCTTGAAAGTACTAAGAAATAAGTGCTGCCTATAAAATAGACATAAGGTGGCTTCATGTTTGAGTCATTTTGATTACTCAGATGAGTTCACCAAGGGGATATTGGTAGTACAATGGATCTCACGAGTTTCTTCCAAAAGAGGGCACTGCTACCCATCTCTCAAACCCAAAAGCTCTGGGTTACTTGTAGATGCATGATGCGGCAACAACACAGTAAACATCCCCGCTGCTGTACCAACAAGAGCCACTGGAAATCATATTAATAATTTTCTTTTCTTTTCTTTAATTTATGCATCCGTTGAAAGTCTTATTGTGCGGCTGTGATGATTCTGCCTGGAGCAACTAACTGGATGTGGTTTGTTGTATTGTTGTGTAGTAAATTAATTGACAGCAAGAAAGAGAGATAAAAGGGAAAGGAAATGCTTTGGGGGGGAAAGTGAAACAAGAAAATTATTCATGGTTTGTTTGTAAGTGTTTTCCTCTGCAATTGGTTAACCCATATTTACATATTAGCTACCGGGCTGAGTTCAAGGTGCTGGTGTTGTTCCATAAAACCCTATAGAGCTGAAGAAGAGGATATGTAAAAGATTGTCTTATATACCAAATTGATTACCGTGCTCTGCATGTGAAGGCCTCTTGCAGATACCATCCTATCAGGAGGTCAGTTTCACCCAATGGAGATAGCTTGTTTGTATTTATTTATATGCCAACCTTTCATCTGAGGATCACAGGGTTGTTTACAGTAGAAAAACACAAAAATACATAATATAATGCCATGGCCCAACCTAGATAAGGGAAAAATAGTTAACTATTAAGAAACACAGCAGCTTCTATCATGCTCTGGATACACATGTTCACATACTTCTAGCCTCTAGGCAGTTGTCCACAGGTCTGGGCCCTATGGAGCAGCTGCAGCAACAGTGGGGCTCTCCTCTGGCTTACATACCCTGCCTGCAACCTGAGACTTCTCCTGCACAGATGCCATTACTGCTCTTTCCTTTTCAAGCTACTCCTGGTTCTAGAAGACAATGGAGCTGAGGAACGTGGGGAATCTACAGACCCTGAACCATCCCTTCTTCTTCTGCCATGTGCTGCATGCCTTCCTTTGCCTTGGACTGCCCTGACTCTCCCTCCTCCCCTGGTTCCTGCCTTGCAGGAAGTGTAACACCCCATAAATCACTGGTCCCCTCTCCTGGGTCACTCCCCTTGTCACCTGTGTCTGCCACACACTCTTTAGAGCCCTGTCACTCACAAGAAAAAATAACCAATAACCCACCTTAAAGGGCAGTAGATCGATTAGCCAAAGGCCTGGGAGAACAGTAGCACTCAGGCTCAAAAAGGTTCCCCATCCCCTATTATCTAAGGTGAAACATCTGATACCCTATTGAAGAGCAGATTTCATTTCTGCTGCTGCTGTTTGTGGTAGAAATCCAGTTTTAAGGCTATTATTTAAAACGTCGCCCATGAAAACGTTTTGTTTCTTCTTTTGTTTAACTATAACAGCTTGTACTGTAGAATACAAAAAATGAAAACCACGCTGTGGAAGTCTGTCCTCTCTGCAATAGAAGACTAAATATTCAGGTCTGAAACATTTTTTCCTCATTGTACAGTTTCATGGTTTTTATGGAATCCCATAAACACACGGCTGCTGGCTAGAAATCTATATGTGTGGCTGTATTGGGGCGGGGGGGGGGGAATGAAGGCGATACATTGTATTCATTAGAAACTTAATATATGCTAACTAATCAGCATATATAATTAACTATGGTTTATGTAATTAGGGGAAAGACCCATGTAGGAAGACTCTCGAAATCCAGGTGCAGTTAAGAGAAAAAGCAATAAAAGGATGGGATCTTATTTGGATCACCTGAGAGGAAGAACTGTGGAAAGGGAAAGATGAGCATATTCAGTGAATACAGGGTAAGTTGGTCTGAGATTTGGTTGCCCAAGAGCAATATTTAATCCTTTCATATGAGCAAACAATCCACAGTAACGGTCCTTTTCTGACATCTCAGTGCAGTTGGTGAGGTTTACTGAGATTTAACGTGGGAGATAATCATTCATAGAAAACATATTTCATATTTATTTCTGCCAATCTCCCTTAATAATACTGGCCTAAGCAGGGCAGCTATTGTGCTACCAAATATAAAAACAGTATAGGGTAAGAGAAAGAAGGAGCAATGATATGGCTGTTGCTGGTTATAGATAACTTTTAAAATAGATTTGTCTGGTCCAATATAATTAGAAAATAAATATGATCGACTCTGTACTGAGCTTGCATAAATCGGAAGCGTCTGGTATATGCTATGAAATTATAAAGTATGCAAGTATGCAAATCAGTGCTCTATATAAGAGAGACAAGCTTCTGTTTGCAAAGGTAATTAAAGGCAGCCTTGGCACCAATAAATTGCATGGCCACGGTGCCAAGGAGAAAGCTTGGCATTGCCCAGAACAACCCTTCTATAGAAGCATTCTCTTTCTGAGAGCTGATTCGTATGAGCTTGCAGTTAAGCTCACTCACTGCTTTGGGAAGATGTGAATTCCTGCACACACTTAACTGGGAGTAAGTACCGTTGAAGAGAGTGGGATTTCTTTCTGAGTAAACATGAACGGGATTAGCTGTTACTCGAACAACACCCTCGCAGAACTGACATTGAAGCTCTGACTCTGGGATGTAGTGAGGGGGCATGGCTGGGGGAGAACCGGGAATAGATTTGGATCCAAAAAACCCAGAGGGGTCTCCTGACACACCCTTGAACTCAGAATAAATTTATATAGTGCAAGAGCAGATCTAAATTTCGCCACCCACAATCTTTACCATTGTTTCCAACAGATGGGAAAACACAAACTTAAAGACACAACAACAACAACAACAACAACAACAACACGGAGAACAACATAGCAGGGCATAGGATATGACAATGGAAGCCACCTTTAAGTTGGGCAGCTTGTAGTCTCTGATGCTCCCAAGAAAAACCCTGGGAAACATCCTTTGGTGTGAAGCGTTGGTAGACCCAGCTGATATTCAGAGTGGAAAGAGGTGCCAAGGATTCCTTTCATCTCAATTAAATCATCGTTTCTTTAGAATAAAACAGTCCCTGCTATGGAATCAATTGAAATTAATTATCCATGTTTGCTTTTTACTGACTAAAAGGGGTCAGAGGGCACTTGGCCACGGGGAGCAGTGAGTTTTGTAGCTTTTAGCTATTTGTACAGAGGGGTAACCGTGCGATCAAGGAATAGCCAGTCCCTTTGGTCTTTTAAAGCCTCTGAATACAGTAAGAGCGCTCTACCTTTCTGAAGAAAGGCAAATGCCTGCATTTAAAAAATTTGCATTCATCTTTCCCAGGCCTCTGAAATAGAAATATGAAATATCCAGAACCTTGTCACTTCAGTAATAATTAAGCTGATGGCCTATTATGTTCGATTGCAAATCAATATAGTATCTTTTGGTGCCACTTGAGTTCTTGAGGGTTGGCTTGGGGCCAGCACTAGTTATACAATTGAGGAGCTGCAGCTGCGTGGAAAAACTTCACTGCCATTTCCATTCAAAAAGAATAGACTGGTAACAATGGTGGCCAGCGTCTTCATAGTAATTGTGTGCAAGTACACATTTTGAAATAGTGTTTTGTTCAGCAGGTGCTGTTATTTTAGTTTAATTTCAATTTTGAAATATTGAGGAGAGAGGGGGCTTAATCTTAACAGCATCTAACCTACAGCTGTTCGGAACAGGACAGCAAACAGCATATGTTGCTTTAGATGGGGGGGGGGGGAGAATCATAATTGCTCATTCTTCCTGGCATATTAACAGACCAGATCTACGCCTCTGAAATTATCCAGCATTTCAGGCTTTTCTTACTTTATAAAGTGCTCTGCAATGCTCTGGAAGTACAATTCTAGAACATATGACAAGAAAAGGCTTTGTGATGTCGTTTTTTGCACAGTAAAGGTAAAAAGGTAAAGGGACCCCTGACGAATAGGTTCAGTCGTGACCAACTCTGGGGTTGTGGCGCTCATCTCGCTTTATTGGCCGAGGGAGCCGGCGTACAGCTTCCGGGTCATGTGGCCAGCATGATTAAGCTGCTTCTGGCGAACCAGAGCAGCGCACAGAAACGCTTTTTACTTTCCCGCCAGAGCGGTACCTATTTATCTACTTGCACTTTGACGTGCTTTCGAACTGCTAGGTTGGCAGGAGCAGGGACCGAGCAACTGTAGCTCACCCCGTCGCGGGGATTCGAACTGCTGACCTTCTGACCAGCAAGTCCTAGGCTCTGTGGTTTAACCCACAGCGCCACCCGCGTCCCTAACAGTAAAGGTAGCATTGCGCAAAAGCAGGGGATTCTCTGCACATTCACTGCCACAACCTGCCTGCCATTCTGCCCCAGCCACAAGCTCCTCGTCTTATTCCTTCTCAGTTATTTCTATGTGCCACACCATTGCTATGTCAAGCTGAACAATGTGGGCATTTCATTTTTGGCCATGCATTGAGTAGAATGGTGGCGCTCCCTTTATTTTTCCAAAATAGTAAATGGTGGTTATTCTATTTTCCCAGAATGTCCTTCGTATCATTTCAAAGTTCTCAAGGGCTGGGGCATGATAGTCCTTACTTGCTACTTCTTCAAGTATGTTCAAAATTCTACTTAAACACAGAGTGGGGTCAGGGCAGATACATGCCAGCTGACTCTGTGTCTCCTTCTCTCCTCCTCCTGCCAAACTGCCCTCCCTTTCAAGAGCCCTGGATCACTGCAGGTAGACCTGATCTGACCCAGGGCAATCTGTGACTACCTCAACCCGATCTGGCCAAATCCCATGTTTGGGGATCTAGGATTCTACCGGATCCTGATGTTGACTGTTGCTTTGTTTTCAGAGAGAGAACAGCAAGTTTAGAACTCCTGTATTGCTTAGCATATTGCTGAGAAGAACATAGGAGGAATCAGAAATCAAAATTAAATTTCTAAAACATCATGTCCCCTTCTGTGACTATTAAAAATGAAAAGGAAATAACACACCTAGCATGAAGTGTAAATAAAGAGGAAAGTTGTGTTACCTTATAAGGTTTTGAAGGACTTTTCTAGATTGTAGCAACAATCTTGTGCAAACAGGTGCAAGCATTGTATGAATACCAGAGTGTGTCTGCTTATGGACAACTCATTTATCCCTTTGTTAATGAACTCTTCCAGCTGCTCTGGGATGCTAGATCACCACCTCTACCTGGTTATTAACAGACCATTTGCTTAAGTGCCTGGCATAATTGCTTTCTATGGTACCTCAGAGAGGCACACTCCATTTAAGAAGGTCTAGCAAAACTTCTGATCATCTGACTGATTACCACAACCACATAGTCCTGCATCTACCACCTGGTATCAGTTCTGGAGCCAAAATGAGGAAAGGATCGCCAAAGCACTCAGCCAGGCAAGGGCCGTTCATTGCACAGGAGCTTGAGCTAGGACTCAGCTCGACTGGTAAAGAAAAAGCGATTTATATGCGTTGTATGTGCGATATAACATTGTGCCACCAGATGGCGACTTGGAGTTCCGTTTTTCTCTACGTGTTTTCCCTGCTTAAATTTACAACGCTTTAAACTGAAACGCTTCTTTGGTGTGTCTAGATCCAGCCCTAGAGGTGTTTTGAAGACATGCATATTGGTTTTCAATAATAACAATAACAATAATAAACAATAATTTATTATTTATACCCTGTCCATCTGGCTGGGCTTTCCAGCCACCCTGGGCGGCTTCCAACAGAATATCAAAAATACAGTAATTATTGCTTAATAAGAATATTAACGCATCAGCCCCGTCTATAACACTTTACAAAGAACAGACTTTACAAGTTTTTACCCCAAGGTAATATTCATTTGCGGGACGCGGGTGGTGCTGTGGGTAAAAGCCTCAGTGCCTAGGACTTGCCAATCGAAAGGTCGGCGGTTCGAATCCCCGCGGCGGGGTGCGCTCCCATTGCTCGGTCCCAGCGCCTGCCAACCTAGCAGTTCTAAAGCACCCCCGGGTGCAAGTAGATAAATAGGGACCGCTTACCAGCGGGAAGGTAAACGGCGTTCCGTGTGCTGCGCTGGCTCACCAGATGCAGCTTTGTCACGCTGGCCACATGACCCGGAAGTGTCTCTGGACAGCGCTGGCCCCCGGCCTCTTAAGTGAGATGGGCGCACAACCCTAAAGTCGGACACGACTGGCCCGTACAGGCAGGGGTACCTTTACCTTTAATATTCATTTAACGAACAAACAAAAACCATTGGATTTAAAGCAGGGGTACCTTTACCTTTAATATTCATTTAACGAACAAACAAAAACTGTTGGATTTAAAGTGTGTTAAGGGATTTCCATGTTCATTCAAAGTCCCAAATGCTGGGAAATTACAGCTGCTAAGGGCCACACCTTTAACAGATGGGTTATTTGGGAAATATTTTTATGGTATGGTGTCCTATCCTTTGATTAGTCCCAGCTTCACCTTGGAGTCAGCTGTCAGTTGCAGAGTGGTGGATCCAAGTATTCACTGGAATATACACATGGAGCTTCTGCAACTGAAGCCACCATTCCATGTGAATTGTACCCACCTGGTAGCCAATGCCATCAACATAGAATAGTAATTCCATTTGTGTCTCCAGTTCCTTCCCTCTTTCTTCACAGAGGGCACTTACAGGAAAGGCTTCTTATATAGAACAAAGGTAAAATCATCTAGTAGTATGACAGCCTCTGGACCCACCTGTCTGAACATTGTCAGGTTTCTTAACAGGAGTTACCTCTCTTATGTCTCCAATTTTCAAACTGATTGCCCCTGCAAAGAAAAGGGGGGGGGCAGGAGGATGGTTTCTAGTTTCCCACCCCAGAAGGATAAAGCACTGCTGCACCTATATTTCTGTAATTTGGCAGGCTTTGTTCTCTTAGAAGGAATCATCATGCAGCTTACATTCTGCTCTGGTAGAAAATTAAAGAGTTAGAAACACTTCTTTTTTAAAAAAAAGGGGGGGTTCCTGCATGCTATGTCTGGCACTTAAAATAAAGATGGCACCAGCGGGGAGCCACCACTGCAAAGGCCTGTTCTCATATTGTCACCCCCTGGGCCTCCCGGAAAGTGTGCACAGGGATAAGGGCCACCAATGGCAATCACAGGGCCTGGGTCAGTTCATTTTCTTACTTCAGAACTCCAAAGGGTATTTTTGTTCTCTCAGGAACACGGTGAGCAGTATCTCTACCTATGAGTTTTGTACATTTCCCCCCTCGCTTTTGATTTCTAATTGCCAGCATCGTTTGTTCACTAAGACACTATTAGTGCAGCTTCTAAAACAAACAGATAATGTTCAGTTTGGATTTTTAAGAAACAACACACAGCACAGAACTTCAGAACTGCCCTGCCTTATGAGCGATCAGAATTCTTCATTGCTTTTCAGGGGCTGAATTTCTTTTACTTTTAAACTCTACCTTTAAGGCAATGTTGTGCCCAGGAAGAGGCAATAATATACCTGTCAGATTAGATGGAAGCTGTGTAAATGACTTCCACAGGGCATTATATAATTTGTACCTCCTTTGTAAAAACCAATCCTGCTATTTCCTAAAAATAGGTGTTTAAACTGGAAGATGACACGTTGAGGTGGAGAGGTGTGAACAGACCTGGTGCAGAATTGTTAAACATTAGGTATGTAAAGAGGCAGGCGAGACCCCTGTGGCTCATCAAATGCCAAATTAGATATTATAATGAATGGTAATTGGTTAGATTATTAATCATTCTATTGCTTATCCCACAGTAACTAAATGGCCTTTCAGTTGCTATATAATTACCAGGTGACTGATGCTCTGTTTTCTTTCTTTGTAGGCCTTATAAGCACGGATATAAAGTCTAAACCCTGTCATAACACAGCAGGCGAAAAAGTTGTAGAGAATCTTTGAAAACCAACAGTACAGAGTTGAAAACTCTTGGATCCTCTTCCGTCTTATTCTTTAGGCCTGGTGTCTCACAAGCACGTGTCATTAGTCCCTTGGAATGGAAGGAGACTGGAGCAATCAAGACAGGGTCACGGAGGAAGTCAATCTATAGAGTCACCAAGGGCAGCAGGGGAACTTCTATCTGTGCTGGAAAGTTGTGTGCTGTCAACTCAGTGTCATGCTGGGAATAATTTTGGCAACACTTGAATCAAGAGAGGCTGTGAAAACTCTGGACCGATGTCAGGATGCAGTGGGTGAGGGCCAATAAACTGTTTCTGAATCCGGAGAAGACAGGGGCTCTTTGGGTGGGTGGTTTTCATGTTTGGGAAATTGGCAAGTTACCTGTTCTGGATGGGATTACCCTTATTATTATTAGAATTTATATACCGCCCTATACCCGCAGGTTTCACTTCTTCTGAAGGAGCAAGAGGATCCTTTGTGAGTATGTCCTCCTGGATACATCTTCCTCACTAGAGGCTCAAGTGTCTGTGGCTAGGAGTGCCTTTTACCAGCTTCATCTAGTTTGCCAACTAGTTTTTCCTTTGTATGCTTGGCTGATTGCCTCTTTCAGGATGGCAAACAGGGCTGTCTTAAACACAGGCAGTGCCAAGGTGCAAAGACCCACCTGGTGCCCCCCTCCAGATCGCCCAGTCCCAGGCGCACAGGAGGGCGGAGCCGGCCAGCCACTTCAGCATCTTGCTGGCTCAGTCACCCCCAAACTTGTGGCACAGAGCATCCTGCAGCAGAAGAGCCCACCACGACACTCCAACCGATGGACAGGCTCTTCCCCAGACTCAGCTCTCAGGCCCCGGGCTCTCAGCCTGGTGCCCCTGAGAGCCCGGCACCCAGGTGCCCCGCACCCCTAGTGCCTATGGGTAAGAAGGCCCTGATGACAAAACCTCTCTTTCGCCTCAAAATACATATTTTTTGTTCTGTTTCTACAGTAAAGTGTTGTTAGGATTTTCTCTCTCTCTCTGGATTCCATCTGCATTATTTAAGTGATCGTGCTAAGAAATGGAACCCATAAAGGGCCGAGCAATGGTCCCCCGTTGCATTCTTTTTTCCCCTGGATGCTTATCGAGAACAAGAGGCATTTTATTTCTAAAAGCCAGGGTGGCTGACCCTGGCTTTGTAAACCATTTTCAGAGTGAGTTATCAGTTAATCCCTCTTCACAGGGAACTCTGGGAATTGTAGCTCTGGGATCGGAGTAGAGGTCTCCTAAGAACTCTCAGCATCCTTAAACTACACCTCCCAGCAAGTCGTATCACAGTGCTTTAAATGTACTGCGTGAATGCGGCCTTTGTGGTGCACAGTGGTTCTTGGATAGAGAGTCAAATACATATGGTATTAGTGAGGATACGTACGCAGTACTATGTATGTCCAGAGAGGGATACCCATTTACACCATACATATGGGGGAAGGGAGCATGAGAATGGACACATTGACAGTGGTCTGTTCAAGGTATTTCCATTTTTATTTCTCTAAGGTGCGTGATCATACCAATTTGTGCAGATGAAGGTAAGCTCAAGATGTAGGGTGTTTTTAGAAACACAGACAGGAAGAACTATTGGAATTACAGTTTTAGCGGTTATTAAAAATAGTTAAAGGAAGAGCTCAGGCCCAGAGAACACTGGAGTTCTCCAGCCCTACTCTGAGTCATTGTGGGCTCTGCTGCCATTATAGGTAACAAGATATCCAGGATTTGAACATTTTTATTATTATTATACCTTGAAATACATATAACAGAAGATTCTTTCTTCAGCACAAAACTAAAATAAGCATAAGAACCAAACCAGACCTGTGCCTCATCCAAAGAAATTGAAGTATCTGTTTTATGAGTTTAAGCAACTTAAGGTGAATTGCATTAAAAGTAATAATTTTGCCATAATTCTTCCATGACATAAGTTGCTAGGACAATTGTATTTTGGAACTATATTTTACCGTAGGCATAAAACACTAAGGGCACCATCTGGTTCATAGCTGGATTTGAATGTAATGTTCAAGTGTGGCTCAGTACAGGGATTGGGAACCTATGGTTCTCCAGATGTTTTTGGACCCCATCATCCCCAGACAGCATGGCTAAGAGTCAGGCATGATGGGAGTTGGGTCCAGTAACATGTGGTAGCACAGGTTCCTTATCTCTAGTTTAGCATTCCATACCCAAGCCTTGGCCTCATGCACTTCCTCTTCTCTGCAAGGACACTACATAACACCAAATGTCCACCTACTGCAGCATCCGCTTCTCACAATGATAAACCATAAGTGCATTGGAATCTTGCAAGGCATGAAGGCAACAGCTCTTTCCCCACTTGTGATTCTGAGCAACTGATATTCAGAGCCGGACTGTCTCTAGCAGTGGAGGTAGAACATAGCTATCAAGGCTATTGGTAGCCCCAACCTGCATGAAGTTGGCTAATCCTCTCTTCATGCTACCCAAGTTCCATAATTTAACTATGCACTGGGTGAAAAGGTAATTTTTATACTCTGTCCTGAATCTTCGAACATTCCATTTCATTGCTTGGCCCTGGGTTCTAGAATTATGAAAGGGGAAGAAAAATGTTTCCCTGTTGAATTTAGATTTTAGCTAAAAGTAGTTTGTTGTCATGTCTAACTGTTTTAAGAGGGAAAAAATTCTCCAGAAAAAACTTAGTTGGTCTCTAAGGTGCTACTGGACAATTTTTTAATTTTTTGACTGCGTCAGACCAACATGGCTACCTACCTGTTTTAAGAGGGAGAGTTGATAATAATAATAATAATATAACTTATTATTTGTACCCCGCCCATCTGGCTGGGTTTCCCCACCCACTCTGGGCAGCTTCCAACAGAGATTAGAGTTGAGCAGAGGGGCACAGCTGATTTCCCACTGGGTCTTTTAAAAAGACTATTTTAAATAGGTATTAAATGGGTCTTTAAAATGCTGAGCTTTTACAAAATAATCGTTGGCTTTGGCTGGATTCTGCCCCAAAAAAATCTTAGCTGAGGTATTTCCCCCCTTGCTTTTCAAAAAACATATATTAATTATTTCAGGTTTCCATGTCCCTATAGAAAACAACAGAAGAGACGTGTGAGCTTTCTTCTATTCTTCATGCCATCAAGCTATACTTTGGCTTTATTGACCGCAACCCCCTCTGCCAACCTGTTTGCATTTTTCAAAAATGTAAATGCTCCTTGCGTGTCAATACGGTGCATTGCGGATGGGTGAAATCAAAAGATCTGCTTTTCCAGAGTGATTCAATTGACATTTTGTTTCCATGCTCTAGACTTTCAGAATGTTAAGAGTATTGATTAAACATCTGGTATTTTGCTAGGTTTCTCTGTATCTTTAAAAGGAACAGTTCTCAAATGAATTGGAGACTCAAATAGCTCAAAAGAGGAGCATGCCGCTTCTTATTTTAGTAAAAAATGGACACAAAAGTTTTTTTTGAAAGAACAGAAGGATGCACACACACACACACACACACACACACACACACACACACACACGGCTCCCCAGGGTACCTTTTCCCATATTCCCCTATCATCACATTCATTAATTAGAGTGAGGCTAAAAGTGGAGTGTGGTTTTTTTGTCTGAAAAGAAAGAAAACACAACACAACTCAGGTGAGAGCAGGTCTGTTATTGTCAATGGGTTGTATCCAGTTGCTCCCTTTTATGAATGGAAGGAGTCCTTCTATTCATGGAAGAGTCTTTGATCTTGCAGGTGCCTCTCCTGATAGAAGAGGTAACTTTTTATTTATTTATTTTTTGCAGATTTCCCCACCACCCTGTATCCCTACCAAGGGCTGACCCAATACAGTTTGGCACCTGAGACAAACCACAAAAAGCACACACAACAAAATACGCACACACACACTGCCAGGGATGAAAGGGTGAGTGAAGATCTATATATCATGAACAAGGTGGGAATAAAGATCTACATTGGGAACAAGGCTGGGAGGAGAGCAGCAGAGCTTCCTGTTCACCAAGAGGCTGCTGTAGAGGTGGCATGGCGAGCGGTGGTGTTGCCAAGGAGGTATCAGATCTGGCCTCCGAGGACTGCACCACAGCTGTCACTGCCAGTAGAGCAGCAGTGACAGCAGCCAGCAGTGCACTCCTTGGAGGCTGGATCCACTGCCCCTGTAGATTCTGCCACCTGGGGTGGTTGCTTCACCTTGCCTCGTGGGTGGGCCTGTTAGAATTCCTGCTCCGTGATTGCAGTCATGGGATTTTTTTCTATTACATGACGGTATATGTTTTGACTCCACAGAGTGGGAAGTGACGGAGACAGGATGTTTGTGTTACTGTGTTCCACGAAGTGGGACTATTGTCCTTTTCTCTTTTCTCTTTGCTGTCTGATGCTAGAGAGGGAGGAAGCCATGTTGCAGTGCTCTGTGTGTGTTTATATGCAAATAAAAGTAGATTAGCCAAAATGCTGAGTTGCTGAGGTCTGTCACGCAAGTTGCGAAGACTCTGCGGATCCTTAAATGTGCGGGTATCTGTAGGCATCGGTCGCTGTGATGTTCAGGCTGAAGAAAGCTATTGAAACTCCTGAACAATAGACCAGGAGGGAGAGAACATGCCAGTCGGGCATGTGTCTTTGCCAGAGTCCTACTCGAATGTAGGCTGAACTCCTGAAAGGGCCGACCCTGGCCCACCTCAGGTCACATTCCACGCTCTTCTAGAGAATCCCACAACAGTCTGGAGCAGATTTGGGGTAGTGCAGGGAGCTCTAGGGGAATGGCGAAATCAGTGAATGTTACTTCCCTTCTTTTTCCATAAGTGGAGACATCTAGTGGATGGAAAGCCCTTCAACAAATGTATGCATGTCTAGTCAGAACCCAATTAAATTGAGATGGATGGAGGTTACTCCCACGTAAAGTGGGTATAGGACTGCAGTATAAAACACAGAAGAAGAACCATGTAACAGATCTCTAAAATAAGTTCCCTACTGTCCAAAACCACCAACAAATGAAGAAGCCCATCTGCACCTTCCACTGCATGCATGGTATATGCATCTATGCATTGGGACGGTGGTGGCACTGTGGTCTAAACCACTGAACCTCTTGGGCTTGCTAATCAGAAGGTCAGTGGTTCATATCCCCACGACGGGGTGATCTCCTGTTGCTCGGTCCCTGCTCCTGCCCACCTAGCAGTTCGAAAGCACGTCAAAGTGCAAGTAGATAAATAGGTACCGCAGCGGCGGGAAGGTAAACGGCGTTTCTGTGCGCTCTGGTTTCCGTCACGATGTTCCGTCGCACCAGAAACATTTTAGTCATGCTGGCCACATGACCTGGAAAGCTGTCTGTGGACAAACACCGTCTCTCTTGGCCTGAAAGCGAGATGAGCGCCGCAACCCCATAGTCGCCTTTTTAACCATCCAGGCATCCTTTACCTTTACCTTTTTGCATCTGTCTACCAGTGTGGACTGATAGCAGCTACAGTCAAAATCCCAAAGCCTGCTCAATGCTCCATTATTTAAAAATATGCAACAGCTTCACTAAAAAAAATTAAAACATTCTTGGGAGATGTTTATGCACACAATCATGTCCCATCCCTTTACATATCCAGTATGGCATTGAGCAGCTAAGACTAATAATCCCCTACAGTGCTCAGGGATGGGGCACCTGATGTTGTTGGACGCAGACTCCCATTAGTTCTCAGCCAACATGGCCAGTGGTCAGGGACAATGGGAGTTGCAGTTCTCCCACTCCTGTTATATAGTACTTCTACTACATTGAAGGACTCCATGGTGTGTGTACTGGTTTTGCACAGGACAGCTGTACTTTATACTACTGTTGGGAAAATATGGAACAACCATCACAGAGAAAAGAAAAAGAACAGCTCAATAGAAGGCAAAGTTGGAGCACCAGTTCTGAGATGAAAACAACAACATTTGAGAGCGTCCCCCAGTAGAGCCTAAAGTGTCTCTTTATGTCATATCATGGCAATATTGGCACTATTGTCACTCGAAATCAGTCATGCGTCTCTACAGAGTTGATATACTTGCGAAAACACAGACACAAGTGCAGAACAAATTGTTCCAGGTGGTAAGAGCAAAAAGGGGCTTGTGAGGATATCTCCAAGGATATCTCCAAACTGGGTGAACGAGCATTAAGATGGCAAATGTGAGACAATGTAAGCAAGGATGCACATTGGGACAAAAAATAATAACTTCACATATTTGCTTATGGGGTCTGAACCAGGTGAGGGATCAGGAAAGAGACCTTGGAATCAGAGTGGATCGCTTCAGGAAAATGCCACTCTCACTGTTAATTGGGGTTGAAAAGGCCATATCCCGGCTACACCAAGAAAAAGGTTCAAATGGACTTACCCAAGGGAGAAGCAGGGATAGCCACATGGGGGCGGACTGGTAGTCAGGAAAAGGTGGGGACCAGGCTTTATAAGCCACAAAAACTCCACTCCTCTTCATTGATGTGCCTTTGCAGTGAGGGCTTCTGCTAGTTGCCTGTTTGAAGGTGAGTAAGAATTGTGGGGGGAGCCCCCGACTGGTTTTTAGAACTCCTCCTCACACTGCTGAGAATTCTTGTTTGTTTGGAGTGGCATTTTCACATTGTGATTAATTGGCTTTTAGCCCAGGCAGGAAAGAGAATTTTAAGAACTAGTTGGGGAAATACCTGAGGCATTATTGGGTTAAGAGCACTCACTCTTTGATCACTTTCTGCTGCCCTGGCTTCAGGGTACTTGGGGTGCCCTTTAGAGCTGGCACGCGTACTAGAGGAAATGCTGACCAGTAGGGATACAGTGTACTTGTCAGGTCCACAAACCCAAAGTTACCATAGCAAGGAAGAGGAAGTGTTGGTGATGACTTTTAAAGCCCTAAACGGCCTCGGCCCAGTATACCTGAAAGAGCGTCTCCACCCCCATCATTCACCCCAGACACTGAGGTCCAGTGCCGAGAGCCTTCTGACGATTCCCTCACTGTGAGATTACAGGGAACCAGGCAAAGGGCCTTCTCGGTAGTGGCACCCACCCTGTGGAACGCCCTCCCAGCAGGTGTCAAGGAAATAAACAACTATCTGACTTTTAGAAGACATCTGAAGGCAGCCCTGTTTTGGGAGGTTTTTAATGTTTGATGTTTTATCGTTTATTATCATTATCATCATCATCATCATCATGAAAGCAAACAACATCCTGCAGGATTCATCTCACCCGGGACACAGTCTGTTTGCACTACTGCCTTCTGGCAGGAGATATAGAAACATCAAGTCAAGGACAAATAGACTGAAAAACAGTTTCTATCCAAGAGCTGTGGCCTTTTTGAATGCTGTAACTCGATAGTGTGACCTGGGAGTTTGATGGGTGTTGGTGTGGGTGTGGCTGGAATGTGGTTTGTTTGGTTGTTGTTGTTGTTTTGCTTTTGTTGTTTTTAAGGGATGGCATCCAATTTCGTTGCACTTGTGCAATGTTGCACTTGTGTAATGACAATAAAGAATCTATTCTATTCTATTCTATTCTATTCTATTCTATTCTATTCTATTCTATTCTATTCTATCATCATTAATTCTGTTGGGAGCTGCCCAGAGTGGCTGGGGAAACCCAGCCAGATGGGCAGGGTATTATTATTATTATTATTATTATTATTATTATTATTATTATTATTATTATTATTATCCAATCCTTTGCTACAGGGCCACAGATTGTACCTGTAAACATGCCTAGGAGATAGAAGGAAGTATATCCCTCCTTATTGTAAAACTTCCCTACCTAGACTATTTTGATTCGGCTAATTCTAGTTAATTGGTTTTATTTGCAGATTGTCTGTGTTTATATTTTAACAAATATAACCTTTTATCACAATGGCTATGTTAGCAATGTTGACCCAGTGTGCAGAAGCTGGGGGTGGGGGTGGGGGGTGAATTCCATCTTAGGGATCCCATTAGGGAAGTGACTGAAAATAAAATGGCCAATATCTTGACAAATGTATGGTGTGGCCGCAGTTGCGTACAATTCTGGTCACTGTAGCACAAAAAGGATATGGAGCCCCAACCTTGAAATTCAGTAATAACTTCTGTGAAATGTTTTAAAAGTACTCTGATGTTTGGCACCCTGCTTTTTCATCTCCGAAGTTAAGACCAGGTCAGACAAGCAAGCAAGCAAACAAAACCCCCAATGTCTTCCATTCAGATTCAATATATGTCAACAGACCATCATTAGAAATCTAACAGTTTTACCTTGCTGTATTTTTCCACCGTCTGATCGAGGAATGGTGTTTCCAGTGCTGTCAATCTGAGACGTTCTCTATGTTCTCCCACCTACTAAATATGTTTTAGCCCTGGAGCACAAAAGCAGCATGAGTGAAAATTGAAACAGAGTGTGCTGAATTTTCTTCTCATTTACAATGGTAACAATTGGATTCGTCTCAGCTGGGTCCTCAAAGCACCCCAGCCGGCATCAGCCCCACTGAATTTGGACGGGTCCTGCATCAATGGAGTGCCTCGAGGAATAGATTGCCAGGATTCCTGCCGGAAAGCAAAACTTGACCAGAGATTTTGTTACAGAATAGAAAATGTTGCCAAAGGCAAGGAAGCTAATAGCTTCCCAAATATTTCTGAAAAAAGTATAATTAGTTATCTTAATGCCCAGAACTTACCTCAACTTTTCATGAGCTCTCTCTGTTTCTCTCCAATATCAGCTCTTCCTATGTCAACTATAATGGGACCCCTGAAGTCTTGGCAGTCCTAATCATTCAAAGGTCACAAGTAAGGTCCTGCAAAACATCCTGACATTTGCTTTAAAGCCTTCGACGCTGCCTATTAAATTATATAGTCCATTAAGCTACATTTATTTGGGCTCAATTTTTTGCAACTCAATATATATATATATATGCGCATGCAGCCATGAAAATCAAGACATATGGCCAACAGTTCAGGCTTTCAGATTACTTTCTAATGCTACCTTATTTGACCTCACTGATATTCCAAAGTGGCAAAATGTGAAGCCTTTCATCAGCTGTCATTTCCTCATGCAGCAGGAAACTTGCAAATACCAAACCACAAATCAAGAATGTTCTCAGAAAATCAACACTGACATGCAGCTAGAATTTGAGAGAGAGAGAGAGAGAGAGAGAGAGAGAGAGAGAGAGAGAGAGAGAAGCGCCAGCATACTTGTGTCGTTTAGGGCATGGTCGTTCCACTAGCATTCCACCTTATTAGCAGAGAGCAACATTTGCAGGAAAATGGAAGGGCCAGACTGAAACGAGATTTCTCACAGATTCAGAATCCCAACTGATCTTTTCGAATTCTAAATTTTGTTTTTCTAAATGTGGTTTTAATCTTTATTGATTTTAAGGAAACTGTATCGCCTTATTCTGGCCACATTTGCTACCATTGTTTTGAGTGATAGCCAATGTTACTCAGTCACGGCAGTCAACGGATTTCAGTAGATCTGCTCTGACTTGGTTGGTTATCACCCTTTGGTGGTGGTTTTTACCTCAAACTTTTTAAATCCAACAGATGACAATGTTCAGAACAAAAAGCCATTTATAAGGAGAATATTAATGACCTGGCTTTCCTCTCCAAGCAAATTTGAATTATATGGGAGTTTGCTTGGGAATATTTTGGTGATTTGGCATAGCTCTAAAATGGACAAGGATTTCCAGTACCCTTTTGTCACATCAAAAATGGGAATCCTAATGTACAGAAACTTATTATTGTCTCACTTACTTGTTTGTTTTTTAAAAAAGGTAAAACAACCCACCTGAAGACTATGGCAATAAAAATAACTAAAAGGAGCACAAAAATAAATGGCCACTTAAAAAAAAACTACAGATGGTTCTTTTTTTGGGGGGGGCACATATTTAAGATTTATCCAGCACAAATGCCCCTGTACCTATTTACCTATAGCAGGCTTCCTCAACCTTGGCCCTCCAGATGTTTTGAGACTACAATTCTCAGCATCCCTGACCACTGGTCCTGTTAGCTAGGGATCATGGGAGTTTTAGGCCAAAAACATCTGGAGGGCTGAAGTTGAGGAAGCCTGGCCTATAGTTTTGTAAGCTTTGTACATTTGGGAGGAGCTACTGTGCCTGCAAATTTCATCCATTCCTGGGAAAGGGAGGGAAACCTAGGTGGTTATTTTAAATTTCCCAAGTGTAAATTGGGGTGGAGTTGAAGGAAACTTGGACCTTCATGCTGAACTGAGTGGTCTCTGAATTGGACTGTTTTGCGAAGAACTGAGTTGGGGTCCAGGCAGAATCTTGTTAGCTTTCTCTTGTCAACAATATATTTTAAAGTAGGTCCTTCCTGAGCAAACTATTGCAAGACCAGGAAGGAATTCAAAGAGCAAAGAGTTTTCATCAGATAGCAAGCAGCATTTGTGCTTTCACACAACTCCAGAGTCCAGAGTCTTATGGAATTGACAGGGGAAAGTTTGCTGGCCTGTATTCTTGTTCTCTGGTGCTTTCTAGCTGAAGCATCTAAAACCCTACAAAACATTGGCTAGTTACCAACTACAGAATCAGACATCTGGGCACCAGATGTCTATAACATTATATCCAGCTGTGTTACTGCTGCTACATCTGCAAACCACAGCATATGTCAGTTGCTATTGTAAGAGTATTTTGAGAACAGAAGGCTTATGAAAGAAAACCCTGAAGCAGAAGTAGCAAAGTGTGCATTTTACGTGTGCATAGATGTTTCCTTCATGTTGGTAGTTTAGAACACTCTGTTTGCTTTCCAGTAAATTTGGACCAAGTTAGGTAGGGAAGTCATAGATTAAGGCATCAGTCCTTTGTCTTTGGAGTCAACGAGCTACTTTGTGCATTATAATTTACACATTTGGCACTTGGGTTTGGCACATGTATTTCAGTGATATGGGGAGTAGAAAGAAGAAATGTGGCCAATGCCACACCCACCACCTTTGGGTTCCACAGTTCTATACAGTGTTTGATGCAGCAGTGTGAAGTGGGCCTCACTAAGGCTTCAAAAATGCATTGAAATGTCTGACCGAACCCAAAGAGTACTCATTAATGGTTCCTCATCATCCTGGAAAAATTGGCAAGTGGGGGTGCCGCAGGGTTCTGTCCTGGGCCCGTTGTTGTTCAACATCTTTATAAATGTCTTGAATGAAGGAATCAGAATTCAAAATGACCTTAACAGGTTGGAGAACTAGGCACAAGCTAACAAACTGAATTTCAATAGGGACAGATGTAAGGTTCTGCACTTAGGCAGGAAGAACCAGATGCACAAATATAGGGTGGGGAACACCTGGCTTACTAACAGCACATGTGAAAAGGATCTAGGGGTCTTGGTGGACCGCAAGCTTAACATGGGTCAACAGTGTGATGCAGCAGCAGCAGCAAAAAAAAAAAAAAAAAAGCTAATGCAATCTTAAGCTCCATCAGCAGAAGTATTACTTCCCAGATCAAGGGAAATAATAATACCACTCTATTCTGCCTTAGACCACACTAGGAATACTGTGTCTGATTCTGGGCACCACAATTTAAGAAGGATGTTGACAAGCTAGAATGTGTGCAGAGGAGGGCAGCCAAGATGAGCGAGGGTCTGGAAACAAAGTATTACAAGGAGCAGATGAAGGAGCTGGGTATGTTTAGCCTGGAAAAGAGGAGACTGAGAAGAGATACGATAGCCATCTTCAAATATCTTAAGGGCTGTCACATGGAGGAGGGAGCATGCTTGTTTTTACCTGCTCTTCAGGTTGCAAGAAAGGAGATTCCAACTAAGCATATGGAAAAACTTTCTGACAGCAAGAGCTGTTCAGCAGTGGAACAGACTCCTACGAGAGGTGGTGGACTCTCCTTCCTTGGAGGTTTTTAAACAGAGGTCAGATAGCCATCTGTCATGGATGCTTTAGCTGAGATCCCTGCATTGCAGGGGTTGGACTAGGCTGGACCAAGGTCACTTCCAATGCTAGGATTCTATGATTCAACATAGTGGGACTCGTTTCCAATTAAACATACATTGGTTTCCATTACATTTAGGGCAGGTCCCAGTCCTAGAGAAGTACATTTAAACTTTGCTGGTTTCAATGAGAAAGTTACAGATGTTGAAATCCATGCACTCAGACTTTTATGTGGCTGTCACCCCTTAACTGAGACCTTTAAAATAGATCACAAATGTTAACCTAACCTGTAACCCTTACAGAGAGAGACTGTGGTACGGAGGGCATGGCACTCTTCACATACTCAAAGTCACATTTGATATGTTTTCATCCTATTTCTCAGACATGAACCCTGTTCATAATAAGGTCAAATATAAATGGATTATTCTATAAATAAGTTATTCCTCCTCTTGGCTTCATTCTCATCCTTCCATTCTGCCCCTTCCTCATAGCATTAACCAGGATATCAGATATGACTTGTCCACACATTTGCCTGTTCTGACATTGTCAAAAAACAGACGAGCCTCATGGAAAAGAGCAGACATAAACAAGATAAAGGAAGCTTATTTTCTCAGGCCTAAATCATAGGGATTGTTATCTGAACTCTGAACTTAGTTTGCATCTCGCTAATAAAGGGAAAACATGATGAAACATTTTTGTGTCCAGTCCAAGACGTTTAGTAAGAAACAACGATCTATAGCCAAAAAGTAGTCAGGTTTTTGAACCGGAACTAAGAACCCCCACTCAAAATCATAGTATGTTCTAGAAAGGAATATCTGAAATCTCATGGTGTACAGTGATCTCAAAAAGGAAGTAACTGGGCTTTCAGAAAGTGTTTTGCATTCTCTAAACTGTTTGTTTGTTCCTTCATTCCATTTACAGGCCATCTTTCATCAATAAAGATCACAGCATGGTTTACAATGCATAATGAAAACAATATCATACAATTAATATCGATAAAATCATTCAAAGAAAATACATTAGAGGCAAGAATGATTAACTCCCAATAACAAAGACAATCGGTTGGTTCAAGGTGTCCCAGAAACCTGGGACAGTCACCCAATCATCCATTGCCTTAGCATTTTGAGCTGACAATTAAAACTGCACACAGAAGGTGATTGATGCCTTTCGAGGGCATCCATAATTGTGGTACTATTACAAAAAAGGTCACTGCATCATGGGCATTGGCCACCAACAGGACCACAATGAGGGCATCTCCTGCATATCTCAAAGACTGGGTCAGTAGATAGAGGGTGAGGTGTCCCCCAAGTCATGCAGAGCTTTATTAGTTTAGATTTAATACATTGAATTGTGCATGGCCATCTGTGGAGGGTTAAATCAGCACCTGGAAAATAATGACTAGGCATTTCTCTTGCTCAGTGCTCATCTGAAACAGGTATTTTTTAGACTGAGGAGAAACATGTGAGTGGTTGCACACTTTCTCTTCTGTCGGACTCACCAGCCTCCACCTCTTGGATGAGTAGTAAGTGCACATCTGTTCGTGGGAGGGAGAAAACAAAGAAAGAGAAAAGGAGAAGTTGATATTCTGTAGGCTTGCCCTACCCGTGCTTGGTTGCTTCCCTTGTGAAGTGAAGAGCTCTCGCTCACAGTTTAGGGCTGTGCCAAAACTAGTCCTCCAATTTTTCACGTTTCCTTCTGCCATGGTGGTAGACTGAAAGTGAGCACACTCAGAAAGCCCCTAAGCCATCTATCTCAAAAGTAAGGGACTGCAATGAAAAATGCATATTCATAAGAATTCTACCTATATTCCCCCCCCCCCCACACACACACATAATTTTCAAATGCAATTTCTTTTCTCATTAATTGATGGAGAGTGGTTTGGGAAGAAATGCAGGAGGAAATTTCAGCACAGCACTTGGAATTAAAAGGCACTTCTAGGCTCTAGGTGTATGAAGCAGTGATGTGCTTGGTTTGTTAGAGGTATGCCCATGATGCAAATGAAGATGTAAAATACTTTGGCAATCTGATCCAAAGTTCTGTGGATGTTCCAATGCACACATAGTAAGAAATGGGATACAAATATGAAACTTCTTCTGTCATTGATATATGCTGTCAGGGTATCTACTGGAACATCACATGTGAATCAAAGCTCCATACTGATATTTATATATATGTATGACATAGATGTTGTTTTCATGCAGCAGAGTTTTTGTTTTGTTTTTTGTCCTGCAAATATTTCTCTTTTTTAATTTTATATTTGAAATACTGTCTGTGTGTGTGTGTGTGTGTGTGTGTGTGTGTGTGTGTGTGTTAATCCCCCTCCTTGTTTACCTCATATATAAAAGCCATTTAAGGCCAAAATTGGAAGCAGAAGATTTTACTGTAAAGGGAACAAGGAAATTGATTTATTCCACTATTGCTGTGTTCCAATTCAGGTTTCAAAATACCTATTATATACAAGAGCTCTTCTATGGCTTTCAAGCTTTATCACTGCATTTTTCATATCAGCCCTATCAGTCACTGTTGCCTTTCTGTGCTCCCTGTCATTCGTTTTGACATCTTCTGCAAACAAGAGGAGGTGGAGTCATGCTCAAGTTTTTCTCTATTGCTGACAAATGTTGCTGCTTTGATATGACAGGTGTCTAAGGCCTGGGCACTACTAGGCTTTCATTTGTAACATGCTTGAGAAAATAGGGAATCAGTGTCCAGCACTATGTGAGAAGCAGAATCGCGGTTTCAGATAAAAGAAAAGGATCTGATACTGTACAAACATATTCAAGAGAGACTTTTTAAAAACGTTTTTCAAAAGCCAATGACGTAAATGTACAGAAAGGCCCATGGATATTATAAAAAAGCCCTTCCTACATTATCTCGGTCCAACATACAAGAATGGTTAAGCACTTTCAAGTCCCTCTGAAATAAATGCGTAAATATATTCCGCTTCACTGCAACAGTGTCTCAGCTACACAGCTGCAAATAAATGTGTTGTAAAACGCAATATACAAATGTGACACCAGATGACGACAGTGAGCTAAAAAAATTCAAAATTCAATGTCTTCTTCAAAAGTTTTTTTTAAAAAGCATTTTCACAGTGTTTTCTATATGTGCGTAGATTCCACCCAAGTGCAGTGATTTACTTTACATGCAGGAGTGGGCAGCAGCCATCCATTAATATGGAAGAAATGTTTGCCCACTTCAACTGTGTCCAGAATTGCAGCCCATCTACTAGTCTCCTATAGAGCTCAACAGGAACTATTAAGAGAAGATTCAGCACCTAGGTGGATATCTCTGCCCCTTTCATTTTCATTTTCATGATTGTGCCCTGAATTCTGTTCCTTTACTAGGTAGAGTGAGATGGAACCCAGAGACAGAGAGAAAGATCATCCACCTCCTGTACTTCAACAAAAGCATTCAGGAATAATTAATTGGAGGCTAGACTAGTTCAATGCCCTGATCCAGCAACTTCCAGTGTGTACACAAGGTATGCATGAGCTGGGTTGAGCACGTTAATGCAGGCAGCGGGTTGGAAAGTATGACATGGTGAAATGTTTCATCAAATTCTAGAATCAACCAGAGAGTAACCAATCAAATCATAGCCCTCCAGTAGATAGTCAAATTACAACATAACAAAGCTACAAAAGGCCTCTCTAGGCATTACAAAATGTGGGGGATATAGCACACGAGGGCACAGCAGTGAGGACTAGCTCTACACACACACCTCTCTGATTTCTAATGGGAGTGAGTTCCATAAAGATGGGTTTGCTACACTAAAGCCACAACTCCTGATATGTGATGTGCTTCTGATCTTTTGGGAACCACTAATAGTGATCACCTAGATGATCTCAGTGATTGACCTGGGACAGGTGGTCCTTAAGGTCCTTAAAATGAAGTGGTGTGATGAGTCAGTGCATCTGGCTGTTAACCAGAAGGTTGGTGGTTCAAGGCCACCCAGGGATGGCTGTGGACAGGATTCCTGCATTGCAGGGGGCTGGATCATATGACTCTTGATGTTTCTTCCAACACTAAAGGTAAAGGTAAAGGTACCCCTGCCCGTACGGGCCAGTCTTGACAGACTCTGGGGTTGTGCGCCCATCTCACTCTATAGGCCGGGGGCCAGCGCTGTCCGGAGACACTTCCGGGTCACGTGGCCAGCGTGACATCGCTGCTCTGGCGAGCCAGAGCCGCACACGGAAACGCCGTTTACCTTCCCGCTAGTAAGCGGTCCCTATTTATCTACTTGCACCCGGGGGTGCTTTCGAACTGCTAGGTTGGCAGGCGCTGGGACCGAGCAACAGGAGCGCACCCTGCCGCGGGGATTCGAACCACCAACCTTCCGATCGGCAAGCCCTAGGCGCTGAGGCTTTTACCCACAGCGCCACCCGCGTCCCTTTCTTCCAACACTACAATTCTACAATTCTATGGGACTGCAGAAACAATGGCTAGCGTGGATAAGAGATTCTTGCTTCCCAGGCCATTAAGTCCTTCTGAAAACTTCTGCTGGTTTCCAGCTAATTGTCCATGAACAGTAAAAGAACGGTTTGTGATTATGTAAATACTAAAATGGAATTACTCTGAAGTTTTCCCATGTCTCTTACAGAGATTTTCACAGTCTATGCTAAGCAAACTACTCTCATAACCTGCTATGTGTGGCATTCTGTATAATAACTGTCATAGGTCACTTGCTGGAGGTTCTGCTTGTCTAATACATTAGTGTGATGTTGCTGCAATTTTATGGGTTTTGTTTTAAATTGTGATACATGTCCCTCCTTGTCTTTACCCCTTTTATTCTCCCCCCTCCATGCGATAGCACAGTCTTATCTGTTAAGATTAGCATCATGCCCTTGTAATTCCATAGACTTGTTATATACATGCCATTTTCCTTTAACACATTTGCTAGAAGGGCAAGTCCTAGTTTGTAGGGAGTATCACTTATTCTGAACTACCAAAAAATAATTTATTTGGTCAAAGATTCACCCCCCTCTTCTCCATCAAAGACAATGAGGTAAAAATGAATGGCAATCTCTCTCTTTCCCCTCCACTCCAATTCTGGGCTAATGTACAGACAGATCAGCCCGAAATCCTTAAAACCGATGTGAATTATTCAGTCTTAGATTCACAAAAGGCCCGGGATGTTTTCCTGCCTGAGATGTAAGGCAAGATGGCACCTCCATCTATAAATTTGCAATATAAAAACTGATCAGATTAGCAGCTGAACCTTATTGCAAAAGTGGCAATGGGACGGCATCGTCCTAAGGGTGGCAGAGTGGCTTACCGGGTGCATATGTAGGCTGTGTAGCCCACACAGTTCCTTCCACCAACATCTGGATGCCATTGCCTAGCATCCGCCACCTGAGTCAGTTGCTGCACTCTGCCCCATGCTCTGCAAGCAGGCTTAAGCATGCACACCTCTAGCCGAGTAGGGAATCACATGTGCAAATCACAGAACCATAGAAGGGACCTAGTCAGATCTCCTGCAATGCAGGAATCAAATGGGTTTCTTGGTGTTCAGTTCTCCAAGCCAGCGGCGTAGCGTGGGTTGTCAGCACCTGGGGCAAGGCAAGTGATTTGCGCCCCCTAACCCGTGGATTTGCGCCCCCTAACCTGTGGATTTGCGCCCCCTAACCCGTGGATTTGCCCTAACCCCAGATGTTGTGCCCGGTGCGGCCGGCCCCCCCTGCACCCCCCACGCTACGCCACTGCTCCAAGCGCAAGGCAACAGCCAGGAATCTGGAACCCCACCAGCCAGCTAGTCAGGAAGTGGGATGAGGGAGCTGTGGATCTGAATAGCCTGTGCATGCAGTGTTCACAGCCAGCTGGTTTCATACATTCTTTTAGAATTTCATTCATTCTTTTAGAAATAAACCTTAGGTTCCAATCCTAGGAGTTACTGCACTTTGTCACTCAGTCCTAGGACCACTGCAAGGAATGGCTTGCCCTTTGATGATGGCACTGAGCACTGGACAGTCTTCAGCTATATTGTGTTTGTGGTGCCAGCTGTACTGTGGTAGGGCCACCGTAATGACTTGATGCAGAAGGAAACAGTGACACTTCCTCCCATTTCCATATTTTACATGGTAGCGGGCAGGACTCCAAAGACAGGTCCTGGCCAGATAGCTCTTTCTGACTCCCCAGATCATGTGATTCTGCTTTGGCTGCAGCAGTGCAACCGTTCCTTGGAAACCATGCCCACCTGTGAGGGGTTTGTAGTCAAATCACAAATGCATGTTTTGCTAGACAAGAACAGGGCTAGTACACAGAGAGTTCTTAAGCTTCCTAGAGAGGACCCTCTGTGTGTGGTCACTTCCTTTGCCTTCTCTGGGCGGGAATTCTGAAACAAAGGAGACAATCCTTTATATTTCCTTCTGCCTGTGAGAAGACTCTCTCCTTCTGCCATGCCTCCAAGCTGACAAGACATGCATGGCTAAAGCTCCTGGTTTCAGCCATATTAGCTAAGACTACTAACTTTTATTTTACTACAAAAAAAAATTCCTTCCAGTAGCACCTTAAAGACCAACTAAGTTAGTTCTTGGTATGAGCTTTCGTGTGCATGCACACTTCTTCAGATACTTTAATTTTACTGTAACTTAGAAGTTACAGAGTGGCTGGCGCAATCTAGCCAGATGGGTGGGCTATAAATAAAAAAAACTATTAGTATAAATATTATTATTGTAAGTGTTTTTCTGCACATGACTTTGTTGTATTTGCTGCCCGCATTGATATGTAAGTAAACCTTTTTACTCTTTATCTTATTAAAAACACGTGGTTCATTATCTGCAATGGAGCTGAAGAGGGGAAAGTCAACAGACCACAAATAAAAGGGGGTAAAAAGATAAAACTCCCTAATTCCTAAGCTTTAATAAATTGCAAAACTTCTAAGTGTTTTATACTGCTAAGAAGGCTACAGCCAGATTACTTTTGTATTTCTCCCATACACATGGGGTAGGAGGTGTGTGTGTGTGTGTGTAGCTTCCAAACGTCACACAACATATTTTCTTATCTTGTACAATGTTTTGGACTTCCATCAACCACATCTGAAGATTATTCAATCTTTATCACTTAATCTACATTTCATTAATTTCGCTATTACAGTGGTACCTCCGGTTACATACGCTTCAGGTTAAAGACTCTACTAACCCAGAAATAGTACCTCAGGTTAAGAACTTTGCTTCAGGAAGAGAACAGAAATCATGCTCTGGTGGCGCAGCAGCAGCAGGAGGCCCCATTAGCTAAAGTGGTCTTCAGGTTAAGAACAGTTTCAGGTTGGACTCTGAAACGAATTAAGTAATTAACCTGAGGTACCACTGTACTTTTAATACTCCTTCACTAATAATTCTCTTCATACCTTTCTCTGCAATATTTTGCATAGTCCTCCTTACAAAACTTTTTGTAAACCTACTAGCGTAATCTGTTGATTACAATTGCTTTTCAAATAATTCATGTATTCAGTCCTCTGAGAATCTCTGGTCCTGCAGGTTTCAGATTCTTCCTGTCATCTTGTCTAATTCTGCATAGTCCATTAATTTCGTCTGCCATTCTTCTTTCATCGGTAGTTCTTCTTGTTTCCATTTCTGTGCCAACAATACTTTTGCTGTTGTTGTTGCATATAAAAACAGTTTATTGTCCTGTCTATTAATGCCCCCACTTACAATGCCAAGTAAAAATGCTTCTGGTTTTTTAATAAATGGATATTTCAACATCTTTTTCATCTCATTATATATCATTTCCCAGAAGCTTTTCACTTCCTTACATTCCCACCACGTGTGATAAAAAGATTCTTCTTTTTCTTTACATTTCTGACATTTATTACTTGTTTTATACATTTTAGCTAATTTCACTGGTGTAATATATCATCTGTACATCGTTTTCATCACATTTTCTTTCAAAGCATTGCATGCCATAAATTTTATTCCTTCTTTCCACAGTTTTTCCCAATCTTTTAACTGTATATTATACCCAAAATCCTTGGCCCAGTGTATCATAACCAACTTTACTTCTTCAGCTTTCAAATGCCCTTTCCCACAACCTTTGCACACCTGACATTATATGTGACATCAGGTTTGGGGCAGGTATGGACACAGGTATGAAAGAACAATTGGGAGCTTAAAGTTGAACTCTCTATTGTACCTGTTGAACTCCCTAGTGCAATCAGGCAGGGTGGAGGAATCACTTTGCATTCAAAATGCTTCCACCAAACAGGGCATTTTTTCCTTGCAAAGGAGAAAATAACACTCTGCTTGGGGGAGGTATTTTGAATCCAAAGTGCTTCTTCTACAGATGGAGAAATGCTGTTTTTAAACATGGCAATGCAGAGGAGAAATTATTTGAATCCAAAGAGCTTCTCCCCCCAAATGGGCTTCAAGTGGACTTCCTGTAACCACTGATCAACAGATCAGCAGTTACAGCAAGTTCCTTTGAAGGTGATCCTACCCAATTGTCAGAGTTGACCTATGAAGGAAAGGGTGACTATCAATACAGCCCACCCACTGGATTCAGTTCTCCACCCCCAATTGATTGGAAATCCCAAACCACTGAAAATTCTGCCCTGCTTTAAGGGACAACTTTGCACATGAGTTGCCAAGCGCAGCCAGTACCATTAAAGAACTCTTGGCTAAAAAATTCACAACTACAGTTTTGCCATTTCTGATTCTCCAAGTGATGCTGGAGACAAGCAGATGTGGCATGATAAGTAAATATTTATAATCTCTTTTATACTTCACTTGGTGAATACACAGCATATTCTGGGATATCATCCAATAGCGTTTCCCCTCTTTTTTTAAATAGAAAGATTTTTAAAAGGCAAGGAGAATGTCTTGAACCTAACACTATTTTAATGTGTTTTTAAAATAATGCCGAATCTATGGATTATTATACAGATATTTTCGTTGGCTGCTTTTCTGTGCAAAGGAGACAAACTAGAGGGAAAACACCTAACACGGGTCACAAAATTACATTGCAATGGAACATTCGCTGATTAAAGGCTTGATCTCAGCAGCTGTGCTACTAAGTACGAGAGAATGACAAAGTCACCCAATGAAGGAGGACTCTAGAGGATCAACCCCTGGGGCCTCTGTGCTTGTGTTCAAATACTGGGGAAGAGGGAAACAAATCAAACTAAATGATTGACCTGCCACTGAAAGCTCAGGTAGACAGAAAGTGCCATAAAGAAGGAAGGCAAAACAAATCAACATTTCTTAATTCTCTAGCTGCAAGTGATATAATTGAGTCACAGTTGCACAATTTTGCTCACATAACGTTTGTCTTGTGATCATCACTGGTTGAATAGGTTTTTCAGGTTTCAAACACTACACAAAACCTGCAGAACCTGTTTGAGCAGAGGTCATAATGGGGCCAAAGAAGGGAATGTATGCCCCTAGTTGATTTTTATGGGCGTGGCAAATACATTACCCAGATAGAGCACCGCACTTTGCTTTCAAGGCTCTGGTTGCAGTAATACAGCTGAATATTTCTACTCCGAGGAGATCAAGTTCTGCCACAGTTTCTCTCAGAAAATTATCTTCTGAGGACGTTAGTCTTGAATGAAACTCTGCTCTCAGTTCATATTGTTGGATGAGAGAAGCAATGGGCTACGGGAGAAGGAGCAGGGGCCAAGACCTTAAATGAAACTGTAAAAATGTAAACAACTAGAGGCTGCAGCTCTGCTCACTTCACTCTCCAACTCCTACTAGCTGCATAACACCTTTCTAGCAAAGCCACCCAGCCACTCCATTTACTCCTTGCCCAAACCCCCCGACATTCATTATTTATTTGTTTTATTGCATTTATCTACAACATTTTCTTCCAAGGAGCTCAAGGTGGTTGCCATGGTTCTCCCCCTCCTCTCCCCCTCCCCACAACAACCCTGTGAGGCAAGTTAGGCTAAGAGGTAGAGGTAGCGACTAGCCCAAGGTCACCCAATGAGCTTCATGGCTGAGTAGGGCTTTGAACCCTGACTTCTCAGGTCATAGCCCAACACTCTAACCATTACGCCACACTGGTTTCCTCCTCACCAAAGCCATCCATCCCCTCCAATTATACTTTGCAAAACCCAGCCCTCCCTTTAGACCTCTTCAAAACTCCACGGTTTGCCTGGGCTGCTCACTCGCCAGCTGCTTGTCCACGTGTTAGCCTGGAGCACTCACCTAGCCGCCTCCATTTCCAGTTTCCTCCTTCTCACCCTCCAGTGCTACTGCATAGCCCAGCAGCTCTGAGAGCCTAGCTTCTCGTTGTTCAGTAGTTTGCAGTGCCACCTGTTGGTGGCTCCATAAACTGCAGCATGATGACATTCATATCTTTATTATATATCAGATATGATCCACAGTTCTCACCATGTTTATCTGTTGCAAGGAAAACAACATAAATTCTTGTGCACCATAAAAACTAACAGACTTTAAGGTACCACAAGACTTCAAATTATAATTGGTCAAAGCCACATGGGCACCAAGCCATATAGGTACTACCACTAAACATACAAGACATACCATGAGGAACTCATGCTAGAGGAATACGCCGTAGCTCAGTGGCAGAGTATATGTTTCACATGCAAAAGGTCCCAGGTTCAGTCCTTGACATCTCCCGGTAGCGCTTGGAGGAACTCCCTAAAATGCTGGAGAGTCACTGCTAAGTCGGTGTCAGTAAGACTGAGCTAGATTAACCAGTATAAGGCAGCTTCATATGTTCTCATGGAACTAGGCTGTCCATTTCACAAGAATAATGTGAACACTAGTGGGAGCCAGTGAGAATTTGGTGCAAATGGGACCTTTGTGCATCCTATTTCCATGAAGGTATCCATTCTAATGCAAATTTGCCAATGCACTTTGATATACCGGTAAGCACAATCTTCTCTAGTTATAATCCACCATGTTCTTATAGGTTTTGTCTTGTTCTCTAAAAGCTAGGCACTGATTGCAAGTGTGCTTCCCTCTAAAATAGCATGACTCCCTTTCTGATGTTCTCTGTACATATGCTTGCAATCCCCCCCCCCCAATCTCTCTCTCTCTCCCTCCCTTCCAAGTTTCTTTCATGTTCTCCATTGGTTTTTCTGTTTCTCTTGCTTTAGCTACTGGTCTTAAGGAATGTCAGTGTTTCATGATTGTCTTGTGGTTTGGCTTTCTCTATCTGGTTTCGCATTCAGTTCTAGCCACTAAACGGGCTGGCATTGCCTGCTAGGTTTTTACATAGCACTGCAAAGTGGAAAAACTAGTTCTATCCAGCTTCCCTTGTTAGAGATGAGCCGGCTGTTAAATGCTTTTCCAGAATTCTAGCACGAATGCTGGATTTAATTGTGACCACATATCCAAATGTTCTAAGGGTTTTTTAAAAATGTATGGAAAACAATAGGCTTGCCACTGAAAGTCATACAATGTATTAACATATTCACATTCACGTCCAGTGATATCAGATCTTAGCATGATGGCAATGAACACTGGAAAAGTGACATAAACAACATATACTGGGGAGGGAGGCATCTGAAATGTGGGGATTATCAAGTACACAGACACAAGTACTGTACTGACCTACCTGTGAGATGTAATCTACTGGGAGCAGTCAAGTACAACATTGTTTTGCTAGAGTGGTCATGCAGGGGATGTTGGTTCAGCCAGCCGAACTTCCTGTTACACCTGGCTGGTGCATCCTTCCTTGCATGTGACTGGTAGGTGGGCGAGACCTTTCTAGACCTGGTAAAAGGTTGTCACGCAGCCACCTCCATCTCTTTGACCTTCTTTTTCGTCCTACGAACTTCCTGATTCACCTGGACTGTACTGCTTGCTACCAGCCAGCAGTCGCCCAGCTTATCTCCCATATGGGGTAAACCTGTTTGTACATGTTTGTAACTTTAAGCCTAAAGCTTGCCTTCAGGAATCACACTGTGCTCTGCCTGATCTTGAGTAAAACTACTTTTTGTTACTTATGAATAAGACTGTTGTGTCTTTATTCTTTTATGAGGGATCAAAGGGATCTTACCAGGAATAATAGAACATAAATGGCCTTGGTCCAGTATACCTGAAGGAGCATCTTCACCCCCATCGTTGTGCCCGGACACTGAGGTCCAGTGCCAAGGGCCTTCTGGCGGTTCCCTCACTGCGAGAAGCGAAGTTACAGGGAACCAGGCAGAGGGCCTTCTCGGTATTGGCACCCACCCTGTGGAACGCCCTCCCACCAGATGTCAAAGAGAAAAACAACTACCAGGCTTTTAGAAGACATCTGAAGGCAGCCCTGTTTAGGGAAGCTTTTAATGTTTAATAGACTACTGTATTTTAATATTTTGTTGGAAGCTGCTGGGGAAACCCAGCCAGATGGGTGGGGTATAAATAATAAATTATTATTATTATTATATCTCAATCTGGGCAAGCCAGATTGAGTTGCTTGTTGTCTTAAGAGACTCACATGACTTTGCAACCAGCTTTCTGCTGTGTAAGAAGGGGAATGTAACTCGGCTATATAAAGGAACTTGCTAGCGTGAGTTTGGAAGGATATTAATAATCAATATATCCTTTCCTGCCACCCTCAACATTCCCACACTACCTTGGCTAGGAGTAGTGAATTCAGATACTCAAGCAACCTGGATATCTAGGTTTGGAGAGAAAGGGAGTTCTTCAGACTGGAACAGAAATTACACATTTCACAAACGCACAAATCCAGAAAAAGCAATCTGTGCACAAAAGCAAGCTCTGGATTCCTCCCATTTTCCATAGGAGGGCCGCGTGGAGGATGTGATCTCCCCTGCAGTGTGGAAGGATCCGGGCAATTCATTTATGGGGAAGAGCTCAGTGGAAGTGTGCATACTTTGTGTGCAAAAGGTTCCAGGTTCAACGGCTGGGCTGGGAAAGACTGAAATCTTGGAGAGCTACTTCCAGTCAGTGCGATCCTTGGTCCATGTAGCTCAGTGTTTGACTAGCTCACCTGAGCTCATTGTCTAGCTCTCTGAAGGCAGCACTCAGCTAAATGGACCAAGGATCTGACTTGCTATGTTTTTGAATTGTGTATACATTCTGAAGCCGCCCCAGTTATTGCTTATCTGGTGGGGTAGGGCTCTGAATTATGACTCTTCTCCCACCTCCCACAGCCCCATCCCACTAGCCAACCCACAGCCCCATCCCACTAGCCAACCATCTTGGTGGATCAAACCAGCAATGATAATAATTTATTCAGCCTAGCCTCCGGGGGCCTCAGGACTGAGGACTTTTTTATATATAATCATCCTAAACATTTTCAAGCTATCAGTAGCAATATGACACTTGTGCATACGATCGTGCTCTCCTCCCCATGTCCCAAGTCGGTAAATGCATGTTTGCATTTCTCCCCCTTAATAACAAGTTTGATCCCTCGGCTGCTGGCAATTGGTCATTGAAAAAAAATCTCCTGACATAAAGAAGGTATCTGCAAGATAAAGTTGTACAAGGGATGATTAGCGGCACTTAAGTTTCCTTTTTGTTGAAAGGAAGAATCCCTGATTGAACAGTGCATTGAATGATATGACAAGCGAGTACTTGATCCCTGTCCAGCTGGAAAGGAATTGTATTCATCAGCAGCTTTTTCAGCTAAGGATGTCTTTATATTTTCACTCTTTGTCTGAGTCTCTCCAGATCCTCCCTTTACTTCATGTCAGCACTATATAGTAGGTATGCCAAGTGGTTTTGAAATTTAAATTACAGTCTCTCTTTCAGATGTTATTGGAAAGAACATGTAATTTATAACCACGTGTTAGAAGTACAGGATGTTCATGGTTCGCTGCCAATTCTTCTTTTGTAAAGTTAATAAAACTTTTCATAAAACACTTACATACTTGTATATTTCATGGTAAAGATTTTTTTTTTCTATCTCAGAGGCTAATGTAAAGATTTATTAAAACCATTCTTGTTAAGGGGAGTGTCAATAGTCTGCAGCTGAGTATAATTTCGCATTCCCACTAGATGACGGTCTGACTGAAAAAAAATGACAGTAACAGCTTTGTTGATTTAGCGCTAAAAATACAAAAAAGATACTTTCAAATGATAGAAAGCTCCTGATGCTCAGAAAGTGTGCTGCTGAAATGCACTGGAGGCCCAGCAGTAGTCACAGTGAAATTCTTGCAAGCTCTATAAACTTTGCTGCCCGTTCCACCACTAGGCTAAGACTCAGAAAACTGGCAAAAGAACTCAGACCTGTGCTGGCTGGTGCCTGTCAGCAATGGTAGGACAGAAGGCAGAGTGACCAACAGGTGGAGCCAGAGCCAATGGCCAGCAAATCTAACTAATCCTGGTGTGGTCCCCCCCCCCCCCCCGCCCTTCTTCCTTCCTGCAGAGTTCTATAAGAACAACACTGAGACTAAGGTGGAGGAAGCTGACGGGGGTTGCAGGCAGGTAGGGTTTTAGCGAGGTGTCTTGTTTGCCCTCCTGAACTAGCTGCCACTTGGGCTGGGGGTTGATTGATGGCAGATAATGGCTGGTAGGACACTTCTGTCCCAGACAGCATTCTAATTAGACAGTTCGACTCCTTAGAATTTGGGGATGTTCGAATTGGTGTCCCTGGGAGCAAGCTAGGGATGTGTGGTTTTAGTTCCAGCAATGCTGGTGGAAAGGGATGAGCCTCTACACCAAAATGCATTTTAAATGGCTCTCCCTTCATACCTGTATTTAATAAAACTAAAATAGAGGGAATGGGAACTGCCCACTATTTTTCCATCCTTAAGTTCAGTTCACCACAATACTGTTATCAGTGGTGCATTTTTTTATAAAAAAAATTCCCATGGAAATTCATCAGTATTTTAGTCCACCTGGCTTCTATCACACTCCCTTTTTTGTCTGAATTTTTGCCTAATAAAATGGACGTATGTTGTTTTTGCAAATATATGCATTTTATGCACACTTTTCTCTAACATTTGCATCTTTGTACACATTATTTGGTTGTAGAACGAAATTGCAAACTTTGGAAAAGTGTGGATTTCAAATGTTTGCTATGCTTGAATTTGTGCCTTGTTTGAGGAAGTGAGAATTGGTTACATCCATATTAAAATGTGTTTTTGAGTGGTGGTTGTCTAGGCAGAGGTTTCCCCCCAGTTCTGCTCCTTGAGATCCTTTTACATAGAAGAGCCATGGATTGAACCGGGGTCTTCTGCAATGGAGGACTGACTCAAGATATAACTGAAGGGAAATTGAAAGCAAGAAGAATAAGAGAAAAAGACTGCAGAGTGCTAGGAAGTGTCACATGCACCCCTAAAATGATTGCCCCAATGAAAATAAAATAAACCATATGCACTCAGTCACATAGACTAATACACATAAAAAAACCAATGGCAATGGAGGGAGAAGAGAGACTAGTTAGTAAATCCAAATACATCAGATCATTTCATAAATCTGGATGACTCACAGCTGAATGGGTGAACAATCCCAATTAAAAATCATTGAAGGGGTTTTGACCTGTGATGGCTCATTCACACATCCAAGTCTGCACTTGATGCTACAGTCACCAGCTTAGGAATGTGAATGTGTGAACCGCTTGGAATGCATCCTGCTCAAATCTGAGGCAATGAATCATGGTGCATGAATGTGACTAGTACAGACAACAGATGTTTTGTTGTTGGAAATGATAATAGGATTTGGGGACACTTGCATGTCAAACTTGATCATGTTACTCCAATTCATCCTCCCTGTGTGAATAAATAAGAGCATAGAGCCTTAGAGACTCAATTAGTGAGCATAAATATAATGAGGAGGTAACTACACAAAGAGACTCAAAAAGAAACTAGTTGAAAATAGAATATGTTTTGAGACAGTGCTGAGTTACTGCTGCTTCCTGACCTAAATTGGCCACAAATTACTAGTCTTAAATGGAAATGTAATGCTTCTTGAAATGGAATTGTGTAATTCGGCTTCTGACACACTTTGGGAATCATTCTACTCTTTTTCTGTTCGGAGTCCTTTGTTAATGGATAGGAATAAAGCCCTGAGCTACTGGACCCAAAGGAAAGGCGCTCTCCTTCCACACATTGGAGGAAAATGCAAAACGAGTCCTTTGCACAGAAATGTAAAGTTGATCTGCATGGTGGGCTACAAGGAAGAAGGGTTTGGAAATCATCTCTCACTGGCAACCAGTGATGTTTGAGTTCTCCATGCAATAAGGCTAGCATGCATGCAAAAGTGTAGCAATTTTTGCATGTGTAAAAAGCATTTTTGGAAGCTTTCACAAAGAGGCTATTCTAGGGGTGTGCATCAACTCCAATACTCAGCTTAGAAGAAGAAGAAAAACCTTTTGCATTTAAAACAGTCTGATTTAGCTCAGGCCACTTTGGAGCTGCCTGATCCAACTTGAGGGTCCAAGTCTTCTTTGTTCTCTCTTCTCCATTGACTGTTGGGAAATTAAAAACGTGGCCGTTCCATGTCTCTCTCTGGGTGTTATCTCTCTCCCCCCCCCCCCAGTACTAATAATAGTCCCTCCACAGTGGATAAAGCCAGCCAAATTAATAATGTTTTATTCTGAAATGTTTAAGATAATTTTTGCTGTTGTTAACTTTAATGCTTTAAATGTGCATTCTGTAGCTGGCCTCCTTGGTAATGTATTTATTTTTGAAATATTTAAGAGAATATTTTTGTTTCCTGTTAAAGCATTCCTGCTTTGAATGTGTATATTATATTTGGCATTTATTCTGCATTGTTTAATTGGATGTCCTAATGTAGGTTGTAAACCGCTTTGAGGTTTTTTTCTTAAAAATATAAAGTGGTATAGAAATGAAATGATGATGATGATGATGATAAAAGCAAAATTGTATTTCTTCCTGCTGCAAAGATGCTCTTTTTTATTTCTTGTACTTTCTCAGCTTGACTACTATAATTTTCTTCTTTGCCCCTTTCCCAGAGTCACTTTCTGTCCTCCATTCTTAACTCTGCAGGTCATTTATTTTATTCATTATCTTATCACACACACCCCTTCATTGGCTTCTGATTGATTTTAGAACCTTCAGCACTTCTTGGAATAGGCTAGCTATAATGTCACCTCTTGGTCAACTTTTCTCTAAACTAAGAATTCCAAAATGCTTTCTTCCTAGGGAGTCGTTCCATCCCCTTGACCATTTTGGTCACGCCTTCCCAACTCTACAATATCCTTTCTGAGGTGAGGCAACCAGAACTGAACACAATATTCCAAAAGCAGTCACACCACAGATTTGCATAGCAGCATTATGATATCAGCAGCTTTATTGTGGAACAGTTGCCGGACGGGGGTGCGGGGGTAGCATAATGTTTCTGTAAAAAATACAGTGATGACATGAATATGTTCCTTGGAGGTATTAAGGAATACATAGGGATAAAGCATTGTACCTAGAGACGCCTAAAAGTGGCAAGCTATTGATTTCATGGAGCCAGAATGCCACGAAATGAGTCTGTTTGTATGCTTAAAGCAATGAACATGCAAGTTCAATACCCACTGAACCATGTCTGCCTATTCTATTAATATGCTTACCAGCTCTGTGATTCAAAAGAGAAGTATCAAATACTCTCTAATTGAGGCCGAATGTGTGAAGTGCAGAGGTCTTCTTTTCCCCTCACAGGGCAATCTCATACATATGTCAGTTCAGTTGTATTTAAAAATTCAGACAAAAAAAATAGCATAAATTGTTTTGTTTTGTTAGAAATTGCATATTAGAAGATTAAAGCACACGCAGACAGCCCTCCTCACTACAATTCATGTCAAAATGATATCAATAATTGCCAGTTTTTAAGTGGCTCAGAAGGTTTCACAGTTTATGCTTTATAGAAAATTGCTTATTGTTGCCTTTGATGTTGACACTATTTAATAGAGATCCCCCCCCCCCCATGAATTGTTTCAACTTGTTGGTGCTGTGTTTACATTAGCAAAGCTTTTGAGAAGCAAGCCATCAACAAATGATATTGGACGATTTAGAAAAGATATAGATTGTATTCCATCACTAGTTTTTAATGGGTGTATGTAATGTGATTTTCAACTGGTCATTTCATTGTGCGTGTTTATATGGTAATCTGCTGCGACTCTAGGGATGGGATGAGTTTGAAGCTCAATCAAACAAACAAACAAATGGCCTATGATGATGGCATTTTAATATGTGGAACACATGAACCATCAAAAATTTCAGTGGTGTAGTTTGATCTTTAAATATGCAGTGTTGTGTACTTTACATTTCATTCACATTTCTAACACTTCCCCCCTTTTAATTTACTGCTGTTCAAAGTGTGGCAAACATTGATTCTATGAGCTTGCAAGGAATGGCCTGAGAGTCCCTGATGGTGCGACGGGGGTTGGCGCTGAACAGCTGTCAATCTGATCAATCTCCTGGAAGGATGCAATCATTCATTTAAAAAGAAGGAGACTGCATGAACACATATTCCAATTGCAAGGATCATATAATTTAGATGAACAAATCAAGTGGTGGAAATGAGCTACCAAATGTCTTCTGGCAATAGTTTGTAAGGGAAATCGTAAAGAAAAAAAGATCTAGGGCCACCGTGACTTTTTATTCTTAGCGCTTGTGCAAAACAATTGAACAGGAGCGGTGGGCCGGGCAATGCTGTGTAGACAGCAGCAACACTACGGCATAGTGAGATTGCTTGGCAGCAGGATAGGGCAGCAGCAATGCCAGGGCAGCACAAGGGCACCAGTAATTCTAAATCTACAGTCCCATAGCTGTGCAGCCGAACCAGCTGCTCCTGTGCAACAAAACATATGCAAATACTATGCAAATCTGCGTCCTCTTTCTCGGGTGGGTCTGGGGGCCCAATTCCTCTACAGTGTACTGGGCCATAAAGTCCTGTTGCCACCCCTTTTGGAGCACCTGACTGCTTTGATATTTTGTGAACCCAGAACCCCATTGAACGAACATTGGTTTTGCTTGGAGCGCTGCCCATTCCAGTAGAACTTTATTTCTCTCCTGGATTTGGCTCTCTGGAAGTTCCTATCTGTAGCTTGAAACATACTGTTGAACAATTCCAACTCCAGATGAACCAAGCTGAGACCTTGCTTTGAACCACCCATCATGCACTCAACCCAGTTGGTATAAGACAAGGGTCTCCTCGTCCTGCTTTTCATCTCCTTGCATGCAGTGGTGGCTCATGTGGGATGTAATCCATTGGTGCAGTCAAACGCAACATTCCTTATTTCCCTAGAGTGGGCACCAGCAGGGCAACATCCAGTCAGTGTAACTTCCTGTTCCACTGGCCTGGAGCTTCCTCCCCCTGCATGTGATCTGGGAGATGGGCATTAAAAAAGCTGAGTCACACAGCCATTTTCTTCGCTTGCAGATTTGTCCTGATCACGTGTCTTGCTCTACTTTTGCTGTCTGCTGGCTCTCAGTCAGCAGCACATGAGTTCAGTCTCCATATGAGATGAACTCACAGTTTCTTTGTGTAACTACCAAGTAAAGTCTACCTTTCAGGGATCAAATTGTGAACTGAAATGTGAGTAAACTTTTTGTTACTTTACTCAGGAAGACTCTTGTTTTATTCTTTTAAGAGGGATTAAAGGGGACACCAGGAATAATCTTAACTAAGAGATTATAACAAATCTGCAAACTAGCTTCCAGCTATATTGAGTGAAATCTGCTCTGCTACATCACTTACTACTTATCCAATATATCCTTTCCTACTATCCTTAACATTCCCACAGCTCATGGGGTGGGTGAGGCAGTGGCAGCCTTGCGCCAGCAGTTCTGCATTCTTCACACCAATAATGGGATGGGGCAAGGTGGTGGTAGTGAGGTTGGAGATGCTCTGGTGTGATGGCCTGGGATTCGGACTCGGAGGCTGAACCTGAGGAATCCCAGCCTGCACAGGAGTCCCCGCCTCCAGAACCAGCTGAGCCGGGGCCGGGGCTTGAGCCTGAAGGGTCCTCACCTGTGCTGGATCCTCAGGTGCAGGCACCAGCTGAGTCTGCTCTGGCTCCTGAGGTGATTGAGGACCCATTCCCTGCAAGTGCTCCACTTTCAGCCCCGTCAGGGGAAGCTGAGGTTGCCTCTGGGTCCGGTAACCCTCCAGCCTCTCCTGAGCTGCAGAGGCTCAGGGCAGAAAGGCGGAGGGAACTAAGTTCCCGCAGGAGGAGTGCTCGCCTCCAGGCAGGAGAGGCGAGTCACCTGTGGACCAGGGTCGCCCTATGCCTCGGGGCAGATAAAAGCCAACCAGCCCCAGTCCCAGATTGTGGGAGCAACATTGTTGGCAGCCTGTTCCTGCCTGCACCCTGTCCTGCTCTTCTGCCAGAGTTCCTGACCTCACCCGACTCCCTGCCTTGGACCCCGCTTCAGCTTTGACGGATAGCCTCCGTACTGCACCCTCAACCTCGGACTAGACTCGGACCTCGCTGCACAGTTAACCCTCGGGACCAGCACATCTGGGTTAGTGACAGTGGCCCTACAGGTGCAGACACTCCTCTGAGGCCCCTGCACCCCCGAGCTCCCCAGATCCTATTGCCTTTGCCACACCCCATCTCCACCCCAGTGAACGCAGTGCCCTGGTGGCCAGACAACACTTCTTCCCTGCTCCCATGAGCCACTATTGCGTGCCTGTACAAATTTCATTCAAACATGTAGATCTACTTCAGGGGACTCTAGCACTTTCTTTATGTTCATAAGATAGCCTGTTCTGATCTTTCATTCTTTTTACCATTCCCACAATTTTACTGAAACTTTTATTTTTATACTATGAATTCTACTCTTCTGGAAGTGTCAGCTACTCGAGCTGCCTTCCAAATCACTTAATTATTTTACAGAAGAAGAAAAAAAGGAAATCCACCAACTGCAAAGGGCTTTACTCTCCGGTAAGTGTGTAGGGGATTGCAGCCTTAGCCTCCCAAATTTGGGATCAAATGTTCCCCTGTCTGAACTTGTTTCTCCACCTCCCACTTTCTCTCACAAAGAAACTCTTGTGCAGGAATTGTCATCAGGGAAAATAGAAGGGGGAAACAGAGAAATCTTTGATCTTTGCAGTCAACCTCTGCAGCAAAAGTGAATGGGAGATCAAACACAAGGTGAAATATATGCTATGATGGGTCACAGGAATCCAATATTCCAATGAAGAAAAAGATCTGCTGGAAATACCACAATTAAAGCAGGGTTCTATGAGTAACAGAAAATTCAGGCACAGATATTTGCTTAATAACCTTGTGATTTCGCACAACTAGGTGTTTTTTTTTAAAAGGCCTATAAGGCGTATATTGTGCAGTGACAAGAAGAAGCTTCTGTTTCTAAGAAACTTTTCAAAAGGAGCCTTTTCACTGCCTCTTAAAAACAGCATTTCAGAAACACCGATGGTAGTTGCCTGCTTTCCATGGAGAAGTTCCTAGGTTCATTCCTGGGGCATCTCTGATTAAAAGGATCTAAGTAAGAAGAAGAGTTTGGATTTGATATCCCGCTTTATCACTCCCCTTCAGGAGTCTCAAAGCGGCTAACATTCTCCTTTCCCTTCCTCCCCCACAACAAACACTCTGTGAGGTGAGTGGGGCTGAGAGACTTCAAGGAAGTGTGACTGGCCCAAGGTCACCCAGCAGCTGCATGTGGAGGAGCGGGAAAGCGAACCCAGTTCACCAGATTACGAGTCTGCCGCTCTTAACCACTACACCACACAGGTTTCTGCCTGAGACTGCAGAGCATAAGAACATAATACCCTGCTGGATCAGGCCAATGGCCCATCTAGCCCAGCATCCTTCTCTCACAATGGCCACCCAGATGCCGATGGGAAGCTCTCAAACAGCACCCTCCGGTGGTTTACAGCAACTGGTAGTTAGAAGCATTACTGCCTCTGACTGTGCAGGCAGAGCAAAGCACATCTTACGTTCTCCTTTAATACAGTATTTCCCCACTGTAGGATAAATATCTAATGCTCCAAAGCTGTTGCCTTTGAGAGCTCGGGTGGTGTAGTGGTTAGACTGGAGAGGCCTGTGTTTATTCCCCACTCTGAAGTCCATTGGGTAATCTTGAGCTAATCACAAAGTTTCCAATTTTTTTAATAGGGGGGAAAATACTGCTCTCCCCCCCAGGAGCTTGTGGTTTTCTTATCTCAAATTTATCATAATAACATAACACTGCTCATTCATAAAAATACATCTAATAAGTAAATGGGATCAGTAAATATTTTTACAATGGAAATCTGAACAATCACTGCTGGTGGTATTTGGCTGTGGTTCTTGTAAAATGTCCAGTTGAGATGAAAAGGTTGTGGATCATATGGATATGATGATTATGGATATGATGATTATGCAAAGCTCTCTTATGTCATCATAGAGACCAGAGGGAAGTGGCCATTCACAGATCTGAATGTATTCCAAAAAAAGGATGTTGTCCAAAAGGCAGAGGGTTATGCTTGTAACAGGAAATAGAATAACTGATGCTAGCAGGATGTGTCCCGGTTTCTGAGTTATAAATCTACCCTGACATGTTGGCAGGATTCCTCATCTTCCCTTTGACATTGTCCCTCTGCAGATTTCTTAATTTTCTCTCTGTTTAAAATTTGTCTCTTTTTCTTGGAAGCCATGTGACTTTACATGACATGAAACAGCGGTGAGAAACTTCTTTGACTTCTCCTTTTGCCCACTTCACTGTGCTGTTGAGAGAAACTTCAGTCCACTTCCTTCAGCTCTCTGATCTGTTAGAAATAGCTAGCGATGAGACCTCTAACCCAGAAGCTGATGGATGTGCCATTTCTATTCCCCATTGGCTTCTACAAAAATTGATCTCTAGATCCATTCTGCAAGAGGGACATGCTTGTGTTCAGAATGGAAATGGCTTGAGGTTGCCTGCAGAAGATTTAGGGAGGAGTGTAGACCATGGCCTGTAACTCATGTGCAAAGTACAGTGGCCAACTTAGGCACTGTCAGAGAAGAGGACAAAAGAAGACATAGAATTGCATAAAGTTAGAAATAATTACTCTAATCTAAATATAATTACAAAACAACCTAGCATAATGGGGAAGACTCTGGCTGAGTGTGCCTGCTCTGTTTTTTAAGTACTAAAAGTTAAAGGGTAATTATTCTTCCTTCTTATGGTTCTTTATCTTTAAACTGAACTTGGAGCAGACAAGACAAACTAGAGGATTCCTTCAAATAGAGGACCCTCCTCTGTAGAACAGGGCACATAGTCACCCTAGCATTTGGCTGCAATATTCTGAAGAGCAAAAAAGAGGACATATTTGTCGACTACTACTTTTAACTATGGATCACTATGACGACTCTACCCATGAAAAAGAGGACATGTCTTGGAAAAAGACGATTATCAGCCTAAAGAGAGCAGTGCAGATTTTAACCACAAATAGTGTGTGTGTGTGATAGTTATGTATATATAAGGATCATCTGTATACCCTGATGCAAAATACCTTGGATTCCAGACTATAATCACCTCCTGTAGGATCCACAGTAGCAGATGCAGAAAATGGATTTTCCTGCACAGGGAAAGAAGACCACACCCAACAATGAGGTAACTCATGGAATCTTCTGCTGTGCTCCCAGTTCACTAGATTGGGGCATTTTATGTGAAATTATTCTATAAATTAAATCAATGGAATGCTGTATTTGGTGTTCAACTGTTAGGGTGTTCAAATGTGCCAAAAATTGTCCCTTTGTAATAATGGCCGCTAAGGATTAGCTATTCATGCACTCCAAACTCCCTTTTCAGTATTACTTAAAGCTCCCTTTTCAATATATGTCTATCAGAAGTCAGACTCACTGGGATGAATGGGATTTGCTCCCTGGTAAGCATAGGGTGGCGCTGTGGGTTAAACCACAGAGCCTAGGACTTGCTGATCAGAAGGTCGGCGGTTCGAATCCCCACAACAGGGTGAGCTCCCTTTGCTCGGTCCCTGCTTCTGCCAACCTAGCAGTTCTAAAGCACGTCAAAGTGCAAGTAAATAAATAGCTACCACTCCGGCGGGAAGGTAAACGAGGTTTCCGTGTGTTGCTCTGGTTCGCCAGAAGCGGCTTAGTCATGCTGGCCACATGACCCGGAAGCTGTATGCCAGGTCCCTTGGCCAATAAAGCGAGATGAGCGCCACAACCCCAGAGTCGGTCATGACTGGAACTAATGGTCAGGGGTCCCTTTACCTTTACCTATAAGCATAGGCTAGAAGCCTTAGTTTTTATAACTTGACTGACTAAGCACTCAGGACAAAAATAGTGCCTTGCGGGACCCATAACCATTGTGGGTCCGTGGAATAGTCTTCAAATGCTACTCTCTGGAAAAGCTATTGAGAAATTAGATAAGAGAAACAGGATCACACACCCCTCCCTGCTGTAAAGTTGTTTTGTTTGTCTACCACTATGAATGCATTTTTAAATAATTAGAGTTAGGCTGCAAGTGCAGCTTTTGTTTATATTGCTGGTGGAGGGGGCAAGGCAGTTAGGCTGTATGCCTTCTAATTCTAGCGAGGATTTAATTGTTGAAGTATTCACTTCCCAAAATGACAATTTTAATATAGCCAAATGGTCCTAAGCAACAGGTTGAACGTTTTTTATGCTATTCAGAGATCTGTCTCTTGCTGCTCCATGGCATGGTTTTACTTTTTATGAACACCTTCACATAAAGTCCTCAGCCTCATTTTGCCCTCTCTTGCATTTAGCCAGATTGGCTGTGACTGTGGTTTTGAGCACCCATCATAGTATTACATCAGATGCTGCCGTGTGATGTCACTGGATGGGGTGGGGGAAGCACTAACCATGGCAGGAGAAAGAAAGAAAGAAAGAGGGAAGGTGCTAAAATGAAAACATCAAAACAACAACAAAAAATGCATTACCAACAACCAAAATTGCCAAGAATGAGAGGTGCTTTTTTCCTGCATTCTCCAACAAATACAAAATCAAGTTAACTAGCTGTAGCTTAGCTCTTGTTTTAATGTATGCTAAAGAAGAAAAACCTATATGGCCGCTTTGCCCAACCCAGTGCTTTCATCTGTTGTTGGACTCCAACTCCCATCACTCCATGTCAGCATGGTGGATGGTGAAGGATGATGGGAGTTGTAGTCCAACAGCATCTGGAGGGCCCCAGGTTGGGGAAAACTCACCTGCCATCTCTCCCATTCATCTATTCAGTTTGCTGTGTCAGTTTATTGTAGCATGGTCTTATGCCAATGGATTTGCTTGGTGGCTCTTAATATCATTTTGACCAAAATGCATTCCTGTCTCATTCAAAGGAATTGTACTTGTTCCTTTTTCCCTTCCCTTTTCAAAGAAAATAAATGTTTAGCTCACACTAATTCTTGGCATCAACACTTGCTTAATGATGTGTTAATTAATGAATAAGAATGAATGGTGTAATCATTTTTGGCACAGTATATTGAGGGGCTTTCTAGGAATGTTGTCTTGTGTGTGCAGGCAAATGGGTTGTTTTGCTTTTGATATCAGGAATGGCATGTTTTAAATTCCTATTTCGAATTGGTGATTGCCATTGGATAACCCTGCTGCTGGCTGCAAAGTGCACTATTATGTAAGATAAGTTTTATATGTGCAGTGTTTTGCTGTCCATATTTATATGATGAGAAAATTCACACAAGAGAAATCTGTGGAAGCTGGAAATTTGGTTGAGAAAATAATTGACCTAAAAGGGTATGGGTGAACCCAGTTTTGCAACTGACTTTAATGAAGTCAAACATTAAGGCTTGCCAATACATTTTGTTTCCTTGAGTGAAGCAAAAGATGGCACACTACCAGCACACACACACACACACACACACACACACACACACACACACTGTCTGACACAGATAACTGAGCTGTGCTCCCTCAGATAGTGTGCTGCCCTCAGGTAGTGTGTTCCATCACAAGTGTTGCCATTGTTCCCTGCCCCTCTGCCACAATAATCTCATCCCCCAAAGAATTATGGAAACTGTAGTTTATTAAGTGGGGTGAGAGTTGTCTAGAGCAGTGTTTCCCAACCTTGTGCCTCCAGATGTTTTTGGCCTACAACTCCCATCATCCCTGACTAGCAAGACCAGTGGCAAGGGATGATGGGGAAACACTGGTCTAGAGGCCTCTATTTCCCTCCAAACTACAGTGGTACCTCGGGTTACATACGCTTCAGGTTACATACGCTTCAGGTTACAGACTCCGCTAACCCAGAAATATTACCTCGGGTTAAGAACTTTGCTTCAGGATGAGAACAGAAATCGTGCAGCAGTGGAGCAGCGGCAGCAGGAGGCCCCATTAGCTAAAGTGGTACTTCAGGTTAAGAACAGTTTCAGGTTAAGAACAGACCTCCAGAATGAATTAAGTTCTTAACCCGAGGTACCACTGTACATCCTCAGAGTAATCTAACAGTCAATCCCAGGGAATTCTACTGCTTTATTGAAACCTTTGATCCCAATTATTTTTTCTTGACTTGGAGATTTATGTATTCACGAGCCAGGATGGCTGGGTGATTATGTGGAATAATGAGAAGAAAGAGGGCTGAAGGACCTATCTGGTGTTTTCTTATTTGTATTATGTCAACATAAACTCATTTTTTAAAAAATACCAAAATCTACAAATAAACCCCCAAAAATTGTCCACTTTAAGCTTTGTCACCAATGCAATTCTTCTTTTCCTCTTTAGAGAAAACGTCAGAATTTCTGACTGAATAATTTAAATATTGAAAAGGCCTGGTTAAATAACACTTTACATTTGTTAGAGTGTCACATGTAAGTTACTTTTAGATGGAATAACAGAGTGAGCCAAAATGGATCACCACTCAGCCCTGGATGTGATTAAATAAACAGGAAAGATTCTATCCCACCCATTCCTTGGGTATAAAATTCCTACCCAGACCAGTCTACAGTAGAGGAATATAAGGCTGCCTGCCAAATCAACATAGACAAATGTTGGGTGGTCCCATTTTACACATGATTTAGTCAGTGTTTTCATTGCATGAGTTTAGCTCTCTTTCAGAGAAAATCCTGAAAACAATACGATCCATTTACATACTCTCAAGGTGCTTTGTTTTGTTAGGGTATGCAATTCAGCCTCAAAATCTGCAATCCAGCAATGAAAACATTTGATTCAGATTAAACCATGTGGCCTAAAACACTACAGATCTTTCAATGAAAGGCTCTTAACACGTCTTCTGTGGTGCGGCAGAAGTTACATCACCGCTGCAGATGTAGTAGCTATTGCTGCCAGGTTTCTGTAAGATGTTGGCTCTACGAATGGAATAGATCTCCTGAAAGATGGAATGTAAACCTTGGCAGTTGTCTCATAAAACCAGATGAGAACTTGTTGACACTGGTGTTATCAGGTACAGCAGATTTCAAGAGAAACCATGCTTCTAGTCTGCTTTGGGTGGCAAGGGGTAGGCCAGATAGAAAGATAAGTTTTGTTGTCAATCCCTTTCCTAATGTTCCCAAACATGGAATTTGCCTTGTTCACAGCTTTCTCACATGGTGTCAACATCTTCATTGAGCTATCCACCATGACCCCCAAATCTTCCCTGGCCTTCACCCACCTACCCAGTATGCAGTGTAGGTTTCATTGATTGCTGGTTTCCATTGCTCTGCTGGAATCTTGTAACCTGCTGACCCAGGTAGGCTGAGTGTCTAGTGGGTGGCTTTTGGTTTCAATAAATTCTGTTGCAAATCAGATGTATTGAGCATTGCCATCAATGCTGTCAAATGCTAACTGCTGCCCTATGCCAACGATCTAATACTGCAAAATACCAGCTGTCATATATCAAACATTTAGATCGACATTTTCCATTAGTTCTAACATTTTCATTTAGTTATCATATCAAGGATTTGAGAGAGAATGGACACAACTGTAAAGCTACCCAGAAGGATTCAAACAGCACTACCTACCTGCTAGTCTGGGTGGGCTAAATTGAAAAGGCATCTTTCCTTTGTAAACTGAACATGTGGGATTACATACATCCCCAGTCCAACACCTGTGTGGACTCTGCCACTCACACTGATCCAGAGGTTCCCTTCACTTCAGAAGTGTCAAACTGCTCCCAATATTGAGGGGGGTCCGACGCATGATGTGTTCATGGAGTCACAGTGTCTGGAGGAGGCCAGATGCTCTGGAGGAGCCAGCCACTGAATCTGTGTCGCACTTGGCTCCACACTCAACCTCCTCTGCTCCCTCAACATCGAGGCGGCCCAGAACCCTTCCAACAAATATTGAGAGGGGCAAAGACACCTTGCCCTCCTAAAGTTGGTGTGCCTGCTTGGTTTCCTCTCTGGACTAGTACAGTTATCATATCATTTGACTAACATTTAAGAGACACAGTCATGATTAACATTGGCTATCTCCTTGAATTTTCAATTGCTTCAGAATATAGCATTGCATCTTAGCAGGGAGATGGTTAGGGTGCGGCTGAAGAAGTCCCAGATCCCTTTCCCCCCTTTAGTTTGATTATGGAGCAACTGGGCATGCTCCAAAGAACCCAACCAGGCACCATCTTCTTTTGCAGACAGCCCAATCCACATTACAGTCTACTGGGCCCAGCAGAACCTATTGGCCCTCCATAATTCAGAGTTAAGCCTTGGCAGCAACAGCCAGAGCTTGTTTTCCCTTCTCTCTGAAATTTGGCCTAAGTGTGTATTTATATAAATTAGTATATGCTGTTGCACATTCATCCCGTGAGCCCAAGTCTTTAAGTATCAGCCCAGCACCTAAGACTGCAACCGTTTAGAGTAAGCCCCCTTTAAATCAGAACCAAGGACTTATTTCTGAGTAGACATATAAGAGTTTCAAGAGTCCTTGGTTTGGAACCATCATGTTACAGACTGTTTACCTATGAAATGGGTACTTTTAAATAGTTAGAACACTCCAAACATTTAACCATCATGTTCCGAGTGATAATAAATCATTGTATCCCACGCTTTTGGCACACCATTCGTTTCAGGCAGTCCTTTGAAAAGCAGTGGAGTGTTTTGAAAAGCAGTGGAGTACATTCTGCTGCCTAGACTGCTTGGAGAGGCATTGTATATTTGTCAACAGTACTCTGTGCTGAATTTCTTCCATGAGCAGAAAATTAGCAGGATATTCTAAGGAAGCTTCTCATGATGGGTTTCGTCTTCATTAACTGAACGTCCAAGGCAAGAAATGGGAATAGAAAGAAAAAAAGACCATCTGTGGAGATCTTCCTTCACTCCGCCTCCTGCCCAAGTCACCATCTGCAACAGGGCTGTGGGTGGAACAGTGGCCTTGCCACTCCCTACAGCTCTACCAGTCATTGGGGTTTGAATTGCACTCTTACAGTTATTTGATGAAGAAAGTAAAGATTTTGTGAGGTGAAAAGGTATGGGTATGATGAGTCCCAAGGCTTGGAAAGAGAGAGAGAGAGTTAGGTATAGCATACCCTCCAACATTTCTCCAATGAAACTAGGGACGTCCCATTCCATAATGATAATTTTACTATTTAGACCCTAGACATCTTACTGGGTTGCCCCAGCCACTCTGGGCAGCTTTCAACATAAAAACATAATAAAAGATTAAACATTTAAGAAACTTCCCTATACAGGATTGCCTTCAGACAGCTCAGGGGTCGGCTAATTCCATACCTTCCATCATTTCTCCAATGAAAATAGGGATGTCCTAAGGAAAAGTGGGAGGTTCGGGGATCAAATCAGAAACTGGGATGGCTTCTCTAAATTAGGAATGTCCCTGGAAAATAGGGACACTTAAAGGGTCTGATATAGCCCTTGGCTAGACCAGCTCAAGCATTCTATAGTTGGGTCAGTTTCATGCTTCAATTGTGCTAAGAGAGAGAGAGAGAGAGAGAGACTGACCTTGCACTTTTTTTTAAGGATGCACGTAGATATGAAAACAAGCTCCCATTGTTTCACATAGTTAAAAAAAGAGCAAGCAAGTGGTGCTGTGGGGGTGTGTGTGCACACATCTAGCAGCAATACTGGTCTTACCTCAGGGAGTTCGGATAGTGTTTTTGTAATATGCAGCTCAAAGTACAACGAAAGCTTTTTTAGCAAAGTTAGAAGACCACTCTGGATCATTCTGAAACAGCCAATACCCATAAGCTTGGTGGGCATTGGCACTGTGGGATGCATATGGCTGCCCTGCATACAAATCTAGCTTTGTGGGGAAGTAAGCATCCTGTAATGGTTGCAGAAGCCCGTAAGAAATCTAGCTTTATTCAAAGCATAGTCAGCTTTGGTAAATTTACACACACAAATATAATTCTAGATTTCTAGCATGAAAATAAACCAGAGTGAGCAGTTCAACTTTTATTTAATATTTTATACATGCATGTTCATGAAAGCTCTGTGTGTGTGTGCTGCATTGGAAAGTGGCAAATACTTTTTGGAGCAAGTTGAACATACACAAACCTGCATATGCACAGACTTGCGTTTTTATGTCAAACTGGTATATATCTGGTATATGCCAGACCAGTGAGGAACCATTAGTCATCGCTAAACCTCTGTTGAGTGATCTTCTTATCTACCAAGTATCTTATTTTTGCTTAAAGGATCAAACTTGGAGGATCAAAGTTAACATCAATTCACTTTACTGCTCTCCCCTTCCATAATGATGGGGTCTGGAGAATAACACAACACTACCATGTATGCCTAAACTGAATAAGGGTGAATAAACAAAGAAAAGGATGAAGGGCAAAACTTCAGAACAAGGCAATGATTAAATGGCTTTGTTTTTGTGCAGCAAGAAACCAACAAGTGTGAGAGAGAGTGAAAGAGAGAGGAACCTTATCCGGCCATTTATTAATGCACTGCTCTGGTTTTTATTAACATCAAATGCTGTACATATTTACTGCCAATTATTTAATAGAACAAAATGTTAAAATCCCCCAAAATAAATATATTGGGTGTGGAGTAAAGTCATTGAAGCCTACACAGCGTAGTTTAGACAGATGACTCAGTTATACACTGGCCGTAATTGTGCAGTGTTATGGATTCTCTTTCTTACTTGACTCAGTTGCACTGAAACTCAGCTAAAACTCTGAACTGTTTCAAATATCACATTCGAGAGTCCCGGCTTTATCCCAGGTAGTGTTCAGATGAAACGATAATTCTTGAAAATCAATTAACTAAAGTGTCTTCTGGAGATAATCCCTGCAATGCTGGTATACATTTCTAAAGGCAAAAATTCTTTTCCTTGTTGCACTATAAATTATGAAATGGCTTTAAAAGTCTGAATATAAGTGGAGCTTTCTAACTAACTGTCAGTGATGTCATGGCCATGTCAATAACGCCCTGTAAGTGCAGGGGGTTGACTTCCTTTCCCCCCTATATTTTGATTTATAAATTCCATTTCATAATAGCAAAAAAAGACACTTAAAGGAAAGCCTTCAGCTTCTTGCCTTAGAACACCACCCAAGGCATACAATAATCATCCAGAAATGTGCAGCCTGTCATGTCTTATTGCTTAAATATAGGCCTGAAAAAAACTGCCCTACGAGACAGGATGAAATAAGTGTGACATAGGAGAGAGTGGTGAAGGCAGAGCAAAATAACTGGATCATCTGCTCCCATAACAGCAGAATCCAGGCAGAGGTCCAGTGGAAGCATAAAAACAGAAGACTAAAAACCCGAAAAACTAGACCCACCTTATGGAGAGTCTAGGACCCTAAGTAATCAGCAATGTGATTGTCATTATATCTTTGCTATTTTGAAGAGACGGTTAGTTCCTTTTCTCTCTTGTTCAGCATATTACAGCTGAGGTTTTTCCTTTTCATGGCGATTGTTATTTTGTGTGGATTCCAAAAAATGAAAAGCAAGATAATTCAGATAGAGAACAGCCACAGAGAGTTTCATAGAAGACCAAAAGGCTGGGAGATGTGGTTGAAATTGTTTGCTATGATTTTAGTCCTTTGCCTGCATCTCCCACACTTTTCCACCTTCCAGCATGTTGTGCCCTCAAATATATTCAGTTTTGTTCCAGATGGGTGTCTGGAAGGAAGCTCAGCTACCAGGGGCTGAATACGGTTCTCCAGGACTCTCTTATCTGGTCCTCAGGACCTTTTCCAGGCCACATCTCCTCCAGAGCCACTTCATACTTTCAGTGTTTTTGCCTGCCTGGCATGTATCCTTGGACTCTGTTAATGCGGCTTGCTTGCTTGTCTGCATGGATGGAATATAGAGGGCTATGCGAATGTCTGTAGAAACAAGCCTAATGTACAAAGGTAAAATTTGCACTAGTTTTTCCCCTTCACCCTTCCCACAACTGACATCTGGCTGCTGGAAGGGAATATGACGCTCAGGTTGAAAAATGTTCCCCACTGCTTCCTCTTTGTCTCTCTCCTCCTACATATGAGAGAGTTTGGTGTGTTTTTTTAGAAGATATTTATTAAGGTTTTTTTAAAGAATTTATATAAAATAGAAAAAAACAGAAAACATAAAAAAGCAAAAATACAAACATAAAAAACACGTACAACAACATGTATAATTTCAAACCCTTATCTGTGTATCTGAAGAATACACAGATAAGGGTTTGAAACCCTTATCTGTGTATCTGAAGAAGTGTGCATGCACACGAAAGCTCATACCAAGAACTAACTTAGTTGGTCTTTAAGGTGCTACTGGAAGGAATTTTTTTTGTTCAAACCCTTATATTTGTAAAAACCTACTTTCCCGACCTCCTAACCTCCCCTTTCTGTATTCCAATCTCAAATTAATTCAATTCAGCAAATCCCTCCCCTAATTTCTATTTAATTTTTGACCCTTCTTTTCTTAATTTCATGATCATTACAGCTGAAAACCCCTTAATTTCTAAATCAACATCGTTCTAACATTCAATAATTTTACAATGTTTCTTAAGATAGTCTTTAAATTTCTTCCAATCTTCCTCCGCCGTTTTTAAAATTCAAAAATAATAACAAATGAAGGGTGTGATTCTTGAGTGTAAACACATATAGAGGCTTTTCGTTAGATTTTGTATAATTTAGTACGAAGCTATTTTGAGTGCATTCTTTACAACCCCCCAAATGTAGCAGAAGACTGTCTTCATGAGCTGCACAATCATCTTGGGAAGGTCATTAATCCATTTGTACATTTGCCAACAATATTTTTAGCAAGCCGGTAATTAGGCCTAAGTACCAGTTTCAAACAATAAAGGAAGAGTAAAACAGCCATGTCTGACTTCTTCTAAGAATATGATATTACTTCTTTCCAGCAAAGCTGGTGACATTCCAACATTATTTTGATAAGGCTGTTAACCAAGACCAAAGACCATGGGAACAAAAAGGAAAATGGCAGTGTGAATCAAGGATTTTGTTTTCATTCCCGTTTTAAGATGAGCTGCATTGCAGAATGATATAGACCAGAACTCATTGTTAATGCATTCTCAGAATAAAAAGGGTTTCTGGAAATTTAGTTTGTAGACAAGGTCAAAGGCAACGGAGTGCTTTTGCCTAGCAAACTAACCCATATTATTTTTTTCTCATACACTGGCTGGAATGTTGAGGGAAATGACTGAGCATCAGCATCTATGTTCATTTTCAGTCTGAGGAAATGGATTCTTTCAAGACTATCTGGTGTTGAATCTTCAACTTGAAACCTTGTTCAATTAAGGATATAAGTAAAATGCAATCTCAAAGTAAAACAGAAAAAGTGCCCCCTAAAAGACTATTTACCTTTGATGGTTTGTCAGGTTCTTGACTGAAATTGTTCTTAACTCCGGTTTTACAAATGGCCAGATCCAAGTAGTTTCATTAATCTTCACAAGCAGTGGTTGTGTACAATACTTTTCAGGAGGTGAGAGTGGTGGATCAGGGTTCTCACAAAGTGCCTCAATGCAAGCATATGCCACAACTCAATAAACTTTCACCAAACCACAGCAAAACCTTGTCTGGCCAGTTTTATACTGGTTTGTATAAACCGGTCTGGACTTTTGTACAATGCTGTATTCTGCTTATGGTGGTGGTAATCATAAGACCATCATGCTATGAGAACCCAAATGACCTCCTCACTCTCTCACAATGATTCTATGAAACAACCTCAGGTGAAACCAAATCCATTGACATAATTAGCTGGGTGGTTTTGACCCTTTCCAAAGTGCTGGTGCTTATCTTTAAAGCCTGGATACTTGGAAAGAATATATCCCCCATCTACATCCCCATATGCTAAACTCTTCCTCACAGTCCTTTCTCTGGGTGCCCTTGTAATCTGAAACGAAAAAGGTGGCTACAGGAAAGAAGCCCTTTGCTTCTGAAACTCTCTCACTTGTTTATAATTTTAATGTTTTCTGTTGTATTTTCGTATGCCACTTACAAATTTTTAAATATTAAGCACTTTAGATATGCTTTTGAATAACTGAATAACTAAGACTTTGAAATTGTTCTTCTGAATCTGTGCCGGAAAATGGTTGTACATTTTATGGAAATAAGAACTGATATGAATATTTACAAACATTCAGGGTTTGGCAACATTTTCATTTACATCATTCAAATTTTAAGTGTGATATATCAACTTCAACATGTCCATTCAAATGTCACTCTTGACGGTTAGTTTGTCAGATTTCAACAATGAAATTTCATATGCAGTTGATGGCTACGTATCAATTCTTGGTGTCTATCCATGCTGTCAGATGAAATATGTCTGTGCGATGCACTGCCATGGGATGTCCATATTGGATGTGCTTCAGAGCAATCTCTCAATTCACAATAGGTGATGGAGTCCCAGCAATGTCGCCATATGCACCATAAAACAGCAGAATCCTCAGCAATGCATGGGGGATATGGAAATTATTCGCTGAAAGTTAGCTTGAAACTAGAGTGGTATGCCACTGAATATATTGGGGGGAAATATTGTGCATCATTTCCTGAAAACTATTAAATACCGATAAATATCAACAATCAAATAGACAATATTGAAATAAAATATCCTTGGGTTTCAGATGCATTTATTCATAGGCCATTAGCATTTGCATTGTTCGAGAATATTCCGTAGATAATTTTTTTGCAAGGGGAAATTTTGAGAAGAATTTTTGGAACCAACTTGCTGTAATGGAAATACAAAACCCAAAAAGGAACGTATCCAAATAGAAAATAACTGCTCTTCCTAGTGTTCTGGCTGAACCAGGGGGCACAGCTATTGTTGTTGTTGTTGTTATTAGGTTTGAAGTCCTTGTGATTTCTTTTTGTGCGTGCAACATGCTTTACATTCCCCATCTTTGCTGTACTTTCAACAGCATGTGCTGGTATAAATTAGCTCCTCAGTTCCACCCCTGAGGTGACAGCACTTGGGAGATTGTCAAGTGCTTGTGGCATGCCGCTCTCGCAAGGCTACGTGATCCTGTGTGGTTGAAAGGTGCCACATAATTGTAAAATTTCATTTCCTTTCAATTAGTAGCTGATTACATTTGATGAGCTGCAACATTGTTTCCTCCATGCAGATTACGAGTCAGCACAGTCAATGAGCTGTGAAATCCTCTCACATGTTGAAACAATAGACAATGATTAAAGAACAGCTAATCTGATCATTATAAACAAACCCTGTTGATCATTAGAAACCAACAGAATCTAACAGATTGGAAGTGCTTATTGGTAAGCTGAAGGCAATTGATGAGTACAGGTAAACAATAGAAACTGGCAGTGGTCATTAATCTGAACCCAAATGCAAAAGCTGTCCAAAATACCAATGGAGGAATGGAAGTGTGCACTATATGGTTCAGGTGACCATAGCAGTTCATCTTTGGTTTATTTTTACTAGGTCACAACCATCATTTGCGTGTCGAGACCCCACAGCCACCCCCTCGTTGGAAATAACTCACACAAGGACACAGATATTAGGTTTATGTTACTGGGCAAATTTTGGCCACAACTTTATTGAAATTACAGAATGTGAGCGGTATTGGCTTAGGCATTGATTAGACCTGACTATATCTGACTCCTGCCCATTGTGCAGGAAGTCCAGTAAGGGTAAGCCACCGGTAGGTGTAAGCTCCCCCTGGTGTTCCTGTTGGCTGACCTATGCTGGGACCTACCAATCAGGTGTTGTGGCTGACCAATTGTACCCACCCACAACACAGGGTATCGGTTTCCAGGTCTCACCGCAATATGTGCCCTCTTTAAGGGAGGACCCGATTTGCTGCTGGACAGGCAATTATTTGCAATTATTTGTAATTTGGAAAACAGAAGAATTGTGCCCAAATGTATAGCCTTACTGCAAGTGCTCAGAGCAAGGATGTTTATGATAATAATGAAGATGGGTCTTTCTTTTTCTTTTCTCTTTTGACTGACTAGACCAGAATTTGGCCAAGAGTCTATATTCTTGGCCTGCATCCTGAGTTAGCCATAAGGGAGCAGAACACCAAGGCAGCTCTCTCAGGCCAGATGTTCATTTTCATTTTTGATACAGTAAATTCACCACAACATGCCTTTTACTCAGTAATTTTGGGTGTAGCATGCTTTGCCTGGAAGTAGTAAATCTCAGATCTCACTACGTGCAGTTGCTTTTGAAAGAACTGCTCACTGTGCAAAACTAGTAGCTAAAAGTCACCTTGTGCATCTTTACTGTGTCAAAAAAGGAATAAAAGAATCTTGCTTTATTCCTACTGCAGCCTTCTAAACCTCAGGACATTTCTATGCTGAATTGTTTTCCAGATTTGTGTCCTACTTGTTTATTTTTAGCTGGCCAAATTGTAATTTTCTACACCTCTTGGTATGATTAATTTCAGAAAAGTGGAAATAACAAAAAAGTGGAAAAATCAATAACTAAAAACTTTGGTAATGCTACTGTGAATGTCATAAATTTGTTGCAGTTGACATAATTTTTATGCAGGGGCTTGGGGTTAAATCACAAATGGAGAGATTTCTGATAATCCCAGTGAGTGGTGGAAGACTCCAATTTTTACATGTGCTACAAGCTTATGCACAATATCTGAGTAACATGTGAGTAGGGCTAATATTAAGGTAAAGGTAAAGGTAAAGGTACCCCTGCCCGTACGGGCCAGTCTTGCCAGACTCTAGGGTTGTGCGCTCATCTCACTCTATAGGCCGGGAGCCAGCGCTGTCCGAAGACACTTCCGGGTCACGTGGCCAGCGTGACAAGCTGCATCTGGCGAGCCAGCGCAGCACATGGAACGCCGTTTACCTTCCCACTAGTAAGCGGTCCCTATTTATCTACTTGCACCCGAAGGTGCTTTCGAACTGCTAGGTTGGCAGGCGCTGGGACCGAACGACGGGAGCGCACCCCGCCGCGGGGATTCGAACCGCCGACCTTTCGATCGGCAAGCCCTAGGCACTGAGGCTTTTACCCACAGCGCCACCCGCGTCCCAGGGCTAATATTACTCATGAACAAAACAAAAAAAATTCCTTCCAGTAGCACCTTAAAGACCAACTAAGTTAGTTCTTGGTATGAGCTTTCGTGTGCATGCACACTTCTTCAGATACATTCAGTTTGGGTAACATCTGAATTGCCAGAGTCAGGCCAGTCATAACTCGAAGGAGATCTAGAGTCAGGGGCTGGAACTGGATCTAAGACATCTTTGGAGTCTGGACTGCAGCAAGTAGGACCTCTCTTCTGATGGTCAAGGAAATGCAGATGGGGCAACTCCTAATCTCTACACCTGCTCTGGCAACCCAGAGGCTTCTTACTGCCTATTGCATCCTTGTTCTGTTCTGTGCCCAGAGAATGGTTTAGAGCACACAATCTTGGGCAATGTACAGTCGTACCTTGGAAGTTGAACAGAATCCTTTCCGGAAGTCCGTTCGACTTCCAAAACATTCAGAAACCAAAGCGTGGCTTCTTATTGGCTGCAGGAAGCTCCTGCAGTCAATCGGAAGCTGCAGAAGCCCCGTCAGATGTCCGGCTCCCCAAAATAGTTTGCAGTCACTTCTGGGTTTGCGGTGTTCAGGAGCCAAAACGTTCAAGAACTAAGCTGTTCAAAGACCAAGGTACGACTAAGGCTAAGCCCCAGCTTCAGATAATGTGTGTCTCAATTCATGCTCTGCATGCCCTAAGTCAATTCCTGGAGAGCACACAACAAGCAAGGTGGCCAAATGACCAGGAAACAAAACAACAACAACCTATCCTGGACAGTCTGGGGTGTGTTTTTGTGTCTTTAAATGGTAGCTTGATGCGCAGAAATCATTATGCAGCTCATTTTCATACACTAATGTCTGTAGATCAGCCTCAAACCAGAGGCAGAGACTATATAAAAAGTTGGCCACCTTACAAGGGAAGGGTGGCCTCACAATGTTAGGATGCACTGTGGCTTCAGTTTGTGGGGAAAGATTTTCTAGGCTTCAGATGTTGAGCTTGCTCCTGCCCTCTGTGCTTGTCTTCCTGCTGGACCCCAATCTTGTGGAAACTTCTTACAGGCAGCTTTCTGGAACACGATCCTGTGGAAACTTGTCGCTGGCTATGCCTGATTTTTTTTCTTTTTTCTTTCTCACACTATTCCCAGCAACCATGTTGATAAATTGGTTCTATGAGATCACCCCATGCCAAGTTGTTAGAAAGGGAATCAAAGCAATTGACACAAAATGAATCACAAAAACACTTGAAGGAGACCAAAGACACTTCAGCCTCATGGATGTTCCCTCATTGCCACAGTCTGTTGCTAAAATACAGTCAGACGGTAATGCAAACAAAAATGTAAGGCAGAAAAATGTAAGGCAGTGCTTCTGAAGACTGAGCGTAAAATTCCTATAAGGAAAAGTACAAAAGACAGGCATACCCTTGACTGTTTTGATGAGTTATGTTGTTGCTATGGTTATTATTTATTTTTGAATTAAGGCATTTTAAATGACCTAACTTTCCAATTATCCAGCCAAGTAAGAGGGATGGGAGAGATGTGGTTTCATGGTTCAGATCATACTGAATCACTGTCTTGAGAGCAGTTTCTTTTAAAAACCCAACCAAGTACTTGAAGCACTTGCAAAGTGTGCAAGGACTGATAATAGTGGGAAACGTTCCTTAACTGTCTTAACATTCTTCCAGGGAGAAGACCAAATGTGATTACTTTCCTAACCATTCCTACCTCTACCCTATGAAAGGTCTAGTATTTATGTTTGTGTCTAGGGATGGTAGTTCTAGGGAAAGGCAGCTGCTTTCTACAACATGTCCCAGTGAGTGGTGCTATACAATGAAGCTCAGATGTCAAGAATGTAAGAAAGGCCAGCCACAAGAACATAGAAAGCCCTAAACTGAGTTAAACCATTCCTGCATCCAGCTCAGTACTGTCTAAACCGGGCACCCCCCAAACTCACCCTTCCAGATGTTTTCGGACTATAGTTCCCATCATCCCTGACCACTGGTCCTGTTAGCTAGGGGTGATGGGAGTTGTAGTCCCAAAACATCTGGAGGGCTGAGTTTGGGGGTGCCTGGTCTAAACTGACTACCAGAGGTTCTCTGGGGTTACAGACAGGGATCTCTCCCAGCCCTTCCTGGAGATGCCAGAAGTTGAGTCAGGGATCTTTTGCATGCAAAGCAGGTGCTCTCCCAATGAGCCACAGCCAGTTGCCTATGGGAGGCCCCTGAGAAGGACTTGGAGGCAAAAGAATTCTCCGCAGTTGTTTAGCAGCTGATTTTCAGAGGCACGCTGCCCCCGAATCTGGAGGTAGTGAACAGCTTTCATAACTAATGTGGTTTTTTTGGGTCTTGTTTTTGTACTCAAGTGCTTCCAAGCGACTTACACAGTAAGAAATAAAATAGCAAAGACATTAACATTACATTAAAAGGGCAATGAACAAAAACTACAACACTCACGATATATGTGAAAGGAGGGAGTCTGACCCACCTTGCTTCAACGACGAGCACAACAAAGGTCATGGACATCTCTAACGACTCTCCCAATTAAAAAAATGTAAGTCTGGGTAAATAGGAATGATTTTGCATGGCACCTAAGAACAGACAGTGGTGGCACCAGGCATGTTTCCTTGGGGAAAGCATTCTGCAAACAGGGAGCTACAACCCCAAAGGTCATTTCTCGTGTTGGCCCCCATTGCACTCAGTGTCTGGCTTGGTTCATGTGAGGAGAGGTGCCCAGGATTTGTGGGGGAAGCCATGAATTTTAAAGTGGTATAAGAGTGTTTTAAGTGTATGGTGTGGGTGTGACCTTTGCCGTTTTTCAGGCAACGGGGGGGGGGGGGGAGAGGGAGAGAGAGAGAAGGTGTGTGTTTTACCACATGTGTGTACTTACCCTAGCTGGAATTGTGGGCTCAGGAATTATCCATTTATTTATTTATTAAACAAAATACTGGTTCAAATATAACCTGAGCTAGTTCTCAATTTTGATAGAAGAATTTTGACTATTTCCAGACTTGCACACTCTAATCAACTGCACAAAGTTTACCAGAAGGTTCAACATACCAGTTTTAATGCTTTTTAAGAAGCAATAGTGGCTATTTGTTCTATGCATTATCTTGCCGCATATAATGATAATCTGACAAATTACTTCTGTTGTTAAAATTTGTTACCTCCATCACAAATGATCAAGTCACTCTCAGTTTGCTTAAATCTAATTAGGGCTGTTACACCAAGTGGTCTCTCATCCATCTACAGTTAATTTGACAGTTCTTTGAATTGCCACTTTTTCTTACCTATAGGAAGCTTGTTCCTTCATCAAGGAGAACCAGTTAGGATTCAATAGGTTGAAAGGGTGCTAATGTAATGAGGCTGCAAACCAGGAAGGAGGACAAGGCAATCTCTGGCTGCCCCTTTTGAGATGGACGGGAACATGCATTCCAACTCCAGGCCCCTAGTTGTCATACACAGCTACAGAAGTGCTGTCTAGGGAATGATTTGGGGCTATATGCATTCTGTATAGGTTGAGGATAGATTTCCTTTGCAAATGGTAACTGATTAGATCTATTTACATATGACCCCTTAATGTGCAGTGCAAGCGTCTTATAATAGGCTCATTGTTGTACAGTTTTCTTAATGATGTCACCAAAGTCTGTTTTAAGTGTTGTCCATTAACGTTCTAACTCCTCCTGAAATCACACTCCTTTCTCTCTCGCTCGCTTGGAGAGTCTTTAGTCTCTCCAGCAACTCAATCCAGGTTTCTATATTAACATCAAGGACTAGGGAGGCAAGTTCCAGTAGGGAGAAATCTCCATTCACCCATCAGCACTACACACATAAAATACTGCACAATTTCAGTTCAGGTGTAGGAGCCTACGGATCATTTGCTGATTGCAGTTCTAAAAGTGGTGGTTTCTGACAAAATCCTGTACACGTTTACTGAGAAGTAAGTCCCAGTTAGGCTTACTTCCATGTAAATGGGTATGGAATTGCAGCCTGAGCAATTGGAAGTTAAACTTTATTATTTTTTTATTCCAACAGTTTATCTCCCATTTAATTACAATTGTCTCTAAGCAGTGTACAGAAGCGCAATATAATGAAAGTGAAAATATGTTAAAACCATAACATCAGAACTCAGTTTAAATGGAGTAGTAGTAGTAGTAAATTTTCAGGAGGTACCAGAAGTTCAACAGTGGGATGGCCTGTCTTACCTCGACTGGGAGAGAGTTCTGGAGAATTGAGCTCACAATACTGAACACACCAGCTCCTGGTGGGTACAAGCCATATATCTGAGCCATGGGGGACCACAAGCAGTGACTTCCCCGTAAAACAATGTGTTCCATTGTCAGCTCAAGCATAATATTTGCAAATGGAACTGATTCACACACTCAGATGATAGACATCAAGTGCTGACAAGCAAAGGAAGTCATGTTAGTCTATAAGAAAAATCCTAAAGAGGGGGCAATATTTTTCTTAGGACCAAGCAAAACATCACACAATAGTGGAGAGGTTAGAAGAGATGACAGGATTTGAATGTATGTGTGCACTAGCCTGGGGAAAAGGTTTTCTTGGGTTAATTTTCCAGTGGTACAATGGTAAAGAATGATGCTTGGGTTTGTTTTTATGGGATGTTCTACTGCTTTTAAGTAAGTCTGATGAAGGATGGTCTGCAAGTTTAAAACCTGAGCAGGTTGGATGATGCTCCAGATAAAATGAAAGTAATTATAGTTTTGGTGTTTTTTGTTTTTAAAGAAAAAGAATATGACACAGGAGCAAAGACATCTTCCAGAGAGTTCACAGTGTTAGTCTACAGCAGCGAAAAAATAATATAAAGAGAGATACATAAGCATATTGTCTTTGTCAATAAATCACAACTTAAACTGATTAAAATATGAAAATACACGTTCTACCTATTTTCCCACACTCCAGTAAGCAATATGGTAAGAATAATTCTCAGATACTTGTACTCCATTTTGTGTTAGTAGGATGGTAATGGGTCACACATGAGTGATTCTACAGAATAAAGGATAAGATTAGATAACTCTTCTTAATAAAGTGAGCATATTTCCAATGAGGTTTTTTTTGGTGTCAATTAATCACAGTTATGCATCTGGGACTAACTTCCTTCTCTTTTTAAATGTACCTCATTCAGAGTCCTGAAAATGAGGTTAAGCAAATATTACTGAGCATGACAGTTCACACTTTGGACAGCTGTTCCCAACTATTGTCCAGAAATTAACTTGAAGTCATACAGGAAAAGGTTTGTGTCAAAAGGAAGGAAGGAAGGGCAATTCTTCTTAAGCTATGTGTATAGCTTTTCAAAGACACAGGTAGCTCACCTTACCCCTGATCAAAGGTAAGTCCCACTGTGAGGTAAGAAATAATGAGCGTCTTCACCCCCATCATTCTGCCTGGACACTGAGGTCCAGCGCCGAGGGCCTTCTGGCGGTTCCCTCGCTGTGAGAAGCCAAGTTACAGGGAACTAGGCAGAGGGCCTTCTCGGTAGTGGCGCCTTCCCTGTGGAACGCCCTCCCACCAGATGTCAAGGAAATAAACAACTATCTGACTTTTCGAGGACATTTGAAGGCAGCCCTGTTTAGGGAAGTTTTTAATGTTTGATGTTTTATCATGTTTGTAATATTCTGTTGGGAGCCGCCTAGAGTGGCTGAGGAAACCCAGCCAGATGGGCGGTATATAAATTATTATTTTTTATTATTATGATGATGCTTATGTTCTAGAAAGGAGTATGTTCTAGATTACAAAAGAAAAGTACTAACTACACTCTGCACTGTTTCCAGCTTCCCCTCATGGACCAATAGCAGAAAAGGGAGATGACTTTCACTGATGATAATGGTGGATGGTAAAGAATAGCCGTCCCACACTATGATCCAAAGAGAGGCACTGCAACAGCAGACCTTCCAAGTGCCCCTATTCTCCAGGGACGTCCCTGATTTAGAGAAGCCCTCCTGGTTTCTGATTTGATCCCAGAATGTCCTGCTTTTTCTTCGGACATCCCTTTTTTATTGGAGAAATGTTGGGGTGGTATGGTAGGATGTCCCTATTTTCACTGGAGGGTATGGAGTTATCTGACCCCCAAGGCATCTGAAGGCAATCCTGTATAGGGAAGTTTTTGAAAAAAATGTTTACTATTTTATTATGTTTTTATATATGTTGGTAGCTGCCCAGAGAGGCTGGGGCAACCCAGTAAGGCGTGGGGTATTTCTCATTATTCTTTCACTGCACAGCTCATATTCATCCTGTCTCAGCTGAACATGCAGTAAAGAAAAACTGTGCTTTTCTACTTTTCAGACTGGAAATGGGAGTTGTTCTGAACATGGCATGAATTTTCTGGAGGATCTCTTCTGGGAGAGCTTTATCAGCCAACTCATCCATTATATAATTATTTAAGCTGTCCTAACTTCTGACCAAAGTCAAAAGAGGAGAGTCAACGTATTTGCTGCCTCTGTCATTAACTTAAGAAAGACATACGATGACTTGATATCATTTTCTTCATGCCATGTACAATCTGTTGGAATTAATTACAGCCCATCATCAACTCTGTGCCAAAGTGACCCAAATGACTGAGAAGTCTCTTGCGTTTAATAAAATACAATCCAATTAAGAGGAACGCTTCGGGCCAAATTTGTTGCTGGTGTGACTGGGCAGAGAATGAATGAAGCCATTATTTACCTCACCAGAAAATTTGGCCTAAGCAGGATATATGCCATGATCTATATTTTAAATGACAAAAGCTGCAACTCAGGATTTTATCCAGATTGCTATTTTAATGTCAGTGCTAAAAGCCAAGGAATGTCAGATGTAACTCATTTTCACCCTTGGAGTGGTATTACCAGCTCAGAGGAAATAGATTTGCAAACCTTCTTGACCAAAGTTCTGAGAATGGAAGCCAAGAGATATTCCCACAGTGAAGCAGCTAGGCTGGATCATTTGCGACTGAATCACACGGCGTGGGGAAAGTAACGTTACAAACTGGAAGCATTAAAATCCACATGGAATCGTTGAAGAGTGTTTATTTGTGCAAGACCGAAGCTTGCCAAGAGCCTGGGCAGAAAATGAAGCTTCACAGAATAACTGTTAAGCATACTATTGTTAAAGGAAGTAAGCAACTCATTGTTACCCAAGGAGCTAATGAAACAGAAAACAATAGTTTTTATAAAAGCACAGTGAATTTCTCAAAAGGCCTGCCATTTTAGGAGCAATCCTCCACTTGAGAAATTGAAAAACCAAGACAGTGAGGTTGGGTTGACATCTATTGCTTATGTCCACTTGTCTTTTTTCTTTCTTTCTTGGATGCAATCCTATGCATGCCTACTTAAAAGCATGCATAGAATATATTGCACCCTAAATAGAATACCTGTAGCACTGCAACCTGTAGCATTGCACCCAGTCTCTTCTGGAACTGAGGTGCAACAAAAAGGGGAAACCCAAAAAGGAGCTGGAAACTGAAGTCCCCCAAAAGTAGTGGGGTAGAGAAGAATGTGGGTTACTGCATTTCAGACCCTACTAGTTCTTCTTCAAGAATATCTAAAATCATTTTTTTTTAATCAATTTTAAATTCAGTTCTTCCTGGAAATGACTTAGCAAGTATTACACACGGTTTGCAGACCAACAAAATAGGTTACTTGCAACAGCCAGAAATCAGAGTCTGAAACCCAGCCTAGAATGCACAACCAAGGCTAAGCATAAATGAGCAGACTTGCGGATATACACAGGAAGAAACATAACTGCTTTTACTCTTCACCTGCTGCTGCGCTACCCAGTGCTAAGCCATGGTTTGGTTTAGTGTTGCATTCAACCCTGGACGCATGATTTGTCTCGCTCCAGACAAGTCCCAAGCTGTAGCCAAGCTTTACTTGCTGCTCTGGGCAACACAGAAGCAGCAAGACTGGGGCAGGAGTGAAGCGGCCACCAATTCTAATGTGAGCACCTGCTTGCTTGCTTGGTCATGCCTGCCCATGGCTTAGCAAACTACGTGCAATACTATATGGGGGGGATACCATTGCAGAATGGGACACGGGTGGCGCTGTGGGTTAAACCACAGAGCCTAGGACTTGCCGATCAGAAGGTTGGCGGTTCGAATCCCCATGACGGGGTGAGCTCCCGTTGCTTGGTCCCTGCTCCTGCCAACCTAGCAGTTCAAAAGCATGTCAAAGTGCAAGTAGATAAATAGATACCGCTCCAGCGGGAAGGTAAACGGCGTTTCCGTGTGCTGCTCTGGTTCAGCAGATGCGGCTTAGTCATGCTGGCCACATGACCCAGACTGGCTCCCTCGGCCAATAAAGCGAGATGAGCACGCAACCCCAGAGTCAGTCACGAATGGACCTAACAGTCAGGGGTCCCTTTACCTTTACCTTTACCTTTACCATTGCAGAGGACACAGGATTTATGTACCTCTACTCCCTCCCACCCTCTTCCTTCTGTTTATTTTTTTCCTTTCCACCACCTCACTTATTACAAACAACAACAGTATAATACTGTTCCCCAAACACAATATGTTTCAATCGCCTCTAATTAGGGAGGCAATGAGTAGTTGGAACTGCCTTAAAGCGGTTAGATTAAATGCTCTTTTGAGCCATACCAAGTCTGTGATGTTATGTTACTAATCTGAACCCAGATCCCTGCATCCCAAAGCAAGGTGTTTGATGACTAATAATCACCCTGTTATGTACTGTAGTTCTGATCTTGCATCATTTCTTTAATCTTAGTGTTCCATTTTAAACCCAGCCCTGTAGCCAGAATCCTAATCCCACAAACCTGCAGCAAGTTCAGCAAAATATATCACACTCATTTTTTTCTTCCCCAATATTCAGGGACGACAGCCTTATACAAACTGATTTTCAAAGGGAGCAAAATCATAAAAGGGTTCAGAGAGCTGTAATTCTAAGTGGATAAGGCAGAATGAAATCTTCCTTTACTTGTGACATTGCATAGTCAATTACCAGTCTCAGAAGTAATTTCAACTGACATAGTATTTAACGTAGAGATCCCATGCTGTAAGAATTATTGCTCCCGGTTGGAATGGCTTCAAAAACAACCCACCAAGATAATATTAGTTTTCATTTCACTTTTGGTCCCATGTGTCTAATCATAAGAGCTGAACAGTATGTCATGTGCAAAACATTGACTGGATGTTGAAGCTGTGACACTAAATGACAAAAGAAGGATATGCACAGTTAGCTAGGAAATGTACCAAACTGGATATTTTCCAATACAATGCCACAGTAAATTAGATCTTTCGAAAAGGCGACCCATGTAATCCTAGGTTTGTTTGCTTTTTCCTTTCCATCTTCCTGCATTGTTCTAATAAAGGCAAGTCCTAAAACAGAACAGAATCTTCTGCTGCTTATTTCCTTCTTGGGTGTGGGCGAAGAGGAAGAGGGAGAGACAGATGGGGGGATTCTACCCTCTGTCTTCATACACCCCATGTTTTTTGGGTTTGTGAACATGGAGTCCGTGTGCAAACAACTTGTGCAGATGTAGCTTTGGTCAACATGACCTGAGATGCTATAAAAAGCAGGAAAAGTGCCTACAAACACATGAGATCTTCACATGCAAAGTCAACAGGTGTGTGGAGGTCGTGGTCAGGCAGGCCTAACAAGATGGAGCCCACAAATGAATGTCTCTGAGAGTAACAGGATGTGGGGACATGCCATACCTCCCAGGAAGGTTGTACAGAACAAATATTTAATAATAAATAAAGTAAATGTTTAACCCTACCTCCCCAATGGCTAAAAGTGACATGAACAGGATTTAGACAGATTTGTCCATTCCTAGTGTCAACCACCCAATTAAGATTCTTAAATACAGGAATGCATCTGACCACATCACTGCAAGGACTAGAAAAAGATGGCAGTGGTGGAGTTGCATAACTTCAGGAGGAGCAGGTAAGAACACAGCAGGTTTCAAATTGAGCCATGAAACTTTCAATCCCAGTGCCACCTGGTGTACTCATTCTAATTATCTTGTAGGAGCTGTACTAACAGAGTCCCATGATACCCTTAACAGTAGATCCAAACTTTTGATTACCTGAACATTTGGGTATCCTCCAGGCCTTCAGATAGATGGGACTCTGCTATATTTTTAACATCACCACTAACACATAGGAGAATACCTATAGCCCTCCTTATCTGGAATATGAAGGGTTAATGTGACTAGCATTTGTTTATTAAGCTCATCAAGTACATGTTTGTGCAAATTTGTCAGTTATCTGAGCGAGGCCAGAAAAACAACATGGATCTTGAAAGAAAAAGAAAGAAAGAACTTCCATGCCCCTGAGAATTAAAGAAAATGTACTGTAGATAACTAGATAGCTCTATGTAATGAATATTTTTATCAGATTCTATCATATGGCTCTGTATAAAAGAATAATTCTTTATCCATGTTAACAGTCAGTGAACATCATATTCACTTAATGGTACCACAATGGGATCAGCTGTCTTGTCAAGTAAATCTATTGCATCAACACCGTGTTTTATCCCTCGTTCTTCAGCTTCGTGCACATAAAATTTTAATACATACAGTCTTCAGCAGAATGTTCTTTTGTCCATCAGTCACAAATGCATGGTTTCATCCTCTAGTACCACAGTATATTGATGTTACTGTGCATGGTTGCTTTTGGAATCCATCGCAAAGGAGACTGTAAGTTAAAAGGTCTTTTACATCAATTCTAGGGAAATCAGAAATGTGCATCTGTGGATATTGCTGCTTATGTTGAATTTCCAATGGATTCATGTTCCTATCCTATAAAAAGGGCCCTGTTTTTAACATGAAAACAAATGTATTCTGTTTTGGGGGAAATGTATATATTTTAAAGCATTTTGATCATATCTGCTCCATATTTAGATTTCCTGAAGAATGGGACCCGTTTTCCTATAATAACTTTCTGGCGAACTGTGGCAAGAGAAGTTGTGACCTAATCCTGTGACTGAATCACAAAGAAGTGTGGTAGGGGGCTTTAGTCAAATGAAACCATTCTCATGTTCAATGAACACATGTGGAAGTAGTGGAAATGTGCATGCTAGGCACACCCCTTCCATGCCAATGTACCCACTGGTCACAGTCCTTGACAGCCACACATTTGGTGTCCATAAGAAAGAGGCTGTACACACACACACCTACCTGTATGTAGGCTTCTCCAACTATTGGGAATCTTGACTGGCTCGGATTTCTAATCAAGTGGAAAATCCCTATGTGCCTAAGGCTAGCCAATCAGAATTCCAAATACCGTTGGTGAATCCTGATTGGCTTGGATTCGCTATCAGATGCACACAGATACAGTGGTACCTTGGGTTACAGACTCTGCTAACCCAGAAATAGTACCTTGGGTTAAGAACTTTGCTTCAAGATGAGAACAGAAATCACGTGGCAGCAGTGGGAGCCCCCATTAGCTAAAGTGGTACCTCAGGTTAAGAACAGTTTCAGGTTAAGAATGGAACTCTGGAACTAATTAAGTTCTTAACCCGAGGTACCACTGTACATGTGTCACTTGTTAACAATGACAACTGCTGGGGGCTGTGGCCACTGGACACATCACAGTGCAGGAGGTGAAGGCAGTAGGCACATTCCTACTACCGCTGCGGGGCATGTTTGAACACTCCTACACTAAAGTTCGTATCTCCATACGTTTGGCTGCAGTCTGCTCAAATGGCCACGTCAAAATTTGCTTCTGAATTCCACAAAACCAGCGTAAGGAGGGCAACACCTGATTTGACTTGGTGCCAAACCCTTCAGAGGCTTTGAGTGTGCACTTTTCTTATGACTGTTAACATGGCTTTGCAGGAAAATGTAATAATGAGGATAAAGCTCTGACATGGTTCTGATGTATCACAGTAAATGTTCATGCAGATGACCCATTCATTCATTTAAGCAAGATAACATTTGCTGCCTTCTCACGTCTCCATGCCTTTAAAAATGCAACTTGGCCTCCCACATAAAACACACACACACACACACTCAGAAATGCACTTTGCCTGTTCTGTGCAGTCCTTCAATATACACCCCCTTCCCCCAGTACTACCACTTCAGTATCACTTAAGAGTCATTGGTGAAAGTGCTGTTGCCACCACCAACACCAATGAGTTCAACCCCATTCCAGAGGCACACCATATATCCACCCCTGTCAAATATCCTACCCCTCCCCTTTTCTGGTGAACGGTGGCAAAAACTGAAGAGCGCCATTTTGGTTCAGCCTTAAATTTAACTTTTGCCCTGAGGAAGAAATGCCACATTCAAAATGCATTGGGATTTTTACCTGGCAATAAAATATTACTTGCACTCACTGGCTTTCGGCTTTTACACCTGTTTGCAGTGTTTGATTAAATAATACACTTGTGGGGTAGGAAACTTGCCAGAGGGATGCTGATATCTGTCACAAGTGGAGTATCTCAACCAGTTACATTTCCTCACCTACAGCATCCTTAACTTATGGAATCTTTGACTGAGACCTTCTTGTGATTCTTTGACATGACAGTAATCCAACAAGCCCTATCAGGCTATTTCAATATGTCACCGATGCAGAATTCAGCAAAATGAAGTGTATGTGATACATTATACTATACAAGGCGGTTTTAGAGCACCATAGCTCCTTAATTTTATTTCTTCTGATGTCTTATTTTCCTCTCAGTTTTAGCTCTACCAACAGTGTATATTTGGAATAAAGTAATCATAATAAGAGTGATTTTAATAATATGATCCTTTGATTAAACTGCTCTTGATCTACGTCTAGAATAAAAGATCAAGTGATACCGTAAATTAAAAGCATAATATCCTTGCTAATGAAATCTGTTCTTTTTGTGGACTCCTTGGTCATCTCCGTCAGTATTTGCTCTCTAAAATCCCTAATGCAGTCCATTTATTTCAATAAGTTGCAAGTATACATACGTTTTATCAATATTATAGATTTCAGTTGTCAGGCCACATTAATTTCAATGTCAACGCCATCCACCATGTTCCTGGGTTTTGAACTGAATAGCTCAATGTACCAGTAAATACACATTATTCTTATTCCAGGATGAGTGACTTTGCAATGAGCTACTTTCAGTTTTCCATTTCCTTTCATCTGAGAAGAACACTTTCCTTTTGGTATCCCTCAGGTGTGAGTTTTAGTATACACATAGTCAAAGCAAGAGCTTGAAGAGCTCCTAAGGTGTTTTTGTTGTTGTTGTGTTTTTTTTTTTGCTCTTCTTATTACATGTCAAAATCTTATTCTGTAGACAGCTCCTTTTCTAGCAGGTTGCGATAAGCAGCTAAATCTAGATTCATCCTCCTTTTGCTAGAGGGAATCACCTTGCATCTGTTAAAACTAAGATTATCACCTGATTAGAACATCTGAGATCAGAAATGCTTTACATCAAGCTCAGGCAACAATCTAAATAATGAGGGCAGGAGAGAGAAAGAGTTGGAGGGAGAAAGAGAGATCGAGGATGTGGCCCGCATACTCATGTAGAGCTGCTGACACATCTTGAATACTTAGAGTTTAAATGCTAAGTTAATATAGAAGCATAATTGTGGATTTTTAGGCAGGGAGAAAAAGACGTGAATGGTGTATGCACGCCTGTATTTATGCACTGGAGACTGAAAAGCGCTTCCAATATTCTGTAAAAATTTACTATCTCCCCCCCCCCCCAGTAGAATAAGCCATATCCTTTATGCTTTTTTAATGACTCTGTTTCTCTCCCCCCTCCCTTTTAAGAATCTACATTCAACTTAATGTTTACTCGCTACGAGGAAATATTAGCAGGATAAATGGATGCTTGGTAATCGGAAATACATTCTGTCTCAGAACCACCATAGTCAACAATTTCCGTGTAATAAATGCAAGCATTTGAGAATAAAATTTGTAAAGAAAAAAACCTCTGTATTGCTAACATGAATCCCAAAGAATCTGATGTTATGCTCCAAATTAGTCAAACCATAAAGTATCATTTGAATTCATTTAAAGATAATTCTGATGGGTGTAGATGTCTACGAGATGGGTTTGGGGGCTTGTTCACATAGCACTGAAAGTGGGCTGATCTGGGGCTTATGACAAAGCGGCTACATGTTCAATGTATACCAGCATTTTCCTGCAACACTATGAACCAATTCCTAGTGTGAAAACAGTTGACAGTAATGAATTTATGATGCCGGGTTAATTCCTTGTAGAATAAAGGTTAGGAGAGAAAGGGTTACAGTTAACTCCTTCCCCATTAACTACAAGGAATTTACTTATGCAATAAGAGGGAGGAAAAGATCACGTCAATTACACACTCCTTTCTTTGAAGAGGCACAGAGGAGAGTAGGGAGTCAAACCAGATTTCCCAGAAGGAAAAGTAAAACACACATACATACTCAACATATGCATCCTTTATTGCCATCATTTATAGGTCATACCATCTGTTTTGCATGCAGAAGGTGCCTAATTCAATCCTTGGGATATCCAGGTATAGCTGGGAATTCTCCCTGCCTGAAACCCTGGAGAGTCACTGCTAGTTACTGCAGAACATTACTCAGCTAGATGGGGTAATGGTCTGATTTAGAATAAGGCAGCTTTCTCTGGACCTATGGACCCCCAACCACTTAAGATAATGTGCAATGCAATCCTAAGGATGTTTGCTGAGTTCAATGGGACTTACAACCTAGTAAAGGTAGCTCATATACCTTTTTAGGTGCGTCCAGTTGACACATGATCGCTGAAGCGTGGATCCTTTTGTACCCGGAAGATGGCAGAACGGGGGTGGAACAGAGCACAACAGAGGCGGCGCAGGTTGGGGCATAACAGGGCACAGCACATTTATTCATGCTACGCTGACATGCATGGGGAACGGGAATGGAATGCCCACACAAAATGATCGCCACCTGTATACATGTGGATAATGTAAGTTGAACAGTTAATGTGCATAGTAACCAAACATTGTGCACATTCATCAGGCCTCATACAGAATGCGTCCATGAAGAGGGCATTGTGCACATTGTTTTAGTCAATATACATATGTAGGGTTGTAGCCAACTAAGCTTTACATAGAGTAGACCCCCTGAACTGAAGGAATCTACATTAGTCATGGGTGGGATTCTACCACGTTGTTGCATGTCTGGGACAAGGTCTATTGACGTAATAGGACTTCCTTCCTCTCCTTCCCCAGTGTCCCCTAAATCTGTCATGGAGAGAAGGGGGTTGTGCCAGCAGACCTTGTTCTCTGTATACATACCCGACCACCCAACCTCTGCTTATAAACCTCCAAGGAAGGAGAGTCCACCACTTCCCGAGGGAGTCCTTTCCACTACCAAACAGCTCTTACCATCAGAAAGTTATTCCTAATGTTTAGTCAAAATCTCCTTTCTTGAAACTTGAATCTATTGTTTCGGGTCCTCCCCTTCAGAGCAGGAGAAAACAAGCTTATTCCACCTTCCATGGGACAGTCCTTTCAATATTTGAAGATGGCTATCATATCACCTCTTGGTCTTCTCTTCTCCAGGCAAAACATATCCAGCTATCTGAACTGTTCCTCGTAAGGCTTGGTTTCCAGACCTTTTATCATCTTGATCACCCTCCTCTGCACATGTTCCAGCTGGTCTCATTCCTGTACATGTTCTGCCTCATCCACTTACTTGCCAGAACAAGAAGGATTCATCAGTTCCTCTTGTGTTTCATCAGATGATGTCACCGTTTCTGCTCTGAAAGAAAAGGTCCTGTATCTTTGGTCCCTTGTTTGATCACTGCTACATCACCGGCAGGCAACAAGGCATTGGTAGCAATTTGTGTGGGAAGTCTGAGACCAAGATGAGCATGGAAAGTGCCAGCGTTGTGTAGTGGTTGAGAATGGTGGACGCGTAATCTGGCGAACCAGGTTCGATTCCCCACTCCTCCACATGCAGCTGCTGGGTGACCTTGGGCTAGTCACACTTCTCTGAAGTCTCTCAGCCTCACTCACCTCACAGAGTGTTTGTTGTGGGGGAGGAAAGGAAAGGAGATTGTTAGCTGCTTTGAGACTACTTAAGGGGAGTGAAAGGCAGGATATCAAGTCCAAACTACTACTCCTCCTCCTCTTCTTCTTCTTCTTCTTCTTCCACTTCAAGCATCAGGTATAGAATGAAGGGTGCTGCTAAAACAGTTGATATTTATGTCACCTTATCATTATAGGCTTTGGCTTATTTCTTACTAAATCACACAGCTATCTTTGGGTCACCTCTTACTCAATCATGCAACTATTGAAGACTAACTTCTTCCATATGAATCTACACAAACTATAAGTTCTTCTTCAGTGGCCCTGCTTTGAGTGACCCTCTAAATGAAGGAAGGTGTGGACTACCAGAAGAGGATCTTTTTGGTTGTGGCTCCCTGGTGACAATACAGTCTTCCCAGATAGGCACCATCTTTGTATCTTATTGTTGCCTGGTGAAAACCCTTTCAGATGCCATGTGAAAATAACTTATGTTTTAGAGTCTGATCCTTTAAGTTGTTTTTTAAAAATAAAAAAACACCCTGTGATTTAATTGTGTTTTTTTTTAAGTTTTAAGTGTGATATAATTTGATATAATTCTGACTGAGAGGGGTGGAGAGAGAGAGGAGCAGAACAGGATGATCAAGAAGACAGTGATGACAACTATTATTACGAACCTGACATCGAATATTCTGAATTTTTTGGATTGCCAGAAGAAGATGATGCTCCAATTAAGAGAAGAAATACTGTAATGTATTTCCCCAAATACACAGAAAAGTGGACAGATCTGCTCCCTGCCTTGCAGGCCTTTTTCCACCTGGCCTGGGACCGTAGGTCCCTGACGGACTCCAGCTACAAAAGCTGAGGCTGGTGAAGAAACTCTTGGGCTGGGATGTTGTTTGGGGGCTGGGGGTGGGTTGCGGAAGGGGGTTGTTACCGCGGTTGCTGCTGTTTTCTTTGTATCTTCATTTTAGATTTGATTTAGGTGGAAATTGTTCAGTTTGGTTGTGCATTTAAAAAATATTTTATTATTGTTTATGACTGCTCGTGGGACGCGGGTGGCGCTGTTGGTTAAACCACAGAGCCTAGGACTTGCCGATCAGAAGGTCCGCGGTTTGAATCCCCACGACGGGATGAGCTCCCATTGCTTGGTCCCAGCTCCTGCCAACCTAGCAGTTTGAAAGCACATCAAAGTGCAAGTAGATAAATACTCCGGCGGGTAGGTAAACGGCGTTTCCGTGCGCTGCTCTGGTTCGCCAGAAGCGGCTTAGTTATGCTGGCCACATGACCCGGAAGCTGTACGCCGGCTCCCTTAGCCAATAAAGCGAGATGAGCACTGCAACCCCAGAGTCGGACACGACTGGACCTAATGATCAGGGGTCCCTTTACCTTTACCTTACTATGACTGATATTCTTGTAGTTATGTTGTTGTTTTTTAATGTAGTGAACCACCTTGAGCATGGTTTGAACTGTGGAAAGGCAGCATTCAAATAAAATTATGTATGTATGCAGTAGTTCTTATTATTTTATATTATTTCAGCCCCAGCCAGCACAGCCAATGGTTAGGAACGATGAGAGTTATAGCTGAGAAACCTCTGGTGGACCACAGGTTTCCTATCCCTGTTTGATAATTGTGTTTTTTGTGATTCACCCAGAGTACTGTTATCCAGAGTTCTTCAGCTATATACTCCCAGTATGTCAGTCAGTCGGTCAGTAATTAGGAAGATGGCACTTGCTCTTGCTGTACAATAAAACAATGCATTGCCATTCCAAATGCTTATGGTGTTAAGCTGCTGAACATCTCTTGGGTAAGGATGTTGAACTGCCTACATGATAAGCTAATTACTCATCTTCTTGCATTTTTTTTCAGACTCGTAAAACTTCAGTGTAACATGATCACACACAGATCTGATTCCCTTTCCAGTGCAACACAACCAGGATCTAATAGCACTGTCTTCATCAATCTGGTATCCTATAGAAATATAGAAATACTTTATTGTCACTGTACCACTTGCTTAAAGTGAGATTAAACGAGTACAAAACATCCTCCAGATGTTTTGTACTCTGACTCCCATCAGACCCAGCCTGAGCCCCAAACATCTGGATGGTAGTAGCCTGCACTAGGGTGTTGTTATATGTAACAGTAAAGCAAAACCTAAATCCCATGACAATTGACAGCTATGGTCTCCCCCCACCCCATGCCATTATTCCTACTTTCTGTAACTGATATTCAACAAAGGATCCTCCACTTTTAAGACCCTTGCTTAACATATTTTTATTTATTTTTTAGGGACATGGATCACAGACTTTGTTTTTTTAAAAAAAAAATCTATTTGGAACTCGATCAATGCACATTTGACTTTTTACCTTATTTATTGCGCTTCTGTGCATGAATTATAACTTAATGGCTGGCATGCTTTGAATTCCTTAGCATGTTTTTTATACCTAATAAGTGAATCATCCTGTGTGTGTGCATTTTAAGGCAGTCTTTATAAGTCCTGTGTTTGAACATCTGTCAAGGGATGGAGATTAGCTGAATAGATACAGGATGCAAGTATATTCTATTCTCTGTTATCCTGTATACTGCAATTATCTTGATCCTCAAACAACTCTGTGACAGTTACAGCCACTTTTGCAGACTTGTTATTACTGCAAATTCAGAAATTTATTTTACTTGAATCTAAATTAAATTGATATGTAACAAGGCTCTACCCCCCCCATTTCTTTCCATTGCAAAATCATATTTTAAATGTCCTTACCTTCATATGATACAGTATCATTTATAAATGCTTTATAAAGGTAAAGGTAAAGGTACCCCTGCCCGTACGGGCCAGTCTTGACAGACTCTGGGGTTGTGCGCCCATCTCACTTAAGAGGCCGGGGGCCAGCGCTGTCCGGAGACACTTCCGGGTCACGTGGCCAGCGTGACATCGCTGCTCTGGCTAGCCAGAGCCGCACACGGAAACGCCGTTTACCTTCCCGCCAGTAAGCGGTCCCTATTTATCTACTTGCACCCGGGGGTGCTTTCGAACTGCTAGGTTGGGAGGTGCTGGGACCGAGCAACGGGAGCGCACCCCGCCGTGGGGATTCGAACCGCCAACCTTTCGATCGGCAAGCTCTAGGCGCTGAGGCTTTTACCCACAGCGCCATCCGCATCCCTATAAATGCTTTATAGTGTTGTATTAATTTAGAGGTTTTTGATACCTTGTATCTACATCTTTAGGATGCGGGTGGTGCTGTGGGTTAAACCACAGAGCCTAGGGCTTGCCAATCAGAAGGTCGGCGGTTCGCGCGACGGGGTGAGCTCCCGTTGCTCGGTCCCTGCTCCTGCCAACCTAGCAGTTCGAAAGCATGTCAAAGTGCAAGTAGATAAATAGGTACCGCTCTGGCGGGAAGGTAAACGGCATTTCCGTGCGCTGCTCTGGTTCGCCAGAAGCGGCTTAGTCATGCTGGCCACATGACCCGGAAGCTGTAGGCCGGCTCCCTCGACCAATAAAGCGAGATGAGTGCTGCAACCCCAGAGTCGGACACGACTGGACCTAATGGTCAGGGGTCCCTTTACCTTTTACCTATCTACATCTTTACACTATAGGTAAAGGTAAAGGACCCCTAGAGGGTTAAGTCCAGTCAAAGGCGACTATGGGGTGTGTCGCTCATCTCTCTTCAGGCCGAGGGAGACGGCGTTTGTCCGCAGATAGCTTTCTGGGCCGTGTAGCCAGCTTGACTAAACTGCTTCTGGTGCAACAGAACACAGTGATGAGTGTCAGAGTGCATGGAAACACCAGTTATCTTCCCCTCGCAGCGGTACTTATTTATTTATTTAAACAGCATTTCTGTGTGCTCTGGTTTCCGTCACAATGTTTCATTGCTCCAGAAGCGGTTTGGTCAGGCTGGCCACATGACCTGGAATGCTGTCTGTGGACAAACACCGGCTCCCTCGGCCTGAAAGCGAGATGAGCGCCGCACCCCGTAGTCACCTTTACCTGGACTTAACCATCCAGGGATCCTTTACCTTTACCTTTTATCTACTTATTTATCTACTCGCACTGGTATGCTTTTGAACTGTTAGGTAGGCACTTTGAAATATACCATTTCTGGGCTTGATAAAAAAAATATCATTCACACAGTTTTTTAATAAAGAAAATTAGCAGAATTGATTCCATTGGCCTGTGTGTGTGTGAACCTTTTCTTCCATTATTTCGTTCTTTCATTAAGGATTCTTTTTTAGAAGCATTCTGAAATCCTGAACCAAAAGTTAGTAAGGGGGGGAATGTAAGCATTGCTTGCTAGGTTATGTGAGTTTAAGGCTGAAATCCTATACACACTTATCTGGGAGTAAGTCTCATTGCTCAACAAAGTCTACGATTTGACTGTGAACTACACTCTTCTAAAATTCAGTGATGGGCTGTAGTTACATAGAACCCCCTGTTACAGGATCCTATCAATTGCCTCATCTAGCAGGCCTAATCCAGCAGGCTCTGCTTATGGACTTGGTAACTGGACACACCTACTTGCTTTCTTTTCTCTATTACTGCACCTTGCCATCAGTATTCCAGCTGCTGGAACAATCTTTGGCTCCGTCTATGACTCCGACTTCTCCAGTGTTTCCTGAGCTCCTATTCTTCTTCATTTCTATTCACCACAACTCCCATCACTGCTGGCAATTGACCATGGTGGCTGGAGCTGATGGAAGTGTGAAGTCAACAACATCCGGAGGGCCATTGGCTCCTCATCACAGCATCAAAACTGACTTTGAACCTGTCCTATCCTAAGGGTGGGATTCAGCTACGTTTTACACAGAGGAGACCCCCTAAAATTGATGACCATAACTAAGTTGTGTCCATTAATTTCAGTGGGTAATTCTGAGACAGTGGTTCCCAATTAGTAGTCTGAGGACCCCATGGGGTCCACATAAGCCACTCAGGGGGTACATGGCACCATTCACATAACAAAAATTACACTAGAGATATCAAAACTTTGAAAAGTAAGGAGTCCATGGCTTGGCTTTTGAAAAACAAGGGGTTGACAGTCCTTAGCTAATTTAGAACCACTGCTCTGAGTAAAGCATAGTGGAATACCACCCTAAGATTTCATGTGGCAGCAAACTGCATAATGCACATAACTCTTCAACACAGTCTGGCCACATTGATGTCAATAATGACACTTCATGGACAGACTCTCATTGTCCCATACTGGAATATCTCATTAGTTAACCAACTGTAACTTATGACTTCTATGCAACTCTATGTCAATGCAGCCATACCCAAATGGCTACACACTTAGCCAAGTGTCTCATTATCCACACGTTTTGGATGTCCTCCAGACTATTTGGATAAATGAAGATGTGCTTTATAGCACTTCTTAATTTGTAGAATGAATTCTCACATTATTGATTTTTTTACTTCAAAACCACAACCACTCTATGGTAACATCACGTGACCCTTTTCACAACCTTGAATCTTTACTTAAAAGATTAAAATTGCATCATAATATAATGATGATATTACAATGCAATTATTAACTTTCTTTCTGAAATGAAGAATTTAAATTTGGCACCAGCTGCCAAAAAAAGAGTTTCATTGTACTTTGTTATCTAGCTATAAAAGGCTCTTGGGCTGGCAGATGCTTCAATACACATTTATTTGCCTATTATCTTTTTTTCTTTTTTGTGGCCCGATTGTATAACCTCCCAGTCAGTCATTTCTGATAAATTGAAACGAAGGACCTATCATAGACATATTTAGATAGATAGATGGATGATAGATAGATGATAGACAGAGAGAGAGACAGATAGATAGACGATAGATAGAAATAATTTCTGTCATTATCAACAACAAATATAGTTTGAGAACAGTTATGGAAATACAGAATATGCAGTCAAAGACTATATGCAGATATTTTCATCTGTCTCTATGTTAAAAACCTTCTAAAAATACAACTGCCATTTCCCTAAAGTACATAATGATGATTTCCAGTAATTTTTGCAGGTTACCATCAGCCCATTAATGTACATGGGCAGTATTTTTCAAATAACACAGACTTTATCTATGCATTATGATGATAGAAAGCGGGTAGGATTTTACTTTAGTGTATTTTATTGTACCGTATTTTTCGCCCCATAGGGTGCACCGCCCCATAGGACGCACCTAGTTTTTTTGGGGGGGGAATAAAGGGGGAAAAATTATTTTCCCCCCAGGCGCAGGGCTGGCGTGGGGGAAGCCCGAGCTTCCCCTGACCCCAGCCCCGAGAACAGCCTGCTATCCGCAAGCCTAGGGAGCCTAGGGAAGCCCGGAACTGCAGACAGTTCTGCGCAGCGCTTGGGAGCCCGGCGCAACTTCGCACCGGGCTCCCAAGGACTGCACAAAGCTTCACAAAGCCCGGGACTGCAGGCAGCTCTGCGCAGCCCTTGGGAGACCGGCGCGAAGCTGCGCCGGTTTCCCGAGGGTTGCGCAGAGCTTCCTGAAGCCTGGAGAGCGAGAGAGGTCACTGTGCACCAACCCCTCTCGTTCTCCAGGCTTCAGCGAAAGCCTGCATTCGCCCCATAGGACGCACACACATTTCCCCTTCATTTTTGGAGGGGAAAAAGTGCGTCCTATAGGGCAAAAAATATGGTATTTAGGCTTACAGTCTTTTGAATCTGTCTCCCCCAACTGGGTTCATCCTGGGGGAAAGTGGCTATGAGAATCCTATGTGGTTGAGCACTTCAGAACCGCATAGCACCAATCGTGAAGCACTTGTACTTTCTGCCTATATGTGACCAGGCTGCATATGTGCCACCAGGCCTGAATCAAGATGTTGCTGTTAGCATGTATGCTACATGACTTGAGACTCAAGTATATTGAGCAGTGTCTCCACCAGAATGGGGTGGAGTTAGCATTGCTTCTGCTTACCAGAAGAAGAGGGTTGAGCTGGCACTGAGGTCAGGCCTGTGTGGGTACACCAGCAGAGTCTATCTGGTGCTCGCACTGCTGACCTTGGCAATAGTTCACTCCTCCCCTCATTTCTGGCATTGTGGCTCTGCTCCACCAGGTGAGACATTTCTAGTATCAACCTGCCCATGAGTTAAGATCAGCAGGAGAGGGCCTTATTGTTGTTCCATCACTGAGGAAAACTTAAGGTGCAGTGGCACAGAATAGGGTCTTCTCTGTGGCAGCACCTCATCTATGGAATTCTCTCACCCATGAGGTGCATCTAGATGTTATTTTACTCTGACACACATCAGCCAGTATGGCCATCAGCCATACTGGCTGATGTTCAAAGGTGATGAAAGTTGGAGTCCAGCAACATTTGAAGGGTCAAAGGTTCTCCACCCCTGCTCTAAACCAAAATTTGGAGGTTCAGGATGTATGTACTTGCTCTTTCCCTTCCGATTTTCCCTCCTTCCTTTCCTATCATGAGTCAATTTCGTCTTTCCTTCCTTAGGTTAAGAATCTTCCTAGATAAGTTATGAGACCACATTGGCTTATTAAATCTGAGCTGTATAGGAGCATAATGTTCACCTCATATTCAAAGCAAGCATTATGAGTTGCTGAGATTCCTCTTTATCAGCCAGGAAATGCAAATTGTGAAAACATTGCAATTCAAAACCATGGTTTGAAATGGGTTTTCAAACTATGGTTAGGAAACAATCATGGTTAATGCTAGCTGCAGTTTGCCCAGGTTGGATGTTGGCAAATTTTGGTTATAGGAAAGCAGGCAAATGAAGTTTCTGAAGGGAAAGGAATTTTGTGATGAGCCAACAACATGCTCCTGATTCTCCCATCCATGAGGTCTGAGCTGGACTTATATGGAAGAGAAACAGAGAAATGAGACATGCACAGCTTCTCTCTCTCTCTCTCTCTCTCTCTCCTCTCTCTCTCTCTCTCTCTCTCACACACACACACACACACACACACACACACACCCTCTTTCTGAAGGGATGGTTTTACATTTGCAACTGCATTTTAGAGATCAAATGAATTAAACCCCCGAGTAGAGCTGGGAGGGTGACCACATCAAAGGGATTTTTAATTGAAAAATAAGCCAACAACAAAAGACAATAATTTATACAAATGTTTTCAATCCAAAGTATCTGATTATATATGAGAAGGAATGACACCTGTTAAACGAAACCATTTAACTTTTTTAATGCATGCTGCCTCTGTCTTTACAATTTCCTTTCTCCTGAGAAATAAACAGTTCATTATATGTGTCAATATATATATATATTTGTGCTTATGTGTGTGCATAGATGATCCACTAGACATTTAAACAACTTTATATTTACAATTCTGCTTCACATAATTTTACAAAAGTAGGTCTAGATGCATTTCTTTCCATCTGGCAGCAGGGGGCAGTAGGCAGTGAAGAATCTGATCTCAAAAAGCCCACTTCTGCTTAAAATAAAAGCTAAAACGAAATATGTCCAAGACGTTTGCTGCCCTAGAGTTATGAATTTATCAGATAGAAGAAGAACTGTCAGAGAGAATTTGTAAACCGTCTTTTCTAAACAGGAGCTTTCACGAAATACAAGGAGAAAGCTAAATGAATAATAAAGCAAAATTGAGGCTACTGTTACAACAGTGCATTTGTAAGAGCATCTCCGTGTGTGTACAGAAAAGTACAGCTCTGGTTTAAATTCCACACTAAAGTTCAGGGAGGGAAACTTCTGCTAGCTGACTTCTTCAGTGGAACTGACTTGGGCAGCTATAGATTAATGGAACTATGCTGGCTATGCAGTGATCACAATTATTACGAGACAGCTTGACTGTTTGAAGTTTCCATTAAGCATAATGGAAAAACATAGTGATAGAGCTTATATAGTGACAGTTTTCATGGGCCTTGAACCTATCTTACATTTCTCTGTTATCATCCCTAACACTCCCTGCCACCTCCCACTAATCTCAGGTAAACAGGACTTAGAAAGGCCTCTGCCTGGAAAGACAGACCCCTCTCCACTCAAAAAACTCCTACCACAAACTTTGTTGGGAGTCTCCACTTCTGTGTGCTAAATATTAGTAGGTAGAAGGAGGAATAGGCAATTCTAGAGATTCTGTTTCTCTCTGTTTTCCCCAATTTAAAATTCAGTTCTTCGCATTTCCACACCCATCTGTGGTTTTTTTAAAAAAGAAAAGTCAGCATGAAAATTCATGTGTATTTTTCTGTGCATTTCACTTAATGTATGCTTTTAGTACACAATTTTATCTAATACACACATTTTTGCGAGCAACTTCTGCTGACTCTTGCACATTAAGTTCAGTAATATAAACCCTGTGGTGTGCACATTCCCCAAATAGTCATTTTTATACAACACTTTTTGTTTTTCATAATACAGTACAGGGAACTGTTAATTCTGATGGATAGCTGTATTTCGCATTTTGGAAGTGTGAGCTGGGGTAGTTCGTCATTAATGCAATACACCCATAACTTGTAACAACTTGCAGAACAGCATTTCTTTCTGAAAATGAACGAACATATATTTTCAAGCAGATGACATCCTGGGTTTCAAGCAGTACACCTGAAAGGTAATGCAAACTGAAAACTTGTTTAATTATTTTTGAGAGGTGCGTAGAGGCAGGAAGACTAAACCATCTATGGCTGTATAATGGGATCCATATCTCTTCTGTGGGTATAAGTGGAAGGCCGGCAGTAGACTGAAGAGGAAAGGTGGCTGGCAGCTTCGCATATATAGGTTGAGACAAATCGATAGCAAAAGAGAAAGCCTGAGAACAGCAAGGTCGTGTTAAGGTATGGCCTGCAGCTTCAAAGTTCAGAATGTCCCTAATGAAAGTCACAAATATTTCATACCTTTTATGCATTGAGAATCTTTGGTTTGGCATGTGTAGAAATCTCCCTACAGTCCTGAGTGTCAACAGGGCCTCTCTCACTTCCAAAGCAGAGTTTGGTCTACTAAAGATGAAATGTTGCAGATCAAGATAATCCCAGGACTACTAAAGTTTGATATTAAAGCACCCCCTCCCTTATATTATTAGCTTTTTCAATCATAGCTGCTTTGGCTGAGTAACACAACTCTTATGTTAAAAAGACATCAGATTGTTTACAGAGTTTCCCTTTCATAAATGGAGGGTGTTTTTCTTTCCACTCACATTGTTGTTTAATCGATTAGTCGTGTCCGACTCTTTGTGACCCCATGGACCAGAGCACGCCAGGCACTCCTGTCTTCCACTCCCTCCCGCAGTTTGGTCCAGTCACACAAGGGATTGCAATTCAGGGGTAGCTCCCACTGGAGAAAGGAAAGTGTGATTTTTACTGATTCCCTTTTGCCCCTGAAGCTCCTCACATCACTTCAGAGGGGTCTTTTCAGCAGACACAAGGGGCCAAATGAACAATTGTAAAAATTGTAAAAATACAAAGCTCAGGTCAGGGAAGTCCTTAGTCCCGGTCAGGGACTTCCTTAGCTTATTTTAGGTATCTTGATAAAACTGAGGGATGCAGACATTCTTTTGGGTATGCCATGTAAGACTCAATAAACCACATCGAAAGCATGAATTGAGTAGTGGCTGAAACAATATAAGGTGTCAGCTGAAGCTTCAGGGAAGTAAAGAATCATGATGAGAAAACTCAGAGTAGCCTTGCATTTTATTCAGGCTTTTTTGAGCTCTCTCTTAGAATACTTGGGGAGAGCTTTGTGGGTGGTATTTTTGTTTTGTTCTGCTTTGAGAAAGCTGAAGGTGCCTGCCACCTTCCCCTCACCAATTCCTTTCATCTGTCCAAGCAAACCTATGTGGAAGAATGGAATGATCTAGTGGTCCAGAGAAGTTACTACAGACAGAACATGCCTGGTAGAATTGCACCCTTTAGGCTTCAGTGTGCCTGAGCAGTACTCCTTCTAGAGGAACCTCTTTCAGCTTGAGGGCTGCGTTCCCTTGCAGGCAACTTCCTAGGGCAGAGGCAGGTTTAGGTCAGCATGACTGGTTCCGTCGCACTGGGTGCCAAACCTAGGGGGCGCTGCAGAGCGTTGCAAGTATGGCATAGTGGATTGAGCAGAATGGAAGGCAGAATCTGAAAGGCCAAAGTCCATCCTTGCCCAGGGCCTGTGTGGCCATGGAGGGAAGGGCCAAAGCCTGGAATTGGTGGTACCTATACCACATAAAAACCTTTATATTCCATTCACATCCTTCCCCCATTCATACATTTACATCCATCCACCCACTTACCTACAGAGCAATCTCTTCCATCATGGGCAGCTCTGTAATAGGATGGTCAACAGCCACTCAAAGGTTACGCTGCTCATCTGATTAGCAGTAAACACCTGAGTAGTGGGGGAAATGGGATTGTGGAGCAGGTGGGGCCAGGGAGGCTCACAGGCCAAAGGTATCCCACCCTGCTCTGGAACCTAAATCTGACCTTTAACATGCCTCTTATGGGAGTTAAAAGCAATTCATTTGTAGTGAGAGAATCCCCATTGCACCCCATTTGTTTTGTCCCAGTCTATTCTGCCCCAGGTGATTTCTGCATGATGAGGCCACACGAGTCAGCCTGCGAAGAAAGCAGACCTACATAGCTCACTGGCTTCTCGCGTGCTTGACAACCCTGCTATTTTGCAGCCCAAGGAAGGGCAGAAGAAGTCTCACCAAGCCCAGAGTGGCAAGTGGTTCAGCTTGCTGAGTCATAAATAGTAGAGATCTGGGCTTGCCAATATAGGGTTTTCACCATATGGACCAATTGTTCTACAAGGACATCATTTATTCTTGCGATTCAGCAAAGCCTAGTATAACTGTGTTACAATTGTCTACTTGAAGCAGCATGCCTGGGATGCCCTTGCAGTTATGAAATGGACGAGAAACCTTCTTTTGGGGGGGCTAGATTTTCTTTGCTTTATTTTTAAATTCTTTGAGAAATATTCATTCAGCTGATATTTTATTCTGCAACAGTACATAAATCTCTCTCTTCCCCCCTTCTCGGTTTGGAAGCGCATACCTCAAGGTTTGACGATGTGTCAAAATTAATTGAGAATGCTTTAATTTAATCAAGTTCAGTTCATTAGGCAAACATTTAAATTATTAATTTAAATACTAGGGTAGTTCAATAACATTTATGACAGTAACAAATACAAAAACATCTTCTTCTCAAAGCCTGATTTCTCAGAGATGCACAGCTCAGTAGGTTGCTGTAATTACCATTGTACACGAGCAAATAGTTTTCTTCTTCTTTGCCAGTGTTTAAACTTTTTAGGGCTGCCATTTTAGTGGGATTTCCTTCTGATTAGATATGCATAGGATTGTGTTGTTAACAAATGTTACGAGCTCATAAATGTTACATACAAAACAATAGCAGGAGGGGAAATGAATTGTTGAACTGAAGCAGCAATAATATAGCCAGGAGGTCAGGGCATGGAAATTTAACACATATCTAGGAATGTCTGCCATGACAGAAAGGTTTGTCAAATTCTATATTCAAGAATGCATTTACCGCGATATGTTTTATCATTCTAAACTGCTTTGCAATGAGGGGGTGGAGGATCCAGAATTCAGGTCAAGTATTATGATTTTGTCAAAGTGGAATCGAATCCTGGCCTGCTAATCTAAAATCTACCAGCCATTTAGAAGCATAATGCTTAATCTCAACAGACATGTGTGGGGTGGGATAACTGGCTGCTCCCATTTCTGCCAATCCCTGCTCCCTAATTATCATTTTCTGCCAGTGAGCACAAAGATCCTAGTTCCCTTGTCCTTCAGATTTAGTTCAGGAATCTAAATCAATTACCCACCTCAGGTGCCTAGGCAAGAAATCACACTCATCTTGACCAACCAGAAGAGCATCATTCCCAGTTACTGAGAGGCCAGCATGGCCTGATTATAATTTAGCCCTCCCAGTTACAATTAACTTCTGCCTTGTCTCAAACATTGCTTAGGAAGGGGGAGACTAATGGGGCATGTGTTTTATTCTTGAATTTGAGGGGGGTTAGCTTTCATGAAGAAAACTAGTGTGCCTTTTTAAAATAGTTTTCAATGAACAATTTTTTAAAATGGTTTTCAAGGCAAGCTGACAGAAATTTGCTCATCATTCCTATAATTTCTAATTTTAGAATATCTCGATGTTTCTTCATTTTACAAAACTGTTTACTTAGATATTAGGCTGCAGCTTTTTACACTGAATTATCACCCAGCATGGAAATAGCCTGTTTTCCTATTTACTATGAGGAATACAAAAATATTTAAGAAAATAGTCTATATGCTTCTTTAAAAATGGAAAAAATCCATATCATAAAATAGAGTTAGGATCATTAATAATTCTTTGTGCCTTGCCTTCTCTGTCAGGAACCATGCTTTCCTTTGAGTATTAAAATTATTTTGCAATGAATATTTGACACAGCTCATAATTTGCAAAAATGCACGAGCAGTATGTGTTTCATTGCAAATATTGTGCCAAACTTGACCTATGCTATAATGATTTTTTTTCTCTCTCTCCAAGATTTTTCCATGATTGGAAGCAAAATAGCCTTTTGTGAATTAATGGAGAGAGCTTTGATTAATAAATAATGTGTGAGATATTAAATAATAATGGTATGATTACACATATGAGTCCTGTGCCCACACCCAAAGAGATCCATATAGAACTCAACGAAGCCTTCTTCTACATGCTGTGCTCATGCATGGGCTCATGGGTAGTCGACTAGGACAGCCTGAGGAAAAGGAGGTCTGCGCACACCTTTCTTATCCCCATCCTGCCCACCTCATCTACTTGATTAAGTCATGTGAGCTCCAGACATGGGTCAGCTTGAGGAAGCAGAGGAAGCAGGCTGTATGGGGGACATGGAAGGCGCACACACAAACCTCCCTTTCTGCTGACTGCACAAAGCCAACCTTATTATTTAGCAGAGTGAGGCAGATGCTCACTGGGGCAAGACGGTTTGAGCATATAGTGCCAATCCTGGCCCGATTGCACTGGCTGCCAATTACTTTTGGGGCCCAATTAAAAGTACTGGTTTTGATGTATAAACCCTTAAATGGCTCAGGAACACATTATGAGAGCCAGTGTGGTGTAGTGGTTAAGAGCAATAGACACGTAATCTGGGGAACCGGGTTCGCGTCTCCACTCCTCCACATGCAGCTGCTGGGTGACCTTGGGCCAGTCACACTTCTTTGAAGTCTCTCAGCCCCACTCACCTCACAGAGTGTTTGTTGTGGGGGAGGAAGGGAAAGGAGAATGTTAGCCGCTTTGAGACTCCTTAAAGGGAGTGAAAGGCGGGATATCAAATCCAAACTCTTCTTCTCTTCTTCTTCTTCTATCTCAAGGACTGCCTCTGTCCATATGAACTGACCTAGACCCTGTTGCGATCATCATCTGAGGCCATTCTTCAAGTGTCCAGGGGCAACATGAGAACAGACCTTTTCTGCGGTGGCTCCTTCCTTGTGGAAATCCTTTCCCCAGGGAGGCTCACCTGGGGCCTAAAGATATGTAACAAAGGCACTAAGCAAAAACATTCCTCTTCTCCCAGGCCTTTGGCTAATTAAACAATATGTGGCATTTTAAACTATGGGAGGTATTGTTTTTGTTTGCTACTATGGACGTGGGAGGTGCTGTGGGTTAAACCACAGAGCCTAGGACTTGCTGATCAGAAGGTCGGCGGTTCAAATCCCCGCGACTGGGTGAGCTCCCATTGCTCAGTCCCTGCTCCTGCCAACCTAGCAGTTCGAAAGCACCTCAAAGTGCAAGTAGATAAATAGGTACCGCTCCGACGGGAAGGTAAACGGCGTTTCTGTGTGCTGCTCTGGTTTGTCAGAAGCGGCTTAGTCATGCTGGCCACATGACCCGGAAGCTGTATGCCGGCTCCCTCGGCCAATAAAGTGACATGAGTGTCGCAACCCCAGAGTCGGTCACGACTGGACCTCATGGTCAGGGGTCCCTTTACCTTTATGTTACATATTTTTATGCTGCCATGTGATACTTGGATGAAGGGCAGTATAGAAATTTAATTAATGATAATAATAATGTGTCAGGCAGAAGATGGAAGTGGCAGCAAGATGTTGGAAGACATAGATCCAGTGGGATTTTGTAAGATAGATTGATCGATAGGAGTTCTGCACATTTTTAGCTAAATTTAAATCCCACATTTCTTTAAATTGCAATCATTTACTATTAAAATACACATTTCATGACATTTCTTTATTTAAATAAATGTGTGTTTAATTATTTAATATGAAGATTAAAAATGCCCTTTTATATTATTTTGAAGTGCCCTTTTGAGTTCATTCCTCCTCCCAGTGAAAATTCATTTTAAAAATCCTGGTTTCCTGTGACCTCAATCTGGGATAGGCAATCACATGTTTACCAAGTACGAATTCATGGTGGCTTTACTGCTCAAACAATCTAGACTGTCCTCACCCTTGATGACACAAGTGCATCTTTAAAAGCTCAAATGATCAAGCTTTTCCAACAGCATGATTTTCTCAATTTCCTTTTGTCTTTTTGCAATACTTCTCCAATAACATTGCAAAACTGTAGGAATGTAATATTATCATTTTTTCAGCAAGAGACTAAATCCTCTGTGCTCTTAAGAAAAGCAAAACAACCAACTTCTAGCTTTCCCCACAATTAAAAGTAAAATAGATAACAAATATAACTAAAGTGAGTTTGGGTTTTAAATCTTTTTGCAATCTTTGTTCCTCAGTTAACTGGTTTAAGAGATTCCATTATTGAAAACAGGTTTTAAAAGCACAAAAAGCCTTTCTTTGCACAGTGGGGTTTTTTTTTAATCTAGCCCTATATTACAGGTATAATAATGTCTTCTTTTATCTCTCTATTTAATATTTTTATTTCTCTTTGATAAGATTTCTGCTGAAGTAATACAAATGATTAATGTGAGAAACAGACAGTACTTTTTCAAATCACACAAAAAAACACAGAATACTGGGCATTTTATTTTCATTTATTTGCACCAGATTATTCAGAAATAAAAATATTGATTCCTACTGTTAATGAGTTACATTTGTTTTGTTAGGTACAGAGTAAGAGAGACCCATATAATCACTCAGTGCTACGATTGGTACTATTTGTGTTTTGTTGCATATACTATTTATGATGTCATCCTCAGTTTGTGGGGGGTGGAGTAAAGGCAAGTGCCTCTCACCAACAGGGCAGAGATAACGGTAGAGAAGTACTCTTGCACTCCCCCATCTGTTTTGCATCTTCCTGCTTCTTGTTTCAAGAAGATGGGATTCTGGTCTAAATTTCTTCCCGATTTGGGGACATATCTGGTCCCTAACACCAGCAATACATAGGCAGGCAGGAACAAGTAGGTGAGATAGGAAGGAATGCACCATATAATTACACTTCTTTCTCTCCCTCCTTCAAAGGTCCTTCTTTCTGCAGCAAATATCCAAGCCACCACCAGCACACTGGTGGGTGAGTGAGTGAGTGAGTGAGTGGGAAGGAAATGAGGACAGGGACAAAGCCATCCCTGCTATTGTTTTCTTCACTCCCGCTACTCAAAATCACTTCTGGGCAACAATATAAGCCCCCACCCCATTGCCATCTTTTGAGTCCAAACCCCTCACAATAGTCAGACAGGCCTACCTTTGGCTGCAACCACCTTCCTGACAAACTCAGAATTCCCTCCAAACATAAGGGGAGATTATTATTTCACAGTCAAACAGATTGTAAGGGGACGAGCCATTGTGACTCCTGGAACTGCTCTGCAAAGCAATATGAAACCTGTGTCTCTTACTTCAGGAATATCTTGTTTCCAGTCAGGTTGGTACCTTGCACATTTTGATTCATAACTTGGGAGGGCATGAGACTTGCTTTTCTAAAAAGGAAAGCTAAGACTCTAACTGCCCCACTCCCCCTGCAAGCATTCAATTGTTCCAGTTGCACCATGGATAATCTAGCCTTGGGTTCTTGGGTGCAGAAGAATGAGTCAAGTCATCTCAGTGTTCTTAAGTGCTTTGGTAACAAAGGTATGCCACTTTGGGCTGAGAAGCAGGGACTGAGGGGTGTGTGGCCTGGAGAGAGTTTTGAATGGCAGATAGAGAGGCCAGGAGGACTCTGTTCAGCGCTTGGGCCTGAAGTTCCTCACTGCTGCAGAAAAACAAATCAGGATCCAGGTAGAATAAGCCACAAAACCAGGGTGGTGGAATATTCTAAAAGGAAGCTCAAATGCCATTGAACATCTGAGAGAGCAGGATGGGTTTCACCAGGCATATAAAGGACCACAATGAAGATGCCAGGCAAAGATACCTTGGGAGTGGTTTCAACCTTGGTTAGCCATCCCTGAGAATATCATCTCACCATTAGCCAGGCAGCTAACCTCTTAGAGTGGGGAAACCCAGAGAAGGGCTTTTGATTTGCCTGGTGGGTTCATAAGGAGAACTATAAAATGAGGAAATCACAAGGAATAAAGGTTATGAGAGAATTTCCATGGCTACACTGGCAGCTCTTCCGAGGTGCAGCAGACCCTCACCTCATTGATTTTACCAGTTCTGTCATTACTACAGAGGAGTGGAATATAATGTGGAAGAATCAGCAAGGACACTGCTTAGAAAACATATGCCTGGGGGACTTCCGGTTTGGATCGCCCGCAGTATGGGTGCGCGGAGAAGCTTCTCCGAACTGCATAGGGGGTTTTGAGGGGGCTACGCAAAGGCACTGCGACCCCCGGAACCTCAAGGGGGGCCCCCTTGAGGGCAGCGCAACCGGCAGCGTCGGAGGGATCCCTTCTTGAGCTTTCTCTATTTCGGGGAAGACTCGGGAGTGACGGATCGAGAGACGCACTATGGTAAGCTCTGCGAACCCCATGCAGTAATGCCTCGAGCCCCAGCTGAGTAGCGGCGACAAATCTCCGTAAATTTAAGAATAACCGCCTTTTGGGTAGTTAAACAGTTGTCAAATTCGAATATCTGAAGAATGGAGCCCAAGGCGTGTTGGATCTAACCTGATTAAACTAAGGAGCCCGACCTGTATTTCGGAGCTACGATGGCGCTGGGACGCTAATCGAGAGAGGAAACAAAGAAACTCTTACTTACCCGCTGTAGTAACAAAGAAGAGAAGTCCCCGTTGGGAGTTTCACGGGGCAAAGTATCCAAGACAGAAAGAGTTTATTTGGAAAGGAGACCTTAGAAACTTTGTATTAAATAGATCGCTAACGGCAAGTTTGGAGAGAGATTAAAGGGAGTTTTGGAAGAAGAGGGATAAGGAGGCGACAGTGAGAGTCGGAGAGGAGGGAGAAGGAGGGGGAGAGGTGAAGAGCCCCGAAACACGGAAGAGACGAGTCCTACCCCCCCCCCTCAATACCTCCAACTGCCCGCGGGTCTTTGACAGCGGAGATAAATAAAACAACCTTTACTGACTTGGAGCCTCCGTCCCCCCCCCCCCCTTCTTTTGTTTTTCTCTCCATTTCGTACTTTTCGGCTTTTCGGCTTTTGCCGGTTTTCACGGCTCTCGCAACTTGCCGGGTGGAGGAGGAAAGCTTTGTGTGAGCTTGAGCACGTACGCCAGTTTTCACCTCCTTTAGGGCTGCAATTAAGCAGATATTGCGAAACCTGGCTTGGAAACCCGGCACGACTTTGAGACTTGGCTGGACTTCGACAGACCAAATTATTGCTAAGACTTAACTTCAACTAGATTTACGAAAGACGCGATTCTGCCCAGTTTTGTTTAATTTGAAGAACACCTTCTCTCTTTCGCCTTTCACCTCTCTCCAGCTGGAAGCTAGGAGTGAAACCTAGCCACCTTCCCTTCCTCTACAGACTATTAAAACCTCGCAGAAAGACTCCGAAACTCATAGTACCACCTTACCCTTTGTCTCCCTTCTCTCCTTCCACGCCTACCCCCCCCTTCCCTTCCCCCCTCCATCACTGGTTCGCAATTCGGGCAGCCCCCACGGAGACATCAACCTATACAAGGTCGGAACGAACTTTGGATTGGGTCAAACAAGTGGCCGAAGCAAGACTTGAAGAAAGAATCCCAAACCCTCCCTCCTTTCTTAAGGTCGCTGGATCTTCTCTACTCCTTTTTTGTCCCCCCTCATTTTTTCAGTCCTCTCCCCGTTTTATCCCCCTCCCTTTTCTGATTCCCCCCTATTTGCTTTTCTTTTTTTCTTTTTTATTGAATTTTACAATAGTGTTCTGACTTGTCCAAGGAGCAGGCCGAATCCCCCTCTAGAGTGTGCGCCCCCTAGGGGAGAGCAAAAAGAAACATTAGTTTGTTTATCTTCAAGGTTTGGGGGAGGATCGGAATAGACCGAGATGGCGGGGAGGGACGGGAAAAAGTCGGTGGGAACACCAATAGAGAGGAAAACGTCAAGACAAGAGGAAATAAGGGATTTGGACGCTTTATGGTTGAAAATAAAAGAAGAATTTAGACAGAACGAAATCCATATGGGGAAAAAGTTAGAAGAGATGCAAGAATCTTTTGATAAAAAAATAGAGGGGGTGGTAGGGGAACTTTCAAATAAAATTAAAGACCTAACGGGCCGAACAAAGTCCGTAGAGGACGCAAACAAGAGAACACAGAAAGAAATGAAAGACTATAGAAGAGAGGTAGAAAAAATTAAAGAGAATTTTGAAGAATTAAATAAAAGCCAAGACCAAGTCTTAGATAACTTAGCCATGATGGAAATGAAACAAAAGCAGCTAAATTTGAAATTTAGAGGAATAGGGGAAGTAAGGGACGAGGATATAAAAGAAAAAATAATAAAAGAACTGGCAAGGTGGCTAGCATTGAGAGAAGAGGAAGTTGCCCAAACTATAGAAAATGCCTTTAGAATAAAAATAAGATCGAAGCAAAACAAACAGAAAAAGATTCCAGGAGACTGCTTAGTGTTTTTCAGATCGATAGAGATGAGAAACATAATTTTGAGAGAAAGCTATCAGAGGAAATTAATGATTGATGGGAAACCAATTATTGTCTTTAAGGAAATACCAATTAGGCTCCTTCGCAAGAGAGAGGGCTACAAACAGATAGTCAACACTTTGAAAAAGAACGGCATACGGCATAGATGGGAATTCCCCGAAGGGATCTCATTTTTTTACAAAGGAAAAAAGTTCAAAATAACAGAGATCCAAGAAGTCAGTAAATTCCTTCGCAGATACGAAAAAGAACTAGGGGGGATGATGGAGAGACATGGGGGAGGGGGCCGTGAGAGGGAGGGGGAGGGGGGAGCGGAGGGGGGGTCGTAGGGGGAGGGGGGAGGGGGAGGGGGAGAGGAGGAGGATAAAGAGGAGGAGGCGAAGGAGGGAGAGACAGAGGAGGAACAGGAGGAAGTAGAGAATTAAAACACTCGAATCTAAATCGGTTAAAACTCAAAACCTAAGCCGATAAATTACTGACTTGTTAATTGATAAAAGCAATAATGAATCTTAAAATTTTAACATGGAATGTAAATGGTCTGAATGAAAAAACGAAAAGGAATAAAATTGTAAATGTGTTGAAGAAGAAAAAATTGGATGTAATCTGTATACAAGAGACTCATGTAGCCAAAAAGCACAAACATGTATTAGTAAATAAGAACCTGGGAATAGAATTCATAAACTCTGGGAGAGAGAAAAAAAGGGGAGTGGCAACGTATATTAATGAAAAATGGGAACCTAAACTGATCTATAAGGACGAAGAAGGAAGGATATTGGGGGTACAAATAAGCTTTCAAGGAGAAAAGATCGACGTAGTAAACATTTATGCCCCAAATACAAATAGATCAGAGTTCTACAAAAAATTGGAACAAGTGTTACTAGAACTAGGAAATAACAAGACGATATTATTGGGAGACTTTAATGCAGTGCCGACATTAGAAATGGACAGACAGACAGAAAAGAGAAAACGAAAACAAGGAAAGTTACCGGAATCATTTCAAGAATTGGAGGAGAACATGGACCTAACGGATGTATGGAGACATATGCATCCAATAGAAAAACAGTTCACCTTCTTTTCAGAAGCACATAAAAGCTGGGGAAGAATAGATCAAATATGGGCCTCAAGAGAAATTACCCTAAGAGTGATAAAATGTGAAATCCAACCGAGAACTTTCTCCGACCATAATTCAATAACTTTAGAAATAAAAGGAGAATTAAGGGGAGGCTTCAGATGGAGACTGAATGATTCTCTGTTGGACAACGAGGAGGTCATCGAAAAAGCTAGAGCCACATTAAAAGAATATTGGGACTTGAACCTCCATAAAGGAACCAAAATAGAAACAGTCTGGGACGCCAGTAAGGCGGTTTTAAGAGGTTTCTTCATCCAGCAAAACAACCATAAGAAAAAAATAAGGCAGCAAAAGACAGATGAAATACTTAACAAGTTAAGGGAGCATGAGAAGAAATTGTTAGAACACCCGAAAGATGAGCAAAGTTTACAATCAATAAAAATACTACAAAGACAATACTCAATATTAACGAACGAAGAAATAGAATGGAAACTCAAGCTAATGAAGCAGAGATATTTTGAATCGGCGAACAAAACCGGAAAATTCCTAGCCTGGCAATTGAGGAAAAGACAGAAGCAGAACGTCATAAATAAAATAATGGTAGAAGAAGAATTAATAGTAGACCCAAAAAAAATACAAAAAAAATTTCTCAAATTCTATGAGGAGTTATATAAAAAAGGAGAAGAAGACCCAGATCAAATAGAAAAATATTTAGAGAACTGCACAGGGAAAACTATTACAGAAGAAGAAAGAATACAACTAAATAGCCCTATTAGGATCGAGGAGATTGAGAATGCGGTAAAAAAAATGAAATTGGGGAAAGCACCAGGCCCGGATGGGTTATCGGCCAAATATTACAAAGTTTTGGGAGGGCAATTAGCACAAGCTCTCTGTGAAACCATGAATAGCATCCTAAGAGGAGGGAAAATACCCGATTCATGGAAGGAAGCCTTTATAACTGTAATCCTTAAACCAGATACGGATAAATTAAACATGAAGAACTACAGGCCAATATCGCTATTAAACAACGATTATAAAATATATGCGGATATAATGGCCAACAGACTGAAAAAATGTTTAACAAAGTTAATCCACAAAGACCAAGCGGGCTTCCTCCCAAACAGATACCTGAAAGATAATGTGAGGCACGTCATTAACTTAATTGAATATTTGGAGCTTAACAACAATATACCGGCGTCCCTGATTTTTATAGACGCAGAAAAGGCGTTCGATAACGTCTCCTGGAGGTTTCTACTAAAATCGATGGAAAAGGCAGGGATTGAGGGTGAATACCTGAAAGGTATACAAGCAATATACTCAAACCAACACGCCAAATTGATAATAAACAACAACCTCACGAATAGATTTAAAATAGAGAAAGGAACAAGGCAGGGATGCCCCCTCTCCCCGCTTTTGTTCATCTTAGCTTTGGAAGTCCTGGCGAATAAAATAAGGTCAGAAATGGAGATAAAAGGGATTAAAATAGGATTTAAAGAGTACAAATTAAAAGCTTATGCGGACGACCTGATGCTATCCCTAGAAGAGCCGCAAGAATGCATGGGCAAAGTATTAGAGATCATGGAGGAGTATGGCAAAATATCGGGTTTCAAGTTGAATAAAACCAAAACAAAAATGCTGACGAAGAACCTGAGTAACGACGCGAAGGAGAGACTAGAGAGACAATATGGAATCAAAGTGGCTAAGAGATTAAAATATTTAGGAATCTGGCTTACACATAAAAATATAAACCTAATTGAGGACAACTACACGCCAACATGGAATAAAGTGAAAAAGGATTTGGACGTTTGGAATAGAGTGAATCTTTCGTGGCTAGGCAGGATGGAAGTGATAAAAATGAACATACTCCCTAGGATGCTGTTCCTATTTCAAAATATACCTATCATCAGAGGGACTAAAGTATTTAAGAACTGGCAGAAGACCCTTTCAAGATTTATATGGCAGGGAAGAAGGCCAAGGATCAGATATAAATTACTAACAGATCGAAAGGAGAGAGGAGGACTGGCAGTTCCTGATCTAAAATTATACTTTGAAGCGGCTTGTCTCTGCTGGGTTAAAGACTGGATAACCTTAGAAGACACGGACTTATTAGACCTGGAAGGGGCCGACAATAGATTTAACTGGCATGCCTACCTCTGGTCTAATAAAGAAAAAGTACACAAAGGGTTCTCGAGTCATATTATTAGAGGACCTCTGTATGAAGTCTGGGAAAAAAATAAGAAACTACTGGAATGGAGAACACCTTGGTGGCTATCCCCTACAGATATCGTGTCCATAAAAAGAAGGAACATGGAAGAGCGAAAACTGACATACGAAGATCTATTAGTAAGATCTCAAGACAGCTGGAAGCTAAGACCATATGAAGAATTAAAGGAGAAGTTGGAGGGCTGGCTACAGTATCATCAAATCAATGCAAAATGGACAGAAGATAAAAAAACAGGAATGAATGAAAAGAAGTCCAAATTTCAAATTGAAGTAATTGAAAGTAAATCAAAGGTATTATCTAAGATGTACAATATACTATTGGAATGGGAAACAAAAGATGAAGAGATCAAAGAAGTTATGGTTAAATGGGCGATAGATTTGGGGCACACCATAGAATACGAAAAATGGTCAAAATTGTGGAATGAAGGATTAAAATTTACGGCAAGCGCGGCAATTAGGGAAAATTTGGAAAAGATGATTTATAGATGGTACTTAACACCAGAAAAATTAAGTAGAATGTACAAGACTGCAGACAAGGCTTGCTGGAAATGTAAAATAAAAGAGGGTAATTTTATACATATGTGGTGGTCATGCGATGAAATCAAAAAGTTTTGGGACCAGATATATAATGAGCTAAAAAAGATATTTAGATACACATTCCCTAAAAATCCAGAGGCCTTCCTACTAGGAATGGCTGGGAAAGAAATCCAGGACAAAGATAAAACTCTATTTCAATATTCAACAGCAGCGGCCAGGATGCTAATCGCTCAAAATTGGAAAAGCACAAATCTTCCAACGTTGAGAGATTGGCAATTAAAATTATACGACTTTATTGAACTGGCAAAGATGACACAAAGGATTAGAAATCATAGAAATACAAAGATAAAAGAGGATTGGAACAAGTTTATGGTTTATTTTGAAGGCAATTTTAAAAACTTACCAAATACAGCAGGTCTGTTATAAAATCTCCGATGTGCAAGTTAGAAAAAATCTTTTGTATACCAGCGGAAAAATGAAACTACTGAAAGTAAATACCCGTAATCAGTAGGGAAGGAAGGTATGGTTTTAATGTTTTTTGGTTGTAGTTTTTTTTTTCTTGTCCTTTTTTCTTATTTCTCTCTTTTTCTTTCTTCACTCTTTTTTCACTTTTTCTTTATAGTTTGAATGTGTTTGTTTTTTCTTTTCGTGTAGTAACAAGGAATTCAATAAAAAGAATTTAAAAAAAAGAAAAAGAAAAAGAAAACATATGCCTGGGGATTGATAAATCAGGCTTTTTCCAGACTGTATCAATTTCCCACATGTTCATTCAGAAGTCTGTCATGTCCCTGCATTAATCTGCAATTTTCAATCTCCACAAACAGTTTCTTTAAATATGTATTTTAAAATGTATTTATAAACACATTTTATCTCGGAGTACACATATCTAAAAGCATTTTATCATAAAATTTGCATTTTTAAATGTATTTTGGCATGCTTTTGAGCCCAGAATTGCATCACAACATTTGGTGAAATGATAGGTCTGATTTACATGTTAGTTCAGGAGGTGAGAATCACATCAGTTTTTGCACAGGCATTCTCAAAGACAGCACTTCTTCAGCAATACCTGGATCTTGGTCATTCCCATGCACAGCATTTCTCAATGAAAATATGTAGGCTGTCACTGCAGCTACTGTTTACATGATCCCTTAACCTAGAATGAATGAGAGGTGACTCTAGTCCCTGATCTGTCATGGCTGTTGACTCTTTTTCAACTCACTGCTACTTTTGATTCATCACTTAAATGTATACTACAGGCCAGGGGTTGTAATCTCAAGTTAGTTGACTGTACAAACAGAACCTTAATAGCCCCAATGTTTTTTCAGTATGATTTCTAGAGCAAACACATACATTCTGCCTTTCACTTTTGAAAGCAGGGACACCACTAGTTACTTAAAGGACTCAAGCCCCATCATATCAATTGGCATACAATTTTCTTATACTAACTTATATGCATAAATGCAAATTTCAGCTGACATTCAAAGAGGGGGGAAACTGGACTGTGTCCCCAAACCCAAAATGAAGGCTTAAGAGAACAGATTTGATATCAATGTTATATACATTTAGTGCACGTTTTGTGATGGTACTCACAGGTATAGAGTACTGACACCTCCTTTTTTGCTCCTCATGACAGCCATTTTGGACTGGTGCCCATGACGCTTTTATAAAGAGCAATAGCACCTCATTTTTTTACACACACCCCCAAAGAGACCACTTTATCGTTTAATAATATAACATGTGGATCTGTGCCAATAGTTTGGCTTAACAAGTGTGGACAGCTGCAGAGGCACCGGGTTGCCCCCAAGATTGGGGAACCTGACACTCATTGTGCATGCAAAATCACACATGCAACATGTGCCGTGTGTGTGTGTGTGTGTGTGTGTGATGTCTCACACATCATATGCATGTGATGACGCACACACAATGTTAGAGTAAGTGAGAAAGAGCCATTGGTTTCCAGAAACTGTGAGGAGATTCTTGAAGCATCGAGGTGCAAGATTATTTAGTCTATAGCAGCTATAAATAGCTGTGGACTTGTGTGATTCCTACAGAGGAGAGAAACTGACCTGAGGGCAGGCAGCTTGTTCGACTGAAGTGTGCCTTACTATCTGTGTGGTAGAAAAGTTGTAAATATTCTTCTACCAGCAAGATTGTCGATGCCTGTCAAGTAAACAATGTTTGACTGAGCTTTACTACTTCCATCAGTGTTTTGCTGACATCGTCTGTGCACAACTCGAACCTTCAACACTTAAGCTGTGTGTTACTCTGCTAAGCAAGGGAGCTAGCATACATGCAAGGAAGTGTTGCTGGACCACCCTCAAGATTTAAGGTTGAAGATCGTAATATCTTCTTCACACAATGTTTGTGTGACACAGGAGGCCAAGGGCTCTGGAGGAGCCGGCCACTGGACCAGCGCACAACATGTACAGGGCCACCTGAAGATTGAGGGGGCCGGTGTCCTTAAAATAAATATTGAGGGGGCCAAGGTGCCTTTGACCCCATAGAGTTGGCATGCCTGGACAACTGTAATCTGCATAGATAGCATGGGCAGACCTGCTGCCAAGGCTAAGACCAAAACCACCCCAAGAGTGTCCCACCATTCTAAATGGCATGATGGGACTCCACAATGTCCATCTCCCTTGGAAAAGGAGCATTGGGTGTATGTAACCATATTGGCAACCCCAACCCCTACTGTTAAGTATAAAGCAGATGGCACCCACCAGACCCCCAAGAGCCATTAAAAGCAACAACACCTATCCATGATAAGGCAATCTAATTAAGGATAGTGTGGGAAAAGGTGCACCAAAGACCAATTGAGGTGGACACTGAAAATTCATAACCACCCCCCACCCCACCTCCCGGGTGGAAGAGCTAGATGCTGCAAATAGCAAGAGAGACACGTGAGGTTGGGGGTACCACTTTTTATAGTGCATGCCAACCCCCATGCTGATTGGCCAAACATTCCATGTGACTGCCTCCCCTCACCATTCCCTTCAGAAACAATCCTATTGAGACTCTCTCCTCATTAAATGTCCGCCCCCGTCAGAGTGGTAAGAATGTCATAGTGGGTTCCTACAGGTATTTCACTGCATGAGGTGGATTGGCCATCATGCTGCTTATAAATGTATTAAAACTAACACAAATTAAGCTGGAAGATGGCTGGGTCTCCCTGGTGTTGCATTTTGTACTGTGCTCAGTCACTGTGTAAGCATGATTTAAACACACACACACACATATTTTATTTTATTTTATTTATTTTATTTTATTAAAAAAAGAGGGAGGGGAGGCATGCAATTAGTTGTCCAGCACAAAAGAATCTCTGGCACTCATATCCTTGTTTACAAGAAAGAAGCCCAAGTTTGAAATGTAACTCTATTGTTTCTCGTTCTGACAGGTAAGAGGCAAAGGAGGTTTAAAAACTTGTTTCAAGCATCTCAAAAGAAATGAAAAGGGTTAAAATAAATCCCAGAAATGTTAGGATGAAAGATTACAGATACTGAACAATAACCGTCCACAGTAAACTGTTGATCTGGGTATCTGTATTAGGTGGTGTTTGTAGTCTCTTCATGTAGAGTGATGGAAAACACAGATTAGGGCAGTGAAAGTTGCACAACAATGTAGTCTGATGCTTTGTTTCCACTTTTCAAAGGCTTTTTTTTTTATTTGATAAGGCCCAGGAAATTGTTAGCGACATGCTGGTGGGAACCTATGGAAAAGAATACGCACTCTATCAATGGCGCAGTTCTTATCCCAAGAGCTGTGTTTGGTGGGTGTGGGAATAGCATGCTTTCAGTGTCTGCTGTTGCAAGGAGATAGCATTGAGAGACCGGGCTGGAGAACAGTACAAATTCAGTCTAGGGAACTAGGGGCTTTATCCAGCTGTAATGTGTGTACAGACAATGTGGCAGTATATTTGGCCGAACAACAAAGAACTGTAAAAGGATTTGATAGAAAGGGATTGGCAGAAATGCTGGATTGGTGTGCAGTATAATAACAACCTTTTTAAGGCATTTAAGTGATATACTTATGACCTAAAAAGAGAGTATTTGAAACTATCCATTATCTTTAATAGGTCTCATTATTTTTCAGTATGTTCATTTGATACAAGATGAGTAGCATTTAATAAAGGCTTTAGCAGGTTCAGTTACTTACATTATAGCTATTGAAAAGTGTAATATATACTATGGCAGGAATGGGGCGAAAAAAGGCTTAATAATCAATTAATTTTTATAGGCATGAATTCAATTTGGATTGCTGAGAAGTCAAAGGTGAGCACAAAATTTTTACGGCATATAATGTATCAGATTAGTCCCCACATAAACCTTCATGTCCCTTTCCTATCAAAAATTCAAAAGTGTGCTTTGTGGCCCTGATAAGGGCAGAGTGTTAAAGCTTTCTCATGAAAGCACTGCTGAATCAGGAGTAGATTAGCGATACATGCAATTGCGCCGAATATCCTGTTCTTTTTTGACACATCTTTTTCTCAGAAAGGGCCGATTGCTGGGTAAACAGCAGAGACTCTCTTCCTAATTGTATGCAATGGAGGAGTAACTTTGGGCAAGGTAGAACTGTCTCCCTTACCAGACTCTGATGACAGTCGATTACCTTTTCCAACCAATTTGAAGAAGCCTCATACATCCAGTTCCACACAGTGCAATATTGAATCAGTAAGATTCTTATCCTCTATCCTCATTGTCACAGACAATTATGTGGCCTAATATAAAACTTTGGAAAGAAAAGGGACTTGGACTTATGGATAGCTCTGGAATGTTTCAGAGAGGAGGCTTGCTTAGTTACATAAATTCTGGGATATGCAAAGAAAGCTGCATATCAACTTGCATGGTGTTTGGTTTTTTCTTTTTCATTTGTTTGCTATTTATGTTGTTTCTGCATTTTAATAGCGACAACAAAAAGGGCATCCTGTTCTGCAGTGGCTTAAGTGAAGCACATTTCCCCCACCATTCAGATTCTAGTCCCTCCCTTCTGTACCCTGCCGGGCACCCTCTGAAGCAGGTCACCTCGCGCTCCTACATGGGAGGACAGGACACAAAGAAATTGCTAGGTTTAAAATCTCATGATGTAAGTGGTAAGTCCAAGTTCTGCAACAGACCCCATGGTTTTCTTTATCTTAAAAAAAAGATGTGCAGAGAATCTTCATGTTTGGGTGATTCTTTGACATCCAAATACATATTTAGCTTGGGCAGACATGCTCATTTTCTTGCATGAGTTCTTTAGCGACTATTTGCCAAGATGGCAAATACACAAAAGAGGATCTGTGATAACTTGGGAAAGTGTGCCTATAGCAGAGGATGATGTCACGCAGGCAGCCCTCTGAACATTGAGGGAACCAGCACCCTTGGCCTGTACAAAGCTAGTTTTGGTGCTGTTTCTTATTTCAAGAATTATTAAGGAAATACACACATATCATTTTTATCCTACCCCTTACTCAAGGCAGTGCACATGTGCCCCTTTCCTCTTGCAGCAGCAGCAACCCTGCTGAAGAGATGGAGATTTGCTGCATGGCACCTGCTGAGCTTCACAGCTGAGCAAGAATCTTCTTAATCCAGCTTTCTATATCCACTAGATGAGGGCCACATTGGCTCAAATCCAAACCTCTAAGGGCCATATTGAAAGATCTGGTAATGATTGTTTTTTGTTAACACCCTAAAAAAGGTAAGTAAAAGTGCAATTTCTCTTCAGTAGCTGTAAGAGAACAGAATGGAGAGTTATAAAAAGCAAATTAATGCACTTGAGATGTCTTACCTGTAATTATACCACAAAATGAAATCACTGGAATATTGACTGTCCTCATGCTAAGCACCATGTTTAATTACAAAATATCATGTGCAGACACTATTTTCAGCATTTGGAACATATATATGGAGTGCTAAAAATCTCCTGTTCATGGCTGTTTATCTTCAGGCACTGGAGAGTTAAATAAAAAATATTAAAATTGTGCTGAGGAAGAGGGGCGAGTGAGAAGAGGCTTCCTTATAACATATTTTCATTTATTTCAGTGTGTAATCTTTTCCCCCCTCTTTTCTTTTTTTAAGTGGATACACTTCAAAGATAATGTGAAATTGGAATTATGAATATCCCTGCTTTGTAGTAAATGCATTGCAAGCTTCTTAAATAATTAAATTATGTGAGTTCTGAAAATGGAGTGTAATTAGTCATTAAGGAGCAAACTCTATTGCTGTGCTGGGCCGCTACTGTGCTCTGTGAAGAATATCTTAGAGCTTGAGAATATTATTACAGGATAGTTTCAAATACCAATGGAGCAAAATCAACTATTGTCTACCTTGTGATGAGAAAAACTAAGCTGTGTTTCAACCCAAATATATTAAACAGCAGTTTAATAAATGATTGTACATCACAGCCTTTGATTCTCTTGCTTCTCTCACAAATTGGAAACAATGCCTGAGCCAGACCAACACTGGGGGCTGTCATGGGCAGTCTCTTAATTTGCAGAAGGCAGCAATCGCTGAGGACAACAGTGATAGTGAGCAGGTTTCAGTTGGGGTGCATAAAGAGAGTTCCAGAAGGCGAAAGGGTCACAATAAGGTTCAAAGGCCTGCTCTGAGACATGTTGAAAATTAAATTGCAAGAGGCAGACTCTTCTGGCAGCATTCCTTATGGTTATTTTTTAAATACCTCCCAGGAACCAGAGGCAAAGGCAGTGGTGCAGCATGGGGGACACAAGGGCAGTTGCCCCAGGCGCAAAATTGTTAGGGGGCGCAAAATTTCAACACACAGTGCAGCCTCAATACAACTGTGCACTTCTGTCGCTGGGCTCCATTGAAAACTTCCATGCCAAGCAGGAAATGACCTCTCCAGGCAACAGAACAACTCTTCTTTTCCTATTTCTGTGGCTGCAATCTCCTGGGTGCCGTGGACGCTGTTAGGCCATTGAATGAGCATGCGTACTGCATTTCCCTCCCTCCCTCCTTCCTCTGTGCAGCCCTGGGCACTGGCAACCCACACTACACCACTGGGTAAAGGTATTCCTCGGTTGGGGGTGGGGGTGTAAAAATCACATGTGTTTTGAAACATTGGGAGAGAAACACCACCCTTTTTCTACTGCCCAGCAATGGAGCCCTGCCTGAAGGAACATTGCAAGAATGGTAATGGGGGGGGGGGTGTTATTTATTTGAAGGAGGGGTTTTTTAGTCTCCTGTTGCCATAAGGTTCTGGGGCAGATTACAACAATTTAATTATACATTTAAAAGAACAGGCAAAGTAAGTAAACCTGTCCCACCAAAACAGATTCCACCAAAGGAGTGGGTCCCACGAAACAAAATACCTCAACTGTCAAGAGATAAGTCTCTAGCATACAGCAGAAGCTGCTAGATGCACTGACGGAGGAAGAAGAGTGCGGGGGGAGCATACCGCCCCCGGCAGCGCGATCCCGGTGAGGTGCCATTGCGGCTGCCCCGCCCATGCTGGGCGCCACACCGTCACGCCCTCATAGATGGAGAACCACGCTCCCGCCTGCTCTCTGTCCCCCGTGCTGAAGCGTGAAGCTCCGCCACTGACTAGATGTCCCTCTGAGGGACTTTCGTAATTCATGGACTGCCTCAGATAAACTCCTCTCCAAACCCACTTTCCACATGCACCTGAGGGCGATGACACTTGTAAGAAGGGAGCTCCCTTTGCAGATCTTAACAACCGAGAAGGTCTGTAGTGATGGACATATTTGAGGCTTTCAGATATTTGAGGCTTCAGCCAGGTCTTTCATTTATTAGGGGAAGAAGGAAGTCAAGATGTGCTGGCATAAAAATGTAAAAGAAAATTTAAAAAGTTGGACTTGGGATCAAAACTGAGAAATAGGAGTTTGTATTGACATGCAAGTCCTGGTCCAAAGTGCCAAGTGCTCAGCAACACATACACAGAGCTACTGTGGACAAAAACCAGTAAGATTTATAGGCACTGGCATGTGGCTATAAAATGGCATGTTAAATAATGAAAGGCATAGAGAGAGTCAGTCTAGCATTCTTGTTTTCCCTTTGTTTTACTACTTAAGTACCAGAGAGCTGACCAATGGAATAGTCAAGTAACAAATAAAACATAATAGGAAAAGTAATTTTACACTGTGCATAATTATCAATTTGGAGTCCGGAATGGGAAGGGGCCACCATGGCTGGATTATTTGTCTCTATGGAACTTTATATGGACTTATCATTGAAACAATAAGCACAACTGCATAAATAATAAAAGGATGTGCCACATGCTACGGGGAATGCGACCTAATTGTTAAAAAGCTGCCTTGCAAAATTGAATGCTTAAAAGCTTTCCTTTGCAAACACTGTTCCTGCTTCCTGTGGGCTGCTCTTGTGCCTCAGTTTGACCTTCTCCCAAATGGGGACAGGAACATTTGTTGTACACCAAAAGTATGTGCCACAGTTTAACTATGGATACGAACAAAATGCTGGTTGTGGGCCCTGCATGGAACATGTCAGCAGCAAAGGGCAAATACACTGGTGGTGCTGGCCTTATGCTGACCGCGATTTGAGGAAATGCATGGTGTTCATTACCAAATCCTTCTTTAGGTGTTCCTCCAAGTTAAGTGAATGTGCATGGGAGTCAGCAGGGAGAAGAACACTCACTCTGCCCACTGGTTCTGCTCCCTGCACCCCCCACAAGTTCCTGAATCTCCATACCCTTTAGAACTCTGATTTTCCAGAGGGAGACTCCATGAGTAGAGAAGGCTCCCCGTTTTGAGAAAAAGGACCACTCCCACCCCTTTAAAGATCAGGCTAAGCTTATAAATGGCAACTGCATGGCTCCAGGCATTGAAACACTACCTCAGACCTTGTATCACGAAGAGCTTGACTTGAAAGGTAATATTTGGAAATGTTCTTGAGTCAATTTCTCCTGAAGGACTGATTCGTGAATTGAATTAGAGGAAGATTTGCTGTGGCTTTTCTCCTTTTGCTGCATTACTTTAAAGAATACGCAAAACATTCATATGGGTGACGCTGAAAAGTTGCTCTGAGCACAATAAATATGTTTAACTAATTAGTGTTTGCAAAGTTCTTCTGGTTATTTGATAAGAGGCACTATAGATGTGCAAAAGCACAATTATTCAATCATTTATTAATGACTGCTCGCAATATAAAAAACACAACTTAAGTACTATTTCAAAAAAACAGGGAAAATTTAGCTTTCTGATATTTGCGAACACATTGTAAGAAGACCTTTTTGTTGTTTAAATTTATATTAGAACTGGTAGCAAAAACACATATGGTTACTTCTACTGTTGAAGAGATGCTGCGCGTTGATCATCCTTTAGTGCATTTTGAATGATAGTTGGTCTATGGGGACCAGTGAAGACCTCCAATTAATTATTACTGGAGAACATGAAATCATAAACAAAATTCCTTGTAATAAATTTTTAAAATGAGATTGCATGTTTTATTTACAGTACTGGTCCATTTTGGGCTTTAAATCTATGAACAAAAACAAACATGTTTCTTATCAAACTGAAATAAAAAATATATCAATAGTATTTCTTTCCTATCAAAGTAGGACACACAATATGTGGAATGGACTTCTGGTGTGGGGGAGGAGGAAGGAAGGCATCGCTGAACAGGAAGAATAGAATTACTGTATTCCAATTTGTTGAAAGGGAGGAAGGAGAAGGAGGAAGAAGAAAAAGAGAACAATAGCACATGGTGCCTATGTACGATAGCTAACACATGCTATTGTTTGTGGAGATGTTTGTTATTTTAAACCTCAGCCTGCTATCAAATTAAATCAGCAAAAGATTTAGATGTCTATTTCAAATGGACTTCAGTTTAATTCACTCTTCTCTGCCTCAGGATCTCTTGCCCACAATTTCTCTGCCCTCACCAACAAGGCACAAGGTCTTTCCTTATATATACAGAGCCAGACTATTGGTCCATCTAGTTCAGCAGTGTCTGCACTAATGGGACAGGGGCTCTACAGGGTTTCAGATAGGGAACATTCCCTGCCCTGCCTGGTGATACTGGAGACTGAAGCTAGAACCTTTCACATGCAAAACAGCCACTGTACCACTGAGCCAGGGCCCTTCACTCATTTCTTCTTTTCTGGAAATTAGAAGGCAACAAGGAAGAAATACAAGAATGATTTCCCCCCCTCCTGGCTTTCTCCAAGGAAGCCCAGACTGGTGTACCATTGCCCCCTCTTCTATCCCTACAACAGATTCAGCTGCAAGATACGCTTCATAGCTGAATGGAAAACAGAGCCCAATCTCCCCAGTGCAAGACTGTCTCCCATGGAGAGCCAGCATGATTTCTAGCTTAGCCTTCTCCAGTCATGCTTTATTCTGAAAATGTAGATGAGCTCTGATATGCAAAGGCCTTTGGGGATAGGGTTGTCCGCTTGGGGTGTGCCATGCTAGCTACTGGGCTCCTTCAGCCTCAACATTAATTAGTAGTCCAAGATGTCTGCTATATATATATGCAGGGGTGGGGAATATTAAGCCTAGGGGCAAAATGAGGTCCTGCAGTGCTCTCTATCTGGCCCCCAGGACTCTCCCTAGGTCACACTCTCTTCTCCATTCCACACTGGCCCTCAAGTTATTTTGCTTTGCTGGAATGACTTTTTGAAGTATGATAGTGTTTCTTGCTTAACTGGCTGGGGGCGGGGCGGGTACAGCATTTCCCAACTTTTGCCTACTGCACAAAGGTTAAGTCTCACACCCAGTGCCGGATTTACATATAAGCTAAACAAGCTATAGCTTAGGGCCCCACTCTCTTGGGGGTCCCAAAAAAAATTAAAGGGAAAAAAACTGGATACATTTCCAAAATATAAGATAAAAAAACAAATAACATAAAACCTACATACAGTTAGAGCTTAATAATTATTTCACTATAATATACTTCTTCTTAATTGTATTTAACTATTAATAAACTTCTTAATTGTATTTCAGTTCAACAATTACTTTGATAAAATACATATTTTGTTATGTGCAAATGGCTTTAGATACCTATTAGGTCCATAAATTACCATATAGCATATATTCAACACAAAAAACAGTGACAATTTGTTGTTGACATAGGGCAGCTGGACATATAAAGGGCCCCATTACCTTCAGTAGCTTAGGGACTCATCACACCTCAATCCGGCCCTGCTCACACCTGCTGCCCTGCCCAATTTTGCCTCTGGCCCCAACTGCCATGGGCATGAGGCCTCTGAGGGATTGAACTCCCTCCATTTGGAAAGGAGGGAGAAAAAGGGGGCGTTCGTGCTGGAGCTATGCTTTCTGCTCTTAACCTCTCTGCCTGGCTGGTTTTTAAGTGGGTTGGCCAATGCCAACAGCTACTATATTGTGAACAAGTGCCTGGGAATTAAGAATTGTTTACATCTGTAGGTAAAAGAGGCAGCCCTGTGACCATGGTTATGGTACATGGGAGATATAGCTCTGCAGATAAGACACGCCGTGTAAGGAGAAAGAGCAGTCTTGCCATCTCTCTCCACCCACTGTTGTTCCCCCATACAAAGTAACTATGGTAACCTTGCCAGCTTTCCCTTAGGCCTCTTCATGCTGTTCCTGAATACTAGTTCATGGTCTGGTGTGTATTATGGAGGCATGGGTGGGTGATATGGAAGGAGCACCAGCTCAAGGCTTGTCTCCATGCTTCCTGGCTAGCAGACTACCAGTTTTGAGTTATTGTACCTGGTCAAATGGAACAGATCAGTGGTCTGCTAAAGCATAGTTATCACCTCACACATTATGGTTTTCCTGCATGGAGTTAATGTTCACAAAGAGAAGAAAAGCTGCAAACTTTTACTTGTGAAGGCCAGCACAAGTCTTGATTTTACTCTGAGAAGGTGAGTTGAGAAGCGTACACGTGCAAGTGTTTTTCATCCTATGGGGGAGATTATCTCTCATTTGGAAAACCATGTGAATGCCATATGTGATTTGGCTTTTACTGCCTACATTAAATAGAACTTTCTCCTCATTCTTATTCCATTGAGTTGGCATCTCAACAAAATAATGCCTTCTTTACAAAGGTGCATGGCACACTGACAGTGCATCAAAGCTACTTTGGTATGAATCAAACCAGAGGTGGGAGTACTGTGATTGGCTAGTCCCTTTATCAAAGGCATCCATCAATACCCTTGGGCATTTCTCTGGATCAAAGGGCCTTGTGTTCATAAATTTGGTTTACTGGCAGTTCCTCTGTTCAGATTATGAATTGTCACTCTTGCTGCTACTGCTTCAGGTCAAAGATGACACAGAATCATAATAGTCAAAAGTTTTGTGATAGTAACATCAGAAGGAGATCGCTGAAGTTTCAAACAATGTCCCTCAAATCCCCCAGAGCAAAACATGAAAATGTGATTTAGGAATACCCCAGGCAAATTCACAAGTTGAGGGGGAAGCAGCTCTCACTACTGGCTTGAAAGTTACAGTATTTCCCCCCTAACATTATTACTTTGTTCTGACAGAATTATTCACTCTCAGGTGTTGTTGTGGGGTTTTTTTATTCCATTTGTAATGCCCTCTGATAGCTATCAAAAAGGAGACAAACTCAGGAACTCTTCGCAGTTTGGTCTAGGCATTAACACCTGAGCAAGATTTCTCACTGGGTTAATTTATGTGTCATCTCCTTTTACATATATGTGTGTTGTTGTTGTTGTTTAGAAACAAATAAAAAGAAGCCAATCTAATACCTTTCACGGAATTACAGGTCTTCATGTGTAAAATGGGAGTGATATTGATTAAAACAGGAGAAATATTGATCTTTCTTTGTAGTTATTGTTTGGGATACTAAAGCAAAGACTGAAAATAGGGCAAGTTAACGTTAGAAATGAGTCTGTAGTTAGTTTTTCACTCCTGGTATAATAGGGTGAAATGCATGTAGATTGAGTAAGGCTGTGAACACCCGAAATCTTCAAAGCACATTGGAAGCAAACTACCGTGCCCAGAATTCTTTGAAGGTGTGTGTGCTTCAAATGTTCTTTATGTGCGCACAGTCCCCGAGTAAAATCAGAGTAAATAAACTCTGGCAGTTTTGTGGGAGATACTGACAATTTGGGGATACTGGAGTTGATGGGAATACTGTGCCTGTGGTGATTCTTTTCTCCTTATTCATGTCCCCTGCCCTTTAGAAAGTGTGTTCCATACCTGGTGTACTAAAATAAAGTAAAATGTGAGTAGTCAGGCCCTGAGGTGTCACTTTTAGACAGAATTTATCTGCGATGTTAACAACATGGTTACAATATCATAATCTGTATGAAGTATTTGAAAAGGATATGAAGCGGGAGTTGGGGAACAAACATCACAACTAGAAAGAGACCTGTTAAACTGTAATGTTAAAGTAATATCTAAAATGTATATTGTCAGGGGTTCAGGAGCAGAGGGACAGGAAAGGGAGGGATTGGAGACCGAGGGAGAGGAATCCGAGGGAGAGGTCAGCGATGATAGCCGTCCGAGGTCTCTAGGTCTCTCCAGCGAATCAGAGGATTCACAGAAAGGGGCTCCCGTGGTCAGAGCTAGGGGGTTGCCAGAGGGAACACCCCAGGAAGGAGGGGCCAGAGGGGACTCAGAGAGCAGCAGCTGGAAATCGGGACCAGCTTCCCCACCGGAGAGCAGTAAGGGGGAGGAGTCCCAAACATCGGCAGCAGGCAGCTTTCCGTCAGCGGAAGGACATGAGTCAGGGTTAGCCACGCCTGCATCAGAGAGCGAGGAAACGGTCAAAAGGAAGGTCAGGGGCAGCGCGCGCGCGCCAAGTTCAAATGTACAAGAGGGGGGCGCAATGAGCAGCCCGGAGAGGGAGCCGGGTCCCAAAGCCCGGCGAAGAGAGGGGGAGGAGTCCGAAGGGTCCGCTTCCGAGGCGTCCAGGAAGGAAGGCACCCAGGGGGGTAGTAGGACCCAGAGGAGGAAGGAGAAACGTAGAAGGTGGAGTAAGGCTAGAGTCTTAAACTGGTGTACAGGGGGCGGAGACTCAGACGAGGCTTCGCTGGTCTAGGGTCTAGACGTAGAGACGCACGCTAGGGTTTGAAAATGGGAACTAAACTTCAATAAAGACTTTGTACAGTTCTGCTGGCTAGCGTTGGTCTTCTGTGAGCTGGGACCTCCGGGCAGTCTCTGACAGTAAGCCTCGTCTCAAGTTTCATCGGTTTTCTTCGCCTCAAGCATCGCTGCGGGAGCGAGGCAGGGAGGGCAGGAGACTGGTGCCTTGCGAGCTCACAAAAGTCAGGGGAGATGACTACAGAACAGAAAATAGCTTCCCTGCAAGAAGCGGTGACACAACTCAGCGCTGAAATAATCGCATCCAGGAAGAGAGAGGAAGAAGCGGCAGCTGCCTGCAGAGATCTTCAAGCCAGGTTGGAAGGGCTTGTGAAGCAGGGGCTACCGGGACCCAGATCCGAGGGGATTGGGCTGGGGAAGAGAGGAGGCAGCATTGTATCTCATTTTGATGGGAATTTGCAGCAGTACCCCAATTTCCGAGCAGATGTGCTGTTTGCGCTGAAGCTGCTGGATAGAGACTTTAGAGATGAGCGGGAGAAAGTGGGATTTATTTTGTCTCATCTGCATGGGGATGCGAAAGCATGGCTGCGCAATCTGTGGAGGGATAATGATCCAGCGCTCCAAAGCGCAGATGCATTCATTAAAGCAATGGACTCCTGTTTCTTATCTAACATAGACATTGACATTGCCCGGAAAGACATATTTGGGCTAAGACAAGGGAAAGCCAGCGTAAGGCAGTATCATTCCCGGTTTTTTGCATTGGTCAACGCACTGAATTGGGATAAGGATTCTCCGCCAGTTAGAGACCTTTTTTTGGAGGGGTTGAGCCCACAGATCAAGGATGAGATGGCACGGGGAGAGAGACCCACAACCACTCAGCAAGTGGTTGAAAGAGCGCTGTCGATTGGGGTGAGGCAGGAGGAACGCCCATGGAGCAAAGAAGAAGGGCGTTGGGGACGCACACCAGCGAGAGTGCCCTCCCTCTTGCCTAGAGAGGCAGCGCGTGCGCAGTCCACGCCTCCACAGGGAGGGGGAGAAGAGCAGATGGAGATTGGCGGTGCTAGGGCTCACTCAGCTACCAGAGCCTTAACACCGGGAGCAGTAAAACCGAAGCTGCCTAGAAGGAACAGGAAGTGCTATATATGTGAGAGTGAAGAGCACATGGCGAAAGAGTGTCCCCAGAGGATCCACAAGCACACTGCAGCTTCAGTGACAGTATTGGAAACAACTCAGCAGAGAGAACCACAGCAGGGAAACGACCAAGTCTGGCTGGAATAGGAGGCACTGGGGCCCAGCCAGACGAGTCAGTGAGGAAGTCCCCAGAGATTTTACAGCCCACAGACCCCCTCCCGCCCAAACCAGTGGTGCAGCTCACCGCATCGCTCCAGCTGCCCAATGGACTCACCTTAGAAGTGCCTATTACAATTGACTCTGGCAGTAATGCAGACTTTATAGGACTGGAGTTCATTCAACAACACAACGTAGCATTACTGCCAGCCACGCTGCCCCTGAAGGTTGTCACGGTGGATGGCAGGGAACTGCTAGGGGGGCAGGTGGTGCAGCAGACGCCGCCGATGGTGATGCAAATTGGGAATCACCGGGAGGTCATCAGCTTCAATGTCACCCAACTGTCAGACACGCCTGTAGTATTAGGCATGAGTTGGCTGCACAGGCACAGCCCAGCATTGGCTTGGTACCAGCGCCAACTGACTTTTGGATCCTCCTACTGTGCAGAACACTGCATTATACCCAGCCCAGAAGGGGAAGAGGAGGACACGCAGTTACAGTTGGGCACGCTGCAAGCAGTACCCCTCAAGTATGCGGAGTTTTTGGAGGTATTCTGCGAGAAGGAGGCGGACAAGCTACCCCCTCACAGACCCTATGATTGCAAGATTGACCTCCTGCCGGGGGCGACGCTGCCAACTGGGAAACTGTACTCCATGTCTGAGGATGAACTGCAGGAACTCAGGGAGTTCATAGATCACAATTTGAAGCGTGGGTTCATCCGGGAGTCAAAAGCGGTGGGAGGCAGCCCAGTATTCTTTGTGAAGAAGCGGGACACGCCCCAACGGAGGCTGGTGGTGGACTTCAGAATTTTGAATTCGAAAACCAAGCCCTCAGCTTTCCCCATGCCCAAGATAGACGACCTGCTCGCGACGGTGCGGAAAGGACGCGTTTTCACCAAGTTGGATCTACGTGGGGCGTACAACCTGATTCGCATGCGCGACGGCGACGAGTGGAAGACGGCCATGTTCACGCCACTGGGCACCTACGAATACAGAGTTATGCCCTTCGGATTACAAAATGGCTCTCACACTTTCCAAGCTTTTATGCATCACGTGCTGGCGGGGCTCCTTTACAAGAAGTGCGTATGCTTCCTGGACGACATCCTGATTTTTTCAGAATCGCGAGAGGCGCACGAGAGGGACGTCAGGGAAGTTCTGCAGAGACTGAAGGAGCACAGGCTGTACGCCAAGCTGGAGAAGTGCCAGTTCGACGTGACGGAGGTGGATTTCCTGGGCTACAAGTTGTCGGACAAGGGGCTCGCCATGGACAGCGCCAAGGTTCGCGCAGTTTTGGACTGGAAAAGCCCACGCAATCGGAAGGAAGTCCAGCGGTTTGTCGGCTTTGCCAACTTTTACCGCAAGTTCATCAAGGGATTTGCCATGCAGACAGCGGCCATCACCGACACGCTCAGCTCCAAGAAGAAGAAATTCATCTGGACGGAGCAAGCGGAGCAGTCCTTTCAGAAACTCAAGCGTCTCTTCGCGTCCGAAGAGCAGCTGCTGCATGTGAATCCCAGCAGACCCATGAGGGTGGAGACAGACGCCTCAGACAGAGCCGTGGGAGCTGTCCTGTTGCAACAAGACCAGCAGGGGGACTGGAGGCCGTGCGCCTTCTACTCGAGGAAGCTCAGCAAGTCGGAGCAGAATTACACTATCTGGGACAGGGAGTTGCTAGCCATACATGCAGCATTCAAGGCATGGAGGCACTTCCTCATCGGAGCCAGACATACAGTGCAGGTCCACACGGACCACAAGAATCTGGAGTACTGGCGCACGGCTAGGTTCCTCAACCAGAGACACATTAGATGGGCAGAGTTCTTCGCGGACTTCGACTTCAAGATAGAGTACATCCCAGGCGACAACAACGTGATGGCGGATGCATTGTCCAGAAAGCCGCAATACCTTGAGGAGGCGGCACCGTCGGCGGCCAAGCACATTTTCGCACCGGAAGCGTGGGCATGCGCGTCGGCAACCGTGGACCTGGACGCCGTACGTCGCGCGCTGCGGGAAGACCCCTTCGCACGGGCCAAGATGGAGGAGGTGCACAGGGGCACAGCGAGGGCCGACGAGTTCCAGATACGCGATGGGTTGCTCCTCCACAAGGGAGCACTCTACGTGCCGGGAGACGACCTCCACGCAAGGGTCCTGCAGCAGCTACACGACGCTCCCACCGCCGGGCACTTTGGCAAAGAAAAGACTGTCGAACTCGTAGCCAGAGACTTTTGGTGGCCCAAGATGCGGGGGGAAGTAGCGGATTACGTCTCGAGATGTGACACCTGCCAAAGGGCCAAGTCAGTTCACAAACCGCCGGCGGGACTGCTGGAACCGCTGCAGACACCGTCTGAACCGTGGGAGAGGGTGGCCCTGGACTTCGTCACGGATCTGCCCAGCTCGAGGGGAAAGACAGCAGTGCTAGTGGTGGTGGACATGTTTACTAAGATGGCACACTTCATTCCGTGTGCGAAGGTAGCCACGGCAGAGCAGACCGCCAAACTGTTCATAGACCACGTGTTCAAAGTCCACGGTCTGCCACGGTCTATTCTCTCCGACCGGGGGCGACAGTTCATCTCGAACTTCTGGCAGAAGCTGATGGGCATTCTGAACGTCAAAGTCAATTTGGCGTCGGCGAGACACCCACAGACCAACGGGCAAGCGGAGAGGGTCAACGCCATCATGCAGCAGTACCTGAGATGCTACGCCAATCAGCAGCCCACGACATGGGTGGACTACCTGCCACTCGCCGAGTTCGCTTACAACAATACGAAGCACGTGTCGACGGGGGTGACGCCGTTCTTCGCCAACAACGGGAGGCATCCCAGAACCTTCCCGGGTTTAGAGAGAGTGGGGGAGGGGGAGCCACAGGCAGCGGAAGCCTTAGCGTCGGAGTTGCAGGAAGTCCACGAACAACTCAGGAGGCAGTTAGAACTAGCAAAGCACGCATACAAGGTGCAGGCTGACAGACACAGAAGAGTTGGGGAAGACATACAGGTGGGAGACTGGGTCTGGTTAGCAGCGCAAGCAGTGCCGACCAGATCGTTAGCGAAGAAGAAGCTAGGGCATAAGCAGCTAGGACCTTACCAAGTCCAGGCACAGGTCAATCCAGTGGCCTTCCGGTTGGCTCTTCCGGAAGGTTCCAGAATGCATCCGGTGTTCCATAGATCGGTGCTCACGCCCTACAAAGCACCTCATAGATTTCAGGAGCCAGACACAGCACCAGACCCGCTCAGAGAAGGGCCCAGAAAGGGGGGGGTCGCCTAGGAGGGGGCACATCAACGAGGTCACAGAGATTTTAGACTCGAGATGGGGGGAAGAGGGAGTAGAATATCTCCTAGCCAGAGAGGGTACCCCGGCCAGTGCCAACAGCTGGGTACCGGACTATGCCTTGGAGGAGCCTCTGCTCAAAGAGGAGTTTCATGCCATCTTCCCGCACAGGCCCATGCCAGCAGAGTATTTCGACGACTGGCTCTTCACACCCACTCTTTCAGCCAGCACTTTCCAGGGGTTCGCCTCGGACGAGGAACAGGCACCAGTCCCGAGCTCCCAGGTGGGTTCGCCACCAGGGTCTGCCTCAGACCACTCGTATTGGTGGGACGATCAACCAGAGGAGCAGTGGCGCAGGAAGTGGCTGCGGGGTCCTTGGCTGGGACCACCCGAAGAGGGGGAGGGGGGCGAGACGGACATGGATGTGTTGGGGGACAACGTGGGGTTCGAGCACGGAGACAGAGAGATGGAGGCAGAGGAGAGCGAGGTCAACGAGTACATGGGGGACGAACTGTATCCTGCACGCACCCCCGCTACGACGGAGCACCCAGTACCCACACCGGAAGGAGGGGAGGGGGGAAGGGGGGGCTTCGAGGGGGGGATGGATGTCAGGGGTTCAGGAGCAGAGGGACAGGAAAGGGAGGGATTGGAGACCGAGGGAGAGGAATCCGAGGGAGAGGTCAGCGATGATAGCCGTCCGAGGTCTCTAGGTCTCTCCAGCGAATCAGAGGATTCACAGAAAGGGGCTCCCGTGGTCAGAGCTAGGGGGTTGCCAGAGGGAACACCCCAGGAAGGAGGGGCCAGAGGGGACTCAGAGAGCAGCAGCTGGAAATCGGGACCAGCTTCCCCACCGGAGAGCAGTAAGGGGGAGGAGTCCCAAACATCGGCAGCAGGCAGCTTTCCGTCAGCGGAAGGACATGAGTCAGGGTTAGCCACGCCTGCATCAGAGAGCGAGGAAACGGTCAAAAGGAAGGTCAGGGGCAGCGCGCGCGCGCCAAGTTCAAATGTACAAGAGGGGGGCGCAATGAGCAGCCCGGAGAGGGAGCCGGGTCCCAAAGCCCGGCGAAGAGAGGGGGAGGAGTCCGAAGGGTCCGCTTCCGAGGCGTCCAGGAAGGAAGGCACCCAGGGGGGTAGTAGGACCCAGAGGAGGAAGGAGAAACGTAGAAGGTGGAGTAAGGCTAGAGTCTTAAACTGGTGTACAGGGGGCGGAGACTCAGACGAGGCTTCGCTGGTCTAGGGTCTAGACGTAGAGACGCACGCTAGGGTTTGAAAATGGGAACTAAACTTCAATAAAGACTTTGTACAGTTCTGCTGGCTAGCGTTGGTCTTCTGTGAGCTGGGACCTCCGGGCAGTCTCTGACATATATGTTATTGGAATGGGAGACAAAGGATGAACAAGTGAAATCTTCAGTGATACACTGGGCAATAGATATTGGTGATAATATAATAATTATTATTATTGTTGTTATTATTATTATTATTATTATTATTATTATTATTATTATTATTTATTTGTACCCCGCCCATCTGGCTGGGTTTCCCCAGCCACTCTGGGCGGCTTCCAACAAAGATGAAAAATACACAAAATATAGAAATGGATGCATGGGAATGTTTATGAAATGTGGATATAAAATTCACCGCATGTAATACTTTAAGAGAAAACTATATGAAAATGTTATATAGATGGTACCTAACACCTAGTAGATTGGCAAAAATGTATAAATCTAAACTGAATATGTGCTAGAAATATAAAGAAAAAGAAGGTACCTTTTTCATATGTGGTAGTCTTGTAATAAGGTTAAATCTTACTGGGAAATGATACATAAGGAACTGAAAAGGATGTTTAAGATAACATTTATTTAAAAACCAGAAGCTTTTCTTTGGGTAATTATGGGATCAGAACTACCTAAACAGTATAGAAATTTATTTATGTATGCTACCACAGCTGCAAGAATGTTACTTGCCAAAAAAAATATGGAAGGAATAATAGATCCCAACAGTGGCGTAGCGTGGGTTGTCAGCACCCGGGGCAAGGCAAGTAATTTGCGCCCCCTAACCCGTGGATTTTAGCACTCGAGTCTCTTCTGTGAGTGCGCCCCCCCCAGATGTTGCGCCCGGTGCAGCCGCCCCCCCCCTGCACCCTCCACGCTACGCCACTGGATCCCAATGAGAGAAGAATGGATACAGAAGTTAATGGACTACACAGAAATGAGGATACTTACCAAGAGAATAAGAAATCAAGATTTATTTTTTTAATTTATTTTTTTAGAAAGGAGTGTAAATTGTTTATTGGGTATTTACAAGTGGAAAGGAGGCAGCAGGGCCTTACACTGGGAAGATCTGAGAGAAATAAGTGAGAAGTGAATACCACAGGATAGAGTATGGGCGCTTCTGAGGGGGAAAGGGAGACATGGAATACCCATGGTGGTCCTGAGGATGTTATGGAGGTGTGACAGGATTCACATATTGAAATTGGTTTGGAGAACAAGAAAACGCCTTTCAATTGTGGCTTCACAGGTATGGAATATTGTTCCCATGAGAGCCACCTGGCACCAAAACCAGTGCCAGGTTAAAACTTTATTCACATGCATTTTGATGATTTTGATGTTTTTATTCCTTAGGATTTTTTTTATTGATCTGTTTGTTGTGTTGATTTTGAGAATTTTTATGGGGCTGGGTGGTTTTAATATTGTATGGATAAACTGCCGTTTTATTGTTTTTTAAAAGTTGCATAATTTGTATGTTTCTGTAAGTCACCTTGAATCTTTGTGAGAAGGTTGACTAAACAATTTAATGAAGTAATCATAATATATTTTCCAATTTCTTTATTTTTCAAGGAAATGTTTCATTTCTTGAAATATATTTGCCAAAATATTACTTTCCTGAGCCCATTTCCAAACTGAGATGGCATGAATTGTCCCATGTCTAATGAAAGAGAGCAAGCAACCACAGGAAGAAGATACTACTAATACGATATTGATATAGATATATTAGATAGATAATATATATAATCAGATATATTTTTATTTAGCAGGGTAGACTTTAGAAGAGCAAATGCTGACTTTAAAATAAAAAAGCCCATGTTTACAAAGTAATATTGTGAAGAATAGAAATCATAAACTGGGTTTTAAAATACCCATTTGTGGCATGCCGTTGTAAGGAAAGCAAACAAATAAAGAATTCTTGAAGAGATCTGCCGTTGGTGTTTGAAGGTCTGTGGCAGCATCTGAAAGACAAAAAGGGAAATAATTGATTAGTGGGTTTTGTTTGATCTGTTCAGGGATCAAAGGGACAAATACTGTCTGCAAGGATGAAAGAAAGGGAAACTGCTCCCTGTACTGATTCAGTTATCTGCTTAATCATACACTCTTTATTGTGCATTAGAGAGTTGCTGCTACCTGACCCTGCTTCAAACTTTGAAGCAACAAATGCAGGGCCTAAGCACTTCCTGCTGTTGCTCAATAATCTCATATGAATTGGCCGTTGAGGTGTATTGTTGTTATGCAGATCTATAAGAGTGAGATGCTTATTTTCCAGAACATGGAATTTCATTGCCAGCCTATTTCATTGCCACCTAGTAGGTGGGAGTAATAGGTTCTCAGCTCGTGAATGAGGGCTGCTTTGCCCTCATCTTCCCAATCCCAGGCGCCGAGAGTTATTTGGAGACCCCTCACGGAGCTTACAGTTCCCAGCACCCTTAACAAACTACAGTTCTCAATATGCTTCAGGGGAAGCCATGACTGTTAAAGTGGCACAAGCGTATGGTGTGTTTTTGATCTAGATCTAATAGGCTTGAGTTATAGATGTGCTGATTTTGGGTGAACATAAGCAGAAATGTCTTAATGGTAAGAGCAGCTTGGCAATGGAACCAATTACATAGAGAGTGGTGCCCCCCCCCATTGGAGTTCTTCCATTTTCTGCAAAAAGGAAACACACACATTGGATCTGGTAGCGTTATTGGTCATATTATTTCAGCTCTGCTTCAGAATCATGTGCCTCATGTGCTTTGCCATCCCTTCTACTACATCGCTCCTTTGCATTCCATTCTTCTTTCCCAGAGTCTGGACAGTTTCGTTTTTTCTGACATAATGAAGGGAAAGCACTGTTAAGAATTAAATTGGCCAGGCTCATGACAGGCTCATGACAAAGCATCCAGTGGGTTTGTCTTTCTCTGTCTGTTTATAATCATGCATGCCTCCTCTTGCACTTATAGTTGCAGAGTCAAGGGTTGTGAGACTTAAGGAAACAATACTAACTAAGTTATGAGAGAATGGGCTGGTGACAACAAGGTCACATGGGACCCTGTGAAGCTGGATCCACAGGATGTCACAGTCTCAGGTTGCCAAGAGTGGTTAGGGTTAGAAGTCAAGCCTGCTTAATTGAGCTCTCACCAGCCTTCTCTACAACATAAAAGTGAAACCCAGACGTTCTTCTTTGCCTGCAGATGCCAGAGAAAAGACTGAGAGACATATGAGCACTACTAATAACTTTAAGCATCAAGTGGCCTGTTTTTGTTATTCGTTTGCTGCTCTCTAGAAATCAGTTGTAAATGCATTTTCCTAAATGTCTTTATTTATAATAGCCTGGATTGACTCCAAGGATGATCTTCTAGATGCCATCCATTCAAAGATCAGCTGTTTTCTGCCATACACTACTACAGTGTGGAATGAGAGAAATGAGACCAGCCCTTCAATCCTGTGGTCCCTGGGAGGTCATCCAAGGGGGCAAAGGATGTTTCAGATCCCCCCCTCCAAGGGTAGTTTGACCTCAGAGATCCGATTCACAAGGCCTTTCCGCACAACTGAAGAAACCTCTGCAGCCCTTGCCTTAGTGACATCAGAACATCAACATCGTTGGAAGTTGAAAGAGGTGTGTGCTGGTGTTAGGCTTAATTTTGTGCCAACATGCTTCAGCAATAAGCTAAATTAGCAACAAGCTTATGTAGGCATAGAAAATCATATATAATGATCATAGGGGCTTCTCTGGTACTTTTTTAAGTATTAAACCTCTGTACAGTGGTACCTCGGGTTACAAATGCTTCGGGTTACAAACACTTCAGGTTACAGACTCCACTAACCCAGAAATAGTACCTCAGGTTAAGAACTTTGCTTTAGGATGAGAACAGAAATTGTGCGGCGGTGGCGGCGCGGCAGCAGAGAGAGGCCCCATTAGCTAAAGTAGTACCTCAGGTTAAGAACAGTTTTAGGTTAAGAACAGACCTCCAGAATGAATTAAGTTCTTAACCAGAGGTACTACTATATTATATACTCTGGTTCAGGATGCGCACCATTAAGTATGAGGCTTTTAGAAGTATTTTAAATGTAACTGCCCGGTTGCTGGAACAGAAAAAGGATATAGTAGTACAGGTACAAAAAGTGAGAGTCTGGTTGAGAGGGAGACGTCAGCCAGTTTCACCTGGCCTTTTAGCTCCTAACACTGAGAGTGTATCTGTGATGTGACAAGATCGACTGGGAGAATTCAAAGAATTCATAGCTTTCCCAGACCTCCAACCTAGTGAGACAACTATAGTAACCCTGGAGGCTGTGACGGACCTTGGGGTCTCAAATTTCAGTGCACCCTGTATGATGCCATACCCACCCACCTCTACAGTTGCCATACATCCGGAATTTCCCAAATATAGCTGACAATCGGCCATCAGAAGCAGTGTCTGGGCAGAAATCGCTGAAATGTCTTGGAAAATCCAGATGTATGGCAAAAAAAAAAAAGCTCAGCAACTTTGGCTGAAAAAAGCAAAAAGCTCAGCACCTTTTCTGTCCGGATTCTCACTTTTTGAAATGTGGCAACTCTATATTACCTTCCATTTTACATCATAGTTGTGGTGCCCCCACAACACCCACAAGGCTCCGTGATCACACGCTCCTAAATCCGCCTCTGCTAGAAGTGGCATACAGAATTTCTGCCACATCATTCTCATGGATGGATATTGTTGAATGAAATGCCATTGGGTGGACTGGGGCAGGAAAAGATGAAGGAGCAAAGGAATGCTGCTCTGTTCTCTTTTCTGCCCTGCCAGCATGAGCGCGACAGAACACAAGATACTTATGAGGTGATCTGCCTTCTTTAAAAGATGTTTTACAAGAACTCAGGCATTGTATAGAAAAAAGATGGCTGTCCCCACTGTTACATGCATACAATCTCCTTGCATGTCATTCCATGTCATCCCTCTCCAGGGCAATTCTGGCTTCTTCTTAACTCTTGCGGTAGCTGCTGTGCTTTCTAGTTGCACCAAGCAGCTAAATCTTATAAAAAAACAAACAAGCAAATAAATAAATATAAAGGGGAAAGGGAGAAATATTAAATGAGGCCCTCAGGCCACCTCATAGAACTTGGCAGAAGTATAAATTTTGGAACAAGCCACATTCCAATCTAAATATTAATCCAGAAGCTGCAAATCAAGTGAGTTTGCTCTGGAATGTGGACACCTTCCTCCCCAAATTCCTCACCCTTTGTAATACCATCACGTCAAGACTACTTTCTTAAAATGTTTCATCAATGCACACGTGCACAGTGGTAATGCAGAGCTGGGAAGAGTCTGCAAAACAAATGAAAGCTAACAGAGGAAAAATCTCCTGGTTAAGCCAGAATTGAGGGCAGAGTGAGAAAGGAAGCCCAATGAAAGAAGAAATGGGGGGTTATTTCACCCCAGTAATAAATATAACACAAATGTTCAAACAATGTCCAACACAGATAAATAGTCCCTTTTGGTTCTCTTTTCCTCAATTATGCAAGATCTGGAAGTCTGAGGAAATGTTTGTTATTCCTTCTGAAACCAATCTTTCCTCTTTCTGTCATCGACCCAAATAAAAAACCTACACTGGATACTTATTCTGCATCAGAGTAGCTTGAGCAGCTGTTTGATACTGATTGCCAGATCCCTTCTTAGTAACAGGAAGCCAGACAAATTCCCAAACTTCTTCAGTGTCAAACATGCCTATCTTCTCTTGTTAAAAAAAGAAGAACACAACGAGACAATTTCAAAAGTTTATATACCCTCCAACATTTCTCCATTGAAAATAGGGACGTCCTATTTGATGATGATGATGATGATGATGATGATGATGATGATTTACTCTTTACACTCCGCCTATCCAACTGGATTGCCCCAGCCACCCTGGGTGGCTTTCAACATACATAAAACATAATAAAACAGTAAACATTAACAAACTTCACATACCTCCATCCCCTCCAGCATTCCTCCAATGAAAATAGGGACGTCCTAAGAAAAAGTGGGATATTCCGGCATAAATCAGAAACTGGGACAACTTCTGTATATCCAGGACTGTCCCTGGAAAAAAGGACACTTGAAGGATCTGAGATTATAAAATACAATACATTATTTTGCATTTTCTTACTTATTTGGTAAACAGTAATCACCCAGATAATTTGCCAGCATCACCTTTCCCTGGGAGTGTTGATGGATGGTTTGTTCATGGCTTTGATAGCTTTGTGCTCATACCACATTTGAATCTTTTTCACATGACTGGAAAAGAAGATGAATAATTGATTTGTTAACATAAATTGTGCTGCTGGGCCCTTCAGTAGTTTTTGCTGCTGCAACAGGCTAAGACAGTCTTCCAAAAATACCCCCACAGAAATATGTGCAAACTCCCATTGTGAGGTTATTCCCCAACTAGGAGAGACGGGGCAAATCAGAGAAGTCCAAGGAAGAGAAGTTAATTGTTTGTCATAGTTTTCCCCAACCAAGTGCCCTTCTGATATTTTGGACCTCAACTCCTATCAGCTCCAGCCAGCATGGCCAGTGGTCAGGTATGATGGGAAAGTCTGGAGGACATCAGTGTGGGGAAGTCTAGCTTATTCTGTTCTGCTTCCTCTGCCCTGATGTGCAATCATGACTAAAGTACCCCATCAAAATATTATAAAAGATACAAAAAAGGTATGATGCTAATGATCTCCCTTCCTTCCAGAAATAACTCTGCTGCAGTGGTCAATTGTCCCTCTATTTATTTATATAATGTATAGAATAACCAAAACCCATAAGGCAAAATTTATACTGTACTACTGAAAAGATTAGAGTAGCTTAACCAGGGATGAGCTGAAACTTCTCAAAAGAAACTTTCAGCAGAGGTAGATGCAGAGCTTTGTCAAGGTATGAGGTGAAATTTACTGGTGCTACTAGAGTTTATCCCAGTGGTGGGCAATTGTCCCCCCCCCCCAAAAAAAACCAGCCCATCCTTTAGACCAACAGAACATCAATCAACAATGTGAGTAACCAGGCAGGGCAATAGGGTGAAAGGTGCTTCTTCATGCAATCTGGTCCCAAGTTGCTTAAAGCTCTGTAGGTCAAAACTAAAAGCTTCAACCGGGCCTAGTAGCATATTGGCAGCCCACCCAAGCTGCTCCATTAAGAACAGTGTAGCTAATGCATGAGAAGAGAAGACTCCCTGGAAAAGACCCTGATGCTGGGAAAGATTGAGGGCACAAGAAGGGGATGACAGAGGACGAGATGGTTGGACAATGTTCTTGAAGCTACCAACATGCGTTTGACCAAACTGCGGGAGGCAGTGGAAGACAGGAGTGCCTGGCGTGCTCTGGTCCATGGGGTCACGAAGAGTTGAACATGACTAAACAACTAAACAACAACAAAGCTAAGGCTAATCCACTCAGGACCCTAGCTGCTACATTTTGAACTAGCAGTAGTTTCTGGACACCACCCTTTTCTGGCCTGAAAATGAGGCCACAACATGGTGGAGAGAGAGGAGGCCTGCCCTAAATAAACATATTACTCTGTGTGGACTGCCGCAGAACACAATACTGTACCTCTTTGCCATTTTAACTCTCACACAGCCACTTATTGTTTAAATTCTTTATACATTGGATTTATTGATGGAGTTCTAGGCATTTGGTGAGCTTGGAGACAGGAATCATAAATCATATTCCTTCTTAAATGGAACAACCCAGTCAGATGCTTGTTTGCTTGGAAGTATGCCCCACAGAGTTCAAGAGAATCTACTTCTAAGAAAGTGTCCACAGGTGTGAAGTCTCACGTCCACTTCATCTTTGAGCATCACCTTTTGTTTAATAATAATATGGGCACCAAGCCTTAGTTTAATAATAATAATAATAATAATATCTTTATTGTCATTGCCCCCTCTCGGGGACAACGAAATTACTTGGCTGCTCCATCCACCCAGGTAGGGCACTCCACACAAAATCAGATCAACTATAAAAACACTAATTAAAACAATACAGTATAAAACAGCAAGGAAGATTAGATGACTTTCAAAGTCCAGGCTTCCCATTCAGGGCCGAGATCGCTCTGGAGAAGAAGCTGTTCTTAAGACGGCTTGTTCTTGTCTTCATCGTCCTGTATCTCCGTCCCGATGGCAGGAGCTCGAAGAGACAGTGACCAGGATGCGATGGATCTTTTACTATGTCCAGTGCCTTCCTATGGCACCTTGTGGCATAAATCTGCTCTAAGGTGGAGAGTGGGCAGCCAACAATGCTCTCTGCTGCCTTAACAACTCTGCACAACCCCAACCTGTCCCTGTTTGATCAGCATTTTCCCTCCAGGTCAGTTTTTGTAATGGCATCAAGGTAGCATATGCAGTCATTTGCCCACATATTCTTGACTGTACTTTGCCAAATGCAATTAGTAACCAGTTTTATGGCTTTCGGACAAACAAGCTATTTTCAAACATCACAATGAGCTCCTTATTCCCGAGCCCTGTTGAAGTCTCAGTAGGATACATAGGAATTTGCCTTTAATTAGGGCTTCTAATAGAAATGTCAAAAGAAAGATGCAGCTTAACCTTAAGCATAATGGAAAATTAACAATTTGTTCAGCTACCATATTTTCCTAGAAACAGACCCCTTTTGATGTTGGAACACAAATAAAGGCAGGCCAGATCCCCTATAAAAGAAGGTTAACTCTCATGTCATTTTAAAATAAAGCTAAATGGATGAAACTGAAACAACCGTCTCTGTTTCTTCCCATGCCAAAGGGTAGAACATGCAACCATTTAAGCTACTGCATTGCTTTCTTATACATTGCTTTCTGATAAAAAATCAAAGCATTTTGTTCACTTTTCTGCTTTTCATGTTTCGTTTGTAATGTGTGAAGAAGGACTGGAGCTAAGAGCCACGAGATTTGCTTTGTGTATTGCAGTAGTAGAGGCAGATAAAGTACATTAGAAATTGCTCATGATTCTGAAATGCTCAATTACCCATCATAATGAAGATACAAGTCATGAATGGGATGAGGGTCACTCACTGTATTGAAAGAAGAGCTTTGCAACAGATCTCTCAGATAAAGGTCAGAGCCTTCAGTAGAGAAGTGCACAAGAAGGTCAGTGCATCATATCCAATCCCCACACCAGAAAATATAAGCCCAACAGACAATTGTGCATGTCCCTGTTGACTCACCTCCTAGCCATTTCAATATGGTTAGGATGGTGGGCTCTACATAAAAAATGGTATTCCAGCATCTCAGACCAAACAATCATGAAATTAAGAATCCAAGTCTTTAATTGCCAGATATCCTGACCGTGAAGATGAATAACTAGTAATGTGCACCATGCACAGGTTAAGATCCCAAAACTGAACTGATGCATTGCTAAACTTCTCTGTCCAAAAGCTACCATGATAGGGAGCAGTTTGGGAAAAGTCAGGTTTTGAGTTGACTCTTCAGAAACCCAACTTTCAAGTTAGTGTTCTGCCCACCAACGCCTCTTGGGAAATGCCCCCCAAACCAATACCAGCAGCAGCATTTGCGAAAGTTCAGCCTTGAGCAATACAGTAAAGTACTCCTCCAGAAGGAAATGCAATTGAACTGTAAAGTGCACCTTCACATAAGCATGTCGGCTCTCATGTGAGCTGCACCCTGTGAAGATGATCAGCAGTAAAGCATGTTCTCCTTCTTGGAGAGCACGTGTTGTGATGGGGGCTAACAAGACACCCCACTGTTGCTGGGAGGGTAAAGAATTTTGGCCACCATATCCATTGGTTCCTATCTGTTGCTGGGGAGATTTATATGTTGCTGTTTTGTGATTGACAGCCATAGCTTATATATGCCCTGCGCACAGCGTTGAGCTTCCTCTTTTCCCTCCCTCCCTTGCTTAGGGTTGTTCGCTTGACCTTGCTATGCCTATCATGGGGTCGTCTGCTTTGGGGCAGGGGCCTGGTAGGAATTTTGTCCATTTGGCTGATTGGCTGGTGCCATTTGGTTTTTGCCTACTGTGTAGCAAATCGTCACAACTTGTAAGGTTGTGGTTAGGCATAGGTTTTATTAATTTGTTGGTGGAGGGGTACGGATTGGCTGTGCCTGCCCCTCCAAAATGCTGCTGCAAGGGTATTCCATTAAAAGAATCCAGAGGATCACCATGCTTTTGTCCGAACCCCTGTCAAGGGGCTAGGGCCACGCAAGAGCCCATGGGAGCATTTGGGGAGAGGTGAGGCATGGTACCCAGCTCCGTCTCTCTCCCCAAAATGTTTTCCCTTTCTGACTTTGCGGGTGGGCGAATGTCAGTTCGGGCGGGGGCAGATAGTCGCAACCAATGCCTAAGCAACCACTCACATTGCTTGTAATTTTAATAAAGTTGTGGCCAAAATTATGCCAAAAACCTTAAACTAAAATTATGTGTCAAGTGTGTTTTATTTGGGGTGGCTTGGGGACCTCGATGTACAACACACTATCTTGTGTCTCAAAGCCTGTGAAGAAAGGCATGCCAAGCGGCCACCAGCTCACAGGCAGAAGTAAAGTGCCTCACTAGTTCCTGAAACTGCCTGAGAGTCACACCTTTGGCCTTAGAACAACTTTCCAGCCTCTTTCTGGAGGTCAGCAACTTACTCTAAGGGAGGCAACCAGTCTCAGTCACCATGTCAAATTGTTGGCTGGCACCTTCATTTTCTCTACAGCTAAGGGGAAGCCAATATAATCTGCTCATTCCTTAAATTAATGTATTAAGGGCAAATATTGTCCTTAATTGGCAGGGCCTGCAAAAAGCAAATTATTGAGATAATTAATGACACAAAGCAAACCAGCCTTGCCTTGAGGATCCACCATATCCCTATGGTGGCTGGTATCCATTGGGACTGTAAGAGCTTAAGGCAGGAAGCCAACAGTAGGTCTAATCAGAGCAAATAACAGGTGAAACCACAGCCAATGGCAGGCAGAACCAATTAATTATGGTTTTGTCCCCATCCTCATCCCTGCTGTGTTCTGCAAGGACAACACTCAGAATAGGAAGCTGACAGCCAGCGTCAAGCTGACATCCCTAGACTGGTTGTAAGTATGAAGCTAGGCAGATGGGGGTGGCTGAGGGTAGACTGAGGTTGGTGAGGTAGTGCCCATTTGCCCCAATGGACTGGTCTTCTCTCTCTCTCAAGCACATTTTGGGCTGCACAGGGGCTGCAGGGAGGATGAAAGGAAGACCTGTTATAGGAGCAGAAGTCTGTTCCAGTCACATGCAGACACCACTGGATTTCACCCTGGCATATTATGGCATAAACTTTTGTGGACGACACTTCACTTCATCAGATGCAGGAAAATATCTTGGGACTGTGGTCTAGCAAAAGCACACACACAATTCCAATTAGCTGTGCCAAATTCCGGACTGTTTTGAGGATTGTTTTGTACAGATTATTTGCCCTGTTGATTAAACTGCTTGCAAAGCAGTCAATTTCCAGATACAAGTAGAGTCCCGGAAATATTATGCCGGCCGCAATTTGCCAGTTGTCTCTTGACAAAGACCGAGAGTAAGCCACTTACTACTCTTTTTATACAATGAATCACTTTTCCCCCCTTCTTGCAAAAAGGGAATCGTCTAATGAAAATTCAAATGTATTGCTTTCCAGGATACAAACATAAGCCCAGGCACTTCATATACTCTGTAAATAAGCCTCATTTGCCGCACTGTGTCAGCTAACAAGTGATTTTAGTTTTACATGCAAACTCCAAGGGGAAATTTTTCAAATAAAAACAGGTAGCTTCATTTCACGTCCAATAAGCAAACATTTTCAAAATATTTAGACATCTGTATATAATAGACTTTATAAACTGTTTGTTCGGAAGCGTAAATAGATCTCTCGGTGTTTGAGTTACCGTCTATGTTTCTCATTGTAGAAAACAAAACAAAAAAATTCTACCTACAATGCAAAGCCACATGTCGTATTCTTCTTTCCTTTATGTTAAAGGTTTTCAGAGTCGGGCCTTTACAAGCAAAGGAAACAACTTCTTGTTCATGAGGCCTGATTCACGAGTGTGGTGGTGACCATGTGGGTGGGCACTTGGCATTGCAGATGCATGGGTTTTACAGTATGCAGCACAGCGTGGAAAGCACCTCCTTGTGTAGTTCTCAAAAATGTATGGGGACACCAGCTGGTTCAGAATGTAGCAGCTGGGATATTGGATATTGACAGCAAAGCACTGCAGCAGTTAGATCCCACCAGTTCTTAAATATCTCAATGGAAATTCATGGAGGATAAGGTTACCAATGACTACTAGTCATGATAGCTATCTTATAACCCCCTAGTGTATTGGAGATCTGTACTAGGGGGTCAGTTTGTTTCCAAACGCTATCCAAAGTGTTGCCCTGAACAGTTTGGTTTCCATGTAGCAGAGGGTGCAATCCCATACAGCTACAGATTCCCAACTGGTAAGCACCCATTTGACTTGCATAAAAGCAGCCTCCAACCCACCGTCGCTGCACTTGTGAATATGGTTGAAGAGAGGGTGCTAACTCTTGTCCAGGATGGAGGCAGACCAGGCAAAACAGAGAAATATGCACATGTGCAAGAACAACGAACATTTGCACAGTGTTAAGACTACAACAACCTATGATGCAGTGTGAATGCGTGTAATACATGCATAAGCAAAAACATTCATGTCCTTTAATGGAAATGAACAGTTGACAGAATTGAAGAAATAGTGAGGGCACCACAGTTCATATGAGACAAGGCTGCTTTACTATGAGTACATCTGCATACGAATTGTCAACCCGGAAATAAACGTTATTCCGAACTAACCCTTATTCATAGTTCCATTTACAACTGCAGCATTCTTTATATTACCTTCACATTTTTGAGCTTATCTCCACAACCATGAGTGACAGAAACACTTTTAATGCATGTGGTTTTTATTTTTTTTTAAGTATTTCAGAATTATAACAAGAAGTCGGGGGACACAACAAACCACATCACAACTCTGTTGAACCCATGGGCCATGTTGCTCACTTTTGACTGAAGGAATGATTAGGACAACCACTAGCTCAGTTTTTTTTTTTCCCGTAGCTAATTTTGCTACTTTTGAAAAGAAATATATTTTATTCATCATCGTATCACTTGGATATCAAGCTGGCTCCCTTTGTGAATCATTAAGAGTATGCCTTTTGTGAAATAATATAAAATCATCCACCAGAGAAAAGGACATTAACCGCTTGTGCTTTGGAGCCAAAACTTATCTAAAGAGTATTTCTACCAGGCTAACTTTTACTTATTTTGCTTTGATATAGAGGGTGCCAGCACCCCAACCAGAGCCTATGGAGGGTGGGCAGGGGGGAATCTCATTTGTTAGCTGCCTGAGAAATACTTACTTTTTAACGAAGTTCACTACTTAAAGACTTTACATGGTATGATATTGCTGGGAGCTGGAACCTGACACCCCCTTCTCCTGCCTTGCCTTTTCTTTCTTCACATATTTGCTTTTATCAAGTCAGTTTTACTCAAGTGACACTGAAATATGGAGATTTTTCTGATCCTTTCTTTTTCGAGAAGGAGCTTATCAGTTGTAAAGCCTACATTTTTTAATGTGAGCTTTGATGTTAACAGCCCCAGTGCTTTTCTTTCTTATTTGGGGCATTAAGTTCAATTACATATTCAAAGTATCTGTTCAGTGCTTTTCCTAGATTTTTTAATAATTCAAATGGCTAAGGTTTTTTTAAGGTCTCTTTCATCGATGTTTCATATATTTTAGATATGTGATTCAGGTTCAGTCCAGTCTTTCCTATCCATTTTTTCCACTTTAGTGGCTAATACTGACCAGCAGTGAATACTTTAGTTCAGGTTGTTTCATGCATGTGGAGTAGCAAGGAATCTGTGGAGTAAAAAATAAAATGGAACAGCTGGAATAGTCAGTACTGCCCTGAGTATGTACACTCATTTCCAAAGCACTTCCAAGGAACTGTGTCTCCACAACAGAAATGGGGGATCAGTGGCCTGCAAATATTTCTCCCAATTTACATTGAATTTTCCTGTAAGCAAAATCTGGTGGAGCTCAGGGAAGGACAGAAGTCCCCTCAGAAACTTTATTCTCCTTATTGAAATGCATATGGCATTCATTTTATATAAACACACAAACTCTTTTGGCTTTCTTCTCAGTTTTTTTCAGGTATTTTGCCTCAGAATTGTCAGTGTGAAAGCCTGAGGTCATTCCAAAACTTCAGACAGAGCTCAAGCCACTGTTGGTCACTGCAATCGCTAGTTTCCCTCCTTCCAAAACTTATCTTGTGGGGTGAAGGAAAGGGAGACTGATAGGTGCTGAGTCCTAGTCCTTAAGTTCTCAGTTTTCTGGCACCAGAGAAGGGTTCCAAGCATACTCAGAATCATCCATTGATATTAGACACACGGCTCAAGCCGTAAACCGGGAAAGTTGGAAACTGCGTATCAGAAGTCACCCATGTCTTATGATGTCTGCTGTGAGGCTTCCCAACAGCATTCCTGCATCACAAGGATTAGTTTAGGAAGAGGGTCTTGTACCAGACTGAGCACATAACTTCAAGGGCAGGGGGTCGACTCAACATCAAATGAGCTCAGGGAACAAACTCATGAAGCCACCCTTCCAACCCCCTCCGTTATGAGGTATCCCTTGCTCCAAATTAAAATTGAAAAGGGTATCTTAATGTTACCGTTTGACAGGAGACATAGCACCAAGAAGGAAAAGTTGCTTCTTGTTGGGACTTTGCTCTGGCTTCCAACCCAAAGGCTTTTTAGCTCCGAGCAGCATAAAAGGGTAGTTCACCACTGTAGGAGCCTCCTGCCTCCATTGCAGATTTACTAGTCACAACACTGGTTTTTGCCATAATCCTGAATGTATTCCACCAAAAGACTATACAGTTGGCTGCTCTACACCATTAATATGAACTTTCCAAGAAAGTTTTCTAAAGCTGGAATTATCTGCACAGTCCCAGTGCCATTTTGATTGCACAATGTGCTCATATTGGCATTGTACTTGTTAGGAAACTTTTCAGAGTTTATTGGAAATACACATTAATAGTAAAAAGGAACCGAGATTGGCTATGGCTATATACTTGCAAACTGTCCTCCCATAGGCAAAAGCTCTTCCATAGCAGGGACTATGGGACTGTGGCTGCTGATAAGTTGGAACTGCATGGGCACCCCTTGATTCTATACCTGCCAACATGTGTCTCATTCACAGGAAGAGGATAAAGAGCTAGAAGTGGAAATGGGGTAATGTTGTTGGCCCCATTCCTTTTAACATTATACTCATTGAGGCTGGACATTCAAGTATGGGCGTCTGAACATGGATGCTCATTGAATGTGGATATCTTACAAGTTCAGAGCTAGATGTGCATAGGCATGAACAAGATCTGGAACTCTGAACACAATACTGCCGCAAGTATGCATGGAGCCCCTTTCATGGATGAAACACATCAAGATGCACTTCAATGTTTCATTCTTATTTTGTACCATAAAATTTATACATCGCTTGATGGGGGGGACGGGGACTCAGAGCGGTTTACAAAAAACAACAATAAAATTATCAGAAAGAAAAATCAGCAACAATAATTTGAAAAGTTAAAAATAACAATAGACTAAAACAGATTAAAACTCACACCAACTTTCTAAACATCTGGGTTTAAATACCTGTCCCTGGTTTTCAAATACTAGACATTACACAGGAAAGACACAGAATACCCACAGAATATAGCATTTACGTTAGATGCTGCTAGATGTGGGATGTGATGATTAAAGAATTGGGAGTGGGGATGTGGCGGGGAGATGATAATAGGGTGATATAGGGGCCCAAGGTGGGCCCTGAGGAGAGACTTGAAGGAGGTCCAATGAAGAGAGAGATAGATGCTGTTCTGAATCTAGTGAGCAAGACAGAAGCAAGAGAGGGAGAAAGTACAAGAAAGGAAGAGTTGAAAGCCACCCCCCTCCCCTCAAAAAAACCAACAAGCAGCTATGGTTTACCATTTGGATTGCATATTTTCCACAGTATAACTAAAGCTTTTCTTTACTTATGAGGTATCTGACCTGCTGTACAGAAACAGTGTAAATCCAATGTCCACACAATGGCCGCCATGTTAAGGACAGGATGCTTAAACTTGCTTGGGGGAAAGGATGTGGAAAGTTGTAAAAATGGAGGTAGTGCAGAGACTTAAGGGAGACTGTTGACAGGAAAATAGTGATGTAAAGGAAATACATGTTTAGCAGAGAACTGCTAAACTGCTGTTACTAATACTTTGTGCATTTGTGTAACTTGAAAATGTGTTTTCTACTGGAAAGTTTACTTTGATGTGATGAGCGATCTCAAAACAATACAGTATTGAACAGGAGGGGAAATCCTAGTTTCCTTTGCTTTGATTAAACAATTGTTCACATAATGGTTACTGGATTAATTGCACAATTATTTAATAAATAACCTTAGGGCCATATGATGAATTTTTTTTCTTAAAAAAAACACCAAACCCTTAAGAATCAGACTCACTAAGCAATTCTTCTGCTAGAGACTCACCACTGGGCAATCATTAGGAGTGGAAATGAGTGGTTTTGTATTATTAAACACCTCTCTAAACTCACCTATGAAGTAAAGCAGCAAAGAGAACAAGGATAAGCTAAGTCTTGGGCTTAATGTGCTACTCTTTTCCCAGTAAAAGCCTTTTCCCAGTAAAAGAAGGACAGAAAGCTAAAACAAAAGCAGATTTGTAATACAGCATCCCATCTGAATGAAGCCCCCCTCCCCCGCCCCGGCCGGTCTGGTGCTTTATTAAAGACCAGGACATACTCGATACAAAGAGTTCCCTTGCTCAGATGAATACGCCTTTCACAATTTGTTTGGGAAGTAGGAAGGGGAGGAAGGGGAGGTTAACACACAACAACAGCAGCAGCAACAACACAAAAAAGTCCATTCATGGGATGAGTGGGGAGGGAGGGGAGTCTGAGGAGATTTTGCTTCATAACTCAAGTGAGAACATTAGTGACACAGAGACCTGCTTAGAAACCTTAAAGTGTGTTTCAGTGTTTAACAGAACAAGTCATTAACAGATATTCAGGCTCAAAACTAAGGCATCTGCAGAAAAACGTGTAATGACGGACCCTCACACAGCATTTGTACTTTCCTAACAGTGCAATAATATACACTGCTACTCAGAAGTAAGTTCCATTGGATTCAATGGGGGTTCCTCCCAGGTAAGTGGGTATAGGAATGCAACCCAACAGCACAATCCTATACAGTGGTACCTCGGGTTAAGTACTTAATTCGTTCCGGAGGTCTGTTCTTAACCTGAAACTGTTCTTAACCTGAAGCACCACGTTAGCTAATGCAGCCTCCTGCTGCCGCCGCGCCACCAAAGCCCGATTTCTGTTCTTATCCTGAAGCAAAGTTCTTAACCTGAAGCACTATTTGTGGGTTAGCGGAGTGTGTAACCTGAAGTGTATGTAACCTGAAGCGTATGTAACCCGAGGTACCACTGTACATATCACCTCAGAAGTCAGTCTGATTTCAAAAAGTGGTAAATTGATATAGGATTTCAGCCTTCATCTGTTTCACATAACCTGATAAGTAGGTTTGAGATATATAGGGTTAGCCTACCCAAAGCAAAAGAATGCTATTCCATTGACCTCTTTGCATAACTTGTTTTAAAGACACAGAGATGTGCTTGCATACAGGTGGGGACCATTTTGCATTGGGGTTCTGTTCCCCACGTGCATCAGCAGAGCACACATAAACCCAACACACCCCATTCCGCCCTTTTTGGGCCACTTCCAGGTTGACAGCGACAAGTGTATGCTTGATCGTGCATCAATCAGACGTGCCTAAAATGGTCACTACCTGAAGATGCTGGTGCAACCAAACCAGTTGTGTTCCAATAGATACACCTTTGTCTGTGATGCAAGGATTTCCACTTGTGCAATGGAACTTTCTCCTCCTCTTCCTCTCCCCATGCCGCCTCTGGAGGGTTAGAGGGGAACCCAGAAGAGATTTTGGAGGTGTGGGAGGATCCAGGGAGAGGAGAGGGAGGGGAAGTTCCATTGCACATCCAGAAGTCATTGTAGTGGCAGGTAGGTACTTCACTGGATACTGCCCATTGTTTCCTCTTTGGGGTGGGGGTGAGATATATTTTTGTCACCATAACCTTCAGTGAATACTTCTCTTTTCTGAGGCAGTTGCGTCGGTAATCCATTTGAACCAGGAATCATGTTGCTATACCACCATTATACGTCTGATGGCGTTATTCACTTGTACAGTTTACACTATCCCGCACCTCACCATCCATGAATTGACAGGAAATGTATGAAGAGGAGAAGCTGCACTACATAGACTGCCTTTGGTGATGTAGAACCCTAATCATGCAGTGTTCTAAATAACCAGGGGAACCTAAACTCATAGAGGAGATTCCTCTCTTTATATACTTCCCAATCCATGGATGAAGAGGGTTGGAGCCACAGGGTGGGGTCTCACCCCCCCCCCCAATGTTAGTTGATTATCGGTACATAAAATTATGTGGGCTAATAGAACTGACTCAGTGGATTAGCTGGTTGGAGAAATACCTGTGACAACATTCCATTCTTACCTAAGGAGCAGCTTTCAGGATGCTGCTAGATTTTCCGATGGAGGCTTCCTGGCCTGGAGTTTTCAGATGGGACTGATTCACCACCTATGTTGGAAGATAGGCACCTGACCACCATCATTCATGTCCAGCTCAGACTAGTGTGATATGCTCTATGCAGAGCTGCCATCAAAAGTAGTCCATAAATGCCACACTCATCTTGATCATCCTGAATATATAACACAATCTCTAGAAAACAGGAAGTTGCCATTCCCCATTTGCGGTAAATAGTGAGTAGTTTGCTTACGCTGAGCTTAATTACACTCAGAAAATGATTGCAGAAATTCAGTATAACATCCTGTTGCAAACAATAAAATTTAAGTTTTAAGAAGTCCAAATGAAAATACCTTTTTGTTTTCAGCGTAGGAAATTAGGCAGCAGTTATAGCAGGCACAATTAATATGATGTGGCATTATTTGTTGTAATCTACATGGCATTTTGTACCCTTTCCTAATCGTTCTGATGCTCCAATGACCCAATAAAAGCCCAAACCATGTTGTCTACAATTTTGTCTGCATCCCTGCTTGACATCAACAAAAATTACTGTATTTTTCATTACTTTGGCGCCTTTCCAGTTAGGAAAATACAAGTCTAATGTGATTTCTTTATTGGCCCATAAATGCTGCCAGTATGATTATACATGAGACCTCTCATTTCATATGCTAACCCCAATCACATTCTTATATTTTAGTAATTATTATGGGTCAGCAAGAATTGATCGGGCATTGTGGTTTTTCCATATGAACTTCATGCCTTTGTGACAAACACATGCCTTGATGCAGTTTAGCTTTGTTAGCCTTTATTATAAAGAAATCAAGAGTAGGTATTATATCAACATTTTGCATGTTGTTACCTTGGTCTTTGACATTAGGGTGACACCAGACTTTTGCCAACAAAAAAAACCTCTAAACAAAGGGAGCAGCAAAAAGTTCCACATTACATCCCCTTTGTTTACCTTTTCAATGTGCTACCTCTTACCTGTTCACAGCTGTTTCATTTTCTCATCTGCAGCTTTGGTACCCTTTTAAAAAATAACCAGAGGCTTCTTCTTAAAGTAATCCCAGCCAGGCTGGCCGATATTATGAGTTATAATCATAATGGTTATAATGAGTAAGGGCAATACTTCACAGGGGGGAGTTTTCCACATACCATGCCCTATGTCTTAACTGAAACATATTTGATGTACATATTCACTCATGCTGATGGTAAAATATTGACTTTGTTTAATGAGGGAGCACTACCTATTAGAATCTGAGAAATGCAGGACACTTCATATTTTAACACTAACCATTAACGATATACTCAGTGAGATTCTGTAGAAAGTTAAATCGTATACTTCTAGTTCAATTAAGCCAGTACATATTAATAAAGTGCCATCTGCATCCTTTAAAATCTACTGGTTGCACTCAAACGCTGATTTTTAATGTAAAATGATTGAGCACTTGTTCACCTTATTCACTCAGAAGGATCAGCCTCTCTGATGGAGGCCAGTATCAGATATTTGAAATAATAGCTCTATAATTGGGCACTCAGTCCCCACACACAATTAAAATCAAGTGAGCGGAGCGAGGTATTTGCCCAACCACTTCAGTTGTATCGGCCCACATGATTTTATCTACTGATATCTGCTAACATACAAGGGGTGGGGAACCACCCTGTGGCTCCACCCCTCTCTGTCCATGCATTGGAGGGCAGGATTGTTGTGCAGGAATGCCTCATGGAATCTCCCTCATTTGTGCAAGGTTCTAAATCATGGGGATTTAGAATAATCATGCTTCAATATGTGCAGCAGACTCCCCAATGCACACATCTAGTGTGTGGAGGGCAACAGGTCCAAGGGACAGAGACAATACAAAGGGGGTGGGCAGTGAGGGTGGCCCCACTTTACCCCTCACACATTTATCTTGCACAGAATTATTGGCAACAAGAAACCACAAGTTCATTTGTATGTTCTCCATGCCTAGTCATCCATTCCCAGGCTTATGTTACTCCATAGTTTAATGGCTTTGGGGCACACCTAGAATAAAGCTTTACTAAGTTAGCGTATTTACCAGCATTTTGAACTTGAGTGAGCATCTTTCATAGGCTAACAGCTAACCCATTAATTTCGCTTCTGTGGAATCTATGTGTTCTTTTTGTGCAGGCACCATTCACTTTGCTTTTACTAAGTTGATGGCAGGATTTGGATTCTAGATGTTATAAGCTGCTCTCATAAACAACTACACTAGTAGCCATAAAAACGTATCTCTGGAAAAACTCGGAAAACAAAATGCCAGCAAACTAACAATTGGCTCCAAATGTTCCAGGAAGGACATTTGGGAGGCAGCCAAAAGAGAAAATGTCATAATCATGTGTGACTTCAATTACTGTATCTTCACATCAACTGAGTAGATGTATATCTGGATAATGACAAAGGGACAACCACAGTTCTAGATATGATGAATTATTTGTTTTAGAACAATTACAACAAGCCTTTGATTTAATTCTGAGAGTGCCCAGAACCTTATTGATGTTGTTGTTGTTCTTGTTGTTTAGTCGTTTAGTCGTGTTCGACTCTTCGTGACCCCATGGACCAGAGCACGCCAGGCACTTCTGTCTTCTACTGCCTCCCGCAGTTTAGTCAAACTCATGCTGGTAGCTTCGAGAACACTATCCAACCATCTCGTCCTCTGTCGTCCCCTTCTCCTTGTGCCCTCCATCTTTCCCAACATCAGGGTCTTTTCCAGGGAGTCTTCTCTTCTCATGAGGTGGCCAAAGTATTGGAGCCTCAGCTTCACGATCTGTCCTTCCAGTGAGCACTCAGGGCTGATTTCCTTAAGAATGGATGCGTTTGATCTTCTTGCAGTCCATGGGACTCTCAAGAGTCTCCTCCAGCACCATAATTCAAAAGTATCAATTCTTCGGCGATCAGCCTTCTTTATGGTCCAGCTCTCACTTCCATACATCACTACTGGGAAAACCATAGCTTTTACTATACGGACCTTTGTTGGCATGGTGATGTCTCTACTTTTTAAGATGCTGATTATTGATGTAGTTGTTGCCAAACCACTCGGAAGCACCAACTGTAACACTGCTGAGAGTTATTGCCCTCAACTCCCAGATCCTCCAGGCCAGATGATGTGACTTTGCCTGGCCCACAGAACACCCCTTCAATGTAGGAACCAGTGATTACAGAATAGGACACTGGCTTTGAAATCAGGGTGGCTGAGGATCCACTTTCAGACCAAGGGCTAGATACAAGCTGGTTAACCTCCTGGGAATTGCATTCCACTGGTGGGTGGTACCCAGTGCTGGATTTACATATAAGCTAAACAAGCTCTTGGGGCCCCCTGAAAAATTTCACTATTAATATACTTCTTAATTGTATTTCAATTCAACAATTACTTTGATAAAATACATATTTTGTTCTGTGCAAATGGCTTTAGATACACCTGTTAGGTCCATAAATTACTATATAGCATATATTCAACACAAAAAACAGCAACAATTTGAGCTTGACAAAGGACAGCTGGACATATAAAGGGCCCCATTACCTTCAGTAGCTTAGGGCCTCATCAAACCTAAATCCGGCCCTGGTGGTACCGGAGACAAATATGAGCAGAAACAAGAAGTAAACATATATTTTATGCATTTTATGTATTTTACTCAAGCTTTTATGTATTTTAGATTTAAAACACATTTCAGGGGAAATTATAAGTAAAATACATAAAATGTATCTTAATACATAAGAGATATAAATCTTTACATTTTTAACAATAACCCTAGAAGAATGTGTAAAGTATCAGGATATAGGAAAATGATTGACTCGCAGTATCAAAGGTTGTCACATGATTAGTGGGTGGGTGGAGTTTGCCAGAAATGGCCTCACGGGCCAAATTAGGGCTGTGATCCAGAGCTTGCCAGCCAGATTTCAGATGGCCTCAGAAGGTTCAGCCTGCCACTGCAACAATAGCTCTTCCTGAGTTTTAGCCAATGCTGACCACAGGGAGCTCACCAGGATCCTGTTCAGCAGGGGTTTTTGTATTGCTTTACCTAGAATCCAGCATCCAGCTACTAAATTCAATGTTATGACTAGATTTGGCCCTACTATTAAACTTAGCTACTTTGGGTTCTTTGAGATGGGACACCTCTGCCACAGGAACAAGTGCCCATGCTTTGACCCAGCCTCTCCTAAGACCTCAATCCATGAAAAGACAGGCTAGGGCTGCAGCATCATGTCTCAAGGTCAGTGTGCCCCTCTGTCCATGCCCTTCAGGGTCTATTGTGTTTGGCTGAAAGGGACTCCAATGCAGCCACGTGTAGCAGTTCTCATGAAATATACTCGGAGTCGAGATTGGATTTCATGCTCTTTATTCAGCTCATAGTGGTGAGGAGGAATGAATGTTCCCCCAAAATATCTGCTTTATATACATTATTTACACAATGGGCTGCAGGTGATTGGCTAATTCCAGGATTCTCCTGTAGGCCAATAAGGTTGTGGATTCACTTCCGCCTGGAGCTGGATTGGGTGGCTCCTGCGGACAAATCATACTGCTGCATTGTTCTAGGACCAATCAGACTGCATTTTGGATCCTATTCAACTCAGTACATAACAGTACATAACATCTCAATAGCATGGAAGTCCTATACATCTACAGTGGAGGGGGACTCCATTTTAGCAGAGAATCCAGGAAGGGCTTAGCATTGAAAACTGAGCAGGCTCCCCCCCCCCCCCACTCCTCATCTAACAAGGAGGGCTAAATCCTACTGCACAGCCAGTGCAGGATTTAACCTCATCTTCCTTCCCATCAACTGACAGTAGGTCAGCCCGATGAGGCTTGGCCTGTGTGTCTAAGGTTTCTCAACCCTGGTGTAACTCCACCACTTACACTCTGTTCTCACAACTCAAACACACAGGAGAATGAGGACCCATGTGAGGGTTATTTTCTTTGGAATCCCTCCTCCAAATCACTGTGATTGGCTTACTGCTGGAAAACATTCCACTAATATTAAAAGTTGGCCTTGTACATCAGAATACCCCCTTGTCTCTCTTCCACACCTGATATCCTCTTGAGCTCTGAGAGTTTTCCTACTTGGCTTGGTTTGTTTCTCAGAAAAGAAGAGGGGAAGGTTGCATATTTAACTTTTTTGAAAACCTGAGACAACAGAGCTACTGCGAAGGTTGGAAACTCCCTGTTCTGCCTTGACAAGCCTTATTAAAAAGCAAACTGATTTGGGAATACCTCAGACCACCCCAATTTGTATTGTAATTTGGAGTATACACACAGAGCCAATGCACGCCCCTAATATATGCTGCTTTCAATACAGATATACCATTCTCAGTGGGAGATCCACACCATGGAAGTAAAACCATCAAAATATGTGTATGTTTCCTAAGAATCAGTGATAACACACTACCAAAAAAAAGTCCAATATAATCAGAAAATACTCATTAGTGATCCCACCAATTTAATATGCATGCAAGTGTGACAAACTATCTTTATAAACTATAAACACCCTCAAGAAGCTTTAATAATGGAAAAGCTATCTGTACCCAAATATAACATGACAGTACTGTAGCACCAAAGGAGAGAATGAGAGAGAGAGAGTTACAGACCAGACAAAGACAAAGTTAATTAGTGAATGGGGAATCAGAGCCAAGTGAATCCACAGTTTATTCTAAGTTCTACTGAAACCTTCTAAACAGGAAAGTTGAGTGAATATATGTATTGAACCATGCTTCCTGTATGAAAGTAGAAAGGCAGCACATCCTGCAGGATGATCTTATAAGCATAACTTCAGCTCTGCGTAAGGATAACTTTAACTCCGTGCATGTACATACTAACCTAAACATGACTCACACAATACGATATTCCAGTAGCTGTACAGAGAAACAGATGTCTCAAATAAGCATTTAGTTTATACTAAACATAAGAACTCAAATATTAGTCTAATTAAAATTGCTTGTGCAAAACAGGCATGATCTTATGGTGAATGGCCAAACCAAGGGAATCTGCCAGAGTTTACAGAAATGTTTCCATTTTATCTTTGGTTTCTTTCACATTTAGAAATAAAAATTACAGCAATGAAACTAAGGCTGAAAGCTGGGTCCAAATGCTGCGAAAGGTATCTTCATATTTGTAACCTTGGATTATTACATTCCTCTGCCAGGTCTTATAAATCACCAAAACATCATGAGCAATGGTATCCAAAAGCCACTGAAAGTTGAATTAGATCAACAAAGAACATCTGCTTCTGTCAATATCCAACTAAAGATTGTGTGTCAGTTTTCTTCCAAAATGGAAGCATCTACAACCACATCCACAACAAGTCCTGTCCTACCCAGCTGACACTGGCCAAAATGGCCAATAATCCAACCTGCACTTTGTTCCCTGTTTGCCACCCTCTACCCAACACATACCACCTCTGCTTCCCTTCTACACCTGTAAGTGATGCCAACGATAATTGATCCATAAGCTGGACACAGCTGAACTTCTCCCATCCGGAATTCAGATTCTTTTTGAAGATGTTGGTGACTTCATCTGAGAGAAAGGTGGGGAATTCAACACAACAGCGATTTACCTTCCAGTCACTAGGTAGATCAAATGCAATAGAATGCTCTCAAAATAAATGCTGTCACTGAATAAAATGTTGGACCTTCTATGTCAAGCATATATATTTTTCTTTCTTTGAGGAAGGGTGCACTTTAATCTTTAAAGGCTTTTATTCACCCAAAGGTTCTGCATGAGTGAGGACAGCTGTTTTCACTACTGAATGATCCAGTGGCAGATCTCTTGAAAGGATATTTACTGCTAATATTCACCTTTGGCATAGGTGGGACCCATTTGCACTGTGTCTAACCAAGAGGATTAATACTGACAACAAGCCATTGCTCTTTTTGACAAGGGGGCCAAATGATTTCATGATGCCTCTCCTAAGTGAAAACAGTTTTACTGCTGTCAGGGATCTAAAATATGTTCATCTTTCTCATTTTATTGCAGGAGGAGACAAAGCACAGACCAAAGAATAGCGCTTTTTTGTGGTCACCATCTTAATTACACCCAGGAAGATGGAGACAGAACCTCCAACTTCTTAAAAAGGGAAGTGGTGAGCCTTTTCAAATGTGTGCGGATAGAACACATTATCAGTGACACAATAGAGAACAATAACAGAGTTAGGGTTTATTTATGGAGTGTGCATATATACTTACAATGTCTTGCATTTATAAAAAAAAGAGTGGGAGAAAAAAAAGTTTTTTCTGGGTATTATAACAATGAAATGACTACCAAGGAACAGCATTCAATCCGACCAGAGAAGTCAAAAAATTAAACAGACAACCACAATAAGGTTCCTTTTTATAGTTTTATCTGTGCACACCTGCAAAAGAACTCAGAGAAATGAATGTTGTGGAGGGTTTGTGTCAGTCAGTATAGACAGTGCTGAGATAAATGAACCAATAGTCCAACTCGGTATAATGTGACTTCCTGTGTTATTAGCTAAGCAGGAGGAGTGGAACTTAGGGCAGAGTTAACCAACTGAACAAGAAGGAACAGAATGAGTGAAATACTTTCAGCCTTAGTCAAATCCTCGAGAGCCAAGACCCACTGGTACACATGGGGAGGAATTCAGTGTTGTGGAACGCCCTCCCGTCAGATGTCAAGGAGATGAGTAACTATATAACTATACAACCTTTAGGAGACATCTGAAGGCAGTGCTATATAGGGAAGCCTTTTAATGTGTAATGTTTTATTATGTTTTTATATTTGTTGGAAGCCGCCCAGAGTGGCTGGGGCAACCCAGTCAGATGGGTGGGTGTACAAATTAACAAAGATGATGATGATGATGTTGATGATATTGAAATTGTTCCATCAGTGCAAACATTTCAGCTTGCCAGACAGAACAGTCCTGCCCTTCGTCTGCACTGTTCTGGACACACCCAAGACAATTTCAGGAGGCAGGGGGAAGAAGGTCCTTGCACAAATTTCCACGGATGGGACTCATTAGTTGAATCCCACCCATGCTTTTCACTATTGTTTCTCACCTAATCTAGGATCACATTTAATTTTGGAAAAGATACAAGGAATTATATCTTTCTATCCTTAATGAAGTTTTCTTTTTCTTTGCATGCCTTTGCATTCTGATCGGTTCTGTTAACAACAATTGTTTTGTCCAAAGTGGTCCCCATAACCACCACCACCACCAGACCAGAGCTCCTGAGACTTGTGTAGAGTATAAGGTTTTGGGAACAATAATCTGTCCTTTCTTTTGTATCTCAGTATAGACATATACACAAGAAATCTTCTGAGAAAGCTCACGGTATAATGAGGAAATTCTGGGAATAATTATGCAAGGGATAGTATATACTCCAGCAAATGAAATACATCTTTTTATTTAAAGCAATGTTTTTTACCACCAACTTGCTGCAATTAGGAGGTTGTTGGAAAGATATCAGTTGAGATTTGAAGCCTTATTTCTGAAGATGTTTTGAATTAACAACTAATTGGTAGCTTTCTTTGATAACTATTTTATTGTAGGGTGCAGCTCAGATGAAAATCAACCACAAAGGGAACTCAATTTTGTTTGTCATTAATTTAAACAGATGATTTACATAGACCCGCTTCTCCGCCTCCATTTTTGTGTGCCTTACAATTCCTTAATGCCAACTAGCAGCAGTTGGATTTGATGCTGTGTCATTTCCTATTTATATATGTTACAGAATGTTTCCTGTCATACATTAGCAGTGGGTTGTGGGAATGGCTGGAACACTGTGAGAATCCAAATGGGAGCCCTTGCAATGTTATGAAGAAGTGGCAAATGGAAAACATTGTAAGGGCATGGCTGTGTTTGGGTTAGTGAGGCCATTCTAGTCCCACTGGACAATTCAATCTCCATGAATTTACACTTGTAGCACTCCAAGATTTTTAAAAAAACTCTCTGTGAACTTGCAAATAGAACTACACATATCTGATTTGAATGAGCAATCATGCAAGTGACCACAAATACCCACACGTTATCTACAATCCTCCTATACCTGATGCACCTGATGCAAGAGTTTAGGTGTTTATATTTTCTGGTAACTAAGTACTGAATGATTGAAATACTATGAAAGGGGTGGACCATGGCTCAGTGTCAGAGCACATGGTTTGTTTGCAGAAAGTCCCAAGTTCAGTCCCTGGCATTACCAGTTAAGAAGATGAGGTGGGGGAAGACGAATCAGGCGGCTTGTGACATGAAGAACTGAGAGCTTGCATATCCAGTGCTAGTCAGGGTAACAAAATGCTTGATGGACTAATAGTGTGATGGGACATTAGGCAACTTCCTATCAAGTGATGACTTCATCAGAATAAGTCACAGATTCATTCTGAGAATGCATTGGCAATTCACTAAAAAAAAGCCTTACAACTTGCTCACAGGAGTGGGCTACTCATGGAATCTTCTGGTACACCTCTCTCAAAGTGTGGATGGGAGAAGGGGTATTCATGAAAGCTGCCGAGACCATATAACACCAATCCTGAAAGACCTACATTGGCTCCCAGTATGTCCCCGAGCACAATTTGAAGTGTTGGTGCTGACCTTTACAGCCCTAAACGACCTTGGTCCAGTATACCTGAAAGAGTGTCTCCACCCCCATCGTTCAGCCCGGACACTGAGGTCCACCTCCGAGGGTCTTCTGGCGGTTCCCTCACGGCATGAAGTGAGGTTACAGGGAACCAGGCAGGGGACCTTTTTGGTAGTGGCGCCTGCCCTGTGGAACACCCTCCCTTCAGATGTCAAGGAAATAAACAACAATATGAGTTTTAGAAGACATCTGAAGGCAGCCCTGTTTAGGGAAGTTTTTAATGTTTGCTGTTTTATCGCTTTATTAATATTCTGTTGGGAGCCGCCCAGAGTGGCTGGGGAGACCCAGCCAGATGGGCAGGGTATAAATAAATTATTAGGCCATTCAGAATATGCAATTGGGAAAATCTCCAGGACCAGATGGTTTGACTGCTAGATACTACAAAGCGTTGAAGGAATGGTTAGTACAACCACTGAAGGAAGTTTGTAATGAAATTTTGGAGGGGAAAAAGGCACCTGAATCGTGGAAAGAAGCTTTTATTTCACTTATACCGAAAACTGAGACTGAAAAGAACCAGGTTAAAAACTACCGCCCTATATCACTACTTAATGTGGATTACAAAATTTTTGCAGACATTTTGGCAAAAAGACTGAAGAGAGTGTTGGTAGGGGAGATTCATAAGGACCAAACTGGCTTTCTCCCAGGGAGACATATGTCAGATAATGTGAGGAACATAATAGACATTTTGGAACTGTTAGAAAGGGACATTAATAGGAAGGCTGTTTAAATTTTTGTGGACGCGGAGAAAGCCTTTGATAATATTTGCTGGAGCTTTATGAAGAAGAATCTCCAAGGGATGGGGGTAGGCCAAGGTTTTGAAAACGGTATAGGTGCTATATATTCTAAACAAAAAGCAAAGTTAATTGTAAATAATGTGGTTACGGAAGAAATACCTATAGAAAAAGGTACACGACAGGGATGCCCAATATCCCCTTTACTTTTTATATCAGTCCTGGAGGTTTTGTTAAACATGATCAGAGGGGACCAGTTGGTTAAAGGAGTTCAGGTCGGAGCCAGACATTACAAACTAAGGGCATTTGCAGATGACCTAGTATTGACCTTGCAACAGCCAGATACTAGTACTAAAAGAGTATTAGAACTAATTGAGATATTTGGTCAAGTAGCAGGATTTAAACTGAACAAACAGAAAACGAAAGTGTTGGAGAAAAATCTAACAATTGCTGAAAAAGAGAAGTTTCAGACTGAAACAGGTTTAGTGATAACAAAAAAAGTGAAGTACCTGGGGGTAAACTTAACATCTAAGAATGTGAACTTATTTAAGGACAATTATGACAAATGCTGGACAGAAGTAAAGAAAGATCTAGAAATATGGTCAAGGTTGAGACTCTCCTTGTTAGGCCGAATTGCTGTCATTAAGATGAATGTATTGCCTAGAATGTTGTTTTTATTCCAGATGTTGCAGATTTTGGACAAGATGGACTGTTTCAAGAAGTGGCAGAAAGACATATCTAAATTTGTCTGGCAGGGCAAAAAGCCCAGAATAAAATTTAAGATTTTAACTGACGCAAAAAGATAGAGGGGGGTTTGCCCTGCCGGACTTAAGACTCTACTATGAATCGGCAGCTTTCTGCTGGTTGAAACATTGGCTGCTTCTTGAGAATACAGACATTTTGGATCTGGAAGGGTTTGATAATAGATTCGGTTGGCATGCATATATATGGTATGACAAGGTAAAATTGCATAAAGGTTTCAAAAACCATATTGTTAGGAGAGCATTATACAATGTTTGGATGCGGTATAAAGACTTACTGGAAAGCAAAACTCCCAGGTGGTTGTCACCAATGGAAGCTAAAGAGGTGAAAAAACTTAATATGGAACCTAAATGGCCAAAATATTGTGAAATTTTAGAACAAGATGGTGAGAAAGTTAAACTACAGAGTTATGAGAAATTAAAGTCCAAAGTAAGAGACTGGTTGCATTACCTTCAGATAAACGAGGTATTTAAACAAGACAGGAAAATAGGCTTCCAGATGGAGAGGTCAAATCTAGAAATAGAACTGTTAGAACCCAATACTAAGAACTTGTCAAGAATGTATAACTTGCTGTTGAAATGGAATACACAGGATGACACGGTGAAATCAGCTATGATTAAATGGGCGCAAGATTTAGGTCATGACATTATGTTTGCTGACTGGGAGCAGTTATGGACCACCGGTGTTAAGTTTACGGCATGTAATGCCTTAAGAGAAAACATAATGAAAATGATTTACAGGTGGTACATGACTCCAGTCAAGCTTGCAAAAATTTACCATTCGCCCAATAACAAATGCTGGAAATGTAATGAGACTGAAGGTACATTTTATCACCTATGGTGGACCTGTCCGAAGATTAAAGCCTTTTGGGAAATGATCTATAACGAAATTAAGAAAGTCCTTAAATGGACCTTTCCTAAGAAACCTGAGGCTTTTCTTCTGGGCATGGTTGGCCAATTGGTGTCAAAGAAGGACAGGACGTTTTTTATGTATGCTACGACAGCAGCAAGAATTCTTTTAGCAAAGTATTGGAAGACACAAGAACTACCCACGCTGGAAGAATGGCAGACGAAGGTGATTGACTATATGGGACTGGCAGAGATGACTGGCAGAATCCGCGACCAGGGGAAAGAGACAGTGGAAGAGGACTGGAAGAAATTTAAAGTATATCTTAAAAACTACTGTAAAATTGAGGAATGTTAAGATGTTAAGGAATTAGGAAATAGAGAACTACAGCTGTAATCAATAAGTTAAAAAAAAAAAGAACCTATATGAAAGTGAACTTGATGATTAGTTAATTGGAGGAGTTGCTGAAGAAATGTAAAACAAGGATGCAGAAAAGGGGAGGTATGGGGAAGTCCGAGAAGTAAGGTGCAGGAAAATAAGATTATGAAATTATACATGTTTATATGTTTGTATGTTTTTGTTTTGTGTATTGTTTGTTTTTATTATGTGTTTGGAAAACTAATAAAAATTTATTTAAAAAAAAATTATTAGTATTAGTATTATTAGTATGTTTCCCGCCCCCTCACTTCCCAACCTTCCTTGTGTGATGTGGGGAAGGTCTGCACTGGGCTTACGTCTGCTGGAACAGGAACAGGTTTCTCCACACAATCAGGGAGCCTGCTTTACTAGGGTCCCTAGTTGTGACAGGGGTTCTACTTGTGTAGACCATGTATTCAAGTGAACAATGAATTGCTTGGGAGCTACCCACCCATGATTGCCTTCTCTTTGTGAACTGGAAAATTTTAAAGTTTTCAGTTTTTTCCTTTCATGGAAGAGGGACTATGATCTTGCATTGAGTTCACGGTTCTGATGCAACATTGTTTATAAGACTGTTTCACTTTGATTACAAAATTTGGCTCTTGGGGTGTTGTAGGAACCAGTTCAGGGATAGTCCCAGCAGCAGTAGTATACACTAATGGGCATATCCATCTTTGCACATAAGGGGTGTGTGTGGGTGTTATTAAGTGTTGCCTGGCTCTGAGGTCCCACCTGCCTAACCCTATAATGACATGGAATACTCACAAGCAATCTAACTTTTCAGAGGGAAACTGCCAGCAATAGAATATTGCCACCTAGGGGGAGAAATGAAGAGTGAGTTAACTAGTCAAAATCCCGCACAGAGCCTAGGAAAATGAAAAACTGTGTGCAATGTGGCCAAAATTCACAATTACAGGTTCAGAATATGAATTTGGCACACTTGTGTTGTGCACCTGTATTCCAAACTGGGCATCATTTCCCCCAATTCCTGTCCAGCTTTGATTATATTCATAATGTATGACTGTACGTAAATTTTGGAAGCATCCAAGAGGCTTTGTTCAAATCCTCTTTTAATCCCATGGTTGCTATAGGCCGCCAATCCACAGATCCTTGCATATAGCATGAGGCAATAGTGTACATGGATACTGAACACCAATCTATGGTGCTAGAGACAAAGTAGCATGTGCTGAGATTGGATTTGAGCTCAAAAGGATTCAGAAACTCTGAGTTAGTACAACCCATTCTTCCCACCTGTGATTTGAAGACAGAGCCTCCAGATAGACTTGACTCACTGGCATTTATTTATTTTTAAGAAAGAACACAAAGAAAACAATTGAAGAAAGGTGTCTGGCCTGGCTTGGGTATCAAGTTGAATTTGCATTAGAGGTAGCTAGACAAATAAACCTTTTGAACTGCAAACTGTAAGAACTATATGTATGGAACATGTCAAGAGAAAATAAATCCAGATCACCACAATCCCACTTTTAGAAGGTAGTTTTTGTAAGAGGAGTGTTAATCTTACTTTCAATACAGTTATGAAATGTTTGGCTTTTCTGTATAATATTTTAAAGTCCCTGATGAAATTAAAGTGTCTAACTCCTTGAGCAAAAATGTATTTTTAACAGCCTTTCATAATTGGGATGATCATTTAATTGGACAGCTGTGTAAATTATATGAAGGGAAATCTGGATTTATACAATGTCCCCTTAGTTTGATATTTCAGAGTAGTTCTAAAAATTGTAGATTAAAAGTATTTATTTATTTTACATTCAACCTGCCTTTCTGTAGAACAAAAATATACTGAAGATGGCTTACAATTAAAACAAAGCAAGGAATATTACACACACATACACAGCTCCCTAGAAGTATAATACAATTTAAAAAGAATCAACAGAGCACCACCACAGCCCAGTTCGCTGGGCAGCACTCAAAAATGCTTGCTTCTTCTTGTTGTTGTTGTTTAGTTGTTTAGTCGTGTCCGACTCTTCGTGACCCCATGGACCAGAGCACGCCAGGCACTCCTGTCTTCCACTGCCTCCCGCAGTTTAGTCAAACTCATGCTGGTAGCTTCGAGAACACTATCCAACCATCTCGTCCTCTGTCGTCCCCTTCTCCTTCAGGGTCTTTTCCAGGGGGTCTTCTCTTCTCATGAGGTGGCCAAAGTATTGGAGCCTCAGCTTCAGGATCTGTCCTTCCAGTGAGCACTCAGGGCTGATTTCCTTAAGAATGGATAGGTTTGATCTTCTTGCAGTCCATGTGACTCTCAAGAGTCTCCTCCAGCACCATAATTCAAAAGCATCAATTCTTCGGCGATCAGCCTTCTTTATGGTCCAGCTCTCGCTTCCATACATCACGACTGGAAAATGCTTGCTGGAGAAGGTTAATTTTAGTCTGTCAGAAGGCAAACAGTGGTGGGCCAGGCCAATGTCCTTGGGCAGCGTGTTCCAGAATCTCAGTGGCATCACAGAAAAGGCCCTACTTCTTGTGCCTCGCTGATTTCAGATAATGGAGGAGGGTACAGAACAGGACATCAGTGGCTGATCATAAGAGTTTAGCGTTTTCATGTTCTTTTCATATGGAAGAATGTAAGAGAGAGAGAGAGAGAGAGTGCGCTAGGGTATCAAATTCCATCCTTAGCATCATCTTTGAATCCCAGCACACTGCTAAAATTCCCCCTTTTCAGAATCCTTCTAGATCAAGTATGGGAAACCAGTGGCCTTCCAGATGTTGCTGAGTTACAGCTCCCATCAACCCTAGTCATTGCTCATGCTCACTAGGACTGCTGTGAGTTGTAGTTCAGCATCTTCTGGAGAGTCAAAGATTCCCTGCTCCTGCCCTCGATCTTCTCCCTCCCCACCCCCATCTTCCTCTTCCCAGGAACCTCTAATGACCTACTGCCATAACTAAGAGGCATTGTTTTCAGGTTATCTTGGCTGTGTAAGGATATTGGGAACTCAGCAATATCGAGGGATGTGCCATCATAGTGTGTGCTGTGAGCACAGTGGACAACTGGACATGGCTCAGTTAACAATGTACAGACTCTGCTTCATTATTTAAAGGTTTTTAAACTTCTACGCTGCCAAACTTCCCATGTTCTTTGGTTCACTCGGGAGCAATGTTGGGCTATGCTACAGGAGACTGGGGCAATGACTCATGCGTTTGGGCTGCATAGAACATGCCTCACGAGGCTCATGGCAGAAGGCAGGGATTCCTCAGCAAACAAATCAACCTGGCAGGTGTTTCGTGAAGGACAATACCACTGTTTGAGGCCATTCAGTCACCCTCACAAGGAAAAAATAAAATTGGGGAAGTTTTCTTCCCCAGTGTCTTAATGTGCACACAAATCTGGCACCCTCAAAATAAGTGGATATGTAACTCACCTTGTCATGTTCTCAAAACCACTTCAGAATTATGGCATTGTTCTGGGCACAAATTTCTGTGTATTTACGAGGTGTGCGTGCAGGTATGAAGTGGCATATCACAAAAGCAGGTTGTTAGAAGCTACATTAAATCAGATAGTTTAGATTGTTCATATATGCAGCTGAAACGGAACAGCATTGCAGCAAATGATAATTCAAGTATGCTAAAATGTGTGTGCTGTTTTGGAGTCTTCAGAAATGATTAGAGGAGAAGAGTGTTCTGGCTCTCCTGGATAGCGTTGCAGACTGTGAATGCTTTTAAAAACTAAACAATTTATCTACCGTATTATTCTTTAATATGTATTTAAGCAAGTCATTCCACTGACTCTTGTATTACATTACTTTCTGCCCTCTCTCGATATAGTCCACCATTTCCTAAAATTATAGCTGTAATCCAAGCTGCCAGTAGCTATTTGTTTTCCAATTTAGAGCCAGAACTATGCAGTCCGGAATGGGAGAACACAGACAAGCATAGACTGTGTCCTAATAGAAGAAGAAAAGAGTGACCATAAAGTCATTGGTAGCCCAGTCCAGAAGAGACTGCAATACTTATAGCAGCATTAGCCACAATGTAACTTCAAGGTGCACAGATTAACGTGGGAATTGCATGAATTTCACTTTCTGTGAACAATGTCCCAATGCAGTAGCTGTTCAGCAGGGTAGATGTTATTCATAGGACTACAAGGTGCCATCTTTATCTGAAAACATGTGTGTTCTCTATTAAAAACATTGTTGTATACGAACAGAAATTTGAATCCGATGTGGAAGAAGGACTTTCTGTAATATCCAGTTGTTGGCATCTTTCTGTCTCACAACACAACGGAGTGTGCCTCCACTCTGGGGTACAAGCCTGGGCAGTGTGTATGGAGGTCCTGGGCTACCCAGATGACAAGACCCCACTCTCAGCTCCCCTAATGGGATCCAAAGGAAAGCAGAGCAATATATTTGGCACTAGCTTGGCTGCAGGAGTTATGAGAAGGAGGCACACAATATGCCATTCAACTGTCTTAGGGACTCCACTCTAGATACATGTAGGGTTTACTCCTTAACCTTTTCTTCTCCCCAAGATGTCCCACAAGCAGTGGGTATAGATTTTTCCTCGGGGTTTACTCCTGAAGCCTTTCTCATGAATGAGTATAGCCATAAGGCAGCAGATGTTTAGGATCTGAGTTTCCCTTCTCCTGATATTCAGTAACTCGTGATATTTAGTAGGTTTCCTACCCAATCAAAGCTGCAGATTGCTCTTGGGTTCCCTAACTGCATGATTCCTTTATGGGAGATAGGATCGAGACTTCCTGTCATGCTTAGAGTAGGAACATTTAGATCAAGGGGACATAAGTTCTAAGCATGACTAAGTCTGGCTCCAACCCATTAGATCTGCATACTGTAACAGCCAATATTGTGTGTGTGTGTGTGTGTGTGTGTGTGTGTGTGTGTGTGTGTTTCTACATTGTGGGCTGCATTATTTTACTGTTTTAGAGTTTTACTGAGAAATGTACTATAGTCAAACATATGTAAGAACAGCAGGCGTGGAAGTGATACATACTCCATTTGTTGCTTATTGTCTTGTATAAGAAGTGAACTCATATTCTCTATCGCAGGGAGCTGCACGGGACTCTTATCTTTTTCTCTCATGCATCTTTTTTCTCATAGAGCAAACTGGAAGTCCTAAGAGCAACATTTCAGCTTCCCCTGTGTGTGTTTCAGGCAGAGGACAAAGAAATTCACAGCAATAGTGAAAGTATGTTCTCAAAACTCTCCAATGCAAAATGACAAGAAGCCATTTTCAAAAGAGTGTTTGTTGTGGTTCCTTTGTATGTGCAGCTCATGACAACTATACTTTTGTTTATTGATTCGCTATGACATTTATAAACTTCCTTTCATCCACAGCACTCAAAGTGGCATACATTGTTTTCTCCCCACGCTGCTGCCGCCATTTTTACTCTCAAAACCACTGTTTGAGGTAGGTTCAGCTGAAAGAGAGTTATTGGCTCAAGGTCACCCAATGAGTTTCATGGCTGAATTGGGACACTCAAACCACAACACTGTGTTGTCCCTCTAGATATAGGGGTTTCTGAGAAATAATCCCTTATTGTGTGAAACATAGTATATATGGGCGTGTTCATATCCGGCTCCTGGTGAGTCCCCATTTTGAGTCAAGGCAATAGGCCTTGAAAAGTTGACTCATGCATCACTTGCACAACTATTTGTTCCTGCTACATGTTATCATGTGAGAAAGAGTCTTCAGATTAAATTAAATTTAGCCTAATTGTAAACAGTTTCTCTTTTCTTTTTTAAAATAAAGGAATAAAAATAAATTTGAAACACCAAATGAAAAATCTATTTTTCATATTGGTTTCAGATTTAGAATGTAACGGAAGTGAATTCCACTGTATCAGATTTGTATTTAGCAACAGAGACTGCTTTACATTAAAAGAGTGAGAACAGATTATTGTGTGGGCTGTTTCTTCCATGGTATCAAATACATTTGTAACATGCAGCCTTCTAAAGAATCTGAGGTTCTACATGTCTCTCATATTCTTTTTATAAAAAAAATGTCCAGATGTTTCCCTAAACATTTTAGAACTTTATTTGAAAAACATTTTTCTTCTTTTCAAATGAGAATATCTGTAAAGTGCAATTAAACATGTTTTTCCAACTAAGCACACTAGCTTAAACTGTGTGGCAAGAAAAGATAAATAAGGAAAAATAAAAACAAGCTGTGACTTAGAAGTGAACAAAATGTAGCATCCTCTAGTTTACACCAGTTCCTGATTCCAGTTCATGAAGCTGCAGCATACAGTCTCCATGAATTCTAGCTTCGTGTGGCCTTTAATGCATTCATTTCTAATCTTAAACTAATCAGCACTTACCAGCATTCACATATTGCACTTAACAATGAGCTGAAAAAAATGAACTGTATGTTGCACATAGAGTCTATGAAGAAATGCCTATGAATAGTCAAATGATTAGGTGAACATCCTAACATTTTAGAATCAGAATGAAAACTCCATACACTCATGGCCTGCACAATCTCCTATGCTGTTTCTCTCCCCCAAAATGAACCTCAATCATATTTCAAAACTGTGAAATGATTTAGGCAGCAATCCCATGCCCACATCCCAGAAGCCATCCAAGGGGCATAGTGAAGATAGGGGTCCAGTCACAGAGGCCTCCTTGCAACAGGTCTGCTGCTTTTGCCTCTCTGCCTCTAAGGCTTTATCAGCAGAATAAGCAAAAGGGGGTCTTTTTCATGATTGTTGATGCATAATGGGGTACAGAGGAAAAATCCTGTATACTGAAGGAAGAGGGAAAAGGGAGATCAATATCCCTCTTCCCTCCTCTTCTCTTTCTCTGTCCATCATTTGAAGTATAATATTGGATTGTGGACGGCGGTCTCAATCCTGTAAAGGCGATGTCTGCCTTGAGAAATCCAACTTTTCTGCCCCAATTATCTCTTAACAATCATTATTTTGTTTGTTTGTTTGTGCAAAAATTTAACTTAGCTTGCTGATTCTGTTTTGCTAAAATATATGGGGGGGGGATGTACACCTGCCAATTCCCATCTTCATTTTAAACTGTTTGGGTGCTGGGGGCATGCCTCTATAGTTGGCTGGCTCCTATAATAAACAGGGTACTGCAAGGAGCTATACGTGATACTGTACACTTGTCAATTACATATATTTATTTCGGTTTGCACTCATGGTGTTTGTTTCTCTATGTTCCAGCATTCGGAGTGCAATGCTGACACTTCCTTTTATTGTATTCTATTGTGCTGTCAGCTCTGGTTTGCAGCACAGTCAAGTCATGGAGGCTGATAATTTGCATACTTGTTATGAGTATTCACAAACACATTACAGCAGTGCAGGTAGCAGATTAGCCACCAGATCTCAACAATCTGCACTTACAGTAAATATTCCACTTTTGGAGAATGAGAATGATGCTTTAAATGTCGGCGGTTCTTTTAGAAACACTCTGTCACATTTATGTATCTCTGCGTCACGTTTATGGCACCTGGTGTCATGGTAAGTTGTCTAAAGTGCCTGTCAGCTTCACTCACAAATTGAACAGAAATGAACACCTCACAAGACTAACATATGTTTTCTCCCCGACCCTGGCTTCTCAATGCAAGGTTTCTTTTCTACTTTTCATCCAAGGCTTGGATCTATAATTTCTCTTGTTCCATATAAATGGAGCAGTTCAATAGGTGGAAAAGTTATAAATACTGAAATCTTATGAAGAGAAATGTCTGTAATTACTCTTTAAAGCAACAACAACATTCTAGTTGAGGGGTGAGCAGAAGGTAGACAGACAGGAAACTACTGGTAGACCTTGGGCTGATCCGCAGTAAATCAATAAAGTTTTCTGACACCCAATTGTTTAACGATAGCAACAAACAAAACTGCTTTTCCTGCCTAATTTAAGTTGCTAAAATGAAGAAAACCCACCAAGAGTTTCTTTTTGTATGAAAGGTTTGTGTCCTGCTCTGGTAGTGAAAATGAATTCCTAGGCTCTGAATGTTCCTTATTTCACTTCTGCATCTGGCTCTGGCTGAAGTTGTAGTGAAAAATAAACCTTGCACACAGACGCAAAACACAAAAACAAAGGAGATTTAACAAGTCTGAAGTCTGCCCTCTCCTGATCTAGATCTATTAATCTGGATTCGGACCAGGCTTTCGAAGAGAAACTGTTTTCCAGAGCGAGCCAAGCCACAGATGTTCTTCAACAGAAGGGCTTTAGGTAGAGTTAATGTGTCCCTCTATCATCCCTCACTGGTGGAGGAGCTTCTGGTGGGAAAGACCCACAAGCAAGGAGCACCCCAAAGTGCCCATGCAAGCAGCAGGTAGGAAGCTACTGCCAGCAGTATCCCTGCCAATGGTATAGCCAGAGGAAACCTCCCTCACCCACAATGGGGCATTGTGAGGGGTGATTCTGATAGCAACAGGGGCAGTCCAAGCCTCTTTACTATGCCAGCCTGGGATCTGGCACAGTAAAGGGGCATCCTCATCCTTATTGCTTCCCACCTTCCTCCCTGGCCTGTGCAAGCAATGGGTCTATGGTTGCAGTGGTGACTGCATGGCTCTACCAAGCCATACCACTGCCAGCCAGGGGCAGACTTAGGGCTGAGATGAAAACTTCTAACATTATTGTTTTGGTGACTGTTGTGAGGGAGTAAAGAAGGAGCAAATTCAGGCCTTCAAATAGGGGCTAGGCCCACTGTTCGTTATTGAAGGAGCTAGGCCCATTCTTCGTTATTGTTTCCTTGAGCAGTGGTGGTGGCAGCTTCCATATTTTGCTTTTGAGATTCTCAACGAGCCGTTATACTTCTACAATCCCGTTCTATTGTACTCTATCCTGTTTTACAACAGAGCAGGGGTGCCAACTTGAATAAAATATTATGGGGGCCCAGGAAAGCCCTTCCCCCGCATAATCGACCATATGACGCAGTGCGCGCACACCATTTGAATGGGAATGCCCGTCAACTTTGCGGGGGCCCAGCCCTCTCAAATATTTTATTGTGGGGGCCGAAGCCCCTAGGAGTTGACTCCTATGCAACAGAATACAAAATGTAAACTTCTTAAAATACACTAAAACAGTGCCTTTCTAGCGGTAAGGAAGGAGAGCTGGGGTGTGGTGCTGGGGAAGAGATTAGGAGCGCTGCTTTTCATCATATTTAACCTGAGATGTTGTAGATCTTCCCAGCAGGAAATATGAGCAAGAAGAACATAGAAACTCAGAAAGCTGACCATCTAGCTCAGTATTATCTACAATGATAGACAGGGACTTGCCAGGGTATTAGGCTGCGGCTGCTCTCTGCCGTTCTCTGCTTTGCCTTGAGGTGCCAGGAACTGAACCAGGGACCTTTCACGTTGAAAGTAGCTGCTCTGCCACTGAGCAATTTTTCCTATCTTACCTGAGGATATCATATCCCATTGATTCCAGTGGGACAAGCAGAACAAGTTTTTCTGGGCTAGTGGGATGATTTTTGTAAGAGAAAATATTGGAAAGATAAGACAGAAGAAGGAAGGAATGCTTTCCTTTCTGCCAAGGTGGTAGAGAGATATTGTGAGCAGTGAGGTTGGTGCTACAAGCAGCAGACAAGTAAAGGAGAAACAGAGCTAAGAAGAGGACATTTAATTTGTTAGGAATAACATCACTGGAAAGCTTTTGAAATAGTGATCAGGGATGGAGCAGAAATTCAATTCAGTTTGCATCTAAAGGCTAACTTACCAGTTGCATACTTTCTGAACCAGTACGTGACCCGAAGCACAGATATCTTTTGAAATTTGCACTTCTCCAAATTTTATAACACAAATCTCCAGTCAGGTAATGTTCACGATTATTGTTCACAGTTATTAGGTTAAAGTGTTCATAAAAATGCATATATTAGTGAAAGTAACATGCAAAAATACATTATATCAGGGGAAGATACAAAAATGTGTATTTTAGGCAAAATTGCATGCAAAAATGTGTAAATTAGGAGAAATTCACACTAAAATGCTGATGAATTTTCATGAGAACTTTTCCCCCTCAAGGAAGCAGATGTAGAAATGTGGAAAAGTGAAGATTTTAAAAAATGAAAAACACGGATTAACTGAAACGGGCATTTTTGCCCATCCCAAGAAACAAAACAAAAAAAGTGGCAGTAGGATGGAATGAGTAAAAGCTGGAGTTTTCTGCCCAGCCTCAATGCACTAGACATTGCCACAAATGCCTTGAAATATCTTCTAAATAGAACTCTGTGAGGACAATGTGATCATTTAAAATAGTTTTCCAGATTCACTTGCTAGGGAGCAAACATTGCATTGCAAACAATCAGAGTGTAAACGAGCCATTATGTGTGTTCCAGCTTTCAATGTTTTCGGTACTTGGCCCTCTTGACTCACCCATTACTACCCTCAGTGTTCCTTATTTACATGCACCTGCCGCACTATTAACACCTCATTAAGATACACACCTGCTGTGGTTCATATTTAAGTCCACTGTACCACAACCATTAACCTGCTGTATTTCATTAGGAGGCACTCAGCACAATGGCAGCACAGAGCAGAGCTCATTAATGGGTCACATTGCCACTGAAAATTGGTTTTCTGGGGGGAGTCTCCTTTGGGTTCAAATTCCCTTTTATTAGTAATTGATTTTGTATTAAATATTTTCCCAGAAAAAAGTATATATAACTGGAACACGCATAACATTAAATCCAGCTGAAACAGCATCGTTTTCAGACACTGCAGACTAATAATAGGAAAGTGAAATATATTATAATTAGGTAACAAGGTCAGCTTTTCAGTTAAACCTAAGGGCTTGGGCCTGCCACAAGCTCTTGGCTGAATAATGCAATCTCCCCAGACCTTGGCTTATTCCTATGAAAAATGGACACTTCTCTGTGAGTGAAACCCATACAGTTGTGCAGTATATGGTTTGGAAGCCATTGAGGCATAGTGGTTGGTTACACGTTGGCAGGTTCAAATCTGCAGTGAGCCATGAAGATCAATGGGAGGAAACCTTAGATCTCTCTCTCTCTCTCTCTCTCTCTCTCTCTCCTGAGAATTGCAGGTGGGCAGAATGCTGTTGTAAACCACTCCGGGATCTGAACTGATGAAGGATTTTAAATGTAAATTAATATGGGATGATTGCCATGGAGGACACAAGAATGCCCACACAGAGGACATCTATAGCAGAGAGAGCAAGCCCCCCCCCTCCCCCAAATTCCCCTATATACCAAAAGTACTGGTCCAAGAACATTTGGCACAGCCTTAGGTAGTGGTTTCATTTGTCCCATAATAATAAAACCAAGAAATTGTATAAGTAAATTCTATATGTTTGTGTAAAGCACAAAATATGAGGTTCTTGACATTTGTGGTTCTAGTCACTTTCAGAATGTAGACAATAAAGAATATTGATAGTCCCATAACAATTTCTCAATATCAGTGATCAAGTTAGTTAAATCTGACACTGTGTCTTGGGTACTGACTTAAGCATTACTCATTATATCCAGCCAATGTATCTTCTATAGGGTTCCCAAGCAGTCTCCCACACCAAACCAAGACCTGCTCAGCTTCTGCAGGGTTGGTGCATTATTTGCCTCCAACACCATGACTCACAGAGAACCACACTGCACAGTGCATCTTTTGACTCTTTTACCCGTAAGAGCAGGTTGTGTCATTCATGTTAATGTATCAATCGGGTGCCATAGCTTAAGAAGCATCCTCCGGACTACAAAGTCTGCATAGGCTTCTTTACTCTAGAACAAGTTCACTGCAGGGATAGAGAAATATGTACTGTGTCAGCTAACATGAATGAATGATTGCCAACTTTTGTCTGATGTAAGCAACTATCTATATTAGTTTCTTTTATGTGAATGGCACTGTATTCCTGACTATATGATTTAAGGACTGCAGCTACTGCCGTTCACATGAAATCCATGGCTAGGAATCCTACAAGTATGAATGAACAAGGTAACTGATGCAAACAACACTGCTTTTTTTCCTGAGAAAGTGGGCTTCTGCCCATGAAAGCTTATGCCACAATAATAATAAAAAACTAATATTAATGGTGCCACAGGACTCCTAATTGTTGATATTACTATATGGTAGTTTCACATCCCATATTTAGAGAGAATATTTTAATGAACTGAAAGCCACATTCCAGTGAAGATAAAGAGGTAACACCACAGAAATTCTTATCTTCGGCATACAATTCCAAGAGATATTTTCTGATGAAAAGGCTAATAAACCAATGGCAATGAGGACACTTAACATATGCAAATATGTTCCCGTGAAAGAGTTAAAGTGCTTTATAATATAATTTTGCTTTCAGTGCCAATATAATTAGATTGTAACAAGCAAATCCTCACAACATAACACAGTGAAAATTTGAAAATTTGATTCTGCCTGGCAAACAACCAAGTCCCTGTGTGTGCGCAAACCTGACATTAATAAGCTACAAGAGATTACATGATTTAGAAAAGAAGCACTTGGTGTTACAAAATCAAATAATAGATCTCTAGGCTATAATTAGGAGAATTGGGATTCAACAATGAAGTCATAATAATGTAATTTAGCTGTAAGTAACAGAGCCATGGAGTCACATTAGGAGGTGTGATCACATCTTTCAGCAAAGCTCCACTGTGTAGACTTATTGCTGCTCCGTTTAGTCGAGTTCCCAGCAACCTGTTGGCACCGAATCATGAGCTGTCGGCCTCTTGTTCTCCAGGGGCAGTATGGCAAGGCGCCACCCATGCCTTTTTATTTCAGCCTTGTGACTTTTAAGTTCAAACAGTAAAATTATATATACTGAGTGCAAAGTTGCCAGCGAACATTTGTATAAACAGCATGACTGTAGGGGCCATCTGAGAAATAATAATGCATTAAATAATCACACAGTTAAAGCAATGCGTTAGATGTCTGCTTAGGTTGTGGGCATGTTAAATCTAGTTATTTCATTAGTCCTGGAGCATTTTTGTTATTTGAATTCTGTTGTTAAGATATCTTAGCTGGAAAAGTGTGGTTGTCCCCCCCCCCCATAAGTTAAGAATGTATTTTATTTATTGAATTTGTATAACTCCCTTCGTCTGAGGATTGCAGGGTAATTTCTAATATAAAAACACAAAACACTAACATCGTAACTAACAAACACAAACACACTCTGTTTAAAAGGCAATAGATTGTTTAATTGGGCCTGAAAACTAGTCGGCAGCCAGTGCCATCAGGCTAGGATTGGCGTTACTGTATATGCTCAAACCATCTTGCTTGCCTTCGCTAAAACATATTGTTACTTTTTAAAAAACCAAGGACAGTGAATGTTGTACATACACTGGGAAACAGACATAAATCATTTATGTAGCTAAGTACTTCATCTGAATGCTGTTCTGACATTTGATATTGATTGCTGATTTCCATTTGCAGAAGACTCTATAGCTGGGACTGAAGTCTCACAGACTCTCATTGATAAACTGATACTGACATCTGATTTGTGTAGGGCTGCCATACGTACAGGTTTCCCTGGACACGTCCAGGAATCGGGCAGATTTTTGCTGAATAGGCAAAATGGCTGGGAAAACCTGGACATATGGCAAGTAGGGTGATTTTTAAAATAAAATAAAGCTTTAAAAATCCAAGAGAAGCCCAAAAACTTAGGGGGGGGGGGCCTCAACAACTTTGACTAAAAACAACAACAACTGGGATATATGACAACCCTAGATTTCTGAGACACTGCAAACTTATTTTATGATCTCTTTACAATATGAGAACTCCATTTTCTTGCATTGGGTCGTTCAACACAATATCCCCCCCTCCCCATACAAGTGTGCAAGGGGGGTAAACCCATAGGATGTCACAGAGCATGCTGGTCAGTAATCGCACAGACCAAAGTTGGAGTTCACTCTTTACTAGCAAAAACACAATCTTCACAGACTTGGCTGAGCATCAGGCCTAATGAGCTCAGCATCTCATTCCTGGTGGGTCTTACTCCATCAGTTGCTGAGGCTGAAAGTCTCCCCACAGCTGTCTATGTTTCCTCCTCTCCAGGGCTTTTCCCCTCTGGGCAGCCAATCTCTCCTTCACCCTTTTCATGCCTCTCCTTGTTCTGAGAGACGGGGAAGTTGAGCATGTTGCAGCAGGAGGGAGCTACACCCATGACTCTTCATTAGCCCAGCTCATTTCTGCCTCTTGACCTCCTTCCCACTCACCAGCTTCAGCTTCTGATTCTGGACTTCCCTCTGCCACAGAACCACCCTTCTCACCACGCCTTGTCACTTCCTCAGCTTCTGACACTTCCTCCTGCCAGTCTTCTCCTTTCTCTGACCACCCATCACCTTCCCTGTCCCTGCAGCTCTGAGCCTTCTTCCCTTGGTGTTTCCCCAGCTGGTTCCTCCCAACGTTCCTCTGTGTCCTACCAGTCCATGACAAAGGAAGAGAAAAAGCTCATGAACGCTCATGTACATTACTATGTGCACAAATCAGGAATGCATATATTTTAGTCCATCTGCATAGGTTGGGAAGTTGTAATTGGCAAACAAGCTTCTCATGCTGTAGATCAGTTGTGTCTTGTGGTGCCTTGGTGTATCCTTGTTTTCCTACCTCCATGTAGGAAAACTGCTATGTGTGAAATAGGTCCCAGTTTGGTTACTGGTATCAAATACTGAGGCCTTTTGAAATCTCACTGCATCTTCTTTGTACTGATATACACAATTAAAAATAAGATAGCTACAATGAAAACTGTGTAAGTATAATATGACCAAAAGTTCATAATTTCAGAACAAAAGACACGAACTCTAAAAAAGCTTTCCTGACATTTTCTCTAAATCTGAGGGTATAGAGGAAGACGAGATCCTGATTATCTAACTCTGATCAATTCATCACATTTATGACCATTGTTTTACCACTGTAGCACAGTTAAGGACATCTTGTTATCCAAGCTTATGCTTTCCTCTTGAACTGCAGGCCTTGAGTTTTCCTATCATTTTCATGTGTTGAACTTTCTGAAGCAAAGAAAATACTGTTAGCTTTCAGGAGCCTGTTTCTAATTTGAATTTATTTGGTATGTGTTAGCCAGGACTGTTTCCTTGGCTCATATCATCTACTCATTGTAACTTAATAAAATAAATAAGTCAGCTTAGTTTTGCGAGTTGTGACTTGTGCAGTGGCTGGCACCTCATTATGACAAAAATGCTAGCCATTCACCGGGCAAGAGCTATGCTTACGTCAGTCAAGACGGCTGGGTATACATACAGTTTTCATTTATGCTACACACTATCCTTGTCTGAGTCAATTATCTTGCTGTGTGAATGAGAAAAGAAAAGGGCTACAGTCCTATGCAAACTTACTTGGGAGTAAGCTCCACCAAACTCAGACGAACCTTCTGTCAATCATATATTTGCTCAACCTGTGAGGTTGCACCCATATACACCTTGGCCTCTAATTTCAAGACTGCAGTTATTTTTAACCTTCTCTTCAATAATATTGGTTTAGAGGAGATTTCCTGGTTTCAGCCATTCATTTCTATGTGTAGTGAGGGGACCAGTGGAGGGGTAGGACAATGGTGGGAGATTCAGGACAGTCAAAAGTGAGAGCTTCACATGGTATATCGTCCATCTGTGGAACCCACTGCCGTGTGAAATGTGGTGATGGACACCAACTTTTCATCTTCTTTATTTTCTTTACTCACATGTCACTATTTTGAATGGGGGTAGGTTTTCCCTGAACTGAGAAAAGCTCCACGATTGTAGTCACGCTCCTAATGTACCCTCATGTTCCTCCAGCAAGTAAATGTAAGAGTTATAAACATGTACAAGGGAATGCCCCCTTTTTGGCTTAAAACTTTTTAATGCCTAGTATTCCAGAACACTGATCTTGTTGGGAGTATAGGAGATTAGACGAGGAACTTGGTGACTCCCTGAGCAATAGCCAACATCAACAACCTTGTTCTTGTCATAAAATTTTATATGCAGCTAATGATTGCTGTCATGGGGAATACTTTGACACTTCCATCTGCCCAACCTGTCCTCTGAACTGAGCTCACAAATTGACAGTTTGCACCAGTCAGAGGGAAGTGGCACAAAACAGATTTCTCCAAAACCACCCCCAACAACCCTGGCACAGAAAGCAGGATGGTGCCTGTATGTATTCCACACAATGGAAATTACTGAGGATCCAGCCGGAATCTTTACCAAAAGTCTTTTTCAAAGTGGCGTAGGGAAAAGTAGGTTTTTGAGAACATTATCATACTAGCTGGATGATGTCGTGCGATAACCTGTCCAAAACATCTTTTAAAAGTTGCAACTATGCAACTATAAATGGTGCAAAAAGGCCTTGTGTCAAAAGCTTTTGGAAAGACAAAGTACACTATGTCCAGCAGGTCACTTCTGTCTATATAGTTGTTCACACTCTCCAAGAACTCTAATAGGTTGGTGAGACAGGACCTGCCCTTCCAGAAGCCATGCTGGCTCTGCTTTAGCAAGACTTGTTCTTCTATATGCTTGGTTATTTTCTCTTAAACAATACTTTCCACTAGTTTTCCCAGGACAGAGTTTCAGCTAATGAGCCGGTAATTTCCAGGATTTCCCCTGGACCTCTTTTTAAAAATTGGTGTTACATTGGCTACTTTCCAGTCTAACACCTTGAATTAGACCCAGTAACTCACTGACACTGCTTAGAAATTTTTTAAAATATCAGACAATATTTAAATACTTTCAAATAAATAAATAAAAATGCAGCACTTTCAGGACTAGTGACTTTATTTAAATAGCTTTGAAGGGACAAAAAGACAAATTCAAGCAGGCTGCTAGCCATTATGGCTATATATTCCCTTCAGAATCAGACACAGCATGTATCTGAATACCAGTTGCTGGAAATAACAGTGAGAGAAGGATATTGTCATGGTGTCCTGCTTGTGGGCTTCTCAAGAGGCATCTGATTAGCTAAACCAACCAAGCTAAACTTATATAAGTGCAAGGAAGGATGTGAGCCTATACAATATCTGTGTATATGGATGGGACAAGTAATTATAAACAATTTCATTGAGAGCTTTCATCCAGGTTTTATTGTTTGTGAACACTTTTTGGTCTATCCACAATCTGGATTTTATGGCATATTGCTATCACGACTCCATATCTCCAATGCTAACCATTTATCCTAAGTGAGAGAACACCAAATTCTGCCGAGTAGAATTAACCCAGATCCATTTTGATCCAATTTTATAGCATACACAGCTATAAAATTAGGCTTTGTTTAACTATAATGGACACAAAGCTGAGATTCCCCAAATCACAAATGGCAAATAGCTGCCTCAGTACTTTGAATGTCAATTGTCGTAAGGTACCCTAACTGTAATTTGTGCCTTGGCTAATTATTTCCCCTAGTCCCTACACAATCCTAAACATTTATATCCAGGATATCAAGAGAGAGTTAGAACAATTCAGATGTGCTAATGAAGCATCAGATGCCATGAATACACAATGATTCATTGGAAACTATTTGTTGGCTTCTTTAAATAGCAGAATACTCCAGATTCACTGAAAGGAATGATGCTGTGTCTTAGGACTACTTTATATAAGACATATTATAAATCTTAACTGATTTTAATACTCTGATGTAAATTGCCTTAACTGTGTACAATATTATATTGTTGTAACCTGCATTGTAACAGCCCACCTTTTTGGTGACGGGCGGGTAAGGAATCCCATAAATGAACAAACTTGGTGGCAAGGAAATGATACAAAATACATGTGCATACAATCAGTTAAGAAGGACATGCATTTGTTTGCTGCCATCAATGTGCTTCGTGCTTTATGGAAATTAGCTCCCTGCCCCAGGAAGTTCGCAGAGTGGGATGTAAAGACTTTAAATTTAAAAAATACCCAAGCAAGCTTGGTTTAGGCAAGAGCTGTAGCTCAGTCTTAGGGCATCTACGTTGCATGCAAAAGGTCCTAGCTCCAGAGCAGGGCATCTCCAGGCAGGCCTGGGAATGTCTCTTGTAGAGCCACTACCAGTCAGTTTGACAGTGCTGAGCTAGATAAACCAAGGACCTGACTCAGTAGAAGGCAGCATCCTAGATGATGATGATTAAACACATGACTGCAAATCCTCTTTTGTTGGTGGGGAGTGCTGGTGCTGTGTATAGGTGTATAGATCAATCTGGCCAAGAAGTTCACTGCTTAACTATTTTTATATGATCCAATTTTTTATGCCCCATCCCAAAAGCTGTTCTATGAACCACCCTGTGATCTTTGGATGAAGGGTGGCGCACAAATAAATAATAATATTCTATGAATTAGCCGAAGAGCAGCCAAATTCTTGAAATTATAGAGCCCAGATTTTCCCTGTCTAAGCTGCTATTCTCTCAACACAGCTGGGCTGGAGACAGTCCACAACCCCAACCACCCTACCCAATGCTCAAAAAGGCTACAGGAGATTCTTTCTTGTAGGTGCTGGTCCATTGGTAAGATGAGAGGTTTCCTGTGAGGCCTCTACAGTATGTCTCTTGGTCTTATGTGCCATCTCATTACACATAGAGAGCTACGCCTGTTGGACTGAAAGCTGGGCGTTCCAAGGTTGACATGACTAAGCACAGTGAAAGAGCAGGTCCTCCTCTCTGTTGGAAAGGACAGGTTGCCCTGGGGATTCAGAGGTCTCTGGGACAGCCTATGGGAAGCTGCCTTATTCCAGGCCATAATCATCCATCTGTCTAGCCCAGTCTTGTCTACTTTGACTAACTGAGACTCTCTAGAGTCTTGGGCAAAGTTTCCCATCACTTGCTCCTTCTTTCTGAAGGAGAGATGGTGAAGGTTGAAGTTGGGACCTTCAGCATTCAAAGCAGTTACTTTAGCCCTGGGCTAAGTTCCCTCTTTCTTGGCATCCCCACACTTCCTAAGTTCCTACTTTTTAGTACCTTAAGTTGTGTTAACTTCTAAGGAGAAGGGAGGGGGGCTGAGCATGCTCAGTTGATATTCATGCCGCAGTGAAATAAAGGCACTCTACTAATGCTATTGACCTCATCTGTTCCATTTTAAAAAACCAACAACTGTATTGTTTACCACTTAAACAGCCATTTAGATGTATAGTTAAAAAATATATAGTCCTAGTTAAAAATCCAAAAACTGGATTATTCATCTCAAAGCTGCAATGCAAGGATGTAAGGTGACGACTTCCAACTCTACATTTCTATGCTTCTAACTCAAATCTCTCTCTGCCAATTTACACAGAACCATTAGTCCCCCTTAAAGAGGGGTATTTTCAGCAATTTTTCAGGTAGTAAAAGAAAGAGAAAGGGACGTGGGTGGCACTGTGGGTAAAACTTCAGCGCCTAGGATTTGCCGATCGCATGGTCGGCAGTTTGAATCCCCGCGGTGGGGTGCGCTCCCGTCGTTCGGTCCCAGCGCCTGCCCACCTAGCAGTTCGAAAGCACCCCCGGGTGCAAGTAGATAAATAGGGACCGCTTACTAGCGGGAAGGTAAACGGCGTTTCCGTGTGCGGCTCTGGCTCACCAGAGTAGCTTTGTCACGCTGGCCATGTGACCCGGAAGTGTCTGCGGACAGCGCTGGGTCCCGGCCTATAGAGTGAGATGAGCGCACAACCCTAGAGTCTGGCAAGACTGGCATGTACGGGCAGGGGTACCTTTACCTAAAAGAAAGAGAAATAAGCGCAAAGCTCTGTCATCTCATCTTACAATAGTAACCTTTCCTGCCCCTACAGAAACTATCCTATCTTCACTTGACCTTTTCCCTCTGTCTGTGAAATTGCTGGAAAAGTGTAGGATGAATACTTTGGCCCAGCTCTAGACATTGCCCTTTGCTTTTATAGACTGGGACCCTATAATGTGTTGAAGAGGGGACTGCTCAGTTACTCAGGAAGGTGGGAAATATGTTCTGCATATGTTCAGAGACATTTTCCTGCTGTAAAAGCCCCAGATAATGCTAATACAACTTGTAATTGATCCCAGAAGTTGGTTGGGGGTGGCTGTGACTATTCTAAAAATAATCATTTAGAAAATATATCAGCACATCTTTCTTGTTTGCTTGTTTATTTATCTTCCAAAAACTCCCCTACATACACTTTAAAACTGAAACCACTCAGGACATTGCAAAGCTCCAGAAATGTACCCCACAAAAAAGTTATTAAGACTGGTCATGTATTTCATCTTCCATTATATTTCTGACACAACCTTAACATTTCAGGCACTACCACTTCTGAATAATGAAACTGGCATGGCGCTCTCTCTCTCTCTCTGTCTCTCTCTGTCTCTCTCTCTCTCTCTCTCTCTCTCTCTCTCTCTCTCTCGCTCTCTCTCTCTCTCTCTCTCTCTCTCATTAAAGAATAATAAAAATAAATTATTTACAGCAAAAAATTGGACAGGGTTCTGTGAATGGATTCCTGCCTTTTTAGAGATTTGCTTTACTCTCCCTTTGTGCCTTTTGGGTTGATAAGCCAGAGTAAAAGCCAGCAGCCCATTCCCTCACCTCCTAAAATAAACCCACCAGCAGCTGCAGAAACAAAGAGGTCATGAAAAGTAAGTACTGTACAAATACAAAGTATAGAAAGCAAACATAAATGAGTGTAAAATGAAGACAACATTGGGGAGAGAGGGAAGAAGAAAAGGAGTATGAAAGAAATACAGATTTCCCTAAAACACCAAAATGAAGAACCCTGAAAGCTAATAAAATGATCCACCAACAGGGAGAAAATGTAAATAATTAATTGGAAAAGGGCAACAGGTGACAAGAATGGCCTGTCACCAAAAAGGAGCTGGAAAAGCATCAGAAAAGAACAACCAAAAAACCAAAGGGGTGGAGCACCTCCCCTATGTGGAAAGGTTATATTTGGGGCTTTTTAGTTTAGGAAAAAAATGAGGGTAAAGAGGTGAGGGGCAGGATAGAGCTGCATTATATTATTGATGGTATGGAGAAATACTAGAACTCAGGGTGATCCAATGAAAGCAGCTGGGCAGAACTCATCAGCGGCATCACCAACAGGGCCTCCCCTGCCAATTGTAGGGGGCCAAGATGGTTGCTATTGGTCAAGATGTTCCTTCATTACTTGGATCCCAGTCCATATGGTTATACTAACACCTTGAACTGCGCCTGGTATCTCACTGGCAGCCATTATGGCTTTGGTGACACTGGGTCCCACCAGGCTGCCCCATTGCGTGTTCAGACCCAGAAACCTCCCCCCTAAATAAATTCACACATGACTCAAATTTTGGTTTGGTTTTTGGCAGAATTTAAGCCACAACCAGAAAGTGACTGGTTGCATAGGGTCTGGTTTGACTAGCTCCCTGCCATGCAGGTAGCGCTGACCCAGGGTTCCAGCATAGGTCAGCCAAGGGTGAACACCTGGATAAGTAGAAAGCAGGGAACGGGCTATCTCCACCACCCAAATGTCCCCCTGGACTCAGGCGTGGGCACAACCCCCTCTCAGGGGTTGACCAAACCATCAAGTCCCTGGATTCCTTTAGGAATACCCTTCACATAGGAATGGCGAGAGCATTCTCCCATCCATATCATCTTAAACAGAGCTTATCCACAACCTTACAAGTTGTGACAATTTGCTATGTGGCAGGCAAAACCCAAATGGCAACAGCCAATCAGCCGTGGGGAAAATTCCTGCCGTGCCCCTGTCCCAATGACAGATGACACACGACAGCAGAGCAAGGTCAAGCGCAAGCCCTAAAAGTAGGGAGAGATGGGCGGGTGTTCCGAATGCATGCGCTGAAAGAGGAAGCTCTGGGTTACGTGCATGGGCATAAATAGGTCCCTTGAACTGTTTAGACTGCGTCCCATTGGCCAGATTGCACCCAGGTTTGAGGGACCTACCAATCGGGTGTTGTGGCTGACCAATCGTACCCACCCAGGTCTCACCTCTTTAAGGGAGGACCTGATTTACCAATCTAGCAGTCACATTCTGCACTAGCTGCAGCCTGTCTTCATGTGGCATGAAAGGACAGGTGAGCATGGCTTCTCAAGCCTCTGCTGGGGAGGTGGGCCTGAATAGGCTTTCCCCTCCCATCTGTCTGAATCCAGCTTGCTAAGAATTATTGGGACCATGTGTTCACCCCTTCAGCACAGTTCTATCTCTCTCTCTCAAATAGTGCAGGCAGCAACAGCTGCTTTTTAGGAGAAGGTGCCAGGTGTTGTTCCCAACAAGTCTGCTGCCTCTCCTCCTGCAGTTACTAGACCATGATGAACGAATAGATAAGCACAGCAAATTGCCAAACAACTGCCAGGGCTTGTGTTCTGGGCAGCAGTTAGAGATGAGCCAGGAGCCAGGGAACGTGAGACAGGTCAGTGATCAGAACCAAAGACCAAGGCAGGAGCAGAGACCAACCAAGAACACAGCGACACACCAGAGCTCAGGAAAACTTTCGGTGGAATTGGTTCAGGTGGAAAAGAAAGCTGTGAATACTCCTAGCTGCCCAGATGATCTGATGGCAAGCCATGTAAAGGTAAAGGTAAAGGTACGGGCCAGTCTTGCCAGACTCTGGGGTTGTGCGCCCATCTCACTCAAGAGGCCGGGGGCCAGCGATGTCCGGAGACACTTCCGGGTCACGTGGCCAGCGTGACATCGCTGCTCTGGCGAGCCAGCGCAGCACACGGAAACGCCGTTTACCTTCCCGCTAGTAAGCGGTCCCTATTTATCTACTTGCACCCAGGAGTGCTTTCGAACTGCTAGGTTGGCAGGCGCTGGGACCGAACAACGGGAGCGCACCCCGCCGCGGGGATTCGAACCGCCGACCTTTCGATCGGCAAGCCCTAGGCGCTGAGGCTTTTACCCACAGCGCCACCCGCGTCCCATGGCAAGCCATGTAGGCAGAGTCAATCAAGAAGGATCTTCACTGAGAGAATGCTACCTTCAGCAGTTCACCACAAAAGGCAGCCATAATAATTATAATTATAATTATACCTTTATTGTCAATGTACAACCAGTGTACAATTAAATTAACTGAGCCTCCCTCCCCCACCCACAAACACTCAATCTCATTGCACTCTGTGTGCTTGTGGCACAACACACCAACCCCAAAAGTCAGTTGCACTATATTATTTTCCATTCAGCAGCCTAACAGCCCAAGGATAGAAACTGTTTTTTAGCTTGTTGGTACGACTGATTATACTTCTATATCTTCTGCCCGAGGGTAGAAGATTAAAGAGGTGCTGGCTGGGGTGTGAATCGTCCCTGAAAATTTTTCTCGCTCTCCTAAGGCAACGAACCCTTGTGATGTCATCTAGTGGGCTCAGGGGACAGCCCATGATATCATGTGCTGTGTTCACCACCCTCTGTTAAAGACTTTCTGTCTGTGGCTGTCAAGCCAACGTACCACACTGTGATACAATACTAGAGGACACTTTCTATTGTGGAGGAGGTCGAAGGAGGTCATCAATTGTTGTTTAACATTGTTCTTTCGCAAGACCCTGAGGAAATGGAGTCTCTGTTGGGCCTTCCTAACCACCTAAGTTATATTGTTTTTCCAAGTGAGGTCTTCACTAAGGTAAACTCCCACGAATTTAAAGGAAGAGATTCCCTCCACACAACCCACCCCCTGATATACAACGGGGCTAGTTCCCCTCTCTTCCTCCGAAAGTCCAACACCATTTCCTTTGTCTTGCTAATATTTAGGTGCAAGTTATTCTCTAGGCACCATGTAGATACTTTTTTGAACCTCCCCACTGTACGCTGATTCATCTCCACCAGCCATACAGAAATTCCAGCAGCTCTTGACAAAAGAATCATATAATTATAGATCTGCAGAGTCAGAAGGGACCCCAAGGACCACGGAGTCCAAACCCCTGCAATGAAGGAGTACAGCAGACAGGAAAACAATTACCTCCACATGTGAAACCTTGCAGCTCTGAACCAAGCCAAAGAAAAAACACAATGGTAGTGGACAGTTCGTTCAATCACATAGTATCCATATATAATCACAGCTTAGATATTTTAAAACATGTTATTTATAACTGTCTGGGAAAACTTTCAAAATGAAGGTTGAGTCAGGAGCTGAGGCCTTTGATCTTGACATGTATTTGAGCATACACAAGACTCACGTGTGTGTGTCCCCCCCCCCCGACCCACAAAGGGGCTATATGACAACAGAAGTCCTCTCATGGTAATACCCACCACTAAACATATGGTTGTGTGAATCAAGAAGTTGATTGGGAACTTCCCTCCCAAGCAGTTCATCTGCTCTGCCTTTCCAAAAGCAGAACCATGTGTGTTTGCTGCTGGAGAAGCAAAACTGCACCGTCAGCCAAACGCATAGCAGCCCCCATTAGAGATCTTGTTTGCAAGATATGCATATCCCGCAGAACGAAACTTGAACATGGTAAAAAAAGCGAAGTGCAGAAGTTAGCCTGAGGGCAGCCTGTGACTTACATGCCAGCGAGTTACATGGTTTTGCATAACTCTCACTGGGGAAGGAGAAGATGAAGACATGGTGCAGGCCAAAAGCTGTTGCTGCTGCTTCTGCACACATTGAAGCACTTATAACCTAAGCAGGTGCTTTCTCTTGTGCAATAATAGGTTCAAATATCAGTTTATATTATATTGTGTTCTCTATTATTAAAATAGCCCACTTTCTCCTCCTCCTTTAAAAAATATATAATCTGTTGCCAGCGTGAATAATATAAATAACCATGTTCTTTCTTCTACCCTGTTACAGTCATAGGGTGGAGGCATTGCTTTCTTACTAAGAGGGCTCACAATTATAATGGCCTAGGGCAGCCTTTTCCCCAAGCTAGTGCCCCCAAGCTAGCGGGCACTCCTATCTCCCAGAACACTGGACCTGAAAGGATGTAGGTAGTTGCCTTATACTACAATGGACTATTTCTCCATCCAGGTCAGTTATGCCCACTCTGACTGGCAGAAGCTCTCAAAGACCTCAGACGGAGGCATTTCCAATTAGAAGATAACTAGCTAACCCCATTGTGTATATAAACAAAAACAAAGATCTGGCAATGGTAGGGCTTTGAACCATGTGTGTACACGTCCTGAAACATTGAGCTGTGGTCCTAAAAACTGTTACAGAAGTCTTCACAATCAAATTTACATCTTCTGGCATTCAGTATGGATTATATTTGCTGCACTTCGTTTCCTATCAAAATGTACCATAAAGCCCATGCCCCTAAGGTCTACGTTATGCCTCTTCCATTAAGTTCCATAATAGTTTCTTTACAGGGACCTCTTAACGATTTGAAATCAAAAGGTGAACTAATCCATCTGTTTGTAACCTGAATTACATTACCCGGCATGCTTGAGGAATTCCGTCTTTGCAAATTCCAATAAGAACTGACCTGATCCGCACCACCTGGAGGACTTGTGACAACTGGAGCACAGTCACCCTTCAGATTTCGCATTTCTTCAGATTTTGTGATGCAGTTCTCTGCTGTAAATATGCACAGGGGGGAAATGCACATTTTAGGGTAAAATACATTTAGAAAAGTGTTTTTTTTTTGGGGGGGGATGCATATTTAAATGTTTAGATATGAACTTCCGTGTAGATTTTTAAAATGGATAGATTAATGCAGAAGTGGCATGGGATGGACTTGGGTATGAACACATGTTAAACTGACAAAAACTAAAAATAGACAAACCCTTACTTTCTTTTATATTACAACTTAATGCTCCAAACACCTGAGAGATCATTGCCCTCTGTACAGACCCTTCGGGCTGTTATGAGTACTGGAGGGAGCAGCCTTGGTAGTTCCACCTGCCTCAGAAGTTCAGGTAGGGGTGGCCTGGGATAGGGCATACTCTGTAGCAATGCCTAAATCAGCATTGTTTCTGTGAGGAGGAAATGCCACAATTTAGGCCAGGCTTCCTCAAACTCAGCCCTCCAGATGTTTTGAGACTACAATTCCCATCATCCCTGACCACTGGTCCTGCTAGCTAGGGATCATGGGAGTTGTAGGCCAAAAACATCTGGAGGGCCGAGTTTGAGGAAGCCTGGCCTAAATTGTGGCATTTCCTCCTCACAGAAGTGTGTGCGGCATCTTCACTATACTGTTTTGAGTGGATGCTGCAGCCACATTTCTTTACTTTGGCCTTTGACACCTGAGGGCCCATCCTATTCCTGTGACTATAATCTGTTTTAGCTGTTTTCAGTTGGTGTAACTGCTTTGACAGATGTGTTGGTTTCCTTCCGCAAACCTACACACTGAACTCAACTCCTTTCACTGCTCCATTCTGTACTTTTTTTTCTTGTGGAATAATAATTGCTCTGGTTAAAACACGATATACCCTGTCACATGACTATAACTGAGCTAGTCGGCAAAAGTAATTTTATGTATCAATTATTTAAACAGAATCTGTGATTATCCATTGGAGCAATGTGAGGGGTTGTTTTTTTATTTTTTGCATGGAATAAGTCTTTTCTTTTTAGGGAATTGCAGCATGATAAATAAATGAATAAAGACTTGTAGCAGTGTATATCTCTGTGAAGAAAGCACTTCTGCTGTGGGAGCATGCCTATCAGAAAACTTAGAAATCACAATATTCCCAAAGGTCCTACTGTTCTGTATTAAAAAATAACTAAAGACTCCAGATGTATGTTTCCTTCCAATACATAAAATGCATTTTATGCAACAATGCCTGAGATGAGAAACTGGCTTGGCAGAGCTTACAACTATTCCACATTACTTCTTTTCATAGGGCTGCTGCTGCTACAGCAAAGCAGATTTACAGGCTATTGTGGGTGTCACAGCGTTTTGCTTGGATTAAAATTCATGACAAATCTTGCTTGCATAAATAAATCAAAGAGGCAAAAGTAAAGTTTAAACACCCATACACAGCAGCTGACATTATGCCAAAGAAGATGCATAGCACAATTTCAAATTTGCTACATAATTCAGTAATTGAGAAGAAAATTTGCCATACTGAATGAATTATGAGAGTCAACACTATTACACACAGCATAGGGTGTATATACAAGTTAGTTCACGCCCCACCTCTATTACATAGCATACTTTAACTTGGGAGCTACACACTATGGATAATTAGAAAACACAATCCAGTTAATAACATGTATGTTTTTTACTAGCTGTTTTTTTTTTACTGATTTTTACTACGTATACTTAAACTTTGTATTTGTAAAGCTTCATTTAGTTTGCAGCCCAAAAGCAACATTCGAGTCAATTTCATGCAGATCAGATGTAAATATCAGTGTTAATCAAGTTTCTAGCCCATATGGAGATACCTTGGGGGGGGTGAAGGTGTGTGCTATGTTTCTGAATCAAAGAGTAAATTAAGAAGTACAAGAATGTATTAATTATGTTTTCATTAATCCTTTTAGGCCATCTTAAAGATTTTTAAAGAGTTGTCCCAATTTTGTTCTAAATTGGCAATCCAGAAATACAGAAACTGCTGTTGCATATGTACACCAGCTATGCATTCATATTACTATGGTCATACAAACTATTTATTTATTTACAGATATTTCTATACTACCAACATTAAAAAAGAAAGAAAGTTTCTCATCCCTGTTTATTAAAGGCTTGATGAAGAAACAATAACATTATGAAAACTCAGTGTTTGATCGGGACAATAAATGAACATCCGCATAATTTTACATGGTGGCGCAGAAATTATCAGTCACCTGGATCCAATAACAAATTGTGGAAACTAATTAAGAACCCTGAACAATCTATTCCAAGCATAGTTGCAGTACCCACAAATGGAATGATCACATAAGAGCCCTGCTTTCTCCTCCAGTGAAAGCATTATTATAGGATATAGGAGGTCTGTGTGTGCCTCCTTAATTCCTCTCCAGCTTTCCTGTGTGATGCAAGCTACTTGAAGTCTGGAGAGCGCAAGCTCTTGTTAATAATGTATTAGCTCTCCAATTACAAACATTCTTTTTTAGTCTGGTATTTTAACTTTATCTCAAATAGTGGGCCAAAAGCTTCATTCTCTTTCTTGGCATATTTGTATTAGGGAGCATGCATTACCAAAAAATGACCAGTTTTCAATATAATTTGTTAAATTTCTGAAATTTGGCCATGTTAATGTGCCTCAGATGGTCTCAGACCTGACTTGCATTCCTTGAGTATTAATTATATTCAGGGTAAACTACCGTATTATACAAAATATTGCAGAACTGCCCTTAATTGCTGACCAAGGTGACATAGGTTTGTTCAGCATAAAATTCTCTCCCCAAAAAACCTTTTGATGTGGGCAATTTACAGAACAACAAACATTGGAGATGTAGCAGCTCATGAGCAACTCTAGGCCATGTGTTTTGAAACGGACCTGTTATTAATCCTGTCACAGGTAAAATCTATGTAATCTAATCTTTGAAACTGGAAATCACACTCAGTCACCTGATTTGTGGAAAACATGCCTGTGGGCTGAACTACCAGACCTTCAGCATTAGCAAAGTCTTTTGGAAGTTACAGTCTGCACATAAAGTGGATGTCATGGACCGGCTGGATGTAGAGGAGTGGTTAGAGGCACCAGCCGAGGAACCCCCTAGGGAACCCCCAGGGGAAGAAGGCTCAGAGCCAGGAGAATGGTCAGAGGGAGAAGGAGCAGGTTGGGAGGGGGAGGAGGTGTCAGAAGCAGAAGCGGTGACAGGGTTTGGTGAATAGGAAGAGGCTACGGCAGAGCACAGTTCAGACTCTGAGGCAGAAGCAGAAGCTGAAACCAGGGAGCCTCCCCCTCTTGCTGCAGCCAGCTCCCCTCCACCCTAGTCTCCTAGAACATGTAGAGAAATGAAACAAGTAGAACAGGGTGGGGGCGTAGATGCAGCCTGAGATTGTGGCACCTCCTGGTAGGGCTGGGGGAGGGACACCCTGGCCTAAAATTCTGGGGAGCCACTGCCAGCCAATGAAGATAATCAGGGCCGGATTTAGGTTTGATGAGGCCCTAAGCTACTGAAGGTCATGGGGCCCCTTATATGTTCAGGTGTACCAACTTAGTTAGAGGGTATGGCGATACCACCCACCACATCTGTGAAGCTTCAACCTACTTGCAATAGCCATCGGCAATCTGCATTGTGCAGACAGGGCTATGTTTGAGAGAAATAATGGATGGATACAAATCCTACATTAAAAAAACAAAAACACAAAGACAAAAAAGAATCCTTTGAATAAACATTTTAACCTCCCTGGACACTCCATCAGAAACTCAGAGTAGCTATCCACGGGAAAATCAATGCCTGTAGATATATGGAGCGTGAGATGGCAGAATAGGAATTAATTTTAAAAATTGGCTGTGTCAATCAAAGCCTAACCCAGGGACTATGCTTTCCTCTTGCATTATAATAGCTGGAAGGAGCACTGCTGATTTTGTAACTCAATGTTTGCAAAGTAGACTTTGCAGCTTGGGCAACTGTCCCTTTAAAGACTGAAAAGGACCCCACCCCCCACCCCGATATTCAGCTTTCACTTCCAGGGCAGTATCTGTTGAGTTACATAATCACCTATGAAAGCTCATGCTCTTTCAGTAAAATTTTTAGTCTTAAAAATGCAAGTTAATAATCTTTTTCTGGTCCTTATCCACATGCAAATAGGATTTTGTGGGTTTCCTTTGTACTACTTCTGCAATGGATAACTTTTAAAACTTCTTTAAAAATAAAACACCTTAAGAGTAGACATTATTGTGTGACTTGTGCTGTTATGCATGCAACTTTTCACAGTGTCCCCACGTCATTATAGGCAGCCCATATTTTCTCCCTATTCAATCTGGATTTACCATTTCCATGGAAAGTGGAATTAATTTTTTTTAAAAAAAACTTGTCAACAACCTGCTTGCAATATCTGAATGACCTATTTGTGATATTAAGCTTCTCTCTGAAAGTGCCCTAAGTTATTAAATCATAGAACAGTTTCAGAAGCAAATGATTTCATGGTAATGCAACCTAACATATTGGAAATTGACAATATGCAAGTCATTTGGGCCATTTCTTGAAAATAACTAAATAATAATAATTTTATTATTTATACTCTGCCCACCTGAAAGAGCTGCCTTATACCAAGCCAGCCCATTGGTTCATTTAGCTCAGAATTATATTCATTGGCCCTACCTGGATGTGCCAGGGATTGAACAGTGGACCATCTGAATGCAAACAGATACCCTGAAACTGAACTATGCCCCTTTCCTCTGAATGTGCACATTTGTATACAATTTTGCCTGATAGATACATTTTTCCCTACTACAATGCATTTTGTGTGTTATTTTCATTATTATATGCATTTTTATTCACAGTCTGCTCCAGCATATGCATTTTTCTAGTCATTATTTGGCTGGGAATAATGAATTTCAAAGGAGGGGTACGCTTCAGCTTGCATATTGTTTCAGAAAGTAAGAATTAGGGAGGTACACCTTTAAATGCAAAGCAAATCAAATTCCTCCCACATCCTTTGCATCAAGGGATTCTGACTTAAGGTTACCGGACGTCCCTGTTTCCCGGGGACAGTCCCTGGATTTACAAATCAGTCCCCATACAAAATCCATTGAAGTTGAAAAGTGTCCCCGGATTCATTGAAAAAAAATCTGGTAACCTTATTCTGACTTCCACTTGTTTAACAGCAGCAACACCAAAATGGGTACTTCCCCCTCCTTAAATTACATGGTTGAAACAAAGAAACTTGGGGAAGGGAGCTAGGAAAAGGATAGGGAGCTGTATGAAAGGATAGTAAGCATAGTTCTGGTCTGGAAAACAAATTCCTGGGCTAAGTGAGCTCTTAGAAGTGCCCCATTCCTTAATTCGTAGGGTACATCATATGCCCTACTGAACCACTGTTTCATACCTGGCTAACATTCACACAGAAGCCCCCAAAGAATTCCATAGAAAGAGAGTCAAAGAAAGCAGACCAACCCCCAAACCGAGGACTGAACATCAGTAAGCAGCTGTGATATGCACAAGATGGCAGAGCACTTGCCTGGTACTAATGAACAATGTTTCCAACAGCATTGATTCCCTGGGATGATGCATGGCCACTGAGAATTTATAAAGTAATGGTGTGCACAGTGTGTAAATTGGAACAAAAATGTACAGTTTTCAGCCTGCCTGATGCCAATTGCTTATTTTGGACAGCATGACTGTGATTATTTTTCTGTTTCCGTGCTATGTCAGCTCACCTAGGTAGAATGAGCAGACTCAATTTCACTGAAAGTAATGGAGTGCGATTAGCTAGAATTATTTCCACTGGGCTGAATTTGTGCACCCCTTCTGTTAGGAGAATAGAAGTAAACAATGAGGCACCTTCCCTGAAACCCAAGAAGCTTCATACTACTTACCTCTTCATAAAGATAACATTTTCTTTCCAGCCATGCTCAATTAACTTATCCAAGAACTGATCCAGTCAGAAAACAAGTTCATTTAAGTGAGTTAAACTGGGCATCTGTTGGGGAGGGGGGAACCCTGATTACCCAAAGTCTCCTTTCACCAGGAGGAAATGAAATGTTCTCTCTCCACATTTTAAAACATATGCCACTTAAAGTGCATGTTTGTGTTTCTCTATGAACAGGGAAGTTTGTATGGCATAAAAAAACTGACTTAAAAGATGTAATACCCTGAGCACCCAGCACTGTGCTAAATGAGCCAACATTTCCCAGCAGATATTTCTTTCTGAGAAAATTTCTGAAGTCTTTCTTTTTCTTAGCCACTAGAAAAAGAAGACTATATCACAATTGTTTCTTAATTATTATCCACCATTTTGTGATGGTCACCATCTCTCAACCTTTCCAACCCTGGATCAACACTGGGGTCTGATCGGCACTATACATTTAAAGCAGTATCACACACCTTTAAACAGTAATGGCTTCCACCAAAGAATCCTGGGGAATGTAGTTTGTTATGGGTGCTAATAATTGTTAGGAGAAGCCTACTCCCCTCACAGAACTACAATTCCCAGAGTTCAGTGGAAAGAGGGACTGACTGTTAAACCACTCTGGCCCCAAATACAGAAGACATAATTGCACACCTTGGAAAAGATACACCAGATCAAAATAAATAATGTTAGTGTCTAGCGTACTGAGTTTTGTGGAGCTGGCATAAGAAACAATCTTAAATTTGTATCCATTTAAAAAATAAGTCATATAAAAATCACCATGTGAAGAAATTGCCACTCTATGTCTTTCTTTCTTTCTTTCTTTCTTTCTTTCTTTCTTTCTTTCTTTCTTTCTTTTTATAAGGGCAGATTAGTCTCACAAATGACCTATCTCTGCTTACTCCCTACAACTATCAGCTTAGCTTAGTAGAGTCGATGCTTTAACAAGGTGCTGTTGATTTCAATGCTGGGCACACAGAGTGTGACTTTGAATTCTCTGCATACTGAAATTGCTATTGCTCATTGCCTGGGACGTTTGCTTTCCACCTTCTGCTTGTTGTTTGGAACCAATGAATCACAAAATAAGTATGCATGCCCAGTTTTCAAAATTATTGCATTTAGAGAATGAGATCCCGATAGCAAAATAGTGAGATTTGTTTGTTTATTAGACTTACAGAATCATGCAACTTTTGAAATGAACATTTTATTCAACATAAAACGAGAGGCGACAGAGCTACCCAGACTTTGCGATGTGCTTGCTCGTTCAGTATCAGTGTACTACATGGAGTTTTTCTCTCCTGTCAAATACTGGATGGCACCAGCTGTTGGGCAGTTTGGTTCCCAGGGGTGCAAAAGGGCCTCTCAGCAGCATGAGCTAGCTGAGTTGCCACTGACTGCCCTCCTTAGTAGGGCCCTGGGTAGCCACTTTAGCAGTGGTGGGCAGCAGTGCACCTTTTGAATGTAAGCCAAGCTTAGTTGCCATCTGTGGCGTCTACCTACCATGTCCACTTACTCTTGATGGTTCAGTGGCATTACAGGCCAGCGCCACCTCCCCCAGCACCACTTGACGAGGAACACTCACTGCAGAGGGTTTCCCAGCCAATTGGAGGGAGTCTTTGATAGCCCTGATGTGTTCATCTGTTATTATACCCACTGAACAGACCAGAGGAGAGGAGTTTTTCTGGTCCACTCCTGGGCAATACCCCTTTTCCCTGGTGTGAGGCCTGATTGGCTGCCACCAGGCAACCAATCCAAGGTCCTGCAGTGCCAACCCTGGAGACCAGTTAGCTCCCTTCCTCTCACACGCCAAAGCACAACGAGGCCCACTATGGATTACCAAACGGTTGCATGCTTCCAAACCTATGTTTAAAAAAACACGCCTGAGCTTAGACTGTCCACAAATCGTCCATTTGCAAGTAATAAAGGAAAATTAGCTAATAATCTGCAACAGAATGTGAACAATTGCTGCTAATCTAAGTTGCGCACAGGCAACAGACACCAATTTGTAAACTACCCAAAGCCCAAAAGCTTTTAAAGTATTTCCAGTCCCGGTGAATTTCAATGTGCCACATTAAGGTACAATATAGACAGAGGGAAAAGGGAGCAAACCAATCTATTGGAAAAAGCAGGCATGCAAGAAGTTTTCTAATGCCACTATGAAATCCAGATTCTGAAATGTTGAAAGAAGGGGAGAAAATACCCAGAAAGGATTCAATAATAGGCTTACATTAAACTAAATAAAATCATTTTGAAATGACTGAAGAGAAATAGTGTACAGGGGGGAGAAACGCCCTTGGGTCTGCAGTCTGTTTATGCACTGCATATTATACCTTTTCATCACAATTACCTAAAGTGGTACATTTGTATTTCTGTAATGTATGGAATTCATTACATAGTTTTGCAATGAAATTATCACACTGTGGCTGGGACATCTGCACCCTGTCATGTATCATTCTATTCATTTCTAGTTAATTTAATCTTAATATCTGCCTACATGACAAGACAGATGTTCAGCTATACTGGAGCTTCTATAGTTTCTGCCTGGAAGAAACTTTCAGACATTGCAAGAAATGACATATTTCATGCAAACACCTTATGGGCTTCAAAATATGTTTTTTGTTCAGCGTTTTCTGTTCAATTAGCAGTCGCAGTCATAAAAATCAATGCATACCAATGAATTCTTAAATAATATTGACCTGAATGTCCTTTTCTCTCATTTATATTGAATTGATTTCTATAAAAAAATAACTTTTAATAGCATACTGAATGTGAGGAAATATCAAGTATTGTCGCTCAGAGAAATTAACCTAGAGCTTTCTTATGCTGTCATTAATTTTGATCTCTACTTTTATATCAGACCATTAGCAGGTGAAATGACTGGCAGTTGCCTATAATGACACATATCAAGGGTCTGAAATGACAAGGTGCTAAACACATGATTTTGACCCAGTGAAGATATTAAATATGAGCTTAGCATTAGCAGAAGAGTAATTCCATTTCTGTGTGTACTGAAATGGCAACAGCAATGCTACCATATTAAATTGCCAAGAGAGCTACTAATTAATGGAATAAAGAGAGCAATATATTTAAATATATATAAGTGAATCAAGGTGCTTAGGAGTCAAATTATTAGGTGGTAATTGTAGTAAATAATAATAATAATAATAATAATAATAATAATAATAATAATAATATAAATTATTATCACATCTAATATATTGGACATTTCTGCACCACAGCATGCCCCAAACATATTCTAGTTTTTTCCCCCATGCTACTCTGGAATCTCCACAAGTCACTCATCAGTGGCAATAGTGAAAAATCCATCTGCACACAACAGATTGCAGAGCTTTGCTGCAGGGAAGATATCTGTGCTGATGTTTACCTCCTTTGTTCTGCGTTCCTTAAATATATCTTGATAGATCTGCACAATGTTGCATTAGAACGAGAGAGCAAAGATGAGCAGAAAGCATATTCATAGCTTCTGCCAATCTCCCTGTCTTCCTTTAGCACGTCTTTCACTATGTCATCCAATAGCCCAATCTCCCCCTTGGTGGTTTCTTGCTTCTAATGTATTTACACAAGCCTTACTATTAACCTTAATGTTTTTAGAAATGTGTTCCTAAAATTATGCTTTTGCATGTCAACTTATATTTGTTTTTATCTGGTTTTGTGCTCCATTTTGTTCTCCATTTCTGCAGAACTTACTTTTTAAAAAATGAAAGGTTCTGGTCTTTGATTGTGCTAATTAACGATACCAGAATCTGTTGGACTTGTTGGGACCTTTCTTGATCTGTTGCATACATTTTACCTGAACTTCTGTTACTATGGTTGTAAACGACCTCCAAGTGTTTTGGGAAATATCTGACCCTTGGCTGAATATATTTTAGACTTCTAGATATGCTTTATGCAAATTTCATTGCAGCTTGACATTACAGCTTTTATGTTCCTATGTTCCAAAAAACATTGCAGCTTTTGATTCCAAAAAACCAAAGTTCTATACAACTTTGAAGATGGATTTGCTTAAAACAACAGTACTCTCACGCATATAAAGAGTGTGGAGAAGTTATCCAGTTTCTTAGCAATTATAAGGAGAATTTTCTGGAAATTCTTGAAAAGCATTGACAACATAACAGGCTATTGTTTTCTTCAGTGTTTTCAGAACTAAGCCCTCCAATATTCCTACTCCAAGAATATTTCCCAGTAATTCTAAGAGATATACATTGTACCATAGAAAGACAGATTACAGTAGTGTAATCCTTTAGAATCCTTGTCTCTACTTCTTCTGTCTTAAAAGGTAAAGGTAAAGGTACCCCTGCCCGTACGGGCCAGTCTTGACAGACTCTAGGGTTGTGCGCTCATCTCACTCTAGAGGCCGGGAGCCAGCGCTGTCCGCAGACACTTCCGGGTCACATGGCCAGCGTGACAAGCTGCATCTGGCGAGCCAGCGCAGCACACGGAAACGCCGTTTACTTTCCCGCTGGTAAGCGGTCCCTATTTATCTACTTGCACCCGGGGGTGCTTTCGAACTGCTAGGTTGGCAGGCGCTGGGACCGAGCAACGGGAGCGCACCCCGCCGCGGGGATTTGAACCGCCGACCATGCGATCAGCAAGTCCTAGGCGCTGAGGCTTTTACCCACAGCGCCACCCGCGTCCCTTACCCACCCGCGTCCCTTACTCTTCTGTCTTACCTACTCTCAAATGTCTTCTTTGTCTTTGTCTTTGCATTTACTTGATCTTTTAGGGAATTAAACAATATTTAGCTTATTTTAAAGCAGTGTTTTGGGTGGAGGAAGTGAGGAGGGAAATGTGATGTTTATCACCCAGCTGAATCCCTGGTTGTTTAGTGGTATTCCATATCTCCAGCAGTGGTGGAACTTGGGGTCTTAAATTTCAGTTGCACCCTGCATGATGCCAAAATTCTCACCTGCACCATTGTTGCAGCGCCCCCTGTGGCACACCCAAGGCTACATGCCTAGTCTTCTTCTTTGGTGATCACTCGTAACATTGTCTTCCATACACTTGGTTTTAACGGTGAGTCTGTAAGTGACTGTAAAGGCCAATTCTGAATCCACATGTCCTTTCATAGCAGGGACATAGGTTTCCAGGTGGGAGTTGATCACGGTGAGGGTTTGCCAAGCATGCCTTCTTCTTAGCATGTTTCTCCCTTTCATCCTGAGTTTGAGCGTCTTCAAAGCCCATGACACCTTTGGTAAAGGCTATTTTCCAATTGGAGCGCTCGCAGGCCAGTGTTTCCCAGGCGTCAGTGTTTATACTACATTTTTTTTAGATTTGCCTTGAGAGACTGAATCAGTTGAACTCACTAAAATTCGCCTCTGTCTCCAGGATGCCTTTCCGAAGTGACTTAAAATCTCAAGTTTCACATGTGCTGGAAAAGAAAAGGGCCCCCGTTCCACTTTTTCACTATCACAGGTAACAGAAAAGTATCCGGCTCCCACTCACTACTTTGACTGTGTCTGAATTAAAGTCACTATAGGCTTATTCACAAGTTTCACTGAACACAGGTAAAAGCTGTTTCTACCCATGAACAAGCTGTTGTGTGAATGATTATACACTTGTTGATTTGTGAAGCTCAACTACTGTGCATACAGTTACACAGACGTGAGCAACTGCACAAGCATATAGTTCAGCTGTTTGTGTACACAAGTACAGAGATTGTTCGCTCATTGAATGCAATGTGTGAATACCCCAAATGATTCTCTGAGTTGCTCTTCTGTCAGACTTAATTAAGGACTATATTGTAGTCAGGCAAACAACAGTCAGCCATTACTGTTTGTCAAGCAAAAGTCTCTGGTTTTGATTTTGATTCCTCATTGGGAAAGTATATAAGGACGACTGTAACAAAATTAAGTTAAATTCCAGTACCAAATGGCTGAATATTGGTATTATGCCTAATACATTTGAGGGGGTTTAAGTTTCTTAATATGGAATAGATTTATGCTGGCAACAGGCCCAACTCTCTTGAGAGACATAAAACAGTAGCCTCGGCCTTGGGACCTCTTGTGGGTTCTCTAGGATTATTTGTTTACTTAAATCTGTTTGCCTTGACTGTTCTTTAAAACAAAACCCCCCAAAGAAAAGAGAGTTCCTGTCTACGGCTGCTACTTAGGATTCCCACAAAGCACCCAGGAGGGGAAAGCTGGGTTGTTTCATGACAATATATAACAAGATTGTTAAATTAGAAACACATGTGTTGAAGGAAAAGTGAGATAGACTTGGAACGGCAGAGATTTGGTTAAACCAAGACACTGAGCAGAAGAATTAGGACCACAAAGGCACAGAGGCAAATTCAAAATACAAGGGGTGTTGGAATGAGAAATAAAGGAATTTGTTTAATTGTGAACTGGAGAATGTTATGACATTTCTTCTGCTCGGTAACTGAACAGAGACCTGTAAGGGTCATACCAATCTTGGGATTTTTTTGTACGTTTCTAGTTTCAGCAGAGGGAAGGGGCCAAGATTCAGCAAGACACACCCTTGAGAACAGTATATTTGAGCTTTATTTTTTTAAAAAAATAAAAATAAAGTACATCTTAAGAGCACTTGTTGTATTTAGTTTGTTTTGTGTACTTCATAACACTAATGTCATCCTCATTGAATAAACAGGTACTTTTGTTTGAAGAAAAGGGATTTATGCCATTTCAGATCTTAACACATGGAGCTATTTCAGTGTGTGGAACATAACCCTGGCCAGGACAGATTTCTGCTTCTGCTTCCCAGGCTGAGCATTGTCTGAATGGTGAGCGATAGCAGGAAGCTGACAATGAACTCGCTGGGCTACACAAAGCAACACAACATCAGGCAACACAACATCAGCAGTTGGCGTCACTGGGCATCTGACATTGTTCACACACCAGCAGTTGAAACACCATTGACCTCTGACATCAGACTTGCTGCTGTTGGTTTGGGGATGGGTGGTGTTGGCCTGTCTTCCCTCTTCCTCTGTGTCTGATGCAGTGGGGTAGCAGTGGCTAATGTGAGCTCCTGGTGTTTTCCTCTTCATACTTGCCTGTCCAAATTCTTCTCATAGTGGGAATTGAACCCAAGTGGACAGGCCAAGCAGTGCTAGGTGCTGTTTTTCCTTTTGCTCTCCCTTTGGGATCAATTTTCACCCTGGGATTGTGGTGAGAGCAAGGAGGAACAAGAGCAGCCGCTGCTACTGCCAGACTGCCAGTGACCATGTATGCCATGAGGTGGTGCCATGAAAAGAAATGGTGTTTTGTGAACACGAGTGCGTAGGCAGTACCTCATTTCTCTCCTAAATCTTTACATCTTAACCTGAGAGTATCTTGCCCACCACACACACAAAACATTTCAAGTTTAAGAGGAAAGCTATATGTTATGATTTAATGGTTGAGTAATGGTCAGCTAATGAAATGGGTTGTGGTTGTGCTGAGCTGAATATATAGGGTCTGAGCAGCTGTTGTTTAACCAGGGCCCAAGGGCCTTTTGTAAGGCATGCTGTAAAAGTGCTTTCTAAGTTAGAGATGTCAGTTTTCTCTGCTTGAGTTATTCCTTGCAGACAGTGCAGTGTTTTGTCTTCAGTGATGTCTAGGAGGAAAACATTTGCACTATTTCATAGGCCTTCAAAGTTGGTCATGGAGCCCAGATTACAAAATGCAAACTCCAGCTTTATTATTTTGACAGATACATAAAGTAGAAGCGAAGCAGCATGTTTAGTTTTCATTGAAATCAATAGGGCCTAATCACAAGTTAAGCATTTAAGACCCACTGATTTCAGTGGGACTTCTAACATTATCTGGCTATATATTTAAATATCCTTTTTTGGACCCATCAACCTTAACCTGTTTGAGGATTTAAGGAAAAGAAATTAGTACAGCCAGCAATGTATAAAAAGGAGGTGGCTCAGTCAGGTTTTCAGTTGGGTCAGTTACACACACATCAATCTTTTTAACAATCTGATAATGCAGTTGTGTGGGTTTGAATTTGTTTGTATGTGACCAATGTATGGTATCACATATAAAGTAGATCCCACTGTTAAGCCTCTCATTAATAATTCTGAATCCTTTAATTGCCAGTTTAAACATATGAAACTGTCATCAGCTTCAGAGGAATGAAGTGAAACTGAACTCAAATGGTGATTATTTAGAAATTTAAGTATGTGCTCAAATTGGAAACTACTGATTTCAACAGAATGGTTTGAATGCTTTGTACCTAAAGTGAATGCTTGTGTAGCTGTGATAAGGGGACTTGCTAGTCTCTTGAATCAATGACCATCTCCTTGGGTTTTCATGACTTCATCTGAAAGAAGATCTAATGAATGTCTTGTTTTGAAAGATAATGTTGAACAAGTTCCATTCTACTCATTTGTATGCTTAGTAGTTCATCCTCAGTGACACTATCTATGAGTGGTATTCAACCAAGTTTTACTTAGGGCAGACTCATTGAAATAAATGAACATGGATCAGCTATGTCCATTAATTTTAGTGAGTCTACTCTGAGTAAAACTTCACTGAATACCACTCTATACATTCAAGATCACCTTTAATTCCTATGTGAACAACAGTTTAATTCTGGGACAGGGACACTTGTGACTTCTCCATATTATTTCTGCTCATTTGTTCTTTGTTCCCAAATTTCCTGGGAGCTTAAACACTAAAATCCATAAGCAGTTTACATAAAATATATTCTTTCTCTCTCTCATTCACACACACACACACACAGAGAGAGAGAGAGAGAGAGGGAGGGAGGGAGGGAGGGAGTCCAGTCCTTATGATGGGTAGAAAATAATTATATATAAATCAGTTCTGAATTTTGGAATGAATCAATTCGGGATGTTCACACCCTAATAGAACCAAGATGTCATTTTAGATATGATAATGTAAGCACTGAAAATGGCACGGGGTGGGGGGTGGGGAGAGAGGATAAAAGACTGGTGTACAGAACAATTAGTCTGTGCTTGTATCTATGCAACCCACAGATTCACCAGTTAAATATAAACTTCAAGAATAAAGGCAATGTTCTCATTCAGCTTCTTTCAATTCCGTTGTTGCAGAACTAAGCAATTAAAGCAAGAACACTGTTCAGTGCAACTAAATAAGCAACTAACTTTCTCTGCAGCAGGTCCAATCAAACATGAATATGAAATAAAAAATGGAGGAAAGAGCTATTTAAAGCGCTTGAGGTCAAACTAGATGTGACAGCAACGGTTGTGTGTTTAAACATGGATCTATCAAAACCACATAAAGTTGGTCCAGTTTTAATAGAAAAAGTATTTCATTGGAGCTCAGCTAAGAACAGAGGCTACATACATGAAGGCAAGCCTCATCCATATGACTCCCTTTGTTGAATAAACCAGATACCTCTCCAGCTTCTAGTGCCAGCCCTACCATTAGATAGAGATGGCCACCTCAGGTGGAAAATTGGGCTGGCCCTACATTAGGCAGAAAGTGGTGGCTGTGTATGCTATGTGGTGTACCCATGCCCCCAAGGTAGCCCACTTTTCTTAGGTTTGATGATGGTTGCTGCCAATCCCCAGTGTTGAAGAAATCCAACTGCCACTTCTGTTGGCTTCTGTATGTGGAATGGGCTGCCATCTTGCCTTTTGCCTCAGGCAGCAAAACATCTTAAACCATCTGCTTTAAATACATGCAACCTGCTGCAGTCAAATGTGGATTTCTTTTTAAGAAAAAGAATAAAACGTCTAGCAATTTTTCAACGGGTTATGACTTAGATCCAAAATACTGCCAGCAGCAGGAAGCTCATGCAAGGAACCTTTTGTTGTGGAAGTGGGGGGATGATTAACAAAATCAATTCTGGCAAACTGGGAATATCCCCTAACTCACCCAAGTTTAGGATATTCCACACCTTTCCTCGGCAGAGTTTCTTTTTCTTTGAGAAAAGTAAGTGGCTCACGTAAATGTAAACTAAGCTTTAATAATAAAGAAAATTGTAACAAAATAACATGATGAGAGAAGCTAAATGCAACGTGAGGTAAGTCTGAGGCAAGAAAAAAGAAGAGGCAGTTGGTCCCTCTTAACTGACATTCTTAACTGAACATACTGAAGGGAGAGGCTGATTCGGGAGCAAAACACACAAGCCCCGCCCACCAGATACCAAGCACTCTACTATTCAAATTAGGCCCCAGTGCTACAACAAACTTACAACGTTCCCACCCCCAATTCCCCCTCCAGCCCCATGAACCCTTGAAGATATTTTTTTGGAATGGCAGGAGGGATCCGCAACAGTGTGGGATGGGGGCACAGGGAAGTGCTAGGGAAGTGCCCCAAATTGGGCAGAGCCACCAACCTCAAAATAATGGATGTTTGACTCTAGAGGCTGAGCTTAATTCTGCTTTAAATCAAATGGGAATACAAAAGCATTGCTTGGTTTCTCCTATGTGTCACCAATGAAACCTATGCAAAACAGGGGAGCTGCTATACCAGGGCATTGTGAGAAGTAAAGTCTCACAAGAGAAAAGCTAGGGCAAAGCAGCACAACGCCACTAGGAGGGGACAGCCTTACATGGGACAGAGTTTCTTAGCTTTTAATTACATACTGTGTCTATGAACACAAATTAAGCAGTTAAAGCAAACATAGTTCAGGTTAGGACCAATTAAACACACGAGAGCTGGGGGAAACAAAACAGAGCAGTGACATTCAGTGATCCACCTGGAAGCCTTAACTTTGTGCTGCAGTGGTCACGTCTGCAGATGACTCCAAATAATTCAGAATAGTAAAATACAAAGGAAAGGACTTAGCTCCTGAGTAGCCTGGAAACAGAATGCCAAGCTTGAAAAACAGGAACAAAGCAAATGTCCTTCAGGCAATGAAGGTCAGGGCACATACTGGAGTTGTCACACTGAATTTCCTCAGGGAGACACATTTGACACACCATGTTTTGGTTCTATTTGCTAGTCTGATGTGAAGCTGCCCTGCAACTAGCCCCCAAAGTCCACCAAGATTGGTGTGTGTGTGTGTGTGTGTGTGTGAGAGAGAGAGAGAGAGAGAGAGAGAGAGAGAGAGAATTGCACAGTGCCTTTCTGATCAAATTTCAATAGTACACATATTAAATAAAACTATCCATTTGGCAAATACAAACTGTGCCACAGCACAAAATGCCACTTAAAAATTCTTTGCCAAATGCCCTCTGCAGTCTGTTTGTCCAACAGCAGTGGCTCCCCACTATCATGTGGTTTGTCCCAATGCCACTGCAGAAATGGAAGGCCAATAAGATCAAGGCCAATAAGGTCAACATCAAAGCCTCTGTGAACATCTCTTAATATTGCTTAGGTGGTGCCATTTTCCTGCCTTTTTGTCCTCATTCCCATCTAATCCTACTGGTTGTGGCAGTCCCTGTGATTTTGTAAATAATGTAATGAAACCAAATCTGATGTTAATAATGTCACAGACAACCATAAGCAAAGTCCTGTGGGGATACCACAGCTAATTGGATTAAACAGCAGTGTAGATAAGCAAGAGGTGGAGGAAGATAGTGCTGAGAAGCAGCGCCATTCGGGGCAAAAGGGCACCAGACTGTACTAAACTGATTCAGTGAGTGTATTTTCAGAATAAGAGTGTATTTTCATACGAAGGAGCCTGTTGGATCAGACCAATGACCTATCTAGTCCAGCATCCTGTTCTCACAGTGGCCAACTAGATGCCTGCAGGAAACCCGCAAGCAGGATTGGATCACATAACTATGCTCCATAATTGCTTGGCTGTATCAAATTTACTTTCTTCAAGGCAAACATCACAATTGGAGAATAGTGGCACAGATCTACAGAACCAAGCTCCTGCTCTCTTTTATGGCTCCACAAAACATGGGAAGAGGAATGGAAGTTTAGTTTCCATCCTGCTCTGTTTCCTGCAAGTTGAGAACTGAAGTCCACTAGGAAACATAGGAAGATGCTCTTAACCCCTTTCTGCCTGTGGGATTTTGACACAATTTTGAATTTTACTGCAAATCTCTGTGGACTGGAGTATTATTCTTCAAATTTGTGTTGTTGTTTTTTAAAAGTAACCCTTTTCTCCTAATCAATTGGCAACAGCTTTAACATTAGCTCTTAAAAATAAAGTACACGTTATTTTAACTATTTTAAGCTGCTGTTTATTTCATTTATTTGTTCCAAATATTTGTTCCAAATATCCAAAGCAGTGTACAAAAAGTAAAGCACATCTTAAGACAATGAAAAACAAATTAAGCAAAACTAAGTACAGAGATTCAATTCATCACACAGTATGTGGCAGTTGTAGGCAGTTGTTATTGACCATGGGGCAACTATATGTCATTTTGAAAGCCTCCATGATTTTTATAAACACAACCACTCCAATCTGCTGCTGTGTCTGCATTTAGAGACCCCATTCCAATATGTGTTCAATACTGTCCAAACTGTCACTGTTCTTCATCTGTTCAGCTTAGCTGCAAGGAGCCAGAGTCTGGGACACATTTCTCCTGCCCTACAGATAATCAGAAATGTGCTGTGGCATTTATGTGATAGTACAAGAGCATTGCTTGTACAGTCAAGGATGCTGAGGTTGAGTTCTTTCCATCACTACAACCATTTGCAGGAAAGGTGGAATCAATTCGTGTGTGGAAAGTATGCATAAATATTAGTTCCTCTGGAACAGGATGTCACCAGGCAGCTGAGATAAAGGCTGCCATCCTATAACCACATTTACCTGGGAGTAAGCTCCATTGAGCTCAATAGGATGTACTTATGAGTGAAAATTGATACACAATTGCATTTAAGCCCTGGTCTGCAAATGGAAACTTTATATTTAAACAAACTTAGGTTTGGTTGTTCTTAAAAAAAACCACTAAAACATACAATGGCGTTTTTGGCTAGTAACTCACATTTAGATTCCCAGTTTTAAAAAAAAAAATTAGGGAAATGTACCTAGTTGTTTTCTTATTACAATACGGCTCCTTTTGTTCACTGTTCCATGTTTTTCTTGGAATGCACTAAAGTGGAATGTTTTAAATTATGAGGTTTTACTTCAGGCTGTCCAATATCTACTAAATATCCATCATCTCATTCTGAAATTGGGAAGCAGCAAATGTACTCTGGTAGCCAACAAAGCGTACATTTTTTTATTCCAGAAAAGTGCCCTTCTGTTCTGAATTTACTGCAAAGTGTTCCGCAGACAGGGGGGGATCCTCTACCAACCCCAGGTTTCGTTCTTTATAATGTAACTCTCTATTCAAACAATCTAGCTTTACATAATATAAACTGTGGGGAAAGTTTTCTTCTTCTATAATACATAGTAGCAGTTGCTAAGCTTTAGCTGATCTAACACCAGGCTCTTTTGTTTATTACCAGTAAAAATGAAACTATGGAGCAAATGAAGGCATAAGATACCGTGGTGAATATAAATCAGAGTCATATTGTAGGCTCTAATTATGAACAGATTTGGAAATGTGAGGCAAAAATTAGATTAAAGGGCTATAGATATCATTCCTACCACTGGAATCTGCAACGTTATTTCCATGCCCCCCCCCCACTTGAGTCCCAGCCACAACTATCACCATTGTTAGCTACATATGCAGGCTATATTAGTACAGAACATGTACTGAGAGAAACATAAATAGTGATGCAAGAATCTCATTATGAACCTAATAAGCATCTTCCTGTTGGAATGATTCTAATTTGAGACATGTGAAGCTCCGGAAGCCCTGCCACATAATTCCTTTGCTTAATGACAGGGAGAAAGTCTAGTAAGCTGAGGTATGGAGTTGGGACTTGGAAGTTGTGGGGTCAAAAACAAACAAAACAGGTCTGCTATCAGCACCATGTATGATCCTCAGCAAGAAAAATGTTCCATTTATCCTTTGTTTCTGCGCACACAAAATGTTCAGCAGGTAGCAGACTTATGAAATCTTTCCAAACCTTCTCTGGCTCTGCACATTGCCCCAAACCTCTTTTTTCTTTTCTTTTTAGACATTTAAAGGAGCTCTAAGCCCACAAACTGACAGGCCCTGCCCTCACGCTATGTGAGTTCTATCACACATCAGTAATGTGCATACATCTCTGCATGTAGAACAGAGATGTGGAATCTGTAGCCCCCCCCCCCCCTGAGTCCAACTCACATAAGAACACAAGCAGAACCCTTGGGATCAAGCCAAAGAAAGGAGATTCCTATTAAACATCAGCAAGAATTTTCTGACAGTAAGAGCTGTTCTATTTTACAATGGAATGGTCCCCCTCTCATTCACTGGAGGTTTTTAAGCAGAAGTTGGATAACCATCTGTCATGGATGCTTCAGTTGAGATTCCTGCATTGCAGGGAGTTGGACTAGATGACTCTTCCAATTCTACCATTCTATGATTCTAGGGCCTATCTGCTCCAACATGGTGGCCAAGCCAGATGCCTCAGAGAGGTGAAATTCCCAGGGTGGTTTAACAATCAGTCCCCCTTTCCGGGAGGCCTTTGGGATCTGTAGCTCTGTATGGAGAATAGGAGTCTCTTAATAATGCTCAACGTCCTTAACAAACTACGCTTCCCAAGATTCTTTGGGGGGAGACAGGAGTGTTTAAAATGGAATGCTACTGCTTTAAATGCACAGTGCAGATGGGATCTCAGCCATGCATATTCATCATTGCTCCTTCAAAATAACTTGCATAGATTTTGGTACAAAGAAATACCTTCTTCTTGTTGCCTATGCTACTTTTTACTTAACATCCCGTTCATCTTTGCTCATTGTGCTCCATTTTCCTTTTCTACTGTTACCTTGGTCTGGTTATTTTATGTACTGTTTTGTTCCCACTGTTCCCAGATTTCTCCCCATTGTGCTCCACACTTTTTAAGTCTATACTGAAGACCTGCATACCACAACTTCTTGCTTATTTTTGATGATGTCTCAAGTAGTGAAAGGCCAACTCAGCTGAAATGCCCTTTGCCACTGTAAAATATTCCTGTTGTGTAGTCTGAGAATTGTTACGGTTCAGATTCAAATGAAAAGTCTTTCACTGGTTTCCAGGCATTAAACAATCTCAGCCCAAGTTTTTTGAGCAAATCTGTCTAGTATTTCCTAGCAACAGTTTAACTAATATCTACTATATTATATGCTGAAATATTACTTTTTTTACTCACTGTATAAAGAAATATGGTTGATTATAACCTCACATCTTCAGGTCTTGAAACACGTACACTAGTTACTTGTTATGACATCTCTCTTAAAATAATAATTTCCATTAAAGAATCTTTAGACTACAAATACCAATACTGAATTATATGCAACAGCATCAGAAAACATTAACTGTGTGAGTGCACACACAGGCAGGAGAGAAGAAGGTGTATGTAATTGAGTTCTACTTTATGCCTAAAACACCTGTCACATTATCTGAAAATTAAATCCAAGATATTTTTGGCACAAGCGTGAACTTCCGAAGTGTTACCTAGTTTACCTTATCATTCACCAAACAGAATCTTAAGAAAGCAAAATCCAGTTGCAAATACCTATTTCTCCGGTATTATTTAGAGATGTCCAATTGGAACAGAATACAGAGGGGTTCTGGAACTGATTCTATATATCCATAGCTAGGATATATAATCTTTAGGAATTACTGTTGTCAAATCACAGTAGAAATCTACCATGCATCCTAGATGCAAATGTAAGGAGAGATTCCAGAATGTGATAAACTGTTATCAGTTGAGACTAGGGAGACACAAAAGCCCTTGATGAAATGCAATAGAATTGCACCTCGCACAAAACAACAGAAAGATGTTAGCAACAGAAAGATGTTAGCAAACCACAAACTGAGAATGTATCAATTTTATCTGTTTTATTGGCTACTGAAGGGAAGAACTTTAAACAAATGTTTCATTGGCAAGTCTGATTCTGGTCATAGTTGAAAAGAAGAGAGAAGCAGCTACAAATGAAAGCCTTGAATCAATTTTCAAGAATTTCCTTTTCCCAGCAAGTGCAAGCGTGCTTGCCTTTTTGAACTGGCTAGCCACAATTTTTCTTTTTTTTAATAATCACATATAATATATTCACTTCTATTCCATAGGTTTATTTTTCAAATTTCTGTGAAAATCATGCATATATTATATACATATATTAAATTTTTTATACTGTGATTTCAAGAATGTGCTCAAGCCCGGAGGTGTCTTCATTAATTGAAACTATTGGTTTAACACCAGGAAAAATATTGCTCATGAAGTTAATTTCACAGTGGGGGAAAAGCAAGGCTTAACTTTATTTATAATCTCTCTACATAGGACAACTTTGTACTTTTCTTTTTCCATTACATATTCTGGACCATCTACTATATATATATATATATATAGAGAGAGAGAGAGAGAGAGAGAGAGAGAGAGAGAGAGAGAGTGTATTAGAAGCTGCCGCCCCCTCCATTCTGCTATTTGCTAAAGCCATTAAATTGTCTTGAACTTAATGCGTCTCCATAAATGTATGTTCAGAAGTCATCTCCACATAGTTCCATGAAGCCTACTCCCTGGTAAATGGGTACCGATTGCTGCCTTGTTCTGTTATTAAGAACATAAGAACAGCCCTGCCTCACAGTCGCCAACCAGATGTCCCAATGAGAAGCCTGCAAGCAGAACCTGAGTGCAAGACAAGAGCACTCTGCTCTCCTGTGGTTTCCAGAAACTGGTATGGAGAAGCATACTGCCTACCACAAGGAATGAGTGCTGTTTGCCTCCATTTGTGTACTTCTTGTATTGGATTTTTAAAAAAATATCTAAGTTTTGTAAGTCCCTTCACAAAAGAAGCCAGTGGTTGGCAACACTGCCCTAGAAAATCCTCACCACTTGCCCAAGTGGGGAGCGTGTAACAATGTAATTTGGGATGAAAATAAAGATATATACATAGTCTGCACAAAGATCAAACTTTTTCCTGGCAAGTTTAAGGCAGAAGTCTGGTTTTTCAGCCAAGCTGCTAAGCTCAAAACACTGAGGTTTATAATGGAAAACCTGACAATCTCTTAAGTGTAATGGAGTAAAGATATTATGACAACAGGGCTTTGTCTACTGAACACGGCTGAAAAAATATATTCCATGCTAATTGTTAACCAAAATGAAGCATACCCTTTCCCTTTTTATTCAAACCTTTTTGTCTGAGGGAGATGTGGCTATCTAATTTCTTGGCAGTTGTCTTATTTTATTACAATAACCTACTGCTTAGACTGCTGGACTTCCAGGTAGCCACGAGGCTATTATTCTGAATCAACATATAAGTCATGCTACTTATAGGATGAGCCAAGCAGTTCTGCAGCCTTACTGTCTTCCTTTGTTCTGGCATTTACTTAATTCAGATTTTGATCCATCCCCCCCCCCCCCCGATCTCCCCTCCCTCTTTGAACACTCCATATTTACATGAGCTGCTGTGCTTTATTTCAGCACTTAGGAAATGAGCAGCAAAGTTAATGACAGTCTGAAAACACTTCATGCAAAGCACATCTAGAATGTAACAAAGAAAGAAAGAAAAAGAAACCCCCACACACTTTAGGCCAGATGTACATTTGGTGTAAATCCAGTGATCATAGTGATGAAGGGTTCGTAGGATGTTGGCTGGATCTGCTATGGTCTGGTTCCATTTCTTCTCCCACCATGAAAAATGTGTGTAAAGGTGCATAAGGTGGACAGAAGCAGGCAGGAATCTAGTCCCTTCTTTGTCACACAAAAAACAAGTGGATACTGCATCTTGGCACAATTATTTAATCAGAATTTATCTTTCGTTACAAGTCTTGGTGGGGTTGCTGTTCCAACTGTAAAACCATCATTTTCTGGGGGGGGGGGGAGGGGGAAATTGCTATAATACATCCTGGAGAAGAGAAGGAAGACAAAACTAGAATTAATTACACTGTCATTGACTGTGGCTCCAAGCACTGCTTACCTCCCTGCCTTCCTCCCTACCAGTCCCAAAGGACAACACTGCCACTGCTGCCAGGAGTGTGCCTAGGAAGAGATGCTGGAGATGCGAGTGAGTACCTGTTCCAGGCAAAGGCATGCCTCTTTAACAATTCCATTCTCTAGCAAGGAGCCAGTGCCTAGGAGAGGTACTCGGTCTGAGGGACAACATTAGGGTTTAGTTAGCACCCAGCACTTGTTGGGAAAGGTCATTCCTTCCCTGGGACCTGTCCAGGGTTCTGAAGGATTAATGTTCTTATTACCCTTGCTTTCTAATTTTCAGACTTTTGAATAGCTATCCCTGGCTGTCAGTCCCTGCCCTGACTTCCTGTTCTGGACCACTGCCTGGCCCACTTCATTCAGACTACTGTGGGCTCATCCTTGCCAGGACTTGACAGTATGTGAAGCACTCTGTATACTCTAAATCATTGCCTAAGTACTGCTTCTTGTTGTGGTTACTATTGCTATTATTATTACTGCTTCCCAAACATTCCCTGAGATTTGAGAATTCCTGGTGTAGTTCATGTCAGATCCTGGTGGCTGGTGCTCCAAGTTCAAATGTTATTGTAGGAAACTTTTCTGCAGCGTTTCACTTCACGATTAAACCAACCGAGATGATCCAATTGTATCAAAGGCGATTGCCCACTTCTGGAGATAATCAGCAGATGGGAAAGCTTCCAGCTTATTGTTTTAAATGGATATGGAGTCTCTCCCAGAAAGCAGGGCTCCGCCCTGCCAAATACAGGGTCTTCAGTCATGTGAAGAGAGCCTAAGCATTTACATGATATATTCCATAGACTCTGTTCTAATTCTGGATCAACACAAGCAGGTCAGGTGTGTAGAGAGTGGGCAGGATCCCACTCCTACATACAGCATACGTGCCTTTTGAAAATATCTAAAGGACTTTCTGATGAAATGGACACTAATGCACAAAGAATTGATATGCTGTAAACTGCTTAGTCTTTAAGGTGCCACAAGACTATTTGCTGTTTTCACAGAAGTGTGTGATTATGATAGGATTTCTGGGGAAACAGATCACCATCTTATCTTGTATTGAAAGAATAAGGTAGAGTTTTATCTATTGATATCATTTAGCCAGTGTGGTGCTTTCTAGACACTGGATTAAATCTCCCAAACTAATGGAAGAATCTGTATCTAAAGTACCGCCATCTTCGTAGGCTAATATTATTCACTATGATGGTATTCTGTGCATTAGTACATAATGGCATGTTGACAAGTCCTGTGCTAATTTTGCCTTAAAAATACATGTCCCATGTTTTCTGGTATTAAAATGGCAGCTTTCTTCTTTACATCAGAGACAAGAAGATTTAGAGAAAGTAATCTCAAAATAATACACTTTGTTAATTTCACTATGCCCCATTATGCATGTGAAGTGATAAGATGTCACAGAGTGTGAGTTGTATTCAGTAGCACAATGTGATGATGGATGTGAAAATCGCAGCATGTCACCAATGTGATAATCACATTCAAAAACTATAAGACCTAGTTTTCCTTTAGTGATCCTACCATTCCTTTCCAGGCAAAATTTCAACTGACATAACCAGGAGATGGAAAGCATGTCCCATATATTGGCTAAGGATAGTCAAGCTATCAGGGACGCGGGTGGCACTGTGGGTTAAACCACAGAGCCTAGGACTTGCCGATCAGAAGGTCGGCGGTTCAAATCCCCGCAACGGGGTGGGCTCCCATTGCTCAGTCCCTGCTCCTGCCCACCTAGCAGTTCGAAAGCACGTCAAAGTGCAAGTAGATAAACAGATACCGCTCTGGTGGGAAAGTAAACAGCGTTTCCATGCGCTGCTCTGGTTCACCAGAAGCTGCTTAGTCACGCTGGCCACGTGACCTGGAAGCTGTACACCAGCTCCCTTGGCCAATAAAGTGAGATAAGCACCACAACCCCAGAGTTGGTCACGACTGGACCTAATGGTCAGGGGTCCCTTTACCTTTACCTTTACCTTTAGTCAAGCTATAGCAATTTAAGAAATATAAAGTGGCATAGTATTCATGGTAACTATCAGCGTATGTTCATATTGCATTTGGTGGTCAAATATATCTAACATCAGCCAAACTAGATTCAGGTAGGTAGTCTTGTTGGTCTGATGCAGTATCTGAAGAAGTGTGCATGCACACGAAAGCTTATACCAAGAAGAAACTTGGTTGGTTTCTAAGCTGCTACTGGACATTTTTTATTATTTTTTTATATATTTCATCAGCCAAACTGTAATACTTGAGCCAATGTGGTTCCCTCCAGATGTTGCTGGACTACAGCTTCCATTGTTCCTGACTACTGCCTATTGTTTGGGGGTTATGAGAATTGTAGTCCAACAGCATGTGGAGGATGCCATATTGGAGACCCCTGCTCATTAGCAAAAGTCAGTGTATATCAGACTTGGACTGGGAAATTGGTTAAAAAAATCACAGGGTACTTTGCATCAATTTCAGTCTAAGAGTCATTGTGAGAGAGAAATGGGATACATCCATGTTTGCTACCTGGGGCTCCATAGAGGAAAGGGTGGGGTTGCAACAAACAAACTGGGGTTGCTACAGGAAGGATTAGTTATATTAATAGGAATGGCTTGGAACCATAGAATCAGAGTCGGAGAGAGTCCTATAAACTGTGTGGTCCACTCCCCTGTTTCATGCAGTAAGAAGGCAAAGCAATTAGAGAGAGATTAGGCAAAAGTAAGCTAGAATAGATAAAAGTTTAAAAATATTTAAAAATTGAATACAAAAACAGAGAAATTAAAGAAGGTAAAGAAATTCATTATTTAGAAGAAATGTGTTTAGATTTTTTAAAAAGAAGCTACAAATTAAAATTTAAACTATTTAAGTTGCTCAGAGAATCAGATTCTAAAGCAGTTCCCTAATGGGACTCAGCACAGCTCTTATTTTTTTATGTGAAGAAAGCAATGATTTGCCATTAAAGTTTAAAAGTAATCTTAAAAAACACACCAACCCACCCTCCATGTTTTTGTGGGTTTGGCACATGACTGTGCTCACTTACCAACAGTGTATGCCCCTTCAGGGCTCAGTAGACATTTGCTTTTGTGGGTGTCAAAATCAAAACCTTTCCAAAACTATTTAATAGTTTATGGGGATCCAAACACAAACAGAAGCAACAATATATCTGTGTTACTTGCTGTCCTGCATTTAGTCTGGGGCAATTTAGTCTGGGGCAATGTTGAGTAGCCTGGTTCTTGTGGACTCTCCCATTCTTACATTTTGATAACAACAATATTTGAAGACATTACCAGTTAGTGAACTGGAAAGTTTCCCCTTCTTCAAATATCCACCTAATCCTTGTCACTGGGCATTATTATATGAGGGTGAGCCAATCTATCGTGATCTGAGAAGTGAATCAAGTACCTTTTAAATAGGATTTCCTACTGAATTTTCAATAGATCTTTCCTTTACTATAAAAAGTAAAGGTACCCCTGCCCGTACGGGCCAGTCTTGACAGACTCTAGGGTTGTGCGCCCATCTCACTCAAGAGGCCGGGGGCCAGCGCTGTCCGAAGACACTTCCGGGTCACGTGGCCAGTGTGACATCGCTGCTCTGGCGAGCCAGAGCCGCACACGGAACGCCGTTTACCTTCCCGCTAGTAAGCAGTCCCTATTTATCTACTTGCACCCGGGGGTGCTTTCAAACTGCTAGGTTGGCAGGCGCTGGGACCGAACAACGGGAGCGCACCCCGCCGCGGGGATTCGAACCGCCGACCTTTCGATCGGCAAGCCCTAGGCGATGAGGCTTTTACCCACAGCGCCACCCGCGTCCCATTTCCTTTACTATATTTCTTATCAATTCTCTAGATTAGGTTGGGAAAATAACCTCTCCTGTCTACACCGTGAAATCTACCTGGAAAATAATCTCTCGGCCACTTAGAATTGTCATTGTGAGTTACGATGATACAGAATAGATGGAGTCATAAAAACATAAGGATGCCGTGCTGGATCAGACCAAAGGCCAGTCTAGTCTGTGAGTGGAAGATTAAGAGTGACGGATGAGAGGTTAGGCCTTTCCCCAGGACTCTTAAACCTGTGCTCCATTCCTTTATGCAGGCGGTCAATCATATTGTGAGTACTTTGGGAACAAAATTTCACTGTTCCCCACTCCTCCCTAATCATAAACATATTAGCAGTCTTGAGAAAACCCCAAAGATTGTAGGTGAACCAAAATAATATTAAGAAAAATGAGGTCAGATGTAGAATGCTGACTGGCTAGGGAGGAGTAGCAGACAGGAAGGAAGGGAATGGAAAGGAGAGGTTGGAATCCTGAATGACAGCACTACCTACTGCAACATTTTGTTTCAGGTCCTCACTTGTCACCTTAGGATCATATACCAGCCTATATATGTGTCTTTATTAAAAAGAGATAATCTTCCTGAATGAGAATGTGTACCTTCCAGCTGCACTATGCCAGGTGTTGGAGAAAGTATCAGCCACTTTACATTCCATACAAGCTGATCAACATCTGCATGTATAGGTCAGCTCAGCTGGGCACAGTTGCAAGCCTATAATACAGTATGCATGGATAGTGGGTCTCTGGAACATGTTTGGTAGCTTGGATGTGCAAGGCAGCTGATCCTCATGACATAGCCCCTTCCACATGAAGAAACTGCTAGATTGGGACCTATGACATTAATATTGTAATTCATGCTTCTTCAGGTGGGTCTGTAGGAGCTGATTTTAAGAGACATTGCATGTCCCATCAAACTCAGTGTTAAGTTGTATGACCCAAACACTCCACAGTTCCTGTAATCAAAAGTGCACTCGAATGATTTGTAAGAGAAATAAGCAGAAAAATCAGAATGCCTAAATCCTTCACAATGCTTAATGTGCAGCTTTGCAGAGTGTCAGTATTTTCCAACACCAACAAAATTATGCATTTTTTCCCTCACATCACAGATAGAAAACCTGCCCAATGTTGCCATTACTTGAGTGAAGGAAAGTTATTTGGAAATTAAATCTTTGAGTAAATGTACTGTGGTGTTCATGGGCAATAGTTCTTATAACTTTAGAACACAGGTATTTCTTTCAGCAGCTATGGCTTTCAGTAGTTCATCAGTTTGGCTTTGCATGAATGTAATTTACCTTTCAAGTACCAAAGGCCTACAGTACAGGGTTTGTCTTTAAATAAACGGGTACTGTAATAGTGCTCACATTATGATCCTTTGAGGGGGGAAAACACCATGCCAAATGTATTCCAACATTTTCTGAGCAGTTAATTGAGATGCAAACATAGTTTGGGTACATTTAAAAAAAATGGCATTAACACTGCTGTTTTGTGAGCTAGAAATTGTGTCTTGTGAAATAGATTAGGCAACTGCCATTATTTTTAAACAAAATTATTGGTAAATGACTGTGAGAGCTGAAAACTTCAGTTTTTAAGGAACAACAGAGCCTACTAGACTGAAATGAGACACATAGGAATGAAGGACCCTCCTGAATAGGGTGGGCTGTGGTTTAGGAGAATTAGGGGGAAGTGGGATCACACAAAATTGGGCCAGGACACCTTCTGTGAGTGGAGTTCCTGAAGGTAAGTTAATCCAAACCTATTGTTGCAAGCAAATCACATTCTACAAGAGTGGATCTGAAAACAAATGATCAGATGATTGAGTAATTTCCCCTCAACATCATAAAATCATATAATCATCACAGAATTGTAGTGTTGGAAGGGGCTGCAAGGGTCATCTACCTCAAATATTAGTACTTGGTAATAACTATCCTTGTGTCCATTCAGTTGATGTTCGCTTAACTGCATATAGGAAGAATCAGTGGCTGAACTGGCTGCATATTGTCTGATTCATCCTCATGAAATTCATCCAGTGGGTATAGAAATTAATGCATTTATTGGTAAAATTTACCCATAGGTTGTCAACTCACACACTAGGCAAATGCAGTAACAACTCCTGTATTTGAAAAAAGGCAATATCGTAGAGCCAAGTCATGTGACCTATCTGGACCTCATTTGTCATTTCATTTTCTTACCTACATTACAGTTCTATCCTTCCTTCACTGAGTTGGTTGACCAGTAACCTCCCTTGCTTTCTCCCGTCATCACTACTTTCCTGTGCATCTGGTGAAATAATAATAATAATAATAATAATAATAATAATAATAATAATAATAATAAAGTATTTTAAGAGGCAACAAGTAGGGATGTAGTAGCACTTTGATTAAATTCACATTTAAAGGTGAGCCTACCTAATTCAAACTTCCCAAAACAATGTGCAAATTGAAACACAACCATCCTTCAAAATCTGAATTTTGTAATGCATTTCATCAGCTAAGTAATATGTAGAAAAATGTGTACATTAGGGTAAAGTGCATGCATCGGTCATAATAACATACAAAATGCATTAGGTAAAATTGCCTTACAAACATGTATATTAGACAAAATCGCATACATATACAGTGGTACCTCGAGTTACAGACGCTTCAGGTTACAGACTCCGCTAACCCAGAAATAGTACCTTGGGTTAAGAATTTTGCTTCAGGATGAGAACAGAAATTGCACAGCGGTGGCGCAGCAGCAGCAGGAGGCCCCATCAGCTAAAGTGGTGCTTCAGGTTAAGAACAGTTTCAGGTTAAGTACGGACCTCCGGAATGAATTAAGTTCTTAACCAGAGGTACCACTGTATGTGTATAATCAGAGAAATGTCTGCTAAAATTATTATTAGTTTTTATGATACCTTTTTTCAAATTAGCAGTAATAATCACACACTGATGTGGAAATGTGAATTGAACTTGAAACTGGAAAAATGCAACACCGAGCAAAACCGAAATTGGCATATTCGCAGGACTATTTATTGCTGTACTTGCTGCAAGATGCTAATACAGTTACCTATTTGGAATTACCGTATTTACTCGAGTCTAATGTGCCAGCAAATCTCATGCGGACCTTAATTTTGACAATGTAATTAGGCCAAAAAAGGTGAGCATTAGAGCAAATACAGTACTTCTCATTGGCATCAGACTACATTGGACTTGTTCCAATAGATACTGGTTTTGTCGTGGCTAAGGAGGGGTGAATATGCCATTAATTTTACTAAGATACTTGAATATTTTTTTGCAGGTGAAGGGAGAGAATTCAGTTGATGCCCTCGCACTCACAGAAGTGTTTTTGATCCAGCTGATGCCACAGGAGAGGTAATTTTTGTCAGTCATCAGTATGGATATTGAAACACTTTGCCATTGACAACAAAAGAAGCTGGACCCCACTCTTAGTCACGAAAGTGACAATAATGATACAGTTCTACAACCTAGCTTCAATTCTAAATGCAATTTAATTCCACGATGCATTTTTGGATGTTTTTCACTTCTCCACTGTCCCGAATGTTTCTGTTTACAGGAATTGATTTATACGATAGAAGCTTTTACAACCGCACTCAGTATTTAGAAAGGAAATTTAAAACCAACCCTGGAACTTTGTGAAAAAAACTGAGTAAATCAAGTCAGTTTATGCACTATTTTACAGGAAAGGATTGTAACCTATCCAGGTAAAAAAAATAAAAATATAAAAAACCATGACAAGTCCAAATAGGAATGGGAGATTCCACTGTTGTGATTCATTTTGTAGCAGCCCTGCAGGAACTGGAAGAGAGAAGTTTCAGCCCAATATTAACTCCTAATTGGTTCCCGGGGATTCTTAAAATCTAGCTGAGCCAAGTAGCCAAAATGTTGACAGCTTTATTAGCATATATAATTCAAAAGGGCTCCTATGTTTTAAAAGATTTTAAAGCTATCTTTCAATGTCAACATAAATTCCCCTTAAGACACCTTCAGACACCAAATTTTTCAAAGTATCTCTTTCAGTGAGTGGGTTAACTCCAGCCATCTTTATGTTTGTTATGTGTCCACCTTCCCACTAACCACAGAGTTGCCCTGGGCAACTGGTTTTGAAAAACAGGAGTGAAACCATGTACTTGACTTCATACCAGCACGTCCTGGCTGCTCTCGTTTGAAGCATTAAGTATCCAGTTTAACTGTGCACTATATTCAGCACTTCAAACCTCTACAGCTCAGATGTGCAGGTTTCCAGCATACCACCTAACTTCATTCTGCATTGTAGATGACAGGCTGGTGTGAGCTATGCAATTTGCATGGCTGGCTTCCAACAGTGGGGACACTGTTGTCCTGTGGTACATGCTGTTTCCTAGGAGATACCCTGTATTTCTTCTAGCTGTATAACACACTGCTCTGAACTGAAAGGATGGGAGGTATGCCCCATTTATAGGAAGCTGCCTCTGTAGCTACCTCATAAGACCAACTGCACACTCCTGAAGGCTTTATATTGTTTATCTAATTTTTATTGCTCTTTCTATTCCCAAGGAGCCCAGGGAGGCAAACAGACACACAATTTAAAAAAACAAAAGCAAAGCAGAAACAGATAAAACATTCTGAAAACGATTATAATGAAAAACATCTAAAAGCAGTTACAATTAAAAAGATTCTAAAAGCAATTAGAATTAAAAACATACTTCCCTCTAATGATCATGGGATTGCCAGGAACAGTACTGTATTCTTCTACCACCAAACGCCTGGGTGAACAGGAATGCTTTCCAAGTTGTCCTGAAAGCTAATAGTGATGGAGACTGATGCACCTCACATGGAAGAGTATTCCATAACCAGGGAACCATCACAGAAAAGATCCAGTAATGTGTCAGCACTAAATGGGTAAACCAAATTATACTAGGAATACAGAGCTTTTTTTTTTTAAAGCAATGCTTTGGATAGAGGGTGGGGGTGGGGGTGGGAAGGCAGCTCTTTGCCTTCAGGTCAGGAAACTCTTGTTTTTGGTAGTTGGGGATTTGTCCAGTTGATGCTGCGTTATCATTGGTCTGATCACTGGTTTGTGTAGTCCAGGATTGTCTGCTCTGATTGGCAATGGTTTTCCATAGTCTCAGGCATAGGAATCAACTCTTAAAATATATGAGCCCTCCCCCCCACACACACACTTCATGACCATTGCCATTCAAATGGTGTGTGTGTGTGTGCTTGTCCTGTGATCAATTATGTGGGGCTTACCTGGGGCTCCCCAATATTTTATTCAGATTGGCACCCAATCAGGTCTTGATCTCTTCTAGTTCTGCTAACCTGAGATCATTTTAACTAGCAATGCAGGGGATTGAATCTTGGGATGCTGTGCATGCAAAGCATGAATTCTAGCATGAGCTACAGCCCCCTCCTTTGACTTCACTGGGAGTCAGATCAGACCTTAGATCAGGGGTTGAACACCAACAAACAAGTACTTCCTTTTCCACATTTTCTTATTCAATGTGTGTTTTAATGTGCTATTCATAAGGCATTAATTTCTACAGACAATGTCCCAGGACTGCTGGAGTCATCTTTATTATTTTCACTGATTTGAATTCTCTCTCTCTCTCTCTCTCTCTCTGTGTGTGTGTGTGTATGTCTTATGCATGTGTGTGTATGTCTTATGCATATTATCACACACTTGTGTTCCCTCCTTTAATCGCTCCTTATTTTGTTTCTCTCTCTAGTAGTTTATAAATGCCACTTTTCATTAATGTGACCAGAATGTCATCAAGTAGTTTAATGCTCTTTAATGTCCTTGTATCGTTTACGTTTTTTGAACAGTGTGGAAATGAATCCCATCTGTGGGTTCCCTGACATCAAAAAAGTTTGACAGGCTATTTAGACGTGCTACTTCACATTGCATTAGCGTGTACAATGTCAGGCAGGCAGGAGTCAAAGCTGGGCTGCAGTGAGCTGCTTCCTTCCTTGCTCCTTTCACTGGTCTAAGAGCGACAGATCACTTACCTTAGAAAATCAAAGTCAATCACAGAATATCTTGGCCTGGACAGGAGCCCACAGGCCCCGGGAAAAGTGTGAAGCAGAAATAAAATTTTAAAAAGAGAAATGAGTCAGTTAGAGAAACAGGAAAAAAGCAAGCTCTTTCTCTTGCATGATGCCAAGTTACCTTTACAATCACATTTTTTTCATCACATGGCTATGCAGATTCGCCACCAGGCCATCTGACTCATTCATTAGTAATCACATTTTTATGATTTGATTTTTTTTTTACTCTCCAGGGGGCACTTTTAATTTGTTGCATAGAAGCCAACTGAAAAGGACATTCTAAGCAGCATATTTAGGCTACAAGCAGATGCGCCATACCCCAAGGACTTGATTTTTTCTGTTTTGCATAACATTGGGATAGTTCTGATTGTCTTCATAGCATGTCTCCAGCCCATACACACGTGACTTGAAGAGCTTTGTATGAAAGGAAGACTTTTGCCACAATCGTAAATGAACTCCCTTCGCCACATGACTACTAAGCCTGAGTCACACATTATTGTTGCAGTGTGGCGCCACTGGGTATACCCCACCCCTGTGGTTGTTTAGAGGGAACTGGAAGACTTGGCTCCCTTTTGCTGCTGAGGTGACTAGAAGTGAGGGGAAATGTGCTTTCCTTTGTGTTGCCTGAGCTTGCTTCCCTCAGTCAGCACCAGTGTCCTTCTGGCATTAATACTCCAGCGTGGGTATGGGGACAGGCTGAGCAGCCCTGCCTGCTAGCTTTCACACAAAAAGCACAACTGTTTCCACTGAGGCAACTTTGACACGTTAAGCTGAACACACGAAGGTCTCTACATGGCCCAACATGTGGATCACGCCTTGCTCCAGGCCACATGGAAGCCTTCATGGCTACTTCCAAATAGACACTGTTTGTGCAAAGGTTAAGAGACAAGGCTTCATGGCAGGCCCTGCGATGGCGCAATGGCACTTTCCCCACTGGCATCCCTGGGCCCGCTCTCACTTAAATATAATGCACCCACCTCACAGAGAGCCACTTCTACGAATTCCCACAAACTACCCCAGATTATCTTGTGGGGGACTTGTGTGAGGGCAAACTTAGTAATTTGGAGTCTCAGGCAGGATTTGATCAAATAAAACAATAAAGATTTTATTTAACAAAGGATGTTTATGACACAAGTGGATAAAACATAGGATACTTGAGATTATAATGTTATTTCACTTCAGTTCTTTCTCAGTTGTTGCACAGCTGTTGCCGCTTAATATTTTGGTTCTTAAACAAGGTGGTACTTCCTGTCAGTTGCACACTTAGACAACCCTACTCCTGAGGTACTCCAAGTAACAGACCCAAGGGATCACTGGTTTGGGAGTCTTCTCTTTTTGTAGAAGAATATCTCCTCTCATGACTGGAATGAGTCCTAAGTAGACTGTATTCTCACAGCTTCTACTTCTCCTGGCTCAGGCTCAGCCTCCCAGTTAATTCCTGGCCTATTACTCTCACAGGACACCACACACTGTCCTTCACACTAAGCTCAGAGACTCCTTTCTCTACCTTGTGATATATTCCTCAGAGTGGATGTTTCTACCCAGAACCAAATCCTCTCCTTTTCAACTCCCCATCCTGGAACCCTGGCCAATCAGAGGCTGCCATTCGTTAACCGTTTGCTGGCAGGAAAAAAGAAAAAGAAATCACTTGTTGACCCAACCTGTCCAGCAAAACCAACTTTTCCATCACAGGCCCCTTCTCCCATCCCGAGTAACACAACTTTCTTGATAGTATGGCTCAAAGAGCTGTGAAACTTTAGCCATTTGTTCATGAGATATATACCCTTTTTTCTTTCTTACTTTTTTGAGATAAGAGTTAGATCATGGTAGATTTTAGGAAGGGCAACAGGGAGTGGGAGGGTAATTTCATGCAACATGTTATCCTTTATCTTCTGTGACTACGATGCTGGTCACAGAGCTCTATCTTTAAGTGCAGGGTGCATTTTTTGAGCAATAATAATAATAATAATATACGAATTGCCAGCAGTGAGGCAGGATGGGGGAATACAGATGGGAACCCTGGTGAGTGTGTCCTGCTAGAGGGTTTTATTAAAAATTTTTAAGCCATTTGCTCCCTGCTGTTAGCCTGGCTTGGGGCAACAGGTGAGTGCATCTGCATTTTGCAGTGCTCCTAAACAACCCCATTTGCCTTTTTAAGTAATTCAAGTTCAATTGCAGCTGAAGGTGGCAACGAGTTAAAATGTTAAAGTTCCAATCCAGATATGGGTTTGAGCATTAACTATTGGGGGCGGGGGCTGCACTTAAGGGTGTAGCTATGTGAGTAACAGTTTGCAGTTTGAAACTGTATCTCCAGTTTTTTGAAGCATGAACAGTAACCAGAGTAAATACTTTTTAAAGTACACTGTTGCAGTTTTCTTGCAATCTGATCTGGAACATACCTAGAGCAAGCCTACTTGATGCTGGGAAGATGCCCCTGATACATGTTTATCTTCCCTTGTACAATACAGTGGTACCTTGGGTTAAGTACTTAATTCGCTCAGGAAGTCCGCTCTTAACCTGAAACTGTTCTTAACCTGAAGCACCACTTTAGCTAATGGGGCCTCTTGCTGCTGCCGCACCGCTGAAGCACGATTTCTGTTCTCATCCTGAAGCAAAGTTCTTAACCTGAAGCACTATTTCTGGGTTAGCGGAGTCTGTAACCTGAAGTGTATGTAACCTGAAACGTATGTAACCCGAGGCACCACTGTATTTAAATAATGTGAGAACCTTATAGAATCATAGAATTGTATTAAAATACTTTTTCTCAATTTTGTGGCTTCTTTGCATTCAGTCTAATCATATATCTGCCCAAACCTCCCAAAACTGTCAAAAATTAACAGAGTTCCAAACAATCTCTTTTTGGAATTGTATGTATTTGTATTACATATGTTCTTCACTTATAACAACTGAATGAAACAACCAAGGAACATCTAACACATTTTAGAGGAAATATAGTATCTGACTGTGCAGAAATCTGCTTTTCTTCAGCAGAAAATAAACCCCTGACACCTTTTTCAATTTGTAGACTAACAAATTTATCGAAAGTCTGTAAATAATAGTATCTTCCATCTGTGATAACTGTCAATCACTATTTAATTATGCATTATATTTTGTCAACATAGTTAAACTGTAGTTTTGCTCCATTTTCTTACATTTTCATAACGTGCAACATTTTTGATGTCATGTAAAATGTACACTGATTAATCAGATTGCATTTACTGAGTCATTACTGGCTCAGGAGTTCTGTTTCCGAAATAGAGGTGCCAAGGGTCATTGGTTCTCACACACAGACAGCGGAGAACAATGTTACAATTGTGTGTTTTTCCCCCTGGGTGGTTGGGATGTATGCAGAAGTGGGTGGGATGCTACAGTCTTGTCAAAGTTAAATCAGTGCTGACCCTGATGACTGCTGGCATTCAGTGTAAGCCCTAAGCAGAACTGACACATTAAATAAGGCCCTTTAATGTAGGTTCATTAATTTCAATGGGGCTACTCTGAGTAAACTTAGTCGTCTACTACTTATTGTGCTGCTGAAAGTGGAGCCCAAATGGTGCCCCCTCCCCTCTTAGGTCCAGCCCTTTAAAAAGCTGTTGGGTAACCATACATTACAAAGGACAGATCTCTATTTCAAGATGTCGTTTATTTAGAATGACTGTCTGGTTCAAGAAAGTGTAAGCAGTCTTGGAAACAAACAAACAACAACAACAACAACAACATATTTATACCCCACCCATCTCTGGGCAGCTCCCAACAGAATATTAAAAACGTGATAAAACATCAAACATTAAAAACTTCCCTAAACAGGGCTGCCTTCAGATGTCTTCTAAAAGTCATATTGTTGTTTATTTCCTTGACATCTGATGGGAGGGCTTTCCACGGGGTGGGCACCATTGCCAAGAAGGTCCTCTGCCTGGTTTCCTGTAACCTCACTTCTTGCAGGGAGGGAGCCACCAGAAGGCCCTCGGCGCTGGACCTCAGTGTCCGGGCTGAATGATGGGTATGGAGATGTTTCTTCAGGTATACTGAACCGAGGCTATTTGGGGCTTTAAAGGTCAGCACCAACACTTTGATTGTGCTTGGAAACGGACTGGTGTTATATGGTCTCGGCATTATCAGTAGATAATAACTACTTGGCCCAATTTGCACACAGCAGAGTTCTGTCTACATGCTATACCAATGGAGGGTGATTTTCACAGATTCCTCCTTCTCAGTGTATTCCATAAAAATCTGCTGCAGAAGGTTGGGGGTCTGTCCAGAATACCATGGGAGGTGATGCTAGCAGCTGAAGATGGAATTGGCAAAACAGCCTGCCACTGCTGGCTCCAAGTCCCATTTATGAATAGATTAAGACCTGCGGTGTGCAGAATGGCAACTCTGGAGCCAGCCCAGTATAAATACAATCGGCCCTCAGATGTCCAAGCATACAGAATTTCACACAATGCCTTTGATTCTTCAGTTGGTTTAAGAGATCCACTGTGGTCCAGCAAATAGAAAATTGGACTCGGGTAGAGGAAACTAACCTCAAATGTAGCTAAGCTAAACGACTCATTGGAGGGCTTTTGGCAAGTCACCATCTCTCAGCCATCACCAGCTTGTTTTAAGAATGAATAAGGCAAGAGTGGGACAGCACAATGAGCATATACAGCAGTACCTCGGGTTAAGTACTTAATTCTTTCTGGAGGTCCATTCTTAACCTGAAACTGTTCTTAACCTGAAGCACCACTTTAGCTAATGGGGCTTCCCGCTGCCACCGCACCACCGGAGCACGATTTCTGTTCTCATCCTGAAGCAAAGTTATTAACCCAAGGTAATATTTCTGGGTTAGCGGAGTCTGTAACCTGAAGCATATGTAACCCGAGGTACCACTGTAGATGGATATATACCTTGTAAACATTGTTTTGAAAACATTTTCAAAGGATGTCACAGATGTAATCTGGGTTATCATTAAGATTAGATTTGAGCCAAGGTTTAATTATGGAACTTTTTTTATGCCAGGACATTAAAATATTTAAAGAAAGAATAATGGTGAGTGCTTCTGATCATGCACAGAGTGCTCTCTTCACCTCTGAGTAGACACAACCTGCTGCCACACACCTGGTAATGAGGGTGTTTTACAGACAGGTCTGAGTGTTGGCATCCTGCTTTTTATAGAGGGATTTATTGTCCAGGTGGGACGCGGGTGGCGCTGTGGCTTAAACCACAGAGCCTAGGACTTGCCAATCAGAAGGCTGGTGGTTCGAATCCCCGCGACAGGGTGAGCTCCCGTTGCTCGGTCCCTGCTCCTGCCAACCTAGCAGTTCGAAAGCACGTCAAAAGTGCAAGTAGATAAATAGGTACCACTCCGGTGGGAAGGTAAACGGCGTTTCCATGCGCTGCTCTGGTTCGCCAGAAGCGGCTTAGTCATGCTGGCCACATCACCCGGAAGCTGTACGCCGGCTCCCTTGGCCAATAAAGTGAGATGAGCGCCGCAACCCCAGAGTCGGTCATGACTGGACCTAATGGTCAGGGGTCCCTTTACCTTTACCTTTTATTGTCCAGGTAATTATTTGAAACATGTGCCCTCCTTGTCTGTAAAATGCTCTCCCTAGACAGGCTTGCCTAGCACCTCCTTTAATGTATTCTCAGCTGCAGCAAATATTTTTTGTTCTCCCAGGTCATTTAGCATTTTAAAATCTCCTTTAATATTATTGATATTACTTAATTCTAATCTGTGCTGAACGCCAGCAATTTGGCCAGGTTTTAGCTTCTGTGGCCGGACTGATTTTGGTTAAATTGTTTGCTGAGGTTTTCAATTGTGTCTGTCTATGTTGGATTTTAGGGCCAGAATTATCTATTGCTGGGTTGTTTTTATAAATTTATGGGTTAGCTGAGTTGCAGGGTTTAATTTTGTCTGCTTTACTATGTCTTTGGCCTAGAGATTATTTCACATTAGATGACATAAACTGAAACAAATAAAAGTCCTTAAGGGATTGTCCATACCTAGGAGAACATCCACATTTTGCTCTGAATAGCAACCTCCTGCTGCCAGCCTTCCATATTCTGTATCTGACTCAAAATGCTTACAAAACACCAACAGGCCATATTGGGTGTTGAGTCATACTCTGAGTAGGCACACGGAAATTAATGAACATTATTAACTTTTATGTTGTACATTGCCTTGTTATATTCATTATGAAAGTGCAGTTTAGTCATACTTGAATAATAACAGCAGCAACAACTTGAGCTTACTGATTTAAGCAGGTTTCTCTGAGGAGAACTTAGCTAGATTCAAATGCCGCATGTTTCAGAAAGGATTCACCAGGAAGTGTGGGAGGAAAACTAGCATTTTCAGAAGTCAAAAGCCTCACTGGGCATGCAGTATTATTACTTCTACAATTCTTTGGATTGTGGCTCATGAGAGCTAGAAACTTACAAGTGACTCACAAAACGCCACGTGTAATAAAAGGCTTTATGTTTTCCGAAAACTAGAAACAAAGTTTATAACAGGACTGGGCTTTGACTCATCTCTTAAATCTGTGTTAAAATGATCAGGGGCTTCTGGAATACTTATTAGCAGGGGCCAGAGAACCACCTCTGCCAGAGCTGTAGTGCTGCACAGGCAAAGGAAGAGAGGAGACAAACTGCTGCAGCTGTACTGCTTGCCATTCATACAAGCAGTGTATTTTTCCAGCTTTCGTGGTTACATTAATTGTTAATGACAAAGGCAACCTTCACTCTGTGTGGTTTCCTGCCTGTATTTGGATCCTTTACAAGGCTTCTTTTCTCCCCAACCCCACCGTCCTGCTTTTCCCTGATAGGATATGCAACCCGAGATGTGCGAAAAAACAGTGCACACATTGTCATTTAATTGGCCCTCACTCAGGCGCATCGGGCCTCAGCGCGTGTGCTGCGGAGTGTCTGCTCCACAACAGGAAAGAATAAACTCAGGCTCAAATCATAGGAAATTCATCAAATATGCTTCTTAGAGTTCTGTCTTTCAAGGTCTGTTTCCTTGCCATATGATCTCTATAAACCAAATTACTGCTGGCCTGAGTACAAGACTCGAGGCGCCTGGGGCTAACATATAATGAATGCCAAATGCATGTGACAATAGACTGATCATGGAGAAGAATGGAAATTTTTTAAGTACTTCTTTTATTTCATTTATAGAAAGCAAACTGACTACACTTAATACATTTCTAAAGGAGCCAGTCATTTCCTTGTGGTTCCAGACCTGCGCACCAAGTCTTTTTATATCAGCCTCATTAAATCAGAAGGATGGATGGAAGATCTTTCGGAATAAGCAGTATAAGCTGAAACACACACAAAAAGCAAGACATTTCCTTTAGACACATTGTGGAGTGAGCTCAGTTGTTCCTACGAGAAATGTTCCATAAGCGACGGATTGTATCCGATTCCGTCATACTCAGGGAGTAGACTTATTAAAACGGACGGACTTCCAATTAATAGTGTCCAATGGTTTCAGGGAGTCTACTCTGAGTACGATTTAGACCTTCACAAGATCCATTGCAATGAATAGACAGTATGGAAACAGCAGTGCTGGGTAGTTTATATACCCTTTGTTCCATTTACTTAATGCAACCAAGAGCTCTACTGCTTTGCGTGGAATTTATCACCCCAGCCAGAATTGCTGTGTTGTTGTTTAAGCAAGGGTAGGGGGTTGGGAAATCTCCTTAAAGGCTCAATGGATGGGAAGCAACTTGTTTTATTAATTTGTGCAATAAACAGCCAAGCAGGGTGTCCCTCCCCCGCCCCAAGTTTGCCAATTATATTAAATTCCCTAACAACTGAAAATGTTACCGGTGAAGGATTGCAAGAAATGCGAAATCTCCAGACAAGGAAAATGTACATACATATATATATTGCACTCGCCATACTGTATGCAGAGAGGCAATTAATATTGCTTCTTAGGCTTTAGAAAATACTGCACTTAGAACTGCAAGTCAACTAACAGATCGTCTATAACCCATAAATGCTTCCATATTCACAGGCATCAGCACTCTTACACTTACAAAAAAAGAGAAAAGAAATAATACATACATATTAATGGATCACTTTTTGTCCTTTGGGGAGTATATTTTTTAAAAGGGCCAAGGCAGCAATAATAGCTCCTTTAAGAATTCTAAATGCTCTAATTGTTTTATATAAGTTACAATGTTAGTATTAATTAATGATGAATGTTTTGTGTATGTCTTTGAGGAAAACAGCCAAAGAAAAACATATATATACACATAAGCCCTATTTCAAGCCGAAGTTAATTTTTGCCCTTTTTCTGAAGGTTTGGGATTGCTTAAATACAAAATTATTTTAACCACATTTCAATTAGAACCATGAAATATAGCCCATGAGGTCATGCAATTCAGCAGACGGGTTTTTATTCCACACTGAAGCTTAAAGCAACACATGAAAACAGCAGGAGTGTGCCTTCTATTATATTTTCATCTAAATCCTTAAGCAGGTACTATGAGCTACTGGGCCACTGCAGTTACATATAGAAATCAGTGTATGTTGGTGCTGTACCCTGCTATTGCAGGGGAGAAAACGACATAAACCCCAGTGCAGCAGCAACCAGTTGATACAGCTGAACCAGCAAGGCACTCCCCTGTGCCAAAACTCAAGTCCAAAGTAGGTGATTGTGTCAGTATGTTTGTGGTCCACCACTCCTTCCACCATATTGATGCTTCTGGAGAACTGAGCCAGAAAGTGGAATTGCACTGAGGAGACTGGCAGGCCCAACTTTGTGGGATCAGTGCCTTCACATGTTGAATGAGGGGTGCTATTGATTTTATCATGAGAATAATGAAAAGACAACTACTTCAATACAATCTACGTTTTCCTAAATGTGAGGTAGGAGGAAGGGGAATAAAGTTTTGGATTATTGAATATATATGGATAAAGATGTACAGTGGTCCCAAATAATACTAAGAGGCAGTTTCATAGGCTGGATAGTGAGGTTTTTGAATGATCATCATTCTGTTAATTAGTTTTACAGTATATGAATAGCCTAAATGTCCTCCTTACTGGCACATTTGTGTAGCTGATGGAATTAACTAGAATCAGCAAAATCCAGATATCCTTGGTTTTGGTTCTCCTATTCTCCAAGGTAAGCCTTTTCCCACTCCAAGTAGGACAGAGGAAAATGTATTTGGTTTTGTGCATGTTTTTCTATAGGTATTTTGATTGTAATAGAGACTTCCAACATCTACATGCTGCCTGAAGCGAGTTCCGAATGCCATTACTAAACAAGTGCCCTACCTGCCCACATAAGGATACAACACCAGAAGAGTTTGGGCACCATCACAAATATGTATATACTGAAAAAATGCACACAATATATTTTTACAAAGTGAAGCAATCAGTGCAAAGAAATGTGGACATGAAGAACTTATTGTGGTCAGGGTGCTGAATGCACACATACTCAGAATGGAAAATTGTGCTGAATTACGCAAAACCTCCTTTAAATTCAGCAATACCTTTAGTGGGGAAAACATCCAGCAAGGAATATATTAATGTACATATTGTCAAGTATTTCGTTTTATAAAGAGTATAGTATAGGTGCCAAAATATGCATTTACAAAGAGGACAAAAATAACTACTCCGGTCTTTAAGAGTGTGTGTGTGGTTTTTTTTTTTAAAAAAAAACTACCTACAAATAAATGTATATCTCAGTCTGGCATCAACAAATTGCATACATTCTCTCTCTCTCTCTCTCTGTGTGTGTGTGTGTGTGTGTGTGAGAGAGAGAGAGAGAGAGAGAGAGAGAGAGAGAGAGAGAGAGAGAGAAAGAAAGAACATATAATGTTCCTTAATATAGTAAAGGTAAAGGTAAAGGTACCCCTGCCCGTACGGGCCAGTCTTGACAGACTCTAGGGTTGTGCGCCCATCTCACTCAAGAGGCCGGGGGCCAGCGCTGTCCGGAGACACTTCCGGGTCACGTGGCCAGCGTGACATCGCTGCTCTGGCGAGCCAGAGTCGCACACGGAAACGCCGTTTACCTTCCCGCTAGTAAGCGGTCCCTATTTATCTACTTGCACCCGGGGGTGCTTTCGAACTGCTAGGTTGGCAGGCGCTGGGACCGAGCGATGGGAGCGCACCCCGCCGCGGGGATTCGAACCACCGACCTTTCGATCGGCAAGCCCTAGGCAATGAGGCTTTTACCCACAGCGCCACCCGCGTCCCTCCTTAATATAGTAGTCACATTCAAATGTATATTGTGTTCTAGGCATGAATACTTCTTGCGGTTGCATTGCCTAAAGCCTTTTCCTTCACAAACTTATGTAATGTTTGTTAAAGTGCCAATGGTTATGCCTCCTTTGCTGTCTCTGGAAGCTTTGCCCAGGTGTTGATCATTCACTGTATAGAGGTATTTCTCTCAAGGTCTCCTTGGCCTGTTGTGTGCTATCATTTTGAAGGGACTTAGCTCTAGATTCAGCCTCAGACCTTGAGCCAAAATGGGCAGACTCTGAAGTGCTTTGGCCAGGGATCCAAAAAAGTAAAGCCTTGGAACTTATTTGTAGACGCAAAATGGCACAGAGCTTTCCCTCACTGGATAACCACTTAGTTGCCCCACATCTGGTATGAGGCAAAATGTCTTCCAGGTCAAAATCCATGGCTGCCAGGCAAATCTGAGCCCTGTCACCTTTCATTTGAGAAATTAAGCACTTGCTATTGCTGATTAAAGAATTCAAGGTGTGGGTCAAGCGGGGGGATGGGGGGATTTCACCCTCCTCAAAGAGTCCACGGGAGTCATCAGCTTCCTGGGCATGTTTGCATTCTTTGATATATGGGGAACTGAGAAATACAGATTTCCTTACTTAAGGGGCCTTCAGAAAGGCCAGGTTGTATTAATTCGGGTCTACCCCTGTGTGCTTGTGCTCAGATCAGCCATAGGTAGCCAAGTTTCCTGCTACAGCCACAAGAGCAATTTGTAGACACACTGTATGGAATTATTGCTAAATTCCCAGCTGATGGAAGGTATTATAGGTTATGTCCTACAAGGGAAGATGTTGTAGACCCCACTGTGCATTGCAGTTGACTTGCTAGAAATAATGGCTCTGTAAAAACACTGGAAGGAGAAGAGTACCTAAAACTAAAAACATGCTAAAATATGGCAGGAAACCTTGAGGGAAGTTTCATTTTTGTGGGGCTTGTGAGAGTTAAAGCATTACAGAAAGGCCTAAAAAGGGTAAACAAATATGGCAAGGGAGCCAAAGAACATTGTTCAGCTGAACATATGCACTTCTTGTTTGTGTAAGCTTTTTTCAGAGAAAAGAAATGAAGTCCCGTTGAAACATCCAAATAAAATTAGGAAGGCTCAAACACTTTAGATTTCTGGGGGTATGTCTTGGCTGTACTCTGATCAGGAATTTAGGCTGCTACTGAAGAAGGAGGAATCATTCCTCTCCCGAGGCAAATTAGATTTCATTCTCCTACTAGGGCTGACAACTTCATTTTTAGCCAGCTTTCCCTCTCAGCCAATGTACACTTGGGGCCATGTGTAAACTGCTGTGTTTTTTGCTGGCACTCGGAGTTCTTTTCTTTTTCTTTTTTTCATGATTTCATGTTGCTAGCGGCAGTACAAATAAAAAAAATGTGTGAGATGAGTGTCGCTATATTGCCATGAGATACAGGGCAGGCAAATGGCAAGATTGCGGTTAGCCAAGGTAAAACAATGCAGCTGATTGAAAAAGCTGGCTCCAAACTGCATGAATGCTAATAGCTATAAGAAGCCATTATGACTGATTTAGGATTGATTTCCTTTTTGCCGCTGTTCTTAATACAGCAGACAATACAGTGTAAATGCAACACATATTTTTCACTTATATCCAGGAGTCTCAATGTGGCCTCCCTGTGGAGGTGCACAAAATTTAAAAAGAAGTGCAATTTCTTTCCTTTTCTTTTCTAATCCCTTCATGATTTTTATGTCTATCAGGGTTATCAAACTGGGTACAGAACTTCACAGTACAGCCCTCATGTTTTATGCGGTGTAACACCCGTGCACAGCAATCTGTGGCACTGAATGCATGATGAGTCATCAAGACTTTGCCCAGCTAGTACCTCTCATCTCATGACTTTGCTATAATGTCTAATAAAAGGCATATACTACATTGCAATGCAAGTTTGCCACGTAGCTAAAGCACATAATTGTGTGCAATGGCTCCCCACAAAATACAGTACTTCTATTGATGGCATCATTTCAGATTGTGAGTAGTGGCAAAATTCACAGCATTGTTCAAAAGCTTGCTCTTGGATCAGTTTAAAATTAAATTAAATTAAATTTAAAATCCCTGTAATTTTAAAAAGCAATGGCTGTGGTTTTTGTTTATTGGTTTTTTAAAAACTCATTTCTTATAACCTTCAGAGATACAAGTGCTATTGGGGGGGGGGATTTGTGGTCTAACATGCAAAGGAGCAAATTGCCTTTTTTGTGTAGTATCCTTGGCACATGGTACTGTGGCTAGAACTGAACAGTAGCAGTGGATTTATTAGGTTAAGTATTTCAGAAGGTCATAGCTTGGCATCTTCTTCTTTCCAGTTGCTTATCTCAGGTGAAAGGCTTTCTTACAAAATGTTAAAAAATGGTCAGGATAGGCTTTTACTCATTGTATATCTATTTCTAAATATAGGTTAAGCATTTGCAGCACAATGCTAACCATGCTTACTCAGAATGAAGACCTACTGGGGCTTACTCTCAGTTATGTGGGGTGCAGCCTTCCTTCTTAAGTTATTGATATGGTTCCTTGAAGGACAGGTTTTGAAATGCATGCACGTTCATGGCCAGAACTGGCCATCCTATTTAAAAATAAAAATGATCTCACTGGATTGTCAACTCTGCTTGCAAAGGCGGAAGAAGAAGAAGAAGAAGAAACCAGTCTGTCAGTCGTCTCTCCACCCACATCTCTTACAGGCCGCTGCCTGTCTTGTTTCACAATGAAGCCATAGTTGGAATGAGCACAGTCAAGATCATCATGAGGTGATTTCATGAGCCCTCCATTTCCAGCAGTGTCATATGTGGTGCTGGGCGAGGCCACCCACATAGCCCACTGTTGTGGCCTGGTTGCTCTGTTGAAAGAAAGTTATAAAGTCAGCTTTTTGACTTCTGCCAATGCATCCAGATGATTTCAATTTGCTAAGGATCTAACTGTAGCATTAGTCTGACAAACCTGTGCCAGTAGGCAACTGTGTTTCTTCTGCAGCAATTTTAGAACTCAAGGGCTTCATTTGGGACTGGGCAAGGGAACAGTTATCTTTACAACAATCCATTACTGAGCTGGCTCCTTAACTGGCAAGTCCATTAAGTAACTCCCATATATGCAAGTGTTTATTGTGGGGCTGCATTGCTCAGAATCCTTTTCCTGGGAATCCAGGTTTTTTTTACTTTTTTACTGATTTTTACTTTTTTAGAAAAAGAGAGACGTTTTGCAAGGGAGGGCATCGTGTGGAATCCATTTTGAACTGCAAGTGAGGCTACTCAAAAGTACAGTAACATGCTGAAGTTGAGTCAATCAATTACCAGTCTAGTTTAGCAAGTGCCAAAAGTATTGACCCTACACTTAGTATAGTGTTCTCCAAAGTACTTAAAAATCATATACGGAGGGTAGTATTACCATAGAGATCTATTTTTAACCAGGTTTTGGCAGTATGGTCTCCAAGCTTGAAAAGCCCTCATGTGCTTCTAAGGCAATCTACTGATCACAAACATTCTAAGTATTTTAAAGGTGTTTCGTGGAAGAAAAAATTGATGCTGTTTTATTATGCAGTAAAAGGGAGGAAATAGTCCTGGCACTTGCTGCGATGGTGTTTAGCAAGTTAACCATCAGCAGGAGCCCAACCTCATATTGGCAAGAGTCGCATGTTCTCAGACTTTCCATCTATTAGCTGCCATTTTATTAAAGAGAAAAGTGCGGGAAGAACAAGTTGGTTCTCTTTCCAGACATTTAGACTGTTGTATGATTGTTAATCATCAGAGGAATTCAGGGCTTCAGAAGTTTTTCAGATGTCTCTGACAGCAGAGTGCAGTTTAGAAGAGACATTTCACATCTAAGTACTGTATATACTTGGAAAAGCAAACACCATTACTCATGCCATTCATTAGCTTGCTATCGAAAACACAAATGCCAGGGTCTTGTGCATACAAAAAGACAAGCACCCTGGATTAGACCTTAGGGTCACTGGTGGGGGAAAAAGGAAGAAACGAAAGAACTTCCACCAACATTATTGCCAGAGAACTGGGGAAAGTTCATCCCACTATGCCATTATTTGCAATTGTCTACTAATTGGGTCTTCCAAATCTCCATCAATTAAATGGAAGGTGCCCAACATCCCTCACACACTGTAATCTCATCTCCTGACTTTCCTTGTGTTCTGGTTGGCAAAGCCAACTGTGACAGCCAAGCTCCTTTAAGAGCTGAGCTGGAAGGAAGAAGGGGTGCGGGCCAGCAGCAGAGGGAGAAAGTGGTACAGCTTGAGCTAGAAGGTGAATCATGACAGAGGCCTGTCGTATGAAAACTCAATAATACATTTGTTGTTCGCGACATTTTTTAGCTTCTCACACAGAGCTCACTCCCACCAACCTGAATGGCCTTAAAAGAAGATTAGGAAAATTCATGGCGGAAAAGTCTATCAATGGCTACTAGCCATGGCTGCCATGCTCTTGACCATCTGCCTTGATGGTCGAGGAAGTATGCTTCTGAATACCAGTGATTGGAGACCTCAAGATGGGAAAGTGTTCTGGTGGTCAGGTCCTGCTTGCAGGTTTCCCACAGGAACCTGGTTGGCCACTGTGAGAACAGGATGCTGTCCATTGGCCTGGTCCATAATACAAAAAACAACACACTGGCTGCAAGTTTGAGAGGGTCCTGAGCAAAGTATCATCTGGGAGGGGGTGCTGTCTTCTGTCAGGGGGCCCGAGTGCATTTATGGTGGCAATGCTCTGTCTCTTTAAAATTCTTTTTTTAAAAAACCAAAAACTTACCTCATTCATTTCTTAAAATTGCATTTTTAAAAAGTCAGAGGTGACTGTGCTGGACTCTCTGGGAATCTACAGGCTTTATATTGACTTTGATAATAGAGAGAACCTGATGGGAAAGTGTGGTGTTTCCTAGTAGTTATTGGTGGTAGGACAGAAGACAGGAAGACCAACTGTAGGTGGAGCCAGAGAAAATAACATGCAAAACCAACTGATTTTAGTTTTATCTCCACCCTCCATCCTGAGGAGTTGTACAAAAAGAGGACCAAGAATGAGGAGGAGAAATCTGGTAAGAAGGGCAGGCAGACTGAGGTTGATGGAGCAGAGCTCTTTCACCCTAATGGACCAGCCTCCACTGTTTCTACAGTGGTACCTCAGGTTACATACGCTTCAGGTTACATACGCTTCAGGTTACAGACTCTGCTAACCCAGAAATAGTGCTTCAGGTTAAGAACTTTGCTTCAGGATGAGAACAGAAATTGTGCTCCAGCGGCGTGGCAGCAGCAGGAGGCCCCATTAGCTAAAGTGGTGCTTCAGGTTAAGAACAGTTGCAGGTTAAGTACGGACCTCCAGAATTAAGTACTTAACCTGAGGTACCACTGTACTGCCCTTCTGCAGGGGTTATGCAGAAGGGACAAGCTGGGCTTCACTGTTGCTGTTTCTGGAGAAGTCCTGCAGCATGAGATAGACAGCCCTTCCTTTCTCCCCAAAGTTCTCCAAATGAAGTGTGTTTTCTTAACTATGTACCCTAGACTTTTTGCAGAAAATACCCTCAGCATCTCACCGCTGCCACCAACTTTTGCAAAAGCACAACAGGAAGAGAAGGAAGTCAACCTTCCTTCTCCTTCAATTTCCAGGAAGTGTGATAGATAATGTGAGGGAAAGGAATGGCATGCTCTCTTCTGTCTTTACATCAATTTCTTCCAAGAATTTCTGCAGTTCACGCTGAAATAGGAGGAATAAATCATTACATGGGGCTTGGGGACCAGGACAGGGGCACTCACAAAACCAGGGGGAATTTGGAGAATTTGTTTGCAGTGTTTGTTTGTTTTTAAGGGGGGGGGGGACCTGTACATTACTAGTTACCAATTTATTTGTCCAATTCTGGTTTGGATTTAACATACCTGAGAGATTTTAGCTTCAGGTTCTGTTCCAGTTCACTTGTGTGTGTGAATTTACCACCCTCTGAACAAGTTGCTGGGTTCATGTTCAGGTGTGGTTTGTCTCTCTGATTGTAATTATGTCCTGTCTGGCAAATTTCTTGAGAAAAACTTATTAAATTAAGAAAACCACACGTAAACAGGAAGAGTGGGGCTTTCGCTACCTACAGATGTTATTGTGCTTCACCGCATCACGTCAGTAAAGAAGAAGCTGTAACTATGAACTCTGCTTATTATGATAGCTATTAGACTGGATGGGGAAAAGAGATATATATATCCCAGAAATATCTGTTTTGATCTTCTAAGACAGGCAACACGAGTCCAGCTTTGGAATTGTTTATAAAGTAATCAGCATTAATTTGTTCTGTTCAGGTTTAAATTATATACCTTGGGCCTTCCTGACAGGACACCGCCATAGCAATTGCTGTCAAATGCAAATTAATTTGCCAGCAGGATGACCGTCTCCTTCATAAATTATTCATAGGGTGTCCTTGCATGTGACCGCAGCTCAACGATCCCTATATTTTTTTTAAAAAAGCATTGAGGGATCCGACAAGACAGCCTGCTGCCCATGGAAGCTCATGCCACAATAAGCCAGCGTGGGCCCAATCCACCAGGGCAGCCTCCCACCCTAGGCCCCACCCAAATGAATGGGAGTTACACATGAAAAGCTCTTCCTCGCAAAAGGTGCCATATCACACCTTTCATCTCCAGGCACTTTAGGAAGTGTCTGATAAGGAAGGATTTTATGCGATGAGCTGTGTAAGGAATAATGCCTGAAATATTGTTCAAAGTATGTTTCTTATTGACACTATTTTGGTCACATCCCCCTTCTCCTCCAGCAGCAATAACCGGAATACTATCAGAAAGGGGGATAGGCCATTGCATTTATTTTTTCAAATTCAGAATTGATGGCCCGATTTACATTTGTTCTTTTAAAGAATCAGCCTTGGCAAACAAGCGTTAGATTTCAGACATAATTCTGTTATTCAAATGGGAGAAGAGTTTGATAGCTATGCTAATCACTTTTATCTGAGAAAACATAACTAATAGCTTGGTTTACATTTGCCTACATTTATGAGCATAATTTTAGCACATAATTTTATTGCACCATAAAACATAATACTGCATTAGCCTGCTCTTAAAAAAAGAAAAAAAGAAAGAGAAATGTACCTTCAAGTGATTTGCGCAGAAACCTTCACACTGCATTTAAATGACAGTGTCATTTTTAAAAGTTGACCTGTTTGCATTAATGCAAAAGGCTCTCTTGTAACAATTAACCATTTAAGTCCATTTCACGCAGACATATTTAGCCAGAATGTTTAAAATCTTTATATGACCATTGATTAAACAGGAGCATTTTCAGTCTGTTATTCTTCAGCCATCTCAAACTGAATGAAGCTTTTCCTCACCACTTTCCCTACCCCACTTCACAACATCGGAGAATGTTTCCGAAAGCCTTTATTGCTATACACATAAGCTGCAAAAATGAAAGCAAGACTGATCCACATAGAATAATTTTTCACCCCCATGGACCTGCATCCAGTGAATATGTATTTGCTGGAAATATCATAAAAGAGAAGTAGAGATCATGTTTTATGATTCAAGTGGGTCAGCCATTTCCACTGAACATTCTGGTGTGTGGATAAGGAGAAAATGTGCTAATGAGAAATCCATCTGCAATAACGTGCTTGAACATTTTGTCTTGGGAAAGGTCAAGTAGTGAATATACTTTGAGGATTACTTTCATGGGAGGACAAATATATTGATAAGTCCCCTTAGTCACACAAATCCCACCATTATTGCTGTTGTTGCCATGCCATAAACGCAGCCCTTTCTGAAAAGGCTACTCTGATGTTTGGGAAGATATTCTCTCAGTGTCCCCAGCTCTGGATTGCTAATAAATACAGCCATCCAATCAAATGGAAATAAATGTGGAAATCCTTCACATGGCAATGAGCCATTATGCTTGGACTCTTATGGCAGAAAGGAAACAAAACACCCCATGCGTGGTAATACCAGTGCTCATGTAACCACGTGATAGAAAATGCTAGCACGTGCTAAGCAGTTTATCATATTTACCATCTCTCTCTAAGCAGTGCTCCCAGACCTGTTGATCACAGGCAAATACAATATGTAAGAACAGCACATTGTGCTGTCTGTTTATAGAGAGAACCTGAAATTTATAGAGAGAACCTGCTTCAGGTGATAGCAGTAGTATGGCCACATTAACATCTCCAAATCTGACCCACCTTTGAATTAGAATTAATCACCAGGTATTTCAAACCCCACCTGGATTAATCCCAGATGTATATTTAGACCCCTTTGTGAAAGCTTCTATTTTGATCACATTGTAAATTCCTGTCCAACTGCTATGCAAACATTTGCTGAAGGGACATGATTATTCTAATCCAATTTGTCTTCCTGATTTCCTAGCTGTTCCTTCATCACAAGGCTAACTTCAAAGAAACCCTAGAGATTAAAAATCTTAATTCACATATACTCTCATGGGGTCTGAACTGGTGGTGACAGGCCAGGAACTGTATCTTGGGGTCCTATGGATAGCTCGATGAAGATGTCAATCCAGTGTGCAGCGGTTGTGGGGAAAAGCAAATTCATTGCGAAGGATCATTAGGAAAGGAATTGAAAATAAAACTGGCAATAGCTTAATGCCATTGTACTGCAGTGCGGCCACATTTGGCATATTCTGAACTGCTCACCAAACCTCACCTCAAAAAGAGCATTGTTGAGTTGGAAGAGGTTCAGAAAAGGGCAAACAAAATGAGCAACTCTCCTATGAAGAAGGTTGCAGTGCTTGGGACATCTTAGTTTAGAGAAAAGGCAAATAAGGAGTGATATGAGAGAAGTGTGTAAAATTATGCATGGCATGGAGAAAGTGGCTAGAAAAAAAGCTAAAAAAAGCTGTTGGAAGATTCAGGACAGATAAAAGAAACTACTTCTGCACACAGTGCATAGTTAAACAATGGAACTTGCTCGTACAGGAAGCAGTGATGGCCAACATCACTAGATCCCTGTAAAAGAAAGTTAGACAACTTCATGGAGGAGAGTCCTCTCCCTCACAGTTGGAGGCAGCAATGCTTCTGAACATCAGACACGGGAATCCACAGGGTTATTGTTGCAAAAATAAACAGATGGAAATTATTCATTTATGTGATGAGTAATAATGACCAGGGCTGGTGGGAGTCCAAAACATCTGGAGAGCACAAGGTTGGCAAAGGCTGCTCTAAAGTAGGTGGTTACTGGGAAAGTGGGAGGTCTTGTTCATCTCAGTTGGTATCTTTCCCCTTAACTTTCCCTCTTTTTGCAGTTTACTACTGATAAGCAGGATGGAAGAAGGCTCCATTTTAGGTGGTAGTCACAGCTAGTCACCACCCCAACCAAATGTGAATTGTGCATGGAGACCTACAGCAAAGCACCCACGTATCCAGCATGCTGCAAGGTAACTGCAGTCTACACCAAATATCAATTTAGCCAATCACTTAGTGATCAGCATGCAAAATCATCCTCATGCTTGGGGTGAAGACAGGGGGGCATTGGGAAGTTATCTTATATGGGGAGAGGGAGAGAGGGAGGGAGGGAGAGAGAGAGAAGCAAATTCAATAACTTACTCCCAGATAAGTGTGCGTAGGGTTGCAGGCAGTTACCAGAGACTGTCATTCCATCCCACCCCACCCCAAATTCAGTGTGTCCCTTTACAAGATGCATATTTTAGCCACACTAGCCTGCGTATTGATAGTACCAAGCACTTTGTTAAATCTTTACAGATTTTACTGGATTCATCAAAAATAAATAAAGGCAATGCATTTGGCATCTTTGGGTTTGATGGTGCTTGATTTCACAGGCTCTTGATTTTGGTAGTGCTCCTAATGTAGGATATTGCATTAATTACAGTACTAATAGGGCTTAATTGTATAGTTATTATTCCATTACACTTGCAGCCTCTAGCAGCCTAGGGATTTGAGAAACATGCATGCCAAGGTCACTACTTAATTAGGGCTCCTTGCAATTAAGAATGAGTAAATAAAAAGCCCAAACCTTAAAATCAAAATATTTCAGGTTTCACTATATACGTATAACAGAATATTCTTATGGCTACCTAAGTTTTGTAGTGCTGGGCTGTGTTTCTCCTTCACCTCCATAAGTGAACCTGAAATTTTCCTTTACATAGTGGGAGAAAACAATAATCACTATGCTTTCTTTTTTCACCAGCTGCACTTAGTTGCATTACTGTCTGTTGATAACAATATGCTTGGAAGGGAATAATGACTCCAGGAAACTGTTTTCGTTTTGTTTTTAAAGCAAAAAACAAAAAAATGCACATGTAGGGAACAGGATCCAGACAGCAAGTCAAATCCTGAGCTTCCCCATCCTCCGCAAGCCATTTCAACATTAAGTGACCTAATTTTCATTTCCAGTCTAGCTTGAACCCAAGCTGCACTGAAAAAGAAAATTGTTCCTTTGCAGGCATGGGCCAAAATTTAAACTTAATCTGGAAAGGTACTTGGAGGTTTGAAGTCACTGCCTGTCAGCTGATAAATGGTGATGGCAAATGTCGCTTTAAGCAGGGATCAGCTGCCCTATGTGATATCAGAAAAGGGGCAGGTGGACATGGCTTGGGGATCTTGCTCATATAGGCCAAATTAGAATTCCTGTCTAATGGATGGTTATCAGCTTCTCTGGGTGAAGGGGCCGAGTGACATGCAATACTAAGTCACATTCAGTTTTGCCCAGAGCTTTTCCCAGCGGGGGTAAGTGAGACAACACCTGAGGGGTAGTTTTAAGCAAACTGTCAGAGCAGAAAACCCTCCCCGCCCCTGTAGTTGTTCAGTGGAACATTGCAGCCTCCACAACTGTCCGCCCATGGAATTCTGATTTTGCTCCTCATTACCCACTATTCAGGAGAATACTACACAGTATTGCCTCTGAATATGGACTTATTCCATGACTCTGAAACTAGAGGGGGGAGGAAACAGGCACCAGTACAGAAATTACATCCAGTCATTAGGTGGAGGCTAGATCCACATTTCAATGTAAGTATATTATTAACTCATTTCCTTGCACAACTGCTTATGAGCCTTATGCTGACATTAGCTGGCATCTCAATAGGGTGATGTTCAGAAATGGGGCACTATTCCACTTAATTCTGAGTATCCTGTTTACCAAACTTGTAGATTAGACTGCACAAGTAAGTTCTTATAACTTTTCAGTTGTCAATTCGTTTCTTGACGTAACCATATCTGGATTTTAAATATATATATTTAGAAAGTAAAAAGTGGTTATGTTTTTTCCCCCAAAATGCAAAGTAAAATTACCCAGTGTACATTTTCTTAGTCTGATTTTGGTTACACAGCCTAGGATATCAAGGTAACAATGGGAACCTTATTCTCTCCTTTAAAAATAATGGCTGCTGATGTGACACATAATACATGTTAAAGCTAGAAATTCACTTAGCAGTTAGTAGTTCATTTGTTCTTTTAAGTCCACGTGCAGATGATGAACCTTCCAGTTGGGAAAAAGTGAGTTGCTACTGAGATGTAAGAAAAATGTACCAAAATTAGAGAAAAGGGAAATTGGGAAAGTCATTTTGTCTATGATGGGCCATCTAATTATTTCCTAAATGAGAAAAAGCACTTGCCATAGCTGGCCGATCATTCTGCACATTCAAGATGAAAAAAATACTTCCTGACATCTGTTTTCAATTTTCATTTAAATTCAATGTATGCTTCTTTGTCTTATCATTAGGGTTAGCATAGAAACATTATTCAGAAATTGTTTAAAGTTGTGGGGTGGGGGTGGGGGAGTTATAGTTAAGCATTCATGTAGGCAAGCACTACCTAAGGAAAGAGGTATGTTTTAATGTAGTCCCAGAACACATTTCAGGACCACAGAAAACATGGGAAGGGGTGTGTATGTGTAACTGACAGACACACACAGTGAGAATCTCTCTCTCTCTCTTTGAAAGAATTTTGCATGCCAGTATTTCTAATGAAGCTGTTATTATTTATTTTTCTTAAAAGGGTTACAAACATGGGTCTTGAAACAAGAATGGACACATCACTGTATATACGTAAATCAATGGAAATTAGTCATCATTATTAACTAATGACTCATTGGTTTCAATGGTCTGAATAGCCAAAACTGGATCTCTGTAAACAACAACCTAGTTGCATAGCATTTTAAGGCATGCAAAACCCTAAAGAGGTTTGCAGGTATGTAATCAACTTAGCATTGTGTCAGTCTGTTAATTTCCAGGTTAAACCCCTCCTGGATTCTGGTGGGTTGCATTTGTGCTACCATACATCCTGTATCTAATATTGCACTTTACTTAGAATCACAGAATTGGAAGGTACCCAAAGGCCATCTAGTCCAACCCCCTGCAATGCAGGAATCTCAGATAAATCATCCATGACAGATGGCCATCCAACCTCTGCTTAAAAACCTCCAAGGAAGGAGAGTCCACCACTTCTCAGGGGAGTCTGTTCCACTGCTGAACAGCTCTTACTGACAGAAAGTTTTTCTGTATGTTCAGTCAGAATCTATTTTCTTGTAATTTGAAGCCATTGGTTCAAGTCCTACCCTCCAGAGCAAGAGAAAACAAGCTTCCTCTATCTTCCATGTGACAGCCCTTTTGATATTTGAAGATGGCTATCATATATCCTCTCAGTCTCCTCTTAGCCAGGCTAAACATACCCAGCTCCTTCAACTGTTCCTCATAAGGATTGGTTTTAAGATCCTTGATAATCTTGGTTGCCCTCCTCTGCACACGTTCCAGCTTGTCAACATCCTTCTTAAATTGTGGCACCCGAAACTGGACACAGTATTCCAGGTGTGGTCTGACCAAGGCAGAATAGCGTGGAACTATTACTATTCCAAGTACTTCCACTTAGTCGATCAGTTCCTCCCTATTGGTGAGGACCAGGTCCAAGATCGATGATCCCCTTTTGCTTCTTCCACCTTCTTGGAAATGAAATTGTCAGTGAGGCAATGGATGTTTTTGCACACAAGTTTCATTCCATGTTGTACTGCAAGATGAGCTTTGTAGTTTGCGACTATGTATACGGTTGAAAGCTGTCACCTTGGCAAACAGACCAGAACTGTTCCATGCAATTCTATTACTTAAGAGACTAATGACTTCATTAAAATAGCAACTCTTTGTCAACAGTATCCATTCATGAGACCCATTGACTAGGAAGTCATTTTTTTAAAAGACACAGCGTGCAGATATTCCACTTGCAGATCACATAGGTATACTCATGAGTACTGAGTGGTTACGCTCCAAGCTTGTATGCACCACTTCAACATATGGCAAAAGAGATATTTGAAAGTTCTCACGTAGTCTCTAACATATAGCTTTCATATGCAGAACTGATATCAGTCTTGATAATGGCATATGCCTGGGGTACAAGTCAGGAGACATTCTGATTTTTTCCCAGCTGTTTTTAAAAGAAAAATTAAACACAAAATCAGATGTCTTGTATAACTTTCAGAGTCTTCCACATTGCTTCATTGGTTTTTTGTTGGTTTTTTTTAAAGCAATAGTTAAAACATTTATATCATTCCAAACATGTGCTGCTTACTAATCTCCAGTCAAATCCATATAAGCATCTTTAGGCCCGATTTAATGAAAAATATATTTCACACATAATATATAAATTATCTACCACCCAGGAATTAATAAGGTCATTAGTCTGTTCCCTACAAATGGACTCTGTGGAGTAGTTATTTTCATCAATTGCAAGAAGCATGAAGTAGCATTTTAAAAGAAACGTGGAATTCCCTTGATGTGTGCAACAATGGTTATCCCCAGTGCTTTTTTTCTGGTGGTATTCAACAATACGCAGTACCAGCACCCCCTCCCCAAGACATTCAACCCCATGGGAAGGTATGACATGAGTAAAGCCCCACCAGAGCCTGGCTGCCACAGCATGTGACATGCTTTCCCTGCCACGCGCTGCGCTCTGCTGCTGGCTATGTGCGCCCTGGTCACCTCACTTGTGGCATTCACAATGGTTGTGGCAGGGCAGGTGCAGGAAGCGCTGAAGTCCCTGGAGCCAGTGCGGCAAGTGCCCCAGGTAATATGAGGACAGGGAGAGGGAGGCCACCTGGCTTTGAGAAATCGAAAAATTAGAAGGGATTCCTAAGGGTCAACTAGTTCAACCCCTTGTAAGTGGCTGGTGAGGTTGGTGCTGTGGCCAGTGCCAAAGCAAGCCTTCCTTGTGGAACCCCTCCATTTCATTTCTGGAATGCCAGAAGTACTGGATTCCCCCCCCCCCAAAAAAAACAATTACTGTCTATTCCATATGTTTTGTGTGTACATATTACTATGAACAAGGGATGCGGGTGGCGCTGTGGGTTAAACCACAGAGCCTAGGGCTTGCCAATCAGAAGGTCGGCGGTTCATAACCCTGTGATGGGGTGAGTTCCCGTTGCTTGGTCCCTGCTCCTGCCCACCTAGCAGTTCGAAAGCATGTCAAAGTGCAAGTAGATAAATAGGTACCGCTCTGGCGGGAAGGTAAACGGTGTTTCTGTGCACTGCTTTGGTTCACCAGAAGCGGCTTAGTCATGCTGGCCACATGACCCAGAAGATGTACGCTGGCTCCCTCGGCCAATAAAGCGAGATGAGCGCCGCAACCCCAGAGTCGGTCACAATTGGACTTAATGGTCTGGGGTCCCTTTATTACTATGAACAGTTAAAAATAATCAGAAGAGATTCATATTCCCTCCCTTATACCACTTAATGTGCATCTGAACCAAAGTTCTAAACCACCACCTCAGAAATCTCAAACGCCTTCCACAAATTGTGCAAAACCATCACTTGTTACAAGCCTATGACTCTTGGTGGAAATTATATGCACATTTATCCCATTGAGCAACGTGGGACATACTTCTGAGTAAACATTCACAGAATTGGACTGCATTTTATTCAATATCATTGCAATATGAGAAATTTGTCTGTACATTACCTGTAAGGAAGCCCCAAGTAAACATATTATAAGATAGTGCTGTGAGTCCCATTGAAAGCAATGTCACCTAAGCCAGTCATGGCTAACTTGCTCCATTCCTTTCACTGGGATCTAGCCACAAGTAAATTTAACCAGACCTGGGCTTGGAATAGTTTGAACAGAGGCCACTATGGCTATGTATGACTTCCTTTGATCCCTTCTCAAAATCCAGCTTTTCCGGATTTCAGGCTGTTACACATACACCGTGAAAGTTGTAACAACCAAATACTAATACTAATGCAAATGCCATTGCCTTCATCGTATAAAATCTCTGCAACTTTTTCAAATTTGCATTAAGCCTTAAGAAACTTTTTGTTTAGAACACATGCCCCCTTGCTACCACTACCCACCCCCCTCAGAAAACCTATTTCTATGAATGAAACGAGTGCAAACAGATTGCCGAGATGGCTTTAAAAGGCACCTCTTTCTTCTTGTATGGAATACCCACTATAATTATATTTAACCTGTCAGCTCATAATTTTTTCTTATAACCAAATGGGCATTACTGAATGCTTTCTAAAAGCCCCGAAAACTGAGCACAGAGCAGTAGATCTCTCAGCAAATTCAAAACATACTATCTTCAAAAGTCGTCACTGGCAAAAAGAGCGCTATGGAAAACCCATCCAAACAAACCCAGCGTAAAACAAAAAAGCAGAGGGAGAGGTTGGCAACTCCCATGCGTTTCAGTTTAACAATTTGGTTTAAGGTTTAGCATGTTTTTATCCACGATGAGAAAAAAAAGATAAACTTATTTGGCAATCCCAGACACTTTGAAAGCCAGCATCCTGTAATTGTTTCCTCCTTCACCCTGGCAATTTCAACGAAGATTTGAAAACCTATGGCAAAACATAAAGACTTTCTCTCCGAAAGGATTGAAGTAGGGTGGGTGGGGGGATAGACTTAATTGCTATGCAATTTTTCAACTGGTACGAAATGTGTTTTTAAAGCCCTTGGTGTGCTACTGCTGGTTCTGTTCTTCAGCCTCGATGCTATGAAACAAAACAAAAAGACAACTTTCTCTGTGCCTGCAGAGAGAGCGTGATTTTTGTTTTTTTAAAACACAGCTTGGCTTAAATTACAGTGTGAGCAGCAGACATTCTATGTAACATAGTCAACCCTATTAGTGTAGAAAGAGCCCAAGTGGGTGGCAAGCTGCTTGTGAGTCCATAGCCTCTTTGAGATCAGTTGATTAAAACCGTGCCAACCGAGATTAATACACCACTGGGAATATCCTTATTTAGTCCCAGTAAGAAATAAAAGTGATCAGAGGGGATTTAGAGCTGGCATTCTCATTAAAATAAAGGACAGAGGCTGACATCAACAAATGGTAATTCTTTGCTAGTTACTGTGAAATACACACACACATCTGATGGTAGTAGAAGAATTAATGAACATTGCTGAAAGTAAAGCAAAACACAATCCACACATGTCTGTTGCACTCAAAATTCTGTCTCCCTTTTGTCCTGTTATGTTGTTCAAATCTTGAATGGAAACTGCAAGGAGGAAACAGGAGGTAGCTGCTACTGATCTGGCCACAAAACAATGTCCTATTCAAAAGCAGTATCTGTTCTTAATATCAGGACACAGAATTACCTTGCCGGTAGAAAAGCGGGTTGTGTGAGGTGGAGTATTTGCATCAACATCAGCCCAGGAAAGCAATTATGTACTATTCCAAGTATGTAACTGAATAGACTACATAAAATATTTCTGAACATGGAAATCGTTTAGGAACTTTCTAAATGTCTTAACAGTGCACTTGGCTATGGTTTGATTTAGGAAGTAATATTTTACCTGAAGCAGTAAGTTTCTTTTTTCTTTCTTTTTAACTGCTTGAAACCAAAAGACAGTCAAACATAGCTGGGCCCTGTGCATGTTTACTCAAGAGTAAATCCCTCTGAATTTGAGGTAACTTACCCCTTTGTTAAATGTGCCTAGGATTGCAGAGTCAACGGTGGTGTGAATTAGATTTTGCAAAATTCTGAAAAATAGCTGGAACAAAGACCAGAACTACACAAATGAGATATGTTATGGCAATCTTGTGCTTGTAACGCTGACTGTTTGCTGTATTAATTTTTAACCTATGCTGTCTCAGGGTAGGTGACTTATTTTCTGTATCACAGTGCTTCGCTTATCCTATAATTTAAAACACACAGAGAGATTTGGAAAGGGGAAAAAATCTCTTCCTATTAAGAGGAAAAGTGAGATTCATTCTGATAGACACAGAAATTATACAAAGAGGATGTGATAATAATTGATAGCACTAAGTAACTTACTGGGCCTAGACCAGCAAGCATGGATTTTTACAAGTAGAGCTGCCCTTAACTGTGAACAGCAATTTGACTTCAAAAGGCAAGGCAGTAATTCTACAATGAGTCTTATAGATGGATCACAAAAGGTTCCATGAAATGCTTCCGTTATAGTGAAAAGGATGCAGGGTCTTTTAATAATGAAGTTTTATCCTAACACTTGACCCTGTTCTGGTATTCATGTAAGTCTTCGCGTATTCATGTAGTCTTTACAACACTAGAGAATAGAGATGTCTTGTTTTTTCAGTATCTTTTCCATATGTTCATGAGCAGCAGGATTTGTACACCAGGAAGTTTTATGACTACAACCCTTAAAATGGATTCAGATTTTAAAAAGGAGGAGAATTATGAGGACTCTATGGCTGGTTCAATCCAAAATAGCTTACCGTATTTTTCGCCCTATAGGACACCCTTTTCCCCCCTCCAAAAATGAAGGGGAAATGTGTGTGCATCCTATGGGGCGAATGCAGGCTTTCGCTGAAGCCTGGAGAGCGAGAGGGGTCGGTGCGTACTTCAGGAAGCTCTCCAGGCTTCAGGAAGCTATCCACAAGCCTTGAACGCCCAGCGGGAGTTCCCGCGGGCTTGCAAGGCTTGCGGGCGGCAGCCTGCAGCCCGAAGCACGGGGCCCCCTCCGGAGGACGCCCCGTGCTTTGCGCAGGTGTCCGCAAGCCTTGCGTGCCCAGGGGAACTCCCCCCGGGCGCGCAAGGCTTGCGGGTGGCAGCCTTCAGCCCGGAGCACGGGGCGCCCTCCAGAGCTTTGCGCAGGTGTCTGCAAGCCTTTCGAGCCCGGCGGGAGTTGCCGCCGGGCTCGCAAGGCTTGCGGATAGCAGCCTGTTCTGGGGGCTGGGGTCGGGGGAAGCTTGGGCTTCCCCAGCCCCGCGGCTGGGGGGGGATTTTTTTTATTCATTCCCCCCCCCCCCAAAATGAGGTGCGTCCTATGGGCCAGTGCGCCCTATAGGGCGAAAAATACGGTAATTTAAATAGCTCTTAACCAGGCATCCCCAAATTCGGCCATCCAGATGTTTTGGGACTACAACTCCCATCATCCCTGACCACTGGTCCTGTTAGCTAGGGATGGTGGGAATTGTAGTACCAAAACATTTGGAGGGTTGAATTTTTGGGGTGCCTGCTCTGTATTATCTGCTGTAATAATAATACTTGTATGCAGAAAGAGGATGGCAGAATGTGACATCCCCGGCCCTCCTCTTTTTACATCTACAGGGGCTCAAACACCCGATTGTAAAATATGGTCAACACGCATATCCGAAAGTTAGTGACAAAATGATGATTGGAATACTGTTGTTGTCTATAAAATATATAGAAAGGATTGAATAAGTTATATTCTGAGAGGTCTTACATTATAAGTCAAAGATAACACAAAGTGCAGTAAGTTATCATTATTATTTATTGATATGGAACCATTCCTGAATATACTGCACCAATGTATGTGGAACTAATTCAGCACCAGATTTAGGGCAGTACAGGTGGTTTCCCCGCACAGGATGCTGAGCTGAGGGGGCACACTGAGACTTACCTATGGACAAGACATCCTTGTGGTTGGGGCCGGTGCAGCTCCAGTCGCTGGTTCATCGTCCTCCGAGGACGAGAAACCTAGTGACCCAAAGGGGGGAAAGGCACAGATTAAGCATACATCTACCAGGAAGTGAGAGTACAGAGAGAGAGCATGAGAGCAAGTTTGGAATTGAATAAAGTTCTTTGTTTTATATTGCTCCCGATTGGTTCTTGACACCACCTGGAACACATGCTAGAGCTGTGCACAAATGGCTGCTCAAAATCCTATACCTTATTTGTGGGAAGAGATATTGGGGATAGGGGAAGAGAGAATTTCACCCAATTTTCCTAGCCTGGGGAGGAGAAATTCTCCAGTTTCTCAAGAGGGGAGGGGAGTAACCACCACCAGTTGCAGGAGCGAAGCATCTTTCTTATTCCCTCTTAGCTGCTGTATCCCAAAATGGCAAGAACAGCAACTGGCTGCCAATTTACAGTCTTCACAATGACCGCAACTCAGCATCATTTCAGGGGGCGGGAATTGCAGCCATAACTGGGGGGGGGGGGGGGAGAGAGACTATTAAGAGAAAATTCTGCAACATAACCTTTCTTTTCCTATGGACATTTCTTAGAGTAATGTCTTCTGAGAAATTTTAGCTCCAATCCAGTACAAACTGTTTTAGAGTGTTCCATAATTAAAACAGAAAAGCAGTCTATAATCTGTTTTTTGGCAGAAGACAAAACAAATAGGGAGCAGAGAGATGCGTAACAGACAGGTGTGTGGTAGTGTGGAGATTGAATTCAGTGTGTGCTATGGAATGCAACGAGAGAGAAAATGTGTTAATTGAGAATAGGTTAAAAAGAAACACTGAGTTCAAAGGGTAACAAAAATAATGTTTTCCCACAATTAACATTGTTATGTACCCATCTTAAGTTAGCAAAAATAAAAATTGAACCAGAGGCTGAGGTTGTGAGAACTGTGGATGGGTCAATTAACAGGGGGCAAATTTGACAATGGCTTAGTGTGAAAACAGTCTTTTCCAGGACTTGAAAAGGTTTGTAAAAATCCTCTGGTTTTTCATAACTGGTTCCTCTTTGCAGCCACTGCATTTGCGTCTGTTGTCGATGTTTGGTAGTAGCAGTATCTATGAGAGAACATGGCCCACATTTTTTATTGCAGCCTTGTTGTTGTTGTGTGCTGTTGCACATTCTGCTGCACATTAGCAGAAATTTTTTAAACACCCTTGCTGTGCACTGATGTACTGATTAATGCCTGGCTTTAAAAACAATTGCAGAACATAAAAGGCTCTTTTAAAATCCTGCCCTGTGCGCTAATGCTCATTAATGGCCTCTTTTCTTTAAGCCTGTTGCTGTACACTAATGCGTATGCTAGTTCATATTAGAATACTTAAAGATCTGTTGCTGTGCACTGATGCACATAACTGTCTCAAGTTTTTTAAAACATTCAAGATACCTCAGCTGTAAAACTTTTTTTTAAAAAATGACCCCTGTTTTCAACCACCCAAAAGAAGGTGGGGGGAAATGTTTGTGACACTCAGACCCTTCAGTTCAACTTAGTTCTAGGATATCAGAGGCACTGGGCAAAACCCAGCAATATTAATCGAGAATAGTCAATACCTTTTTTTTAAAAAAGGGACTTACTCCCTACTAACTTTTTCTGGATTGTACCCACCATATTTCTAAGTCATAGAAATGAGGTAACCAACATGCTGTCTTCTAGATGTTGTTAGGCTGCCATCATCCCTGACCACTGGCCAAGCTGGCTGTGGTATCTGGAAGAAAGTTAGAGATATTATCAGGAGCAATATACTATGAGGAACTATGAGGAAACATCAGCCCATCAGCACCGAGAACTTTTTAACATTTATTTTGAGTGTCATTCCATTTGTCTTGAGAGAGCACAACTGATAAGTTTAGCTTCCAGCATTCAAGTTCTGAATAAGCTACAAGAAACATACCGAAAGATCTGGGTGTCCATGGGCTCATTTCGCTGACATGTGGAAATGGAAATCCTTCTATCAAAAGAGATTTACATACTAGAGCCAAGAAAACTAGTAGTGTACATTGTGCCAAAGAGAGGGTATGATGTGGTCAGGCTTCTTAACGAGGCTTGTAGGATTTCCCCTAGAACATATTGCAGTGCCAAGATATACAAAACCCACAGCAACCCCAGAATAGAATTAAAATCACTCTAAATAAAAAGGCAAACTGAAACCTAACTTGGTGGCCTTGGTAATTCAACTGTCTTAAGTACAGCAGCTGGGAATAATGCCCCCCTCCTTGTTCAGGAATGGACAGCTGCATATCCTGGACTGGATGAAATAGTACAGAAAAGAAATCAACTATTTCCTATATGTCCAAAACATTCATCTAGGACAGTGGTGTCCAAACTTTTTTCAAAGAGGGCCAGCTTTTTTTAAGGATTGAAGTTATTGAGCTTTTTTAAGGGTTGGAGTCGTTGAGGTTTTTTAAGGATTTTACCCTAGGTAATAAACTGCCACAGGAGCCAGATTAGAACGACAGGCGGGCCCAAAATGGACTTTGGACATGCCTGATCTAGGACATATATGGACTTGCCGAAGAAGAGATTCTAGCTTGCACTCAAACAAATTCTGCAGAATGAAACCAGTTCTCACTAGGTGCAGATTTGGAGTGCATCTGGACTACATAGAAAATACAAATACTCAGACTCTATTGGTGCTAAAATAAAATGTGTGTACTCAGCCCAAAGCATGCACACACAGAAACGAAGTATATTAGATCTGGAAAGGAGATAACTACATTAAACAATTGCAAGAAACAAGAGAGAAATTTTACCAAATCGAGAAGGTTACATGTTTTGGTCTTGTAGTTCCCAACAACTTGGAGTTCACATTAAATAACCCTGTGCATGTTTCAAGTGCTGTTAATTATAACTAAGGATCAGGTAGGAGTACTATAAAACAAAATACTTTATTTAAACAAGCTTCCTTTAACTCCTAACTCCCTCGTACTCTTCCTCTGTACTTTCTGTACTGAATCACTTCCTGGTAGCTGTTCCCTTAACGTGTGACTTCCCTCTGTGTCGTTAAATTTCTCTTCCTGACTGCTGTCCTAACCCTCTTACTTAGTCCCACATGCAAGTAAGTAGCAATTGGCTATGGCAGTCTGGTCTGCTGAATAATAACTACACCTGCATGTGCAGTTCATATTATTTTCCAAGCACTCCATTTATAACACAGAACAGAAGAGCATTACAATCTAAACAATTTTTGGGTCTGAACCAGGTGGTTACAAACAATGGCTCTCTTGCCTTTATCGTTTCACCCTATTTTTCTCACTAGCATTTGTTTCAGATATAGTACCACTCATTGCACTACTTACAAATTTGCTTGTTCAGCTTGCCTGCTCCACAACCCTGTGAGCTCAGACTTCATGCAGATACTTTGTCTCTGGTGTTAGCAGATTCACAATCTGCCCCCACCCCAATAAAAATCAGCATCCCAAACCATAGCTCAGCCTCTATCCTGTCACCCTAAACTCATATCCTTAAATTTCCACTTACTAAGATGTCTAACTTCCTGGAGTTGTTTCTGCCCATCTCCTGTGGTGGCCAGGCTGCTGTCTTCACATTACAGCTAATCACAAAATCTCACTACAGAGAGCTGTTCCCTTCCCTCTCACCTAGGTGAAAGTAACAACTCTCACATATTGATAGGAAAGGGTTAAGCAAGGCTGGGGAGGTTCCTTTGTCCTTCAGTTATCTGACTCTGATCAGTACCACTAGCCAATAGGAGTACTCCTTATGAGCCAATTAAGTAATTTAGGATTTTGGCTGCCCTTCTGAATTAGTATCTGCCTGTCTGACCATCAGGTGCATGAATTTTCATCTGAGCCAATCAGATGCCTGTTCCTGGATTGCCTGTTCTGCACTGATCTTTCCCCACTTTTTTGAGCAAGCAGTCCTTTGGAGCCCCCCAAGGGAACAACGGTGCTATCCAGTTGAGGTATGATTTTACAAAGGGGTTGGGAATTGTGCAGAAAGAGTGTGTGTTAACAGGAGGGTGTTCAGTATTTCTAGCAAGGATTTGTGTATACAACAGAGCAGTCAGGGCCAGATTTAGGTTTGATGAGGCCCTAAGCTACTGAAGGTAATTGGGCCCTTTATATGTACAGCTGTCCTTTGTCAGCAACAAATTGTTGCTGTTTTTTGTGTTGAATATATGCTATATGTTAATTTGTGGACCTAATAGGTATCTAACCAGTGATATTTTAAGGAGCAGGCTAGCAGGCGGGGCCCATTACTTACATCATAGGAGCCTACACCACACAAAACATTGTTGCTGCATGTAGGTTTTATTTTATTTGTTTTTTTTATCTTATATTTTGGAAATGGATATCCAGGGTTGTTTTTTCTTTATGGGGGGGAGGGGCCAAGATAGTGGGGCCCTAAGCTATAGCTTGTTTAGCTTACAGTATATGTAAATCCGGCACTGCGCGCAGTGCTTCTCAATCGGTGGCCCTTGGATCATGGGGCACATTTAGGGGGATCTCGGGGGCCATACCCTGACCATTGCCTCCTCAGTGCCCCACCTCCTAGCTATGACAGGCTTTTGGCTGGATCAGCAGCAGCACCTGCAACGTTTTGTAAGCTGAGTAAAAGGGGCGGGGGAAGAGAATGTCTCCTTCCTCTGAAGAGAAAGGACCAGAGGATGCACTGAAGGAAATTAGAACAAGCAAGAAAAGGTCAATATTTACTAACTTGCTTAATAAACTGGAAATGGTGAGGAAGGGAGTAAGAGAGAAAAGTTCTTAAAATAGGAAGAAGTGGTTGTAAAAGGACTGGAAAGGAGGAATGAAAAGAAAACCTGAAGTGTTTTTTTTGGGGGGGGGGCTTGTCAGTGGGGAATAAATTAAAATATGTGTGTGATAGGAGAATGGGAGCAGAAATTACAGGACATTGGTAAAAATACTTTGAAGGGCATGTGGGGGTCGGAAGTGAAAAATATTAAAAGAAAAAGTATTTTCCAATTAGAGCCTCTAGATCAGCAAATTATGCCTAAAATGGGGAGGCTGAATCACAATACCTCCAGAGCAAATGCCTGTACAGTGGTACCTCAGGTTACATACGCTTTAGGTTACAGACTCCGCTAACCCAGAAATAGTGCTTCAGGTTAAGAACTTTGCTTCAGGGTGAGAACAGAAATCGTGTGGTGGCGGTGCAGTGGCAGCAGGAGGCCCCATTAGCTAAAGTGGTGCTTCAGGTTAAGAACAGTTTCAGGATAAGAACGGACCTCCGGAATGCATTAAGTACTACCACTGTACTTAGTGCGAGGAGAGCTGAGACGCAGAACTCCTTGCTACAAGGAAAACACTGTAGTAAAGAATTTAGCCATTTCCAAAGATTAACTGACACCACTTTCTTCTGATACCCATTAAAATGCTGATGGCTGCCACCATTTTGTGACCAGCTGCCTTTGCTCCACCATTTTGTGACTGGTGGGCCTAAGTATTGTTTAGGCCACCTCTCAAGCAGGCCTTGAAGGTAAACAGTTTCAGAACCTCTGCAATTTTATTTCATTTATATCCTGCCCTTCAGCCCAAAAGAGCTCAGGATAGTAAGCAATAACTGATAAAACTTTATTAAAACATTAAAAACAATTCCATTATAGATGCAGACTGGGAAAGAGCTCAACTTAAAAGACCTTTTGAAAGAGGAAAGTCTTGGTAGGCACTGAAAAGGCAACAGAGACCGTGCCTGTTCTGATATTTAAAGGCATTTAAATAGTTTGTACATGTAAAGACTAAGGATAGTGGATAAATTTGATTCAGCTCCCATTTAAGGGCCACTTTTTCAAAGTTGCACTTTCTAATAAAGAACCACAACCATTCTTTGAAATTCGCTGGCAAGAATAAAGCACGGTCAGTTCCTCCCACTGTCACTACTGCTCTTACCAAATAGTCATCCAACAGCACAGACAAGACCAAAATTACATGCTGTATTAGCAGGTAGAAAATGCAGTTACATATAATGGGACATCATAGAAGGAAAGCAAATAGTGAGCAGTGGATGGACCAACTTTTTATACCTCTGGTGAGGCTCGTATACAGCAGTGTAACGGGCAGATGTTCAACAGGCATAGCTTTTCTTGGTATAAACATCTTAACAGAAGCAATAGGTTTCTTGTTTGATCCTAGTCTGTTGTTCAGCTGTTAATCCAACTATGGGAAAAGTATTTAATGCCATAAAAGGTAAAGGTACCCCTGCCCATATGGGCCAGTCTTGACAGACTCTAGGGTTGTGCGCCCATCTCACTCAAGGGGCCGGGAGCCAGCGCTGTCCAGAGACACTTCCGGGTCACGTGGCCAGCGTGACATCGCTGCTCTGGCGAGCCAGAGCCGCACACGGAAACGCCGTTTACCTTCCCGCTAGCAAGCGGTCCCTATTTATCTACTTGCACCCGGGGGTGCTTTCGAACTGCTAGGTTGGCAGGCGCTGGGACAGACCAACGGGAGCGCACCCCGCCGCGGGGATTCGAACCGCCGACCTTTCGATCGGCAAGCCCTAGGCGCTGAGGCTTTTACCCACAGTGCCACCCACGTCCCTTCTATTCTATTTAATGCCATAGCCTGGATTAAATTATTTTTGGGATTTAAAACTTTGATGCAGCCTTCCACAATTGCTTTACTTAGAGTTGAAACTTGAGTATACAGTTGAGTGCATTTAAAAAAATTGTTGAAAAGTTTGTGGGTTGTTTTGTTTTTTACTTTTATCTGTCAATTAATAAGCAAAAGAATCACATTCAAAAATTACCAAAGGAGAGAGAAAATACCAGTAGAATTCTCACAGGTGCGAATACATAATTTATGCTGCATTTACCTCATTTTTGAGGTAACTGAGAAGTGCTTGTGTTCATTCTACAAATTATTTTACCAGTGGTCTGCTTTTATTAGCCTTCCCAGGCATCCACGCTTTCTGGAAACCCCAGGTTTTGGAGTGGGTTTTCCTGGAAGTTGGGAATGCTACCCACCATGTGCATAACAGCAAATCATCATCATCATCATCATCATCATTTCATCCCCCCCCCCCCTTTTTTGCTTTTAAAGTCATCCTTGCAGAAAGTGTTTGTTTCCTTTTACCTTTTTAAATAAGAAAGGACTTCCCTTAAAAACCCAACCAGCAAACGCACCAATCATAGGCGCTTGATAGCCAGCCTTGCCAGTGCCCTACACTTCAATTACAGCCTAGAGAAAGATGACATGAAGTAACTCTCCCCATTGAGCATTTCAGATCAGGGAGTGTAGACAGCCAAAGAGACTACAGAGAGCTGGAGAAAGGTTTAACAGAAACAAAAATACATACCATTCCCTCAATCTCCTCACAGCAATAAAACCTTAAGTTCCTATGAATGATGTAGAAAATCAAAGGCCTCTTACATGGGAGAAGGAAACTTTCAATAAAGTGGAATACAGGTTTTGGCAAAGCACTTTTAAAAAATCAAAACTTTAGAGTCAACAAGATTTTCTTAGCTTAATTTATTGGGGGGGGGGGTATCAGAAAGTCAATTCTGTGGCTACATGGTTTTCATCGTTACAGATTCTGCCCCTGGGAAAATTTCATGATACCCAATCTCTCATCCGTGGTTCTGTGCTGTCTTCACTGCTCACCATGATAAGGGTCAAGCAGATGGAAGAAAGAAATGATTAAGGTAGGTTTGTTTTGTTACAATCAAATTAAATTCTAGGGATGTGAGAGAAAAGTCTATGCTGTAGTCTGAATTGGTATGTAATCCCACTACTTAAAACTGTAATGACAAAATTAACCCTGCACCAGTAGTTCCCAACCCATTATTTGTAGCACGCTAGTCGAGTTACATACAAGCTACATTCTTGTGTGAGAGCCATGATAAGTTGTACATTTTTTTAAATTGTGTAAAGAAGAAGTAATTGGAAAACATATTGTGACATAATCAGGACTGTCATCAGGTATCCCGCAGTCATGCACCTTCACTTTTGCCCTACAACTGTCTTATCAACAGTGCACTGTTTCCTGAATCCACTCTTTACTAAAGATTATCCTCTCTTTTTTATGTCACCAGCTTAATGAGATGTATTATAGCCCAAGGGGTTTAATCAGTTCAAAAGAACAGACGTTACCTCTTAAGAATGCGTTCACACTTTTTGTAATAAATTACAAGGAAAATCTTGCATAATTAGAACATAAACTTTAATGAAGTTAGACCTGTAAGCAAACCATTAAAAAAAAACACCACATGGGTGCTATTGTACAATGTTTACAGGGTTATGCATTCACTTTCACATTAAGCACCATTTTTAAAAGATTGTAATGAGATAGTTTCCTTGTTAACATAAAAAATTCCAGAAGAACCACAAATCAACCAAAACCTAAATAAATATTTCCTAGAAAAATGAAAAATAGTGATTTCTGACAGCTCATAGAAGAGATTGTGCAGAGCAGTATAAATAAAACTAAGGATTGGGACTAAAAACACTTTCTTCTTTTTGATTATTCTAAAGAAGAGAAGAATGATCTTTGTTTCCAGAAACAGTAAAGTACATTCCAAAGCTGCTTTTGTTTTTAATTTACAGAAGCTCTCGATTCTAATCTACTAAGCCAACAAATAATCTGTCCACTAGTTTTCTCCCCCCCCCTTTTTTTTTCTGAGTCTCATGAAAAGTACACACAATTGTTGACATACGGGAGGGGAAAATACATATTCCTTCTCTGTTATTATGAATGGATCATTTCAATGCAAGTGCTCACTTGCATAGCTCTGGAACTTTGAAATCTTGTACTTACTTACTTGTACTTACTAAACAGAAGAACCTCTATCCTCATTCTGTGAGTATCAATGGAAAAGTAATTTAACTTAATCCAATGGGGAAAAGTTAAGGTCTGTGTCACTTAAAAGAGGGGAGGAGGAAGACAGCAAGGACCTCATTTCTGTCTTTTAAAGAAAATGTTTTATCTGAATGATGTTCAGTGGGGGGTAGAAACTGGCAACTGACTGTGCAATGGGACAAACCTGGACCCTGAAATAGTGCCATATTCTTTACTTGCTGCTTTGAGTGTCTCCACCACTCCCTCCTCAAGTGGCAGTGAGTCCTATGGAAGAGGGAAACACAAAGTGTGAGTAGGAACAGACAGAAGAAGAGCCAAAGGCTACCTAGTCCAACATCCAATTTCCCACAGTGGTCATCTAGATGCCTCTGGGAATCCCACAAACAAGTCATAAAAGTAACACTCCCCTTCATTGTTGTGCACAAGCAACTGGTATTCAGAGCCATGCTGCCTCCATTCCTGGACGTAGCACATAGCCATCAAGACACTGAGCTGGTTTGCACATAATGCTAAGCCATACAATCACTGAGTGTGAAGTTTCTGGAGAGGAGATTGTAGCTGTATTATTCTTTCTCTGGTCCTGTTGCTACTGCGATCTAAGCCATGGCGTGGTATGTTGTCTGAACACAGGCTTGTGATTTGTCTGACTCCAAACACACACTGTAACCAAGGTTTGTTCTTGGGATTGTAGCTGAAGGATTGTCAGGAGGATTAAAGCCATGAGCCTGGGTATAGATGAAACACAGCCAAACCAGGGCTTAGCTTGCAGCAGCAACAGAAACGGGGGGGGGGGGGGGGGGAGTGCAGTGGCTGCAACCTTCTCTACATGCAGACCACCTCATAGAGTCCATAGGCAGGAAGCACTTGCTGTTTGTAGGTTCCTTAGATTTCAGAGAAGATTTGGAAGTTTCACTAGTTCTACAAGGACAGAGTCTCTTTTCTATGGTAAAGACCCTTTCTTGACCCATCTAGCCCCTTTGCTTCTGTTATCTGCACTCAGAAAGACCCAGCTGGCAAACTGGATTTAAATTTTTATTTCTATAAAATTCAGATTCTAGGCTTAGGAAGTCAAGCATTTTCCTCATTCAAGGACCTCACATAAAGCCGCTTTTAATTTGCCCTGTACAAGATGGACAACACCATCTCTCATCTGAAATGGAAAACGGTTACCTTGGTGGCTTGAATCCACCATCTACGGCCCTAGAACTAAGACCTTTCACCTGAGTTACACGGAATGCTCACAAGTTTCCTTTCTTGTTTTCTGCATTCATGTTGTCCTGGCAAAGTAAAGAAGGACATGTCATTTCAACAGATTTGCTGTCACAGAAATAATACATTTGCTGTTTGTTTTGGGGTGTTTTGTTAATTCATAGAATCACCTTCCACAAAAATTACATAGCTGTCAACTTTTCCCTTTTCTTGCAAGGAATCCTATTTGGAATAAGGGAATTTCCCTTTTAAAAAAGGGAAACGTTGACAGCTATGCCAAAATATTGTACACAAAAGTTACGCAGAGTTGCTGCAGCTTTCATTCCCACACCCCAGCCCCTGAGTCTTGACTTACATTCTGCTTGAGGCACATTTACTCAGATGCAGAAACCACTCAAAGAGCATTTATGTTAGATTATGAGAATGCAAGAAGATGTTGTCAAGCAAGGTGACAAGATTCACAGCAGAAGAAAATTTGCAAACTGTCCAAGACATTGTGCCAACATACCCAGGAGTATTCCATCTACTGTACATTCAGCCATAGAGACAGCAACAGTGTAAACAGGAACACTCCTATTTGTAACTAGAGTGCTTGTGAATGGCTATCAGTGTCCATACTGTTTATTCTGTTTTTGTTTTGTAAATGATCGCTGATCTCTTGTTGCTAGCATAACGGTTCACTTCAATTCTGCACCTTACTTGATGGCTCAGTCACATTTTCACAGATGCTGTCTGTGTGCTTAAATTGTGACAATAAACCTGAATAGTGCTGTGCCACATGCTACTAATGCACTCCGTACTGTCAGTGGGCTTATCTGGAATGAAAGAGAGTTGCCTTTGCAGAGAAACCTAAGTCATTGTTCAAAACCTAAAGGCAGATTTGTTTCATCTTGCAGTTGCTTTTCCACGAAGCTTGCTGGGTAGTTGTGAGGATTAAATGAGGTAACTCCAAATAGAATACCCTAACCTCATTGGAGAGTAAAAGGCTTTACCAATGTCCTGTGCTGATTTCATCTGAAACATCCAGTGAGAGTCTACAGCAGGCTTGGGAAACTTCTGACTCAAGAATCTAATTAGGCCTGCCACAGGCCCAGGTTTGAACCACAAAACCCAACCATGCTCAGTGAAGTCATATGTGATGTCAGGTGTGGGGCAAGTAAGGATGCTGCTTCAAAGAAACAGTTAGAGCTTACTGTGAGCACCTATCAGTGGATTGAATCATAGAATCATAGAGTTGGAATAGACCACAAGGGCCATCGAGTCCAACCCCCTGCCAAGCAGGAAACACCATCAGAGCACTCCCGACATAAGGTTGTCAAGCCTCTGCTTAAAGACCTCCAAAGAAGGAGACTCCACCACACTCCTTGGCAGCAAATTCCACTGTCGAACAGCTCTTACTGTCAGGAAGTTCTTCCTAATGTTTAGGTGGAATCTTCTTTCTTGTAGTTTGGATCCATTGCTCCGTGTCCGCTTCTCTGGAGCAGCAGAAAACAACCTTTCTCCCTCCTCTATATGACATCCTTTTATATACAGTATTTGAACATGGCTATCATATCACCCCTTAACCTCCTCTTCTCCAGGCTTAACATGCCCAGCTCCCTTAGCCGTTCCTCATAAGGCATCGTTTCCAGGCCTTTTGGTTGCCCTCCTCTGGACACGTTCCAGTTTGTCAGTGTCCTTCTTGAACTGTGGTGCCCAGAACTGGACACAGTACTCCAGGTGAGGTCTCACCAGAGCAGAATACAGTGGCACTATTACTTCCCTTGATCTAGATGCTATACTCCTATTGATGCAGCCCAGAATTGCATTGGCTTTTTTAGCTGCCGCGTCACACTGTTGGCTCATGTCAAGTTTGTGGTCAACCAAGACTCCTAGATCCTTTTCACATGTACTGCTCTCAAGCCAGGTGTCACCCATCTTGTATTTGTGCCTCTCATTTTTTTTGCCCAAGTGCAATACTTTACATTTCTCCCTGTTAAAGTTCATCTTGTTTGTTTTGGCCCAGTTCTCTAATCTGTCAAGGTCATTTTGAAGTGTGATCCTGTCCTCTGGGGTGTTAGCCACCCCTCCCAGTTTGGTGTCATCTGCAAATTTGATCAGGATGCCCTTGAGTCCATCATCCAAGTCGTTGATAAAGATGTTGAATAAGACCGGGCCCAAGACAGAACCCTGTGGCACCCCACTAGTCACTCTTCTCCAGGATGAAGAGGAACCATTGATGAGCACCCTTTGGGTTCGGTTAGTCAGCCAGTTACAAATCCACTGAGTGGTAGCATAGTCAAGACCGCATTTTACCAGCTTCTTTACAAGAATATCATGGGGCACCTTGTCAAATGCCTTGCTGAAATCAAGGTAGGCTACATCCACTGCGTTCCCTTCATCTACCAGGCTTGTAATTCTGTCAAAAAACGAGATCAGGTTAGTCTGACATGACTTATTTTTCAGAAATCCGTGCTGACTATTGGTGATCACAGCATTCCTTTCTAGGTGCTCACAGACTGTTTGCTTAATGATCTGCTCCAGAATCTTCCCTGGTATTGATGTCTCTTCCCTGGTATTGATTGGTAGTGACAGTGAGCCCCACTGGGATTAGCTTCACTTAGGAGTTCCCACCCCTGGTCTAAACTATAACATGCACTACCAAGTACCATACAACTTGTGGTCTACCAAGAATCAAAGGTGGGATTCACTTAAGGAGCCCCATTAATGGAAGCCCTGTTTGCACAATGGGGATCTGCCCCATATAGTCTGCCACTCATGGGTGGGGGGTAGGGAGACTTCCCAGAAGAACATGCAGGGGAGGGGAGGAGGGGGGTCATTTCAAGTGGCAAGCTGGAATGCTTGTGTGGATGGAATATTTGTAATAGCATGATGTTGAATTATACCCAATGTAGCATGCAACCCACCAGCCATATATTGTACCTGATACCCATCACCGTTTTACAGTCACAGGCAAGCAGCAAAGCCAACAGATTTATCAAGCCTCTGATGGGCTTCCTAGATGGTGGGCTTGGTAAGCCACACACAAGTAAGCCTGATATATAGGAACTATCACTCTCCGGTGATGTATGCAAACTGTCACATACAGTACATACATCTGAGAGAAGATATGACTTAACTGATTTTATATTTCTTATTAACCTGGCAGTTTCTTATTTCTTACTTACCAAAACCAGCTAAGAATAGTGTGCCCTTAATGCTGCTTACTAATTTAAGGGCTTTGTAAGTTAGCTTTTAAATTCTGGCTTGTAAACTACAATGAAATTCACCAAAATAGTGGTAGAAACTGCTTCATTGTAATGTCATCTAAGAAGCTCTTCATTTTAATCTGTCTCCATGAGGTGTGGCCTCCTGCTGAGGAATACACAGTTATATCGTTAACATGGCAGACCCCACTGAGAGATACAACAGCCCCAGTCATAGATGATAATGAAACAATGACAGGTTTTTCTAAACGAGACTTTATGAAAATCCACTCCCGTTACCGCTTGGGAGAAGCATTCTTACTGGGATATTTATTGTAAAATGGGTGGGGAGCCTGTTTTTAGATCACAGCTTCCATTATCCCTGACCACTGGCCATGCTGGCTTGGACTGATTTGAGTTACAGTTCAATAACATGTGAAGGGACACAGGTTTGCTTAGAAATGTCCTAATAACTCTCATGGTCAAGTAGGCTGAACAAGAGTTGGTGTACAGGGAAGAAGATTAGAAATTAATGTAAGGGACGAAGGTGAGCACTTAAGCCAATGGAACCTGGAAAGTACAAATGACCCAGGAAAACTAATTCCATGCATCAAATAACCAGCAGAATGTCCAAACACAATCAGATTAGCAATGTGTGTGAAAAGAAATGTATGAGTTGAGGAAAATATGCTTCTACACATGAACATGGTATGATATATATTTAAGCTGGCATACACCTGGAAAAGGTTGTACATGAAATTGGCAAATTGATTGGCTTCCTCCTGAGTCTTTGGCTCATCTTATTCATTTTGTGAATTGACATCACAGAACTAGTTTTCGTGTTCAGTGTACTGATGCTACAGTTCTTTTGATGGTGATTTGTATTTGATGTTCTTAAGTATTTCCCTCCCCCCTCAGATATTGATTAATATTAAATATGCTTATATATATGGTTATCTTTAGGGAGTAACATTTCTGTTTACTGACTATCAGGTATACTATTCTGGAATCTAAAATGTTCCATGATGAGCAGCATTCAGGATTTTTGGCACATGCATTGGTTGTGACCTGATGGTGTCTTGCACATAGATATCTCATTTGTAATTGTCCCATATCCTAGGCATTGTTCCAGTAATTTCAATTTTTGTTCCAATATTTGAAAGGAAAGTTAATCAGAAACTGAAAACCCAGTGGCGCCTATCCAACTAAGATTAGTAAAGTTGCTGCAATAATTTGTCCATTTTTCTAGCCATTGACAGAGAAATAAGTGCAAAGAAATTCTCCCCACCCCAAAGTAAGAGTAAGGTGACAGAGATTTTACTTAAATTTCCAGGAGCAAGTTGTATAGAGGTGTGGATGTTATTCCTTGCAATTGTTTAAAGAGCAACCCTCTTGCTCTTCTCCACAGTCTCATGGAAAATCCAGGATTCATACTGACTGTGGAGACTGCTTAAAAAGGATCAGAGAACACGTGGGGAATTTTTGAAGTTGAAGGAGATAATATCCCTATGCCCCTCAGCCACCTTGTAACATTAGTTATTAAGGTATAAGTGCCATTCCCTCTCCAGATGTAACCAAAGATCTTTATCAACTTTCACAAGGAGGCATAAAACAATTACCTCTTTCATGAGGTGTGGAGAGTCTCATCAGATGAGTGGGCAGTGTTCAGAAGCACTGGAATTAATTGTCATAAAAAAGTTCTTCTTGTTGTTGTTGTTTATATTATATCAATATGTATGCTGCTTTTATACATAAATATGCCCAAAACATTTTGTAATGCACTAGCAATACAACCGCAAAAATGCATCATTACACTGAACAATCCAATACCAATTCATCTCAGAACGTGTTATGATGATCCAAAAAAAATTCATTTTAATACAAACAGTATAACTTTTGCAATTCATTACAAAATAGGCAATATCAATAATTAAAATACATTTGAATTGATGTTATTTATGCTGAAATATATAAAACAGAGTCAGATATATAATAAAATTTCCCAGTGCAGTCAGGTATTAATAACTCCTTATTTTGTACAGTGGTACCTCAGGTTACAGACAGTTCAGGTTACAGACGCTTCAGGTTACAGACTCCGCTAACCCAGAAATAGTACCTCAGGTTAAGAACTTTGCTTCAGGATGAGAACAGAAATTGTGCGGCGGCAGTGGGAGGCCCCATTAGCTAAAGTGGTGCTTCAGGTTAAGAACAGTTTCAGGTTAAGAACAGACCTCCAGAACGAATTAAGTTCTTAACCCGAGGTACACCACTGTACATTGCAATGACAGGGAGTGTCAGCCCAGCTGCCTTGACAAGGTGGACTTTGCTTCTCTTTCCTTGTGGCAGTTCCATTGCAGCACAGAATGACAAACAGGGAGGACTTCTTTTGCCAAAAGGGGAAATTTTATAATCAGTGCAAGAACTGGGCAAAAACCAACCCAGCCCTGCTTTTCTTTTCAGCTCAACCCTAATTTTAATTGGTCACAGCATGAAAAGGTGAATTTGCAAAACTGTTTGATACAACTATAGTGTGAAGATGTATAGGACGTTCGTTCACGTATACAAACTGATCTTAGAAGGAGTGGTTTCCCCCCCCCCCCCCGGCAGGTTAAAAATGGTGAGAGAATAGCCAATTGAGCCTGCATGTGGACTAGACGTAAGTGCAACACTTAGTGTTAACAGTATACATTTAAGTCTTTGTGTCAGAGCAGCATTATTAACCCAGGTGGACTGACCCAAATTCTCCCTAATGTCAGCTCTATTGTGGGGGAGAGGAGTTATTTTGATATCCATAATTCAGTGTGCTTTTTTGAATATTGTTATTAGAAACACATATCTACACCTAGCTTAAACACAAACACAGCCGCAACCGCACAGTCACAAAAGCCTGAATTTTTATGCAATGCAGACTATCCATATGCATATCCAGAACTATATAAAAAGAGAAAAAGATATCTTTTCATTTTGCCTTTTGTGCTGTTCACTCCAGGAATCCTGGCTTGATCTTGACAGATCTGCTAGTTTATAATGAATATTTCCGTAGCTTTTATGGTTAGCGTCAAGAAGGCACCTGGGAGTAAGATTTGCTCACTGTAGGGGGCTGCTTTGTGTTCCTCCGCTTTTGTTTTCTTATATTGGTGGTTTTTTTTACTGAATTCTTTGGTGTTTGCCTATAATAAACATTTTGATTGCAACTAAATATTTTATTGATTTAAGCATGAACAAAAAGAGAGCACAACAAACAAAGAACATCTACTATTCTGTTGCACTGGAAAGAAATGTAGCTAATAAACACTATATATGCGGGGAATATATATACACATACATACACACAATGTGTCAGGCATAGCAGTGGCATTTTTTTAAAAAAAATTACCGCTGCTAATGTGCTGGGGGGGGGGGTGTTAATCCTGGTACCTTGCACTGGGATCGGCATACAAGGCGTATGGGAGCACTGCACCTCTCTTCCTGAGAGGCATAACCATAAAATCAAGCTCCGAAAGCATGACACACTATTCTTCTTTATTTATATATTTAATTTTTAAATTACGTTTGTATACTGCCCTATACCCGGAGATCTCAGGGCGGTTCACAACATAAAATTACAATATAACAAATACAAAACACATCATAAAAATAAAAACAGAGACAGCCCAACAATCCCCACTTCTGCAACACATTAAAAGGGCATTGGATGTCAATCAGCCAAAAGCCTGGTTAAAGAGGAATGTTTTCACCTGGTGCCTAATGTTGTATAATGAAGGTGCCAGCTGAACCTCCCTGGGAGAGCATTCCACAAATGGGGAGCCACTGCAGAAAAGGCCCATTCTCATGTTGCCGCCCTCCGGATCTTTCATGGAGGAGACACACAAAGAAGGGTCTCAGGATGATCTCAGGGTCTGGATAGGTTCATATAGATAGAGGCAGTTCTTCAGATATTGCAGTCTTGAACCGTATATGCAGTAGAATCAGGGCCTAGGGCAGAAGACAGCACAAGGACTCCCACTACCAGAATGGGACTTTACTGTTTTTTGTGGAGAGGGGTGTCTTCTTAGACAGAAACAACACAGCTTCTTGCAGTAGCTATTTCTAGGTGACCTTCCCTACTACCCAAATATTATCTATTTATTTATTACATGGCAATGCCATGGTTCATCTGGAACAGCACAACCAGATGCTTTCAACTGCCTCAGCTGCAACAAAACATGTCTTTCCCATATCAGTCTCTACAGTCACAGGAGGTTCTGTAACCTTGCAGCAGTTTGACTTAACCCCTAAAGGGACACTCTTCCACTGTCTCATGAGACAGATGGGATGCCAGCTCTATTTATTACATTTATCAGATGCTTTACACAAAAGAAAAAGTCTCAAAGTGACTTGACAAGATACAACAAATAAAAGAAATTTAAAACCAGGAAAAAAATAAAAATACTTAAAATGTTGGTCCAGTAAAATGTTCATAATGACAAGAAAACAATGCACATTTTTGTCATAAAGTTTTGCAGTTGAAGATCTCCTCTTCAGCTGAGAAGCAGGTCCTTGGGTGGGGTGGCTTCCAAGCAGGTGAGTTGCTTTTGCTGCCTTCTACCCTCCTTCCACGGACTCACCTGCCAGGAAGCTGGTGTTAGTGCTCTTCTCAACCCACTGAGTTGCTCCAGCAACTAGTTACCCAGGATATGAAAAAAATGATCCATGCCTTTTTCCATTCTGTGCCACTTTTGCATGTGTTCATCCTTAAATCTGTTACAGCTGCTTCCTCATTAATCTGTGAACCTTTTTCTACAAAAACATCTGCATGAAAATTTGCACTTTAAACACATCGTTTAAAAATCTATGTTTTCTCTCAAAATAAGATGTTGATATTATTTCAATACTTTTGAACCTAGAACTGCATTAGAAGATGTGGGAGGTGTAAAAGCTGGTGGATAACCAAGTTCCAGTGCACCCATTGGTATGAGTGGTGTGGATCATGTAAACTTTTATTGGAGTTCATAAAGATCTCATTCCTCAAGCATCCTAATTGCAGCAACAAGCAGCTGAGGGAGCAAAATGGCAGAGCAGAGGAGGGTCTAGTCCCCTGCAGCACAGTCCTGATCCTGATTGGTGCCCCTGGTGACTGCTATTAATTGTTTTTTTAAAAAGGAGATGAGGGAATAGAATTTAAGACATAGCTAAAGTCACATCTGCTGTGCCCTTCTTGCATTTAGTAGATTTTTAAGCACATCTTATGCTATTGAGAGCCTATAATTTCCTTTACAGTAGTCTCTTTGCTTTGTAGGGGAGCAAGAGATACCTTTCTCTAATGGAGAAACCCACAACAAATCCAAGATCTCCTATTAATATAGAGAGTCCTGAACTGTAATATATTAATGAATGGACATACACTCACACTGTAATCATGAATTTCAGTATTGCCTTTGATGCCTCATTGGGCACAAAGCTCTTACAAAATGTTTGAAGTGTCTGGCTGTGTAATAATGATTTATAATTCTCTTGAACCAAAGCAAAATTTGCTCGTAAAAATCATTTTTGAAATAAAAAATAAATTGTGACTGGAGGGTCCGGGTTTGTTTCAAAAAGAGATCACCCACAAGCAGCAAATTATTTTAAAAGCCACTGGTTCTAGTGTTTTGAGATAGGCAGTGCACAACTCAGAATTTCAAAGTGCTATTAATTAAGATCAGTTTATTAAAATGTCAATCTTTTCAACCAAAATTTCCTCCGCTGCAACTACTAGCTGCAAGTTCCCTTCTGTGTAACAAATACGTCTAACTTTGGTGCTATTTTTCCTCCCATAACCATTCATTTCTTATTCTGTAAGAAGGGTTTCTTCCCTCCTTCCGAAAACTGGGTTTCTGTGAATGGCTCCTACATTTCTATCTGCCTGTTAAATAGTCAGTAAGGTTTTCCATGTAATAACTAGCCAAAACCAATGATACAATATTCTTTAAAGAAGCTCCTTTTCTCAAATTCATGCACTCTCTGGTTCCTTTCTTACTTTGGCCTTTCAGTGCTACCCAGTGATGGCTTTTAGACAGTCAGCTGCATGTGGAATTATTAGCCAGGTGGACTGCAGTAGACATAGTGATGTTGCATCCCTGCACATCCTTCCTGTGGGTTTAACTGCACTGGTTGATGTGCTCAGTTGAATGTGTATGTCTGTCACCCTTTTAAGAAGTCAATTGGGCAACATAACCTTTGAGATCCCTTCCAACTTTGTGATTCTTTGTCATATATGGCAGCACTCAGATTTCTAAAATAGAGATAAACGTAGATGATGATAAACATGTTTGCACATGTGTGTGTTTGATGATGTTGCCCATGATCATTTGTGATGAGTTATATCGTTCATGTGTAGAATCGCAGGAGCAATGAATTATAGGATGCTGGATGGAAAATCAAGGCGGTATTTCGGTTTCCTTAACTTCTAAAAATGAAACCCCACAAATGTTACTGGTTACTCTTTTATATATTTTAGCATCATGGGTTCCAGCAACCTGGAAACTTAGTAGACAATCAGACACAAGCCCACCCAGTAGGATCTGGATACTAATCTGTTGGGGCCCAGCACAATAGAAAAATCCCTGCAAATTTCAAAATTGATAGTATATTTTAATCAACTTTGTAGTACAGCTTAAACATCTGCAAAAAGTAAAAATTGTTGGAGCCTTTAGCAATTGATCAGGAGCTGGTCTCTTTTGGAGTTGTACTGTAGGTCAATTTACTGTATAATATATGTATCATTCTCTCTAGATCTATGAGGTCAGTTTATTAAGGACTAAAGATAGATACTATGACAATTCATACCCTAAAGTCAATTTGTTACAAAAATATAAAACAAATAATACATAGTTCTCTCTTACTATTTCCAGAGTCTCATTTTGGAACAATGTCCCACTTAATTGCATTAAGAATAGAATAGAGGGTTGTGGGTTGTTGTTGTTTTTTGCTCTTATTACCAACAGAGTTTAAAAACACACACATACTTGTGTCTGTGTATGAGTGAAAGGGCTGAGAGCATTAAGGCGCTACACTTGAATGCACTGAGCTTCTGAACTCCATGATACTCATTGTATGCTCAGCTTGAGATCAAGACAGTTGTCAAGACCTCAGTTTTATTTCTTCAAAAGATCCAAAAACACTAATGCTTCAGATTCTAAATAAGAAAGATTTGCTTTGCAGAGCCACTGATGCACAGGTACCAGTTTCTGCTTCAAATCCCAGACCCCAGCAGTGAGAAAACCATTTGCCATTACCCAGTTGTACACCTCAGTGAAATCATCACTGTATTAACTTAGGGATAACAGTTGGATTTAAACATATTTTCTTCCACTATCACTAGTGTGAAGTGCTTAAATCTAGATGGATAGCATCCATCGCCACTTACAAACAGAAAAGTAAAACCGTCAAATTCTACCAAAATCGTAGAATGTCAGACATGCTCACACCAACCTTAATTCTGTGACAGCACAATGCCAGTCCTAAGCACAAGAAAAATCAAGAGTAGAGGTAACTTTGAAAACCCTTTTTATTAATAAACAACAAACACACACACAGAGAGAAAGCTAGCCAGCTTGGCCTTCCTATGCAGGTTTACTGACTCTAACCAGTTCCAGTTGGCTTAAGGGAGAAACCACACCTATTCAAAGAGGAAAAGGGTACTGCTGTTACAACCTAGGCCTGTTCTTAAAGAAACAGGTCATATGTATAACACCCTCTTTTATCTTCCTGGATGTTTAAAGGGAGCCAGAGGGGATAGCCATGTGGGTCTAGGGTATTGTGAACATATATGTCAGCAAGGACATCATTTTCTATGAGCATTCCCATTAAGCAAACCAATTAGGGTAAGCAGTTTCTTCAATCCTCTGTAGTTGTATAAAAGTAGACTAATGAGCAGGAGGCTAGCCTTCTGTCCCCATATGAAACATACATATCCCATCTTAATAGGTACAGTCAAACCTCGGTTCTCGAACGTAATCCGTTCCAGAAGCCCGTTTGGCTTCCAAAATGTTCAGCAACTAAGGCGTGGCTTCCGAATGGTTGCAGGAGCTTCCTGCACTCAAGCGGAAGCCGCGTTGGATGTTCAGCTTCCGAAAAACATTCAAAAACTGGAGCATTTACTTCCGGGTTTTCGGCATTCAGGAGCCAAAACATTTCAAAATGGAGGCATTTGGGAGCCGAGGTTTGCTGTACTCACCAACAGTCATATAGAGTGGCAAGCTAAAATATCCTAGAATATACATATATTTGGATACTTTATCAACACAGTGAAATGCTGCCCTGCATAAATGTTTACCCCAAAAGCTTGTACATTTGAGGGCTCTGTCATTAATGCATATATGACACATGGTTATTTCCACCGTAATACACATCTGATCCATAGCATCACCACCATCAGTAAAGCAGGAGCTGATGTAGCTACAGTTTATAGACTAGTGTTACTACTCTTCAAACAATTCTCAGCAGAATAGGATTCCCCCCCCCATGTTTAATAATTTCCAAACATGAAATAGATTATTGCTCTGGAATGGAAAAGCGGGGGGGGGGGGGGGACCTTGAAACATTTTATTGCACAAACTGTTCCTATATGTGCACATGTCAATTCTACAATTACTTTTTCATACATTATTGCAGAATGCATTCAAAATATATTGTCAGCTTAATACTTTGTTTTATTTGTGAGTTAGTATGTGGTAGGTTTCCATCACAGAAAGTGATCCATACAAATTAGGTTTGCTTTGTTACTATGGAAGCTTTAAAGGCTTTGACTTTGCAATTTATTGTTAAAGTCAAGAAAATGGAGGCAGAATTAAAACTCTCTTGTGTGGACATTTTGCCTTTCCATTATACATTTTAAACAATTTGACAAGCCCTTAACAAGAGGAAATTTATTCCAATGTGCAAGCTTGATATTACCAACCAAAGTGTATTATGTTAACTGGAAATCTGGGGAGCAATGGACAACAAAATTGAAAGCTATAGAAACAAACTTTGGACTTTAAGGCAGGTGGCTTATCTTCCTCAGGTTTTGGTGTTTTCATGGTAGTTAATGAGAAGATAGGCAAACACCAGTATTTAAATTGTTCTTCACTCTTTCTGCTAATGAACTGTTTGAGTGGAGGTGTTTCCAAGGTTGGCATTTAACTTTTATTTAAACATGCATTTCTGAGTGCCAGTAGGGGAAACATCTGCCTACCCTAAACGTTTCTTTGTGGCAGGGTGGGGCTCTAATGGGATTGGGAAAGGATTGGCTTCATATTCCTCTTGCCTGCCAAGAGTAAGCTCTACTCATCTCAGATAACTTGGACACTTAATCATCCCTTCCACAACTTTCTCTCTCATGTTCCCAACACAACTTGTGACCACATACCTCCTTTGCCACTATAGATATTTTCTGGAATACTGGCCTCTGACCTTAAGTATAGACTTCTAAAGGATGCATATCATTATGCTAAATACTTCTGTTAATCGATGCGTAGCATTAAATTTTATATTATTCTGATGTGTAGCAACCCATATCTTTAGAATGTCAAGATATGTATACATTAAAAACCAAAGACTTCACCACTGCTGCTCTGGCACCATGCCCAAGGAACCATTGGATACATAAAATACTAACAATCCACCCATTTCATCTGCTAGTGGTGGGACAGCAGACATTTAAATGAGTTGTATAGAGATTTTGGAGCTTAAAAATCAGTTCACACACAGCACTGGTCACAGGCTTATTTGGTATCATTGTTTCCCTACATCAGGAATAGCAAACACATGGCCTGCACCATTTTAGTAGCCTGCCACCCTCCTTCAGAATCGAGTTTCTCTTCTTATCTGTGATATTTGCTGGAACAGACAATTGTGCTTCGAGAACCCGTTTCCCGCTTGGGAATAATAAAGACACATGGACACAGCATATTAGGTTAATGGGCTAGAAAAGGCCACAACTTTATTGATTACAGCATGTGAGAGATATTGGCTTAGGCATTGGACAACCGCAAATTTTGACTCCACCCACTCAGAGAGGAGTGAGTCTGATGAGGGTTAACCACCAGTAGGGGGAGCCTGTTGATGCTAATACAACTATAAGCTCTCCCCTGATGTCACCGGGGGTCGTGCCATGGCCCCCAGCCGCACAGGGCATCGGACAGGATCCACGACCACCGGATTCCTTTAACGGAATACCCAAAAGTGAAGGGGTAGGCGATGGCCACACCTTGCCCTTCCATACACCAACAACCTATTCCAATGCCTAACTGGCAAATACCGAGAAAGTTGTGACGATTGCTACGAGATAGGCGAAAAAAATCAAAAGGCCAGTGCCAATTTGCCAATTGGAAAAAAACTCCTACCAGGCCCCCTAGGCCACCAGAGAGACCAACCACAGGTCCATAGCAAGGTCAAGCAAGCAGCTAATCCCTAAAGGGAGTGGTGGGTGGGTGAAGAGATGGCGGGGAGAGCTGGCACGGCCACATTTGAGCGGCTAAACCACGCCCCCAAGCTGCCACCCGATTGGGTGTTTTGGGAGGCGTGGCGCGCCAGCAATGGAGCAGGGCAGGGGCCAGAACGCCCCCTGCATAACACGGGAAACTGTTCCCGCTCACAATCCCTCCCCTCCTGGAGGAGGAGAGGCTTTGTTAGAAAGTCTTTGATAGGCCAACACTCCTTTCTGTTTCCCCTCTCTTAATACATTCTAGAAAATGCTGTGATGCAGATAACAGTCCCCCGCCCCGTCTGCACATATGCACAAGTGAGCATGAATTGGCCACTTTGTTGTTGCCCACCATTGCCATGTGGCCCTTGAAGAAGTCGCCAGCCCTCATTGCAGCCCTTTAACCAAAAAAGGTTTGCCACCCTACCATGTAAACATTCTACAACACACACACACACACACACACACACCCCTTTGGGTGCAGAATTCAGGAGCAGTGAGAAAGTTGTCATTTGGATAAGCCCTGGAGAAGACTGGCTTCTATAAAGAGAACTTCTCATTGAGGAACCCTTCATATTCTCATTGAGGAACCCTTCACCAAGGAACCCCAGTTTCCCAGAATCCACCAGAGGTGTAGATTGATCTGGGAAGGTTTGGTAGGTAGATGATCCTGACTTTGAGTAGAATTTATCCCAAATCTGATGCTATGAAAAAGAGTACAAGAGCAGTATACACAGTTCTGGCATTTTAAAAATGCTGACATTTTTTGAAGTGGTGCCCCTAGGAGGCAGAGGTCAAACATGATACTTGATTTTCGTAGCAGAGAAGACTTGCTCTCATGTTGCAGTCTGTAACCGAATGTAAAAGCTGTATGACTGTGTTTTGGGGAGTGGAAACAGGATGAAGTAGGCAAATACTTTTTTCAGGTCCAACTGGTCAAATGTAACCAAAAGAAATAAATATGCTCATGATAGTTTATCATTTTCTTGTATTGCTTCAAAGGGATTTCACTGCCAGCTGCACAGCCCACTTCCATCTCTCATCTTATTTGAATTATGTTGGGTTATACATGTTACGTTTCATAGAGTTTCATTGCATTTTGTTATTTCTGTTGTTTTCTTTCCTTGTAAACTGTGCAAGGAAAGGTGGGCCACAAATATTGTTATAAATAAATAAATAAATACATACATACATACATACATACATACCCATAGGCTTTAAAACCTATATGTCTCACCTGTGCTGTGCTAGTACAGCCTAATTCTCTAGACGTTGGGCTACATAAAATTATACTTTCTGCTCATCCCAATTTCATCAAGTCAAATATATTTGCAGTGAGTAACTCTGGATGAGTTACTTCACTTCCTTGCTGCATCTTTCCCCTCTGGCTGATACCCCCCTCCACCATGCCTTTATAGGAGTGAGATGAGGTTTAGGAATTTTTTAAGCACTTTGGGATTACAAGTAAGAAACTATTAGCATGATGTAATGAAAAGTATTATTACATTATTATCTATTTAGCACCTGATTAAACACCACTTAACCCACTGGCTTTAATCCAACACACAACTGTTAAGGGTGTGTGTGGTTTATTTATTTATTTATTTTTGCTAATGCACCATTGTTCTGACGAAGCCAGCATCTGTGCAGTAGTCCGTATCTTCCACTGTCATTAGGGTAAATTGGTTCCCTGGGCAACGTCCCAGGAACGCAGGTGTCCTGATTACAGACATCCTGATTATGTGAAGTAGACAGCAGTCACTCATTCACAAAAGGAACTCAGCCTCATTGTTAAACAATCACCACCAAGCATTTGCTACCAAGAAGACCTTGGGAGAAAGGAGACAATTCAGCTCCATTGCCCACATTGTGGCTATTCAAACCACTGGCACCTTCCTCACCAATCTCATTCTTACAAAAATATTGAAGGCCAAACAACTATATATTTATTTTTTTTAAATAATTTTTATTAATTTTCCAATCATGTAATAAAAACAAACAATAAAACAAAACAAAACATACAAACAAATAAACATATATAATTTCATAAACTCATTTTCCTTCACCTTATTTCCCGGACTTCCCCATACCTCCCTTTTTCTGCATCCTTATTTTTCCCTTTTGACAGCAACCCTCCATTTAATTAATTAACTCATCTTCCTTATAATTCCCTTAAATTTATGATTTACAGCTGCAATTCTCTGTTTCTTAACACCATAGCATCTCAGCACTCCTCAATGTTACAACAATTTTTAAGGTATATTTTAAATTTCTTCCAATCTTCTTCCACTGTCTCACTCCCCTGGTCACGGATTCTGCCGGTCATCTCTGCCATTCCCATGTAGTCGATCACCTTCGCTTGCCATTCTTCCAGAGTGGGTAGCTGCTGCGTCTTCCAATACTTTGCCAGAAGAATTCTTGCTGCTGTGGTAGCATACATGAAAAAAGTTCTGTCCTTCCTTGGCACCAATTGGCCCACCATGCCCAGGAGAAAAGCCTCTGGTTTTTTAGAAAATGTCCATTTAAGGACCTTTTTAATTTCATTATAGATCATTTCCCAGTAGGCTTTAATCTTCGGGCAGGTCCACCAAAGGTGATAGAAAGTACCTTCAGTCTCATTACATTTCCAACATTTATTATTGGGCAAATGGTAAATTTTTGCAAGTTTGACTGGGGTCATATACCACCTATAGATCATTTTCATTATGTTTTCTCTCAAAGCATTACAAGCCGTAAATCTAACACCAATATTCCATAACCTTTCCCAGTCATCAAACATAATGTCATGACCTATGTCTTGTGCCCATTTGATCATAGCTGATTTTACTGTTTCATCTTGTGTATTCCATTTCAGCAGCAAATTATACATTCTTGACAAGTTCTTAGTATTGGGTTCTAACAATTCTGTTTCTAATTTCGACCTCTCCATCTGAAAACCTATTTTCCTGTCCTGTTTGAATACCTCGTTTATCTGAAGGTAGTGCAACCAATCTCGTACTTTAGACTTTAATTTGTCATAACTCTGTAATTTAACCCTTTCACCATCTTGCTCTAAGATTTCACAATATTTTGGCCATTTGGACTCCATATTAAGTTTTTTTGTCTCTTTAGCTTCCATTGGTGATAGCCACCTGGGAGTTTTACTTTCCAGTAGATCTTTATATCTTATCCAAACATTGTATAGTGCTTTCCTGACAATATGGTTTTTAAAACCTTTATGTATTTTTACCTTGTCATACCATATATATGCATGCCAACCAAATCTATTGTCATACCCTTCCAGATCCAAAATGTCTGTGTTCTCAAGAAGCAGCCATTGTTTCAGCCAGCAGAACGCTGCCGATTCATAATAAAGTCTCAGGTCTGGCAGGGCAAACCCCCCTCTATCTTTTGCATCAGTTAAGATCTTAAAGTTTATTCTGGGCTTTTTGCCCTGCCAGACAAATTTTGATATGTCTTTTTGCCACCTCTTGAAACAGTCCATTTTGTCCAGGATCTGGAGTGTCTGGAATAAAAACAACATTCTAGGCAATACATTCATCTTGATGACAGCAATTCGGCCTAACAAGGAAAGTCTCAACCTTGACCATATTTCTAGATCTTTCTTCACCTCTGTCCAACATTTGTCATAGTTGTCTTTAAATAAATTCACATTTTTAGAAGTCAGATTCACACCCAGGTACTTCACCTTTTTTGTTGAAGGCCAAACAACTATAACTGCTAATATTCAATATGAAATGCATGTTTATGTGTATATTGAGGGTGGGGAGGGAAGAGCCATCTAGAAAATGCAGTTACTTGGATACACCAACACTTTTTCTAACATAGGAGTAGACAGAGATAGTAACGGGTGCTACTTAATATTTGCTCCACGTTTGTTGGAAATTGCTCTTTAGTGTGGCATCAGCTACACTTTGGAACTCCTTGCCTATTGATACCAGGCAGGCACCTTCCCTTTACTCTTTTCAGCACCTACTTTAAACATTTTTGTTTAAGCAAGCTTATCCAGACATGTCGACACAGTGTGCGGTGACCGTGAAGGAACGTTCTTTGCTGGGGATCATTAGGAAAGGAATTGAAAGTAAAACTGCCAGTATCGTAATGTCATTCTATAAATCTATGGTATATAAATCTATATACTGTATGCAGTTCTGGTCTCTTCACCTCAGAAAAGATGCTATAGAGTTGGAAAAGGTTTGGAAACGGGCAACCAATTTGCTTTATACAGAGAAGTAGGTGATAAATTATTGGAAATAAATAAATACATTCAAGTGGACTTGACAACACTCTGTTTTAAGCCACCTTATATGCAGCACACTTTGGAAGATTAAGACTTTTATGGAGGCATAGTGCTTCAGCCTCACAGTGATTCATTATATCTTAGTTTATAGTGATCTAACCTTCAACAGCATCTGCATCATGATCTATCAAAGCTAGCAGTATTGAACTATGCCATATTTTGCTCATTTTGAAAGACTGCAAGATCAGTTCTGATGGCAAATTCAAGTTCCTGTTGCACGTCTCAATTACTAATCTGGCCAAATAACCTAGGGTATGTTGGGATAATGAATTACAAAAATCAAAGGGCTTAATAAATAATAAAATCTGCCCCCTTTCCTTTAAAAATACACAGAACATGACACTCTTGTGCTTTTAATTCAACTCGATTAAAGAGTGGAGAGAAACTATCAATGACTACCAGCAGCAAGACTCCTCGAGAATTGCCCCTGTTTGTAGATTCTTTATGGAATTAGGTGACAGCTGGCAAAGTTTGCCTTGGGGTTAAGGGCTCAGTATCCATTTCGGTTTCCTCTTTTCATCAACAGGAACCCTACACGTAAATCACATAATGTAACACATTTGCTTTCTTACGTTCCGTTCTAGGATTTAGATTAGCCACCAGTAACATGAGCTTGGCTGTTTAAACAATATAGATGTCATACATTATAATATTAGCTTTACTCATTGTCTCAATGCAAACTTTTAAACAGAACATTTTTGACCCTGAAACTCAACTCACCCCAAAGAGCCCCTTCTTTAATTAAAACTGCATGTGACCCAGAAGGCATCAAGGCAAAGGAGCATCATCAAGCTTATTCATGCCACCTTCACCTGCTAATGAAAAGCAGAGGCCAACATACGAAGGGATGGAAGATTAGAAACAGTTAGGAATTGGTGTGTGCAGGGATAGAGAACTTGAAAAATCACTCCTGGCCCAATGAACGCTTTTAAAAATAGAACACATTTGGGGAACACTGGAAATTCAGTTTGGGGAAAGATTCTAAAACAGACCATCAGTTTGCAAAAGCTTTGTAGTCTTGCAAACATATATATATAACTATTTGGACTTGTGTCTACTTCACATTGACAACTGCAGCTTGATTAGCTTTTGTCGCAAGCTTGTTTCTTCATTTCATGCCAATGTGCATGAAACAACTCTGTGTTGATTTGATGTGGAACATGGGGTGCAATTAAAGCTAGGTGACAGTCTGGACGTGGTCAGATGCCTGAAATGTTGCAGTTGCGGGCCCAGGCACAGTGAGCCTGCGATCGCCAGTGGTGGGGACATGGGAAGAGGTAATAAACACAGAACAACATATTGGGATTAAATAGGCTACTACAACTTTATTGTCTACAAATGTCAGTAGGTTTTGGCATAGGCAAACTTTGGAAGATTCATGTATCCTGAATCAACCAACCCAGCAGCTGGCTGATTACTGTTGGGGTTAATCCTTGGATAAGGATTGCTCTATGACGTAAATCAAATTGGGGTGAACCCTCCAGGAGACCACATTTCATGGCCCGGCAGCCCCTATCTGGACAGAAACACCCCCTTTTGACCCCTTTAATGGGGTACCCCAATTTCATGACAGGGGTTAAGAATTCAATTCAATGCCTTGTTTTGCTGGTAAGATGAAGCTCAGGAGGGTCCTCCTAATCCATATAATTAGATTACCATGGGTCCTTATTTGAAGAACCCTCCTCTCCCAACCCTTGTCCCTTTGCTTTCCACAGATGCACTAGCACCAACTCCACCCTGGCAGGCCCATCACCCTGGCAGCAGTTAGCCAGTAGTCATGAGGGATGCTTCACTATCAGTAACTGAAGAACTGGATTCACAAGAATCATAATCACTACCCAACTTCCAGTGCTGCTTCTGATGATGCTCCTTGGTGGGGTGCTTCTTGCTAGTCTTCCACAACACCTCATCAGAGGAATCTGAGGGCTCAACTGGAAGTTGATGCCCTGTTTGCTGGCTAAGTGGTCTGAGATAGCAAGAAAGGTAAAGCAAAGCAAGCTGTAACTGCAGTGACCAAGATAGCAGCTGCGGACTGTGTCCAAACTTAAAGAAGGCTCTTTATCCCCCCACTTGCAACACGGTGACAGATAAAGGTACTGGTAAAAAAGTTGGGCGCCACCCCCACTCTCTGCCAAGTGGTAGCAAGATTACAGGGGGTCCCAGGTGCACACCTGGCGTCTGTGCTGCTTTGGAGAATTGAAGACATGGCAGAGACTGTTGTAGTTTTTTTAAAAGAGCCACATATTTACACCTTCAGTCTGCATGGAGGGAGCCCAAAGCTTACAGCATGGTCATTCCAAGAGCGGCTTGTTCCCCACAGCAGTACATCGCTGGAGGCAAAGGCATCTCTCACAGCCAGCCTTCAGCCAGCCTGTCCAAGATGGATCTCAATCTCCCCCCCCCCCCAGTCTTCTTCCCAGCACACTTTGCTAAAAACTTTCCTGTTGCCTCATAACCAGTTACCCTGGTAACATTCTGTCTGCCGGGGCCCAATATTTCTCTTGGATGGGCCATCAACACCTTTCGTCATGTTAATGCCTCTATTCCATGCGAGGCCCTGGCTTGGAAAGGAAGCTTAGCCTGTATTTTTCCACGGGCCAGCAACCTTCCCTTCAGTACTCCCAGCTAAACTAAACCCTATCATTTATTAATTTCTAGGGTTTACGGCAGGGGTCGGCAAGGCTTACTGGGCATGGGCTGGATTACTCCCGCGGAGATCCTCAATGGGCCGGGCCAGCGCAGTGTCATGCCAGAAATCGCATCTGTGCATGTCCGTGGCACCAGAAATTGCTTCTGCGCATGCCCAGACACTTGAAATCATGCCTGCACTATTCTAAAAAACAAGTATGATACATGTGTTAGTTGTGGTTTGCGTGCTATGGCTTATCGAACCTACCAGGAATAAAATGACAAAAATTCACTTTGAATGGTTGGTGACTCTTTTCTGTGGCACTTAATACCATTTTTATACCTTATTTTAAAAGAGACCACAATTAGCTTTATTTTGATACCAAAATAAGCCCAATTGGTTGAAAAATAAGCGAAACAGGAGATTTTTTCTAAACTAACACAGAAATTGCATTAGCCTAAATCGCATGAAAATTGAAATTTTAAAAAAATTCTCCTTCGCCCAATTTTGGACCAAAAAATCTTTAAAAATTGATTTGAGGTTATCTTATAGGTATCTATCTACACATAATTTTTTAAAAAAAGAAAATCTGAGTCGTGAGAGCACATGGCATCAGGTGATTTGGCGTGGAACGACCCCTCTTGGTTCATTGGCTGGGCCTGGGAGGAGTGACAAGGGCACTCTCCTTTTCCCAAGCCATGATGCTGCCACACCCCTTGGCTCTCACCCCAGGGAACTGCCAACAGCAACCCATGTAGCCATCGCCAAGCCTGCAGAGCTGGGGGGGGGGTACAGGACAATGGGGCATGCACTGTGACCTTCCCCCCTCTGCAGGTAGGACAAAGCCCCCCTTTATGAAGGGTAAAGGTAGGGCTCCCCTGCTGCCTGGCTGAACCACCCTCCATCTTGCTGCTGTCAGACACACACACACACACACACACACACACACACACACACCTTTTGATTCTGGCTAATGGCAGTGAAAAGTGCCTTTTGTTTGGTGTTACAGCAAAGAGGGGCGGGGGGGGGGGGAGAGAGAGAATGTGGATTAAAGAGGTCAAATGTATATCAAACAATGTGCCCCATGTAAATGCTTAGGCAGATACTCCCCTTTACGGATCTCATGCTATTGCCAGTCACACCTCCATGGAAATTCTTAAGAGGAATGTTTTTAATGAGAAGCTTCACAGATTTTCAGCTTTGTATGTCTTCTAGGTATGCAAAGGGATTGCTTCAGAACCTGAATTTGTCAGGAGAGGAAATGAAAAATAGATGTGAAATGTAAAATACAAAAGAGGTAGCACAGCAAAGCTGCGTCAGGCAAAACACAATACTGTGAAATACTATCCCCTATTCTAAAAAAAACATGCTGCTTTCTTCTCCTTTGCCCCAGGAAGATTGTAAGGGTGAACTAGAGTCTTGCCCTTACACAATGGGCTTTTAGTAACAAGGCAGTCACTCTGTCACTGCTTTGACAAGAAAGAAAGTAAAGCAGACACAAAAGAATGCCACTTGGCACCGCAGTATCCATCACTTCCAGCTCTAAACACCAATGCCTTTTGTATTTGTGCTTATCGGCAGGAAATCCTGATGCCTTTGCCAATGAGTCCATCACTTGGATAAGAAGGAAAATGAATTGCCATTTGTCCAGTTCCCATAACGCTACATTCAAACGACTCCAAGCAGCTTCAAATAGCACTGCTGTTGAACGTTGCACAGTGTGAATGCAGAACCCCCAAATCAAACTCCTTTGTCATATCGTAAAGGTGTTGGTGACCAACTGCTTTAACAAATTTACTTTCATTTGTGCGTGTGTCTGTGTGTGTGTGAAAGTAAATATATATATATAGAGAGAGAAATTATTTACTTACGTAGTGCCAGCAATGAGCATGACGCTTTTAGAGTACTAAAAAGAGAAATTCCCACTACTGTTGCAAAACAAATGCACAACATTAATGCTATGAGATCAGACAAAATATAAAGAAATATGTGAAATTTTTTGAAATTGTTTAAGCAGAACATGTGTGGCCCACAATTTACTTTTGGACAGGAATGGGTAATCTGTGACTTTCCACATGTTGTTACCTTACAACTCTCGCTATCCCTGGCCATTTCCACATTGGCTGGGGCTGATCTGTCGATGAGGAAACAACCTCTGCCTCCCAAAACCCTATTAAGGATGGATGTATTATAGGCAAAACAATTCAGCATCGCTTGATTTTTCATAATTAGAGAATGATGTAATGAGGAGAATGATGGGGCCTAGAAACACACTGCCCCCTCCACCACACCATAAGCCCCTAACCCATTCCTTTTGCTGGCCTTAGCTGGCAGCAGTGGGGTTTGTGCTGCAGCTTTTATTAAATACGAAATATGTTGATGAGGCTATGCATGGTAGCATCCACAATGGAGGGGAAATGACACAGTGTTCAGGGCATTGTAAGAAAAACAAAATGGTGACAAGCCCAGTCCTCCCTGGGACAGGATTGGGACAGGCATTAGTGTAATGACCCCTGCCAGGGTCCCAGTTGCAGTTTGAGGAGCGTGTGTAAACCCCCTCCCCCACGTCTGGAACAGGGGTGGGGCAGCATTCTGCATGTGCAGAGGGAGTCCAGGTTCTCAAAGACTATTGCATAGTGACCTTTTTGAGTCCCAGATACCACATTACAGTGGTGCCTTGGGTTACAGACGCTTCAGGTTACAGACTCTGCTAACCCAGAAATAGTACCGCGGGTTAAGAACTTTGCTTCAGGATGAGAACAGAAATTGTGCGACAGCGGCGTGGCAGCAGCAGGAGGCCCCATTAGCTAAAGTGGTGCTTCAGGTTAAGAACAGTTTCAGGTTAAGAACGGACCTCTGGAACGAATTAAGTTCTTAACCCGAGGTACCACTGTATATCATAGGCAGACTTTGAGGGGCCGCATGGCAGTGATAGGCAGTGATGCAAAACTGGGTAGAGCAGTGAATATGAATGTACAGTAAGTGACAGCCATGCAAAAGTCCTGGGTTTCTAGGCACTTGAACACAGCACACACAGATGTTCCACCTTTCTTCGAAACCAGCAAGTTTGTGGACATGGGCCCTCCAGGCAAAAGGCAGGCGTTGCCTGGAAAGCGTTCCAAGGGCCACATAGAAAGGTCTGGAGGACCACATTTGGTCCCTTGGCCAGAGTTTCTCCCACTCCTGGATTAGCTCTGCCTTCCAAATTGGCTGGGCTCCAAAATAGCAGCAGCCGACCTATTCCAGAGCCTCATTTTCTTTCAGCTTACAGCTTCCTTCCTCGTCAGACTCATTCCTATTATTTATCATCTCACGGGACCAGTAACTTCTGCTTCCTTCCACAGGGTGTAGTGCTGTCCTTCAAAGGCTGTGTCTGCACCTATTTAGGTTGCTTTTGGGGATTTTTCTGTACGTCAGAATTCATTATTAACTGAGTGCAAAAAAAGGAGAGCACATTATCTGCATCTGGTGTAACTCAGTCCAGCTCTGTTGCAATGTTTTGAGTTGCAGAGTTTTGATCCTTAAAGCTTTGTATATGCTTAAGTTATTGCAGATGCTATTGTTGTAAGGTGGATACTGTGGGGGTGTTTTCTTTATTGTATGACATTTGGGATTTTGATCACTTTTATTTACATCCAAGAGATTTAAAATTTCTCTAAACAAAGTCGGGAATAGTTATTTTCAGCGAAACTTCTCTCAGCTTTGCATTTAAGATTATTTGTTTGTGCGCACACACGCACGCGCGCGCACACACACACACACTCCTTTTATCACAGAACTGGAAAGATTTACCTCCTTTTCATTGTGAATGAATATTCTGCTTGCATTTGTTTGCTTAATGAGTTAAACGAATAGGTAAGAAATCTGCAATGGCTTTTTTTTGTACCCCGAATTAATAGGAGAAAATTTTGGAGCATTCTTTCACATTTGTAAATTAGAGTGCACCATTAATAAGGTATGCAGAGCAGATCAGTGACTATCTTCCAAGGAAAATGCTTTCCTCGGTTTTTTCCATAAAGTTAAATGCACAGCATATTCTCCTCACCCCCATTTCTTTTCAGAGAAATGAAACCAAGCTTTGAGTATAGCAATGATCAGATTTTGAGATGGGAGGGCTGTGTGTGGGATCTTTCATTTAATGAAGGAAGAGGGATCACAAACCATAGCTCATGGACACTCTCTTCTTCACAGAATATTCTTCCAGGAGAGTGAGGGGTAGCAAGAAAAACCTGCCCTTGCAGAAGTACTGCTACACCTATCTTTCTGAAATTTGGCAACCTTCATTCCTTCAGAAGGGTTGACTATGATTTTCTAATAAATAAAAAGTTAGAGACCTTTTATTTATTTTTAAAGCTTCCTTGCATGAAAACTCCTTATTGGATCTTCCTGAAATTTGCCATGCTTAATTCACTGTGGACCAGTTCCTTTGCCTGTAAATTTCACCCACTTATGCGAGAAGGAAAGAAATTTTAGCCATTTTTAGACACTACATTATATGTGGCAAAGCATAACATTGGACTGAACAGACTGACTATGGACCCAAATAATGAATCAAACCAGAATGACATGGAGTGGGTCTGAAACAGATGAGGCTGCCTCAAAATACTACAGGTACATGGTAAATCTGGTGGTCACTAAACAAGCCTAGTATATATGTGTCACTAGATGATGTGACAGTGTTGTTAGCTAAAACTATTTACCACGTGCAAGACAACTGTTGATTCCATCCTTCCTAATATCAAACATAACATTTACATAAATCTTATTTAGGAAGACTGCGTTTCACTGAGAATTTCATATACAAAAACACAGAGTTAAAGAAGGCTTGACCTACATATTGGATGTGTGTGCAAGTAGTTTGGTAGTGGTTTATATACTTCAGTACCGTTCTTCACAAATATACTTTACTAGCCCTCATTTAAAAATAAATAAATATGAACAAGATTTTTTTTGGGGGGGGGGAATCAGCACAAAAGAAGGATAGAAGCATTTTTTTGGTACTCTGTTATTGAACATATTAGCAGAAGGAAACCATGCTTATTTAGCAATAGTGATACCATGCACAGTATTCCATCTACTGTGTTTTGCAATATCACGCAACGTGTTTTAGTACTTGAATTCATATAGTATATACTTTGCTGATCGATTTGCATACCGTATCGATCCCAAGGGTTTTCTAATGTGTTTCACTTGTGGCACTTCTGCATAATTGTCTGATTAACTGACTTATTTAACCTATTGACCTTTACTCTTAATTAGCAGCCCTATGTAAATGTTGAGTAGTAATCAAGTGGAACACGATTCTGTGTGCAATTTACATCTTGTGAAGTTTTTCTTATTTTTAAAAGATTTACTACCAGTAAAAATTCTAATTTCAGATCAGACTATGGTAAAATAAAAAATGAACACACTTACTTGGCTTCAGGTCACAGCACAGGTGAGTTTGAATCACTCATGTTATTTCTATAAAGTTGAAACAAATTAAGAGTAATCACACAGTGGATCAAATCACATCAGTAAGTGGAAAAATGTATAATTTAGGCTTTTAAGCGTGGGGGGGGGAGAGACATGAATGAGAACAAGAGTCTCTTTTGAACTTAGAAATTATTAGTTCTAGCACACAAACTTTTAATTACAATAAAATCTTGCTAATTCCCACTAATTACTTGTAGAAAGAAAAGACAAAGCATCAGCACGCAAAGATGTTTATTTTATTCTGTAGAGAGCCAGTTAATTTTATTATTTACACTTCTTCATTATGCTTACAAAAGATATACCACAGTGTATACTGAGAGAAACATCCATTATAAGAGATCTCTCTCTCTCTTGCGCTCTCTCTCTCTCTCTCTCTCTCTCTCAGAGAGAGAGAGAGAGAGAGAGCCTATATTCAGCACTTCCAAGGCCCACTGGGATCAGACTTGAGGTCCTTCCCATTCTACCATGTAAGGAGCTCTGTATGTAAAAGAGTGACTGATAGGATGCTAGGTAAACAGAATTTAGGCCTCCTTAGCTATATCCTTGCTGCATTTGCCAATGCCATCTGATAGAAAAGGTTTGGGCTGTGTTCCTAAGCATCAAAGAAAAGCACAGGAAGCTGACATACTGGTTGATCTAGCTCAGTGTTGCCTACCCTGACTGGCAGCCATTTTTCAGGGTTTGAGATGGGGCATTCCTAGCACTACCTGGAGATGCGAAGGATTGAACCTGAGACCCTCTGCACAGGGAAGAGAAAAGTAGATAATTGTGTCAATATAACATCAGATTGATTCTGCTAGATCTGTGGTAGCCAACATGATGCCTTCCACATGTTGCGGCCTACAAACTTGAGCAAAAGATTACTGTCTTGCGGGGTGTTGGAATAGATGACCCTGTGGTCCCTTCGAGCTGTACAGTTCTATGATCCCTTATCATTGACTGGGCCTGATGGGAGTTGTAGTCCATAGAACATGAAGGATACCCTATTGCCTACTTCTGAACTAGATCATGTAGAGGGAAACAGGAGAGCTAAACTTATAATTACTGGTTTTGGTGCTGGCTACTCAACCATAGTTGCATAAAGTTTGGCTCTAACTCACTCAGCTTGCTGACTTGTATGTTGTGATCATAGTCCTACTTCATTGGATACCAAATATGCTAGAGATACCATAGTTTGCTGAGTATTAAATTTGGCTTCTTCTGCCTTGAACCCTTCACTCTCAAATATCCTGGCCTAGTACCATAGTTCCACCCATCTTCCCCGTTCCTGTCCAATGATTTGCTTTCATCATAAGTGAGAATGCATCCAAGTCACACTAGAAGCTCACCTATAAAATATTTAGCTTGCTCAACAATGAATGCACCTTGATTAGTAGAGTGTGATACATTTTAGCTACTTAACTTTGCAGCTTGATTACTGAAGTGCACAATTTAATCAGCACATTTAATCAAATGACAATATATACCACCTAATCCCTCCCTTACTACAGACCAGAAGCCAAAACTATTAACTTCACATGCACCTGCATGAAGCAAATATGCAATGCATGAACTTCCACCAACACATGCAACTGGACTGCGAAGAAATGCCAATCAAAATGTGCAACTATTACAGTCAAATCCCCACGTTGTTCCCTAAACTGTACTATTTCAAGCAATAACATTTGTGATGTTTCTGTGGTAAGAGTAGAGAGCATGACACCAACCTAACTATGGCTCCAATACAAAGGTATTGCATGTATGTTAGGGAGAACCACATATGCAGTCTGAAATTTATTTTCCATTGTTGCCACAGCAGTTCCCATTATATTGAAAAAGTGGCTTACCTCTTCAGCAGTGTTTACAATGTGCAAAGCACAGTATTTTGCTGTCTTTACTGCCACTGAAAGAATACTGCTGCATATATCTGATTTATATTTTAAGTTCGTTTGTCTAATGTTCTGCTTACCACTGCTTCTTCGGGATGATATAAATTCTTCATAGAATAGCCAGGTGGCACTGGGATTAAGGGAAGGGTTATAAAATCATAAGCAATCTTCCCAGGCAAGGTCCAGCTCTGGCGACTCTCGTGATAGAGGGGCTGAGAGGAGCATGTTGTAGAATGTTATTTGAAAAAGCCCACCCTTTATTTTTCAAAAGACTGTTGTGTGTTCCCATTTCCTTGAGCTGCGAGAAGCATTTGCCTGGATTGGGTTTCCTTTAGGAGGAGAGATCCCTGGAAACTTATGGTGCTCTGTAATATTTTATTTATTTATGAATATGCAAGTAGAACATATGCGAAGCCAAATAACTTAAGGCAAGGTTGGGAACCTGTGGCCCCCACATTTGTTACATTCCAACTCCCATCATCCCAGCCAGCATGTCCAATGGTTAGGGATAATGGAAGTTGCTGTCCAACAACATCTGGAGAGCCACAGGTTCACCACACTTGGCTTAAGCACTCATAAAAGTAGAAGATCTGGTGCCCCTCAGTGTCAAGGGAGTTAGCCCAGCACCCTCAGGTGCTTTCAGCTTACTCTCTGCCTTTCTTCTTCGGTCTCTGTGCACCCACAGTTTCTTCTGTAGTTCCCTCACATAGACATCTCAGTAGGACCCACCCTCATCTTCTCTCGATTCTGGTTTCTCCACTGAGAACATTCTGGCACCTAACTGTTAAGGAACTATCCACTAGCCTTTAAAATTATTTTTCCTGACAAGGATACAGCAAAGCAAGCATCTGTAATAGGATATTTTTCTATCACAGCTATTATCAAAGTGCTTAGCAGCAGAGACCACCGTTTTATAAGACAATTGCTACAGGTGCAACTATACTGTGTGTTGAAATATCAGTTTTGTTTTCCTTCCATAGCTGGAACCCATAGCTGTTTTAAAACGAACGAGGGGAAACAATTCGTTCTGGGCACAAAGGTCACATAAATTACCATATCTGAAGTGCTTTTAACCTTGACTGTTCACTATAATCCAATGCTTTTAAAATATACAATGTAGTTAACCTATTTCCTTCCAAGAAAGCTGGCGAAAATGTTTCTGTGTATCTGAAAATACCATAATCATTGGACAATCAGAGGAGTCTGATTGTATTCTGAGCACAATGCAAGCTAGCAAATCCTTCCTGACAATAGCAGCTTCACTGAAAGGAGCAGATAAATATCGACGGCAGAAGAAAAACCACATCACCCTGTCTGATTCATTAGATTCTTGGCACTCCAATTAAGTTCTGACAAGCCAGTGTTCCAGGCCCAGTAAAATATTGTTGTTCCACCAGGCTCACTCCAATGTTTAGTCATAAGAGTCATACAATAATAACAGAACAGTGGCCTATCTTGACCAACGGCACATTAGTTATTATCTGCAGCGCAAACACCTACCACTTTGTACTAACATTTTGGCAGTAAATCTAAACATAGCACTTAAAGCTACATCATAATTTTGAGATCTAACGGAATCATTTTCCTTCCAGCTGGCACCAGTAAAAAGTATCTTATAACTAAAAAAAAGTAAATTGAACTTTTTATGAGGACTTCTCTCTCTCATTCTCTCTTGTTCGTTCTTTAACAGCAGGCAGAAGTATGAGTTCAGGAACATGCCACACGTTTTACCAAGCTCTGCTGTCTAGTGGTGCTGAACTGAGCAAATTACAGGCCAGTGTCTCGTGTGTGTGTGTTAGAGACAGAGAAATTTCTTGTCTGTCACTAGGAAACTTCAATTGGTAGGAACTGACAGACACTCTATTATGTGCAGCATGATTCAAAGTGTGGTTTTGGTGTAAACTTTCTGGGATGGGAACTTACTCTCCATGCTGGCAGTGGGACAGGGAGGAGAGTGAAGGAAAGAGCAATACTTACCCTACCCCGCCCCCCGGCCTGCACAGCACACACATGGTTTTTCAGTTGATGTTTCAAATGAGGATCCAAACCTCTCCTTCAAAATGATCATTGTTCTTAAACCTTTCAACAAAATTAAGCAAAAGATCCTCAAGACCTCGGTGCTAGTACAACTTAGGCTGTGTCTTTGAAGTGCTGCACTTTGGTGTTTTCTAAAAGCACTTTTGCAGACATTGCTTTGCAAGTGTCCATACCTGCACACTATGCAGACCGCATGAGTAGTTGTGAAATTGTTGCTATCTGTACGCATGGAGGGTCTGTCTTCGGTGACTAGTTTCTTCATGACTAGACTTAAGTTTATTTGCTCCCACCGCACTCACTTAAAAATAAAAAAATCCTGCTTCTTCACTGATGTACTGGAAGTCCATTAGCACAGACAGTGCAAGCATAGTTAGTTATATTGCAATCAGTGTATGCCCAGAGGCTTCCTTCCCTTGACCCATGGGGGCAACTACATGATAAATTTTCTCCTTTGAGGGGGGTAACAAGGCAACCTGGGTTGCAGTAACAGAGAAGTAATCCTGTTCCTGTCATTTCTATAGATCAGATTGTGGAAAACCAAACTTGCGTCACTCATAGCACAATGTGTAATCTCTTTTGAAATAATACAGGTCAGAATTTACTACAAAATGTTCTACACTACTACAAAATGTTCATACACTAACCAGAGCTTAGGATGTCTGAAAAGAGGTCTTAGGAAAATCTTGCAATGACTGCAAAAGTAATTATGGATTCAGGCTCATCTAGAGAGAAGGTTTCCAAGTCCCTAGTGAGACAAAAGTTTTCTGGTTAAAAAAACCCAGAAGCATACCCCACCCCACCCCACCCCGGTATACTCTGATGCTCAGTGTGAAACACGAGATGTGCAAACTGCAAAGCACCTGGCAGAGAAGCACCTTGCAAGTTTGGGAGTCTGAAACATTCCAGAAATTTAAACATGAATAGAGACCCAGGAACCTTAAACATGATTTTTCCACAATTTTGGTAGAAAAGATTGTGTTCAGAAATAAATGAAAGCATAATGTAGGTAAATGTAGTCTAGTACTTGGTTAAAATAGCACTCTTATATACCAGGGGTGAGGAACCTCTAACCTATGGCTTGAAATGGTCCACAGCTGGAGAAATCTGCTCCTGTGTGGCTCTTTCTTGCCCATCTACTGTTCCACAAGGAGCAGCTAAGAAGGAAAGCCTGTCTTCTGCATCAGTTATTGAACTAGTGTGGTCTACTTCTGTACAGCACACCATAGCTTACCTCTTCTCAGGAGTGAGCCAGCAGTAAATCACACCAAGCGAGTTGGAGTTAACTCTTTATTAGCAAAAACAGGACCTGCACAGGAGTGTCAGCAAAGCAACTCTATTCTGCCAGAGTCAGAGTCTTCTTTGTTTCACTCTTTGTTTGCCCACAAAGAAGACTAGCTCCTACACCTCCTGCAAGGCATTAGTTTTTACAAGACATCTTCTCATACAAATGCAAGATATCTTGGGACCAGTTGGTGGATGAGACATGCCTGACAGAACCAGTGTCAGTGGCAGGTTTTGAAATTATTATTATTTATTAAATTTGTATACTGCCCTATACCAGCAGGTCTCAGGATGGTTTATAGTATAAAATCACAATATAAAATCACAAAATACATAATCAAAACAACAACCCAATAATACACCCCCCAGTACTCAACCAAATGCCTGGTTAAAGAGGACTGTTTTTGCCTGGCGCCTAAAGTTGTATAATGAAGGCACCAGGTGAACCTCCCTGGGGAGAGCATTCCACAAACAAGGAGCCACGGCAGAAAAGGCCCGTTCTCATGTTGCCACGCTCCAGACCTCTTGTGGAGAAGGCACATGATGAAGGGCTTCAGAAGATCACCTCAGTGTCCTGGTAGGTTCATATGGCAACAGGCGATCCTTGTTCCAGTTGCTTTATGCCTCTCATTGTCAATGGAGTCAGTGGGGGAAGGCATGGAGGAGAGCCTAGTGGCAGGACTCTCTGGGACCTCCTTTTCCACGTCAGAGGCTTCCTACAGCACCTCCCCTGCCTTGACTCTTCATCTTGGTTCTCCTCTACGACCCCCCCCCCACCTCTTCCCTTACAGATTGCACTGAGCCTCGCTGTACATCTTCCTTTTTCCACCCTACCCACCACTCGAACTCCTGCCCGTCCATCACACTGGCTTAGAGAAGAATGGTCACAAACAGCTTCCATACGGAAAAAGCAGGTTCAAAGCAAAAAACCCTTCTCCTCCAAAATGGAAGGCAAACTGGACTCCAAAGGCCTCAGAACAAGCTAAAGTCTATTCTAAAAAAACAACAACTGGAGTTAAGGAAGTGAATTCTAACACTGAGCACAATCTTTCATTTGTTCTCTGTAGAAGCTCTTGAAATAACATGGAATTGTTGGATTGGCTAGGGGCCCACCCTGGGGGTATGGCTGAAATAGGACCTTCATTCAGACCACATCTGCTGCAAAACTAAGGCCTCATCATTAAGGTCAAGGCTGTTATCTGCACCTGCGGATCCAGGAAGATGATTCTTTCACTGTCCCAGTATGGGCTTGAATGCCCTCTTGGAGAACAGACTCATATTTACATCTTGACCTGAGGGTTCTTGACTCAATCCATTCTCTGTATCGCCAGTAAACCCACTTTTGGTAATCCTGAGACATCTATGGCAGGGAAACACAAGCTGAGCAGATGGAGAAGCAAGTACTGCTTTAGGTCATACTGAATGCTGTGTGGAATCACCCCAAATTTTCAACTTGCCAATTTCCTCATATGAATTAGCACTTAGGGCTGTACATTTCTGTAAAATCTGTAGTGCTTAGTCAGGGATCCCTTTTTTCCACTCACCAACTGGGCAATACATCACGACACCAAAGACCTGCATATTTGATGTATGCTTTCAATACTTGGATCTTTGAAACAAACAGGCTTTGATTATTTTGATATATTTTACCAGAACTCCTGGAATATAGTGTTAAATTGTCTAATTGTTCAAGGGAAGCAGCAAAGAACCAATGGCATAGCTGGCCTGCTGCCCAGATATTCTTCCTTTTCACACATTATGTAATTAACTCACCCTTCCTATCCACCTGTTTAATCATTACATCATGTTTCATAAATTATAGCATTGCTAGAAATACTGCCCTCCCACCCAAACATATATGCTGATTAGTCAACACTTTGATGTAACGCCAAAGATTCATATTTTAGAGGCAAGCAAGTGCAGACCTGCACAAACTGGAGTCACTGGAAACTTTGCTCAAGGACTTGTGCATTCCGAAACTCTACAGCTTTGCAAACATTTGCAGAATATAGCAGCTGTCTGAGTTTGGCAGCCTTCTTAGGATGACTTCAGAAAAATGTATGTGACTGAAAGGCTTCAGGCTTTAAGATTCATCAGTGACAACTGCCAGGAGATTAGGGAAAGTTTGGCCCTTTACTAGGAGTCATTCCTAAAAACTGGGGGAGGGGGGAAGCCAGGAGTGTAAGCTGATGAGCCAGTCTGTTGAACCAGCAGATCCAACTTGCAAAGGACAAAGCTTGGGACCAAAGCTTGCTTGGTCCCAAGATGAGGTGTGTTGTCAGTGAGCCCTTTTTAATTCAAAATACAGAAGCAGCAGGATCAGAAATACCATGGCTCCACATGTTCTTTTCTCTAAAGTTAAAATGGCCACCCCCCTCCCTCTCCTCATGAAGACACGATATATACAAATTGGGATTAGGATCGCTGTTATTCAGGTTTCAGCAAGAAGCAGTGCACAATTTAAGATAAAAACCAAGGGCATCCAGCTGTAAGGAGTGGTTTCCTCTGCCTCCTTGAAAACCATTCTATCCTTATGCCTTGCTCTCAATCAGTGCACCCATTGATCCATGCCTAGTAGTCATGAAAAACTTGTCTATCCATTGCTCCACTACAGCTGATTTTTTAAAAAGCAATTGTGTCCCTAACTTCCAAGTGCTCTATATGCAGAAGGCTTTTTATCTGAGAAAGTATTCAGACATGCGATTCCTTACTTGTAATCTGAGATGGTACATCTTAGCAAAACTTTGCAGCATATGGTTCTGCTGACTGAGGGATCTTGCAACTTCACGACATAAGTAAAGGCTTGGTCAGGGCTTGATAAAAGTATTGGTGAAGACTGAGTAGAAAACAGCTAGAATTTTGTAATGTCGGTAATAGTGGTAATAGTAGTAGTAGTATTTTTAAATTATTTAGTCCTCCTGTGTCCAAGTTTCATCTCTGGCTTAAAGAGATTAATTAGTTAAATACAGTACTTATTTGGACTGAATGTTTTATTCTTGCTGCTTACCCAATAGGAACAACCAGCTTTTGACTTAATTAGAATTCTAACGCACATCTGTTTTCTCCCACCCCAAAATGTAGCAACATGGCTTCCCACAGAAAACCCTTTTGCACTACAGTGGTACCTCGGGTTAAGAACTTAATTCGTTCTGGAGGTCCTTTCTTAACCTGAAACTGTTCTTAACCTTAGGTACCACTTTAGCTAATGGGGCCTCCCACTGCTGCTGCTGCTGCGCCACCTCTGCTCAATTTCTGTTCTCATCTTGAAGCAAAGTTCTTAACCCGAGTAGTACTATTTCTGGGTTAGCGGAGTCTGTAACCTGAAGCATCTGTAACCCGAGGTACCACTGTAAATAGGCCTGGGTGATGGATTGATACATCGCCCTGGACCAGTATGAGGGGCAGACCACAATGGCGGCTTTACTCAGCAGTGAAACCACCACCGCACTTGACTCCCTCCAGCTGGCTCTGGAGGCAGAGGGACTCGGGAGCGGCAGTGGTTTCACCAGTGATATACTGCTGAGTGAAGCCACCATCTCACTCTGCCCTCTTACTGGCAGAGGGATAAAAAAGCTGCATCGGTGAGGCGCTGATACAGCTTGTTCCTTGCTCCGCTTCTTTAAACTGCTTGGCTGAGGAGCGCACAAGCCAGTGGTGGGGTGGGGGCTCCGTGAAACTGCTCTGCTGAGGGGTGTGTGATTGCCACTCCCCTCAATCAAGCAGTTAAGAGAGTCCCCAACCTGCTGCTGGCTCGTGAGAGCCAGTGGTGAGGGTGAGGGCTCCATTAAAGTACTCCCACTCCCCTGCCTCTGATGCTTCTCCGGCTTGCATGCAAGCCGGAGAAGCAGCGGGGCTTCCTCAGCTGGGGGACAGGATGCCTTCTGAGGTGTTGGAGTTATTCAGCTGGGGGGTGGTGACAGAAGGCCTCTTCCACCCCCCAGATGAGCAGATCAGCGAAGCCCCGATGCTCCTGGGCTCGCACGTGAGCCTGAGAGGCATTGGGGCTCACTCACCGTGTAGGGCTGGGCCATATACTGGTATTTAGCTGCTGATATATCATGATGTTGAAAACAAGGTATCGCCCAGCGCTAGCACCAAACTAAATCATCAGAGGGTGAGCTGTTGTGCTAATCATAGTGGCAATTTGCTTAGCTATTTTCCCCATTGGACTTTCAAGATGAGACATGAATCCCAAACTCATAAGGCAAAATTCACTGATAGCCTACCTACAGCAGTGGGAAAGTCCTCTAAACTTGATAGTCCCTGAAAGCAATTAGAAGATCTTTTCAGTTAAAAAGTAGAGAGCAAGGGAAAGAGATCCCTTACATGTTTTAAAATGATAAGCATGTGAACCTGCCCCACGGAACAAGCCATTTGCTCTCTTGCTCTCTCTCTCCCCCCCTCCTTTCACATTTGATGAAAGTGATTTACTATTCCTGTGTTTGCTTGGTTTCCAAGTATGATGCTGCTTTGCCTATCTTTGTTTTGCTTTGCCTTGCTACTGCATGCAGTTTTTCTTTTGAGAATGGAGTAGTTATTATTTTTCTGATGCCTTCATGGTTTTGAGCTTTTTAGTTTGGATGTTAGTAGTTGCTTAAAATATGGTTGATCAGATGGTTGCAAGCTGCTTTGGGGGCATCTTTGATGATGAAAAACTGGTATAAATAATTTAAATAAATAAACAAAAAAATAACTGGAGGAAGTGGGCTAAAATCTCCTGTCAGAATTGTCTACTATTATTATGGGACACCTGAATGTACTTCATTGTTTTCCCATGAGGACACAAAGAACTGCTAATAAAAATATTATATAGGGGTTATACTGTTTGGGCCAAAGGCAATATGGTGTTACTGTGCTCATATTTTCTGGTTCAGTTAGTTTGTCTAGTGAGGCTGTAAGAGAAATGAAAATGAAGGGGGTAACAAAGAGATAACTTTTATTCTGTTCCATTCCTGCTTGGTAATTTTGAAATACCCATCTCATATAGAGTTACTTTACAAGCCTTTCCTGCTTACACATCACACACAACGACTTGAGCTTATCGAGCCAAAGTTCAAAAACCAAACTGCTGATGTGACATGAGAAAGCAATAAGTAGACTGACAATGAGCACGGAGGGAGGTGAGCCTGCTCAGAAGGAATTGGTCACTTGATCTGCAGGGCCTTTTCTCACGAGCAGCTCCTTGGGATCTGAAGCGGACTGTTACGTATAGAAAGAACAGAATAGGCTGCACAGAAAAAGCCACACACATATCATAAAACAAAATTTATCTTTAATCTGTAAGTGTCAACAGCAGTACAAAAGATGGAGTGATGGTGAATAGATTAAGGGTAGAGAGGACAGTCTTGAGGTAAATGAGCATAAATAGGCAGTCTTATAGACACTCCCCTGAGGGGTCAGAACCCCTTATCATGGCATATGGTATCACCCAATGATGACATGTCTAACATATCAGGAAAGCACCTTGTGCAAAAAAAAAAAAAAAAGGAAGGAAAAAGGAAAAAAATCCCCTCAAATATGGTAAGGTGCCAACATACACCAGAATATACGATATAAAGACAGTCTTTTTTCAGTTTTGTCTTTTCCATTAATTTCTGAGGAGAGGAGAAGACTCTTAAAAGTACCACTGAAAAATTATTTAATATTTAATTTACCTCACGTCAATACTGCACAACAAAATCCAAGAAATCGGTTTATGCTATGAAGCAAAGCTAAGAATGATTCGTTCCCCCCCCGCTTAAATTAAGAGCACAGATACTTTAAAAAAATCAACATCCTTAGCAAACTTTTTTCTTTTCTTTTTAAACTGCTTCAAGAGGAGAGTGAGAGAGAGATGTAATGGCAACCTTTTAAGTTCATTTAAAAACTTTACACTGGACTGTACAAGATTTATTTTGATAAACTATTTACATTTTCAGACTTTTAAAACATATTCAAAGCAGCAATAGACACTAGGGTTTGTTTGTTTTTTCTCTACATGCCCAAATAATTACCAGCCCTGGGCCCAGATAGGTACCTGCACTGTATATAGAATTTCTACACGGAAAACTTGCCAGTAAAAAAAAAAAAATGCTTGTGGGTGTAGAATCAGCAGCCCTAGCATCATAAGAGCCACACCCACAGTGTTGCTATAGGAACCAAAGCATAGTACCTTGACAAAGGGAGTCTCAGTTGTCCCCCAACAACTCTACACAAAAACTTTACACTTTGAAACAGCAGCTAGCATGTCAGTCCAGCATGTCAGTGAATTGTGCTGATTAAATTAACATAGAATACAATCTCACAATATACATCACAAACAAATTACAATGTCAGGAAAGAAAAGAGTTACAGTAAGATAAGTTATGTAGTAACAGCTTATAAGCTTGTCTTAACGTAATAAAAACATTTGTACATGGCAAATACAATAATGAAGGAACAGAAATACTAAAACATTCGGAAATTTGCTACAGGCTGATGAAGGGTACAAGGGAGGCGGGGGCAGGAAAAACAACCCTGTGCTTTTGAGAAAGCAAAACACAAATGACAAAGGAAGACAATACGGAGAATGCACACGAGCAGGTCTGCAATGTGCAGCATAGAAACAGTTAAATATTTGCACATTCCCCAAACTTTTTTGAGAGCACCAAGGACCTCACTTGTGGTTTTTGAAGAAAGCAGAAGTTATAAAGCAAACTGTGTCACTAAGCTGCTTTATAACTTTCATATTGCCATAAATACCAATTGGAAACGTTTTCCTTTCACACATATGCCCCAGACCCACCCTCCTCTTTGAAAACAATGAGTGAACTATCTCAGAATATCATTTTGTCAGCTCTTAAAACTTAAATCTTGGACTAGTTATTTAGAGGGAAGGTATGTAGTCTAATAGCATAAATCTGGATATAAAGAAAAAAGATACCAACCCACTTAGGTAAATATTTTTTGTTTTGCGTTTTGCATTCTAACATGGAACTGTGGAATTACAGTATATCAAACATGTTGTCCAAGAACTGCAGAGAAGAATGGTTGATAATAAAAGGAAATGGGGGGCAGTGGGGGGAGGAGGCGGAAAGTAAGAGTTTGAGAAAAAGAGTAAGTGCCTTTTGTAAAAGAAAATCAAATGAGGTCACATGTTAGTCTTTAAACAGGACATGCTTAAGTGCCAACTTCAGTCTTTAAACACACATGCAAACGTCTAGGATCTGAGACTATTTTTTTAAAATTGAAAATATGAAATACTCTATTATTACATTCTACCAGCTGAATTCTAGAGCAGTTGTTGGTACTGAAGATCCAGTCCAGATAGACACATATAATTCTGCTCAGCTTTAAACATATACCTAACTCTTTTGGACTTCGGTAGAATGGCTCGGTTGCTTTAAGCTAAACTGGTGCCTGAGGCTAAGATCTTCATACCACCTTCTCTAAAGTAGCACCATGGGCTTCCATTGGGACTACTCCAGAATGTGTGGCTTGAAGATTCCAGCATTAAGTGCTTTCCTGAATTGGAGCGTTGTAGCGTTTTCTTACTGGGAAGTTATTTTCAGTGAAGTAGAAAAAAATGTCAGGTTTTAATAAGACGAAGAGCAACATTAGGTACAGTAGGATATCATGCTTTAACTTTGTATTAGGGGATGCTTGCATTTACACAATCATTGTTTCATTTACACAGTCGTTTAAACAATCACTGTTTTCAAGTTACTGCTGTACATAACATGCACCCACCTATCGAGTTGTTCCCCTGTTGTAATAGCATCCCCCTCTTTACGCTGCCTCTTGCACACTGATTCTGGATCAGTTGGCCATCCCACAGCTTCCCCCAAACTGCATATCTGGGTACCCTCATACATTTACGTGGGAGGGGGAGGGGGTTCAGCTCAGTGACAAAGCACATGTATTGCATGTATAAGGTCCCAGGTTCAAACCCTAGCATCTCCAGTTAAAAAGTGTCAGTTAGCAGGAAAGGCAGAAGACTGCCTGTTCCCCTAGAGAGCTGCTGTCCACAGCATAAGGATAGATGTTTAAGGCTACAACTTATTTTCTTAGAAATGGGCCCTTTGATCAGAGCTATTTTCCTCTCTATAAACATAAACCCTGTGGCATTGTGTTTTATTAAGACTTTAGTTTGTATTGGTTAAATATCAAGTCAATTTAACTATTTACTTTTTCAAACATGCCGATATTATTCCACACCAAACACAGATCCGAAGCGGTTTAGTGTTAACTGGCATCGCTTACAAAGGCCTTCCAGAGCATCATTTGTTCATGTGTGTATTTATATACTTAGTTTGTCATTCACATTGACACATTTTTTTACTATTCACATTGGTTGCTTTCAGACAAAATCTAAGAACTTCCATCAGATTCACTTGGAATCAAGCTGCAAATTATGAAGCAAATTGAGCCCAAACTAAACTAGAAATCTGGCACTTAAGTAAACCAGTTCTTAAGCCAGTTGCTTTTTACAGTAACTAATTACGTGGGAGGAGGGAATGAAATATATCTGGGTGGTATATTTTGAGGAGATAAGCCATTCAGTGATGAATTATACTATTTCGTTTACTTCTGAGGAATTTTATAGAACTGCATTGGCAAAAGTGTCAGAGAATTAGCTGTTGCTTCAGCCTGCAACAACAGTGTCACATCATGGCTCCAATCAAGAGAAAGTTATGTTTCATTTAATAAATTCAGTGGGACGTGTCAGTTATAACCAACTTGCCCCATTTATTTAAATGGGAATGTAAATGTCATTTACATCCTTTCACTTGGCTGAAGTAATAGGCTGTAGTGCTGCCCAAGAGGAATAGACATTCCACATCCTATGTACTAATTTGCTGATGCAGCAATCCTGAAGAGCAGACTATTAGGCTGTATCTCTTTTATTAGTCCCAATAACTATGATGCTACTACCAGAGAGTGAAGACAATGAGGATTGTTATTCCATAGCAAGGGTGGGCAACCTCTGACCCTCTGGAGACTGCAATCCAACTCCCATCAGGGCTGGGGCTCATGGGAGTTGTAGTCTGGCAAAATTTTGAGGGACCACAGGGGTTCCTCACCCCTGTTCTATAAGCAGGTAAAATAGTTTGAAAGGTTAAGTGTTTATGAAATACAGGATTCCAATTTGAAGGAGGGCACAAGTGAGGCGACTTGCCATCCTTGCTACAGGTCCACAACACTGCTCTCGCACTGCAGGTGTAAATTCAGCATCTACATGAGGTACAGTGATTTGTCAGCATTTAATATGGACCAATGTACACTGATACAGAACAAAGTAAATACATAACTTATACTTCACTAGGTATCCATGAACAAAAAATAAAATTCTATTTCCTATGTTATATTTACACTTTAAGAAAAAACGAAGATGAGATGGTGACTAATCAAAAACTTTGTTTTGAGCTCCAATTAAGAATGGGGATAAATGTTTGTTTCCATATGATTGTCCTTCCTTGATTTCCTACTGACACTTTAGAGCCGATTTTGGCTAATAAATATAATACACTGTTTCTGCACTATTCAGAGTCAAATACATATTTTTTTTACCCAAACTGACCAACAAAGTAGCTTTCTACCCTCTGCTGATTCATGAAGAGCCATTCATTGTCAAGAATGCACCTTTAAGTTTTGGAGCATCAACGCAGATGCAGGGCTGGAGCTAAAACAAAGTATTCATACATATAAGAATTTTGCATAAATAAATGAAATAACAAAGACATAAAAATGACTCAAATCCGGCAACTGTGAGGCAGGCCCACACGAGTCGAAACAGATGACTTTTGTTCATGTCGTTTTTGTACAACAGTTTCACATTAGTTAGAAGTGATAAAAAATACCATTTATATCCAGTGCTTATAACACTTACGAAATAACATCTGTGAGTGTGTGTTTTTGTACTATGAGCAAAATCAAGTTTCAGTCCTAAAGAACAGTCCTTTGTTCTCCACCAGCCTGCAGAATATTATTTTGGCATGGTAATAAAATTTATAAAAAGAAATTAACCCACTAAACTAAATGTTTGCCTTTGTGCAAAAATAATTACAGAAAATACAATGTTAGCAATACAGCATTCTACCTATGCAACAAAAAAAACCATGAAGAAATGCAGAGAAAAGAAATGAATTGTAGGGTGGAGAGAGATTTATAACAGGAGAAACCTGTAGAAAATTAATAAATAGTCATTCTTTAGGGGAAATGAGTACCTCCGCTCCAAACTACATGTATTAGAACACTTCAAATTTCCAAACAATTTTAATAAGAAATTATTTTCTTTTAGTACCTTAATTAGGTAAAGAGGACGCTCACCAGCTAATGACACAGCAAGTGCTTTTAACATCTCGGCTAGAACAGTTTTATTGCTTCAGCTGTAGACATGGGAACACTTTTCAAATAAATAGTAAAGAAAGATAAGTTTATTTTGGATTTAAAAATGGCTGCCAAAGCTTGATGAGAGTATTATATGTCAGAATAGTATTTGATCTTGTAAACATAGCAGTCCCTATTTGCTTGTCTGGGTTAAATTGTCTATTTTAATATTGCAAAAGCTGACTACCTCCAGCAGTTGCTTCTGAAAGCTGTCAGGGCATTAGTTTTCTTTACTAGCCGTGCAAGGTTGTATGATAGCATGCCAACACTCTGCACTGATATTGGTTATGTTTGTATGTCATGGTAAGCCACAAACCATGGTTTACTGTACACAAATGAACCATGCTGGGCTTCCTCCTGTCTAGTGCTGCATGGGAAAAACTGACTATCTCTGCCTTAGAATAACATCCAAGCTCAAAAAAAAAAAAAAAAAAAAAAAAAAAACCATGATAGGAAAGCCAACAACAAACTGGCTTCACTTCTTGGTTTGTTCCAAGCACAACAAAACAAAATCTGTAATTCAGCCGCACAAGCAAAGGAACATTGATGATTAAATTTATATACTGCTTAATGCCAAAAAAAGGCTTCTGTTTCGAGCCAGAGATTATGGTTTGTTTCCTCTCAGTGCTAGCAGGGGGGAGCAAAGTACAAATGACTTGCTCACACATTGTAAGCCATGGCCATTATGTTGGTTCTATTAATGAAAAGCCTTTGAAGTCAAGGAAGTGAAAAATATATATAATGATCATAATATAATGAAAAATCTAATTGCATGTAAGCTAGATGCTAGACATTGCTGGCTATGGAAAGGGAAAGAACCCCATCTGCCCTAGTCATAGAGTTGGAAGGGATCCTGAGGGTCATTCAGTCCAACCCCCTGCTCCATAAGCAAGGTTGTAGTTTGGGTTGGGTTTTCAGAAGAATAGGTTCATGCCCACACATTTATTACATGCAGGTTTGGCTATCAAAGAAGGTGCAGAAATGTTTTTAGAAATCCTGGCACTCTTTCCCCTGAGCAAAGCTAGTAAGAGATGAGGCTACTCTTCCAGCCTTAAACATGGCATCTTTGCACAAAGTAGAACTCTCAACACAACCCTGCTTCACAGAATTAATAGGCAGCATGGAATAGGCTGCTTAAATTGCATTTGCATGGTAGTGCTCCATCTGGATTAGTAAATGATATCTGTGTGTCCAACACCACAGACCATTCATGTTGAGTTTTTGCTGGCATAGAGAAAATTGCACACAACTAGTTCAGTTCCTGGAGCGGTCACCACACAGATGTAATGGAAGCGTGGCTTCCACATCATGAACTATAAGTATGGTTGGCTTTATTCTTAGGACACAAATATTTTGCCCCTATAAAATTGCCATATTTCAGGAGTATATTAAAGATATAATGAAGTAAACAAAATTTTCAGAAAGAGCCTGATTCAATATTAGTGGCCTGATTCTAAACATACATATTTATGAGATGGTGTAGTTTTCAGTAGAAAGTACTGATGAGGAGAATAAGTAGCTGAAACAGTAGACTCTGGCCTTGACCATGGGGCATAAAATTGATCAAATTCAAAATTTGGGGGCAAACTGACTTCCATTAAGACCTAGATTATTAACTTGGGAATGTTTTGTTCCCACCTCCCCTTGCTTCTTTATATATTTAACAAAATTATATATCAGAAATGAAATAAATAATTATAATTTCTACAGCATCTTTGACCTGAAGGCTTGAGAGAACTTCGCAAATATTGATCTGATATTGATACTATGCTTGGGAAATAGCTATTTTTTTGTCTTGTTTGTCAGGCAAGACTTGGAGCCCTCTAAATAGTTTTCTGCATGTTAGGCATGTATTTGTGCAACAATATGAAATCTACACATGTATAGTAAAACCATGTCAGTGAATGACAAAATAATAGGATGAGCTTGGAACTCTTTTTAGTTTTGTGAAACTAGCATTTGACACAGTTTATATGAGATAATAAGATTTGTGTGGCTTTTCCTGTATAAAAATCATAGATGGGTATAGTAAATGGATCCTTTAGGTCGGCTATTGATATGGCAACATGTAGTACAGTATTCGAAACTATGACAGCCTTTAATTCAGAAACTCATGAGTAAGACTAGGTGAGATGTTGTATACTATGCAAAGTAAAGAGAACCTGAAAGGGATAATTTAGAACTGATGTAGGGGAGCTTCAGGGCTTATGCAGACCCAGTTGGATTTTTGTTACTTTCTCCCCTTTGAACCACCATGATAACAATGTCACATCACAAATTGATTCTGAAACAACTTCCCTCAGTTTCAAATTTGGTTCATACGAAGAGGTGGTGAATTTTGGTTCAGAAAACACAAGCCCTGATGCTTTATGGAACTAACTGGGTGCTTCTTTGGCTCCTGGCCTAAAAGTATAAAACAGACACATAGCACATGCATACTACGCAAATACTGAAAGCATCTGCATCCCTTTGTATCATAGTGTTTTCCCAAATGTTTTCGACACATATAAACATGATCTCCCATTTAAGCATATAGTTACCTTTCAGTATTAAGTTTCCTGCTATTTTAAGAAAACCACAGGTTTTTAGGGGGAAAGGGGCATTTTATAAAGAAGTCAACAACAAACTGAAAATAATGCAAACGCAACAGTACTTTAAAATTTCTTCTTCTTTTTTTCAGTATGTGGACCCCTGACATTCTGGAATGAATACATTGTTAAGATAAAATGTAGTTAAGACTGAATGTAAGGGTTAAAAGCAAAGGGGCAGTGAAAGGATTTGGAGTTGGCCGTACATTCTTAAGACAGGCCTGTCTGTAGCTGGTGATCGCTCTTTTGTGCTTACGTAATATTTTATACTGATGGTACATCAAGAGGCAGAAGCAATTGGGCAAGTGCATTGTGGAAATCATGTTCACTATTTTAAGAATATCCTGTCTCCAGATTCCTGAGTACTTTACCATTTTCTGGAAAAATTAGGCTTTTTTTAAAAGATATATAGATATTTTAAGATGCCAAAGGATTGTCTAAGACTTTACAGTGTCTCCCTTAAGACTTTTTTAAATGTTAAGATTAAAAAGTTATGAAAGTTTGGCACATCAGAAGGTCAGCTATACATGTGGAGAAAAAAAATGGAATTTAGAGACCTTGTTTAAAAAAGATGAGCAAAGACACACTGATGCACATGAGGACTTGTTCTGTTTCATGATAGGAAATTTGCACTTTTTTTTGTTTCGTTTTTGTTTTCTAAAATAATTCAGAATAAAAACACATTCACAACCTGTAGGCTGGCACAGCATACCTGAGTGAGAATGTAAAACCCCCATTTAAAACAGTAACTTAAAACCTTTTTCTTAGCATCCAGGAGGAGAAAAAAAAATAGACAAAAAAGGAAAGACTTGTAAGACAGCTATTGATTTGTATAAGTTTTCAAGTCCCAATGTCTGATACTTAATGTCTTCACCTAAATTTTTAAAAAAGTTCATGAAAATTAGGGAACAATCTGTGTCACACATTAAGAAACATTTAAGACCATTCTGCAGATGTAACTGTAGGAGCCACACATGCATGCAGGCTCATTTAAGAACTTTTTGTTCAAAAAAAAAAAAGTCAGAGTACTTTAATTCAGCAGACATCCTCAGTTGGCAGTGACAGCCTCATGGGCTTCATTTTCACTGCTATAGTCTGATTTGGGGTCATCCTCAAAGTCCTCATACATTTCCATCTCGTCTTCCCCATTAATCATTTCGTTTCCAGCAAGGCTCCCGCTGTCCGTCTTCATGCTGTAAGTGCTCTGAATGACAGGGATGCTGGGCTCAGGGCTAGCCGAGGTGCTGGAGCAATCAGATGTCATCTGAGGCGATGGTGTAGTAGTTGCCATAGTAATAGCACCAGGATAGACCACACCCGTCCCTGTGGTGATTGGAATCTGAGGCTGTTGCCTGCAGGAAAAGACAAACATGGGAAAGATTTCCTTGAGTTTGTATAAGAAGTGAGTGTCTGTCATTTTGACAGAAGGTGCAGCAGTCACCTTTCAGATTGCTGGTTCAGGCTAAAGGCCCATCTAATCCTGCATGCTGTTCTCACAGTGGTCCAACTAGATGCCTACACCAAGTCTTTAAGCAGGACCTGAGCGCAACAACACTCTCCCCACTTGTGCTTCCCAGCAACTGATAGCCAGATGCATAATGCCTTTGCAGTGGAGTTAAATATAACCACTAATACCCAATATGCTCCTTGAATATGTCTAATCTTTTAAAGTCCCCCAAGTTGGTGGCCGGCATTACATCTTGTGGGAAGTGATTTTGGTAGTGCCTTCCATGATTCTGACTCTTGTGTCCCAACCCTAAAACACTGAATTATACTGATTTCATTGAGGACATACTTCCTTGCACATTATAATTAACAATAAACAAAAAGCTGGATAATAATTAAGTATATATTTTATTGATTAGAAGTTATTTATAATAAATTTCCTCTCCAAATGGAAACCTTCAAAGCACTGAATAAAAACTGACGATTATTTCTATACTGCTTCCCAAAGCAATAAAGTCAAGCCTTTCTATATGCCTGACAATATGTTAAAAACTTACAAAATGTATAAAAGTAACTATCATTAAAACAAGACAATTGAAACAGCCAATATTACAGTGGAGAGACATAATTAATACACCCTCATCTAGTGATAAATAATTTCAAAAAGGGAAAGATAAGCCAAGTCACAATCAAACTGAGTTTGTGAATAAATTCTAGTTCTATAGTTTCACACAGGAGGCTTTTCGTTGAAGTATGGTAACTGGCATTAGTTAGCAGTAGAGTGCTGAGAGACAGAAATGTTCTCTTGGTGGTTTGTGAATGCTGCTGTTTTCAATATTGGATTTATATCTATTTATTCTCTTGCAAGAAATGAACCACTTATCCTGTGCAAACAGGAGAAGGGCATTGCTGGCATATAACACACTGGAATACGTGCAGGGTAGTTTCCTAGTACAGTACAGGGGGGAAATTGCCTACACAGTATTTCAGGTTTGTCTAAGCACCATATAAGTGATCCATGGGGTGGGGTGGGGTGATATTCATAGCTGTCTTTTTTTTTTTTAACAAAACCACTTAAATGTTTAATTTGGAAATAGTAATTTGGATTAGGGAACAGCACACAATTACTGAGTCTTAATTCAGCTGCATTTGAGAAAATCTCTTACATGCTACAGCCTTTGAAACATAGAAGCCAAATAGAATAACATTAACATCATATATGCTTACTGCACATATTTCTGACACAGTGGTGTGGTTTTATTGCCTAATTCAAAATAGTAGTTCAAAAGCATTTAGAACACGTGTGCATTTTTAGTGAGCATTAATATTGGGAAGGCTTTTAAGATACAAATAATACAGTTTTCCCCAGTATCTTAAAAAATACAAAATGAAAAATCTCAAGAGCCCCTCACACAGGGAGCAGGGCTCTACCTGCCCCGCCCACCAATGTGAATGAGCTTTAGGGTGGGCACCTCCGGGAGGAAAGTCTACTGAATCCAGCAAAGTCCTTGTGCGCGCATAATGACTTTGTAAAGAAAACTCTCTCCTTCCTCCCATCACCCTGTGTGCCTCCTGAACACGCACCCCTGAGTCTGTTTTGGAGGAGAACCCCCAAAGTAGATTTGGGAGAGAGAGGGGAAGTTCTCTTGCAGAATTGAAAACTTTCCCATTTATGCAATGACATTGTTGGGCACAACTCCCAGGCTATGTCTGAGCTGCTCAGCCCATCTCTACTCATGAAGCACCAGCTAGAAAGCATGCCTTTCCTGGACTGGGCCAGGGCAAATCACAATGAATTTGATTCATCTGGTCTAGAAGTTCCAGGTCAAATGCCATAGTTGGGTGGTGGCTGATTAAGAGAGCAGGAAGTTGCCACTGGAACATGCTTTTCAAACACTAGTATATAATGCGAAAAGATGTGCAGAATGGTGATTCATAAATCTGGATGTTCACTTATCCAGCTCTTACTCAACTTCCTTGCCTCTCCCACATCATTTCCTATCAGATCCATTTACCTTACCTTACCTCTTGTGTACTAGCTCCTTTAACTGCAGAAAGCCTCACCTCCTTATACCAGATCATCACACATGCACACATATACATTTCCATGTGCAAGCACTGCTGCCCTTGTCCTGCACTAGTCAGAACCATTCTTATTCTCTTCTTCACCCTCAATAAGCTTTACTCTTTCACTGGATAATCTGGCTACAGTAGCAATGCCCTTAAGTAAAAGAGGGTGTGTGGCTGATGGGTTGAATATCTGAAACTCAATTCCCAAATAGTTTCTTGGCTGCCTAAAGTCAGCCAACTATGTTTCAGGATAAGGTACATAGGCCTATTGCCTCATCATATTTCAAGATATCTAACCCTCATCATATTTATGGATATCAAAAACTGATTTGGGCAGAAACCCGCACTGCTGCAGGCTATACCACAAAATAATTGACTGCAACGTGTGTCTTGCATGCCAAGCCAGAAACAAGGCACAGAACCAAGCAGTCAAGGTCAATTATCTGGTTGCGAAGCCCACAAGAAAAGAATAGTATTATGATTAGAGGACTGAACAGAACATTGTGAATTTAGAAGGGCTGGCAAGAGAAGCTGCTTTCTTAAATTGCCAGAAACCCCCGTGTGTGGCACCAAGCATCCAGCAATTTTGTTTGTGTGTTTATAAGACACTGGCAGAGATAAACCTATTGAGTGACAATTGTTCTAGTGAATGTCTGGCCTGAGACTGAAGATATATCACAGCACTGCATGCTGCTTAAAAGTCCAAGATGGCACATAAGAGATTCATTGAATGCATATATTGAATGCATATATATGGTTTTATTCCTGGGACTCAGATGTTAGATTCGCCCACCCTGCAGCCCGAGAAATGCAAAGACAGTGCTGAATACAGCAGAGTCAAAAACATGGTGCTACAAACTGAAAAATACATGAGGAGTATGTCATACTTGCCCCCAGCTGCATACCCAGAGACTCAACACTCTGTATCAAGTGCATCCCCCTCTCCCACAAAGCTTAAGCAGATTGCAGCCCTTTTTCACTCCATATGCAAACAGTGGGCACCCTAGATTTGCATGGGGCTATGGGAGAAAAGGCTGCAATGTGGAAAAGTTGGGGTGGGGGATAATTGTATATTCTTTACTCATTTTAATGGTGTACTACAACTATTAAATGAATTTCCAGTGTCATGTTGGTGCTTCTGTTCAGTAATTGACTACTCATATGGCCGCTACTGCTTCTGCCCTCACTCCACAGACTCCACAAGAGAAAATGATGTGCGTGTACTGAGTCTAGATTCCAGGAAATGTTAATAATGGACATCCTTCTTTGTGAAGGGAAGATATAACTTTGCTGCAGTAAGTCCCAGCTTCAGCAGCAGCAAACTACTTGTAAAAGTGGGTAATGGAATAAATTTAAAGGGAAGGGGTTTATTCTACACTTTTTCCAAGGACATTTTCACACTATTTTGCTTTATCAGCTTTAGGGAGAAGGTCGGGGGGGAGGGGTTGCTCCCTGTTTAAAAGCAAAGAAAAAGCCAATAGTTCCCAGCTAATGGATTTGTAGGAGTCTTGTGGGTAGGTTACCAGATGGCTGTCAAAGACAGGGAACCACAATAGACTAAAAAGAGTTTAAATATTTGGGTCACGGGCTATGATTAATAAGTGAATCTTAAAGAAGAGTCCCAATCTCACAGGAAGTAAAACGATATAGCAACTGCTGGATTTGACACGTAAACCTTCCACCTACCCTACAGTAAAAAATTGTCTCATCTCCTGCCTTCGAGATCTCATCAGTTGTTTATATTCTCCAATACGCAGTTTCTTGCCGTCGACAATGCAGGTGCGTTTTGGTCTGGGTTTATATTTGTAATTAGGATACTTCTCTAGGTGGATTTTACTTAGCCGTGCTTGCTCTTCATAGTAAGGTTGTTTCTCTTGGTTTGACATAGATTTCCAGCGGGAGCCTGCACAGAAAAAGATATTAGTGAGCTCTAAGTTTATTTGTCGGATAATTCCACTTAACGCTCCTTTCTGCCACAGTTCACCTTTCAATGCATCTAGCAAGCCATTTCAGTTGACATTAAGAAAGCCTCTCCTCCTCCTAGAGGTGAGGAGTTGTGAGCAGGAGCCGGTTCCCGTATTTGGCCCCCTGCGTCAGTTATTAGGTTAATTGGACTGGCTTGGGGGCGGGGTTTAGTCACATTTGAACGGCCGCTTCCTGAATTCATCGGATCACCCGCCCACCCTCCCTTAGGTCATATCTATGCTTTTGACCTTGCTGTGGACTTTGGTTGGTTGCCTTGGTTGCCCAGGGGGCCTGGTAGGAATTTTTATCCATTTGGCAAATTGGCACCAGCCTCTTGGTTTTTCGTCAGGTATTGGCTGTTAGGCATTGGAATAAGTGTGGTGTGTTGGAGGGCAGGTTGTGGCCATCATGTACCCCTCCCCTTGTTGGGTATTCCGTTAAAGGAATCCGGCGGTCGTGGATCCTGTCAGATGCCCTGCTGGTGGATAGGGCCATGACACGACCCCCGGTGACATCAGGGGAAGCTTTCAGTTGTATTTGCATCAACAAGCTCCTCCCACTGGCTGTCAACTCTCGAATGACTCCTCGCTGTGCGGGGTGGAGTCATGTATAGATTGTTTGATCCAATGCTTTAGCCAATACCACTCACATGCTGTAACCAATAAACTTGTGGCCTTCTTTAGCCCATTAACCTAAAATACTTGTGTCCTTGTTCTTACTTATCTCTAAGTGGGTGGTGGGTCCTCGACTCACAATTTGAAATCTACTTTTAGAGTGAGTGGTATGCTTAGTTCTGCAGTATTCTTAGTCTTCAGACATTTCACTAATAGTCTATAAAGAGATTTTGCTTGAAAAACGTTTGTGAGTGTACTGTTGGAGAACTGGCCCCATTCACATTAAGGTTTCACTGTTTTTTGTATTATTATTTTTTTGTTCACTCTTTCAAACAATCCAGGATTGTGTATTTGAAACTATAGCGAGTTCTTCACCTATTATTTGAACAAAAATCATTGATTCATGTATACATTGGTAGTTATTTCATTAAGAAACACTACCTGATTTTTTTTTAAAAAACTGAATTACTAGCATAATCCCAATGGATTCTGTGCCTTTCTCAAACACCATATGGCAAACTGATTTTGAAACAACAGCAGTTTGAGATATGATAAGTCTGTGGCTTAAAAAGAAAAAACTGGCAAAAATCCCACTGGACACACTCAAGCTCTTGTGCACCCTGAAAGTGGATCCTTGAATCTCAGTTATATTACTAGAATTGTGTTTCGCCATAACCTTTCTACTGATCTTAATTTTTTTTTTTTACCTTGCTCATGCATAATTCCCCAGCAAGAATTTAGCTTGTAAATTCATTATAATGAAACCATGACCTGAAATTTAGCAAAACTAGCTTATTCACAAAACTAGAAATGACCCTCTAACCATCTTAGTGTCCTTAATTTTGATGCCCTTTACTATAACTTTAGTTTATTATCAGCTCCTTGACCCTTGCAAATCCTATTAAACATTATAATTATCCAGCCAGATGCAATACATACACTTAGCTGTATTTGAAAGAAAGTGGAAAGTACATTCGCAATGCTCTTCACTACTTTAATTAATATAAACATTCAGCACAAACTGCACTAATAAAAGACAACAATATATATAACAGTTTACATATAAAGAAGAAAAGTATTCAGGTCTGTTGTATTGTTTATAGAGAGCTACCTAAACAGTGAAGAAAGAAGGGTGGTTTGTGTTGGGGGGGATTAAAAAGGAGCTTTCAGATGGTTAAAATGATTACAGCTGTGGTAAACGTGGGTGGAAGCTATTCTTTTACCACGAGCTTTTATACATCAACAAATGGAAAAGTTGTATAAATATTATCCAGAGTCAGCAATACTCTGTTGTCAGTTCTAATATTTCAGGCTTCTTTTTTGTCATTGTCCTGGAAAATGTGCGGAGATATTATATGTAAATTGACTCTCTCTCTCTCTCGCTCGCTCTCGCTCTCGCTCTCGCTCTGTGTGTGTGTGTGGTAGTAGCAGGGGAAGTCCTGGCAGGTTTTACCCCTCTTTAAAAAACATACGATTGCTGGCACTTCTGAAATATTTATACTGAATGTTTACATTTTAATGAATACTGTTACTATACTTGTAATTGGGGGGGGGGGGTGTCAAAGAATACACACAAATAATATAGATTCCATAGAGTTGCCAAGACTGAAACAGTGCAGGTTTTATACAAAACTGAGAGGCTATTCATATAACTTACTAAAATAGTAGACAAATATGAGAGCTGCTATGTAAAACACTGAAAGTTTAAGAACAGAGTTATATTTATTTCTAGATATGTTTTTTTTACCTCTGAAAGGGGGGAAAAGCAAGTAAGAGAAATAGCTTTGTTACGTTGCAAGATAATGCACAAAGTATTGCAGGTGAGACCTGGTCGTTACTTTTCTCTGTCTGAGTTACATTTATAGACAAATATCAGTTTAATTTTTTTCCTCATTCTCATGTATGTTTTTAATTCCTCTTTTTGGGCCTCCAATTCTTTGAAAAATCAAGTTTTATTATTGGGAGACAAAGCCTGAGCGCTGGCTAAATTTTACTCTTCTAGAGAATTAATTAAAATAAACTTGATGTTAAGCTTTCCTTTTCAATACACTTTTGTTTATTTATTTTTTTACAATTAGTTCAATGAGAACCTAATGAACATTTAATTTCTATTAAACATATTGACTACACAGTTTGAACATTGTACTCCCTGCCATGAAGACTTATATTTGCATGAGGTTAGACATTTTCCCTACATAACAAAGTTACCAACTTTGTCTTGCAGAATTTCCTAATACACCATGAATTCTAATAAAGGCTTGCAATATAATACTGGCATAGTCCATGTATAAACTGAGTTCTTTAACTCGTATAGAAATCCAATGTTTTTTATTTAAATAAATCTCATCTTCATAAATTTCTGTAGTAGTCTTAAGCTTGAGTACCTCTCTGTGCAATCCTATATATATATATCTGCTCAGAACTAAGCTCCATTGAGTTCAATGGAACTTACTTCCTGCAAGTGTGCATAGACTTGCAGCCTTAGTTTTAAATTAATCAGTGTAGTTTTTAATTAATCAGAGGACAATGAACATAGCAACTCTCCTATGGAAAGGCAAACCATTCTAACAGCAAAGGGCATATAGGAGTTGTTTGCTGTTCCATATCTAACTGCTAGTGTTCCCTCCCACATTTGCAGTGTTCTGGAGTTCAGTAACTTGATTCAATCAACAATTCTAAGAAATTATTCCCTCTCACCATTCATAATCTGCATATAAAATTGCAAAGCAATTACCAGTTTTGATTGTGCTATTATTAATGGTTTTGTACTTACCAAGGATTTTGCTAATATTGGAATTGTGCATGTCAGGAAAAGCCTGAAGGATTTTTCTGCGTTCATCTTTTGCCCAAACCATGAAAGCGTTCATTGGTCGTTTGATATGTGGCTCACTGCTACTTCGGCCCCGGGCGTCCCTGTAGACTCGAGCTTCAGCCACAGTGGCACCTCCTGTTGGCCAACAATAATACTGCTGTAGTTTAGCTGCAGAGCCATTCATTGCTTTACTTCCTGTAATATCAGAGCAGGAAGAAACAAGATGGATGCAAATATTATTACATTGTCTGGATGGTGGGGCTGCCACCTATGATGCCCTGTCCATTTCAAGTTCTCGCTTTCTGCTTTCAGATCTATGACACAAAGCACTTACGAATTCATTTATTTGAGTTCATTCATGCTATTCATTATTCATTCTTGTAGGACCCAGTGAGAAACTTCAAAGACATATTAAATTTTGAGCCTTTAATTTCTATGCCCTAGATCAAGTGTGGGGAACCCTGAGGTCCTTGGACCAAATGTGGCCTGCCAGGCCTCTCTGCCTAGTTCTTAGAACTTTCCCCAGATCACTGGCCATACTTTGTACTCCAGTGTTTTGCCCGGATGGAATTTGTAATTGGATTTTGATAATGCCTCTTGCTTGTCTAGATGGACAATAAAATGAAGCATGTGAATGTGTTAAGAACTGGTCTATGGTACAATGATAAATGTGTCTTCATTGGTCTATCCACTTTTACCTCTCACCCTGCCCGGTGCTTTTCTTTTGGGGGTATGTATGCCCCTAAACATTTTATGAATCTAGGTTTGGCCTCATTGAGGGGCAGTATTTCAATATGAGTAGGAAAATGAGAGTACCACTAAACATTATTTTTTTTAGATAAAAAGCACTGGTCCTGCCCACTAGTGGTATGTTGCCCTGGAAAAGTTGCCCAGAAGAGAATGTAGCTCTTGGCAATGCTTTTCTTCTAGGGAAAAAAGCACTGATTCTTGGTCTGAAAAAGATGCCTCACTCCTGCCTCAGATATACCTCTTACCAGGAAAGAAAATAACAAACTGTTAAATGTATGGGAAGCAGGGCAAAGCCATGTTTTAATATGCCCATAATAAAAATGACCAGCTGACCAAAGCTCTCCTATCTTATTTTTCCATGTGTAGTTCATCTAAATTAGTCTTTGCCCAAATGGTTTTAAAGTCACCCAGGATATTTGAATAACTAAATCTATAGTGCACCGAAGCCTATTTTGTCAAGCCGGATGCAATTCTTAATTCAGGTATCCTTCACTGAATAAATGTCTTTGAGGTGTTCCAAGTTCAAAGAATTAACACCAGTACTTGTGCTTCAAGCTGTCTGATCAAGCTTATGATACAACATGAACTCAATTGTTTTCCACTATAGTGGACATCAAGGTCTTCTACGGATGGAGCCTAGTATGCTTTTCATCAAGTACCTATCACATGTAGCCAAAGAATTCATGCAGGTTTACATGATAGATACATGTAATAACTGGAGCTAAGGCATCCAAGCTCTGAGCTGGTGGCTTTGTGATCCTCAATTGAAATATTTGGAATCATTCTTGAAATGCTTTTGAAAGATGGCTACATTTGCCCACTAAAAAAATGGCATGAATAATTTTTAAATTTGATGTGTGTCAAAACAACAAAGCATATCCCTCACATACAACGGTATTTCAGATCTCTCCCCTCCAATTCAAATACATCCTCAATGCCTATGAAATGACAAAGCTTGATGAAATCTAAACTGCTATAAATCAGTAAAGCTCTGTTTACTTCACAGTGGACAGATGATTTACATCAGCTCAAGATCTGAATCTATATTTTAAATTATGTAGAATCCTAACTCTGCTAAATTGGTGTAAAAAAAGCCCCTGTACATTAAGGTGTACAATAATTATTTTTGTTGTTTTGCGTAGGCAATTCATTTTTATGGATAAATTCTTAAGACAGAGGGTGCATAACTAATACGCTACCTTTTTGCCACTATGCCCACAGTACATTAATTTCATTTAAAATGCACTGACCATACAGGATAAATTGATTTCACTTTATAGGGTGTTGACAGCCATGTTTATTGTGCAGTGAAATGTAGTAGAGCTTCAAGCTGACAATATCCATCAACATAGGGCAATATGCTGACTGCTGGGCCAGATGAAGACATACATTACCCTGGAAGCAAAACACTTATTTAGATGTGACACTGTCTTCTCCTGAGCATCACCAGGGTAATTTATGAAGCCCTCAATATCATTACTTTAGAACTGACACCAGTTCTGCAATTGCACGCAGATAAAAGATGACAGGTCTGCTGTGAATGTCACATGTAAAAGTACTTTAATAGTGGTCTAAGTTTAACTACTCTGCCATGGCTGTTCAGCATTTACTAGCTGTAACTATTACTGCAGCATCTCCATCATAAAACCAAGTAGATTGAAGTGTACTTGGCACCTAATCCAAAATCAATAGGGTCAAACTGGAGTCTTGCTACAAGGTTCAGTAGGTTTTAGACTGAGCTTAGCATAGTTTATTTCAAAATATCGCAGTTATAATGAGGATTGTCCTCTTAATATGTTTTTTGTTACTTTATGGTTGTGAAGCCACAGAAATGCTGGTGCACTTTTACTTTTACTTTTATATTCTTAATAAGAACGGCTGAATAATTAAATTTCAAGTACCGGTATGTACAGCTGATATACCTGTGACCTTCTACACTTGTAGCTGTGTTTCCTTGTAATGGATGTGTGTGTGTGTGTGTGTGTGTGTGTGTGTGCGCGCGCGCAAGGATTTAAGTGGGTCCTTAACTACCAAGCACAAGGGCCTTTGAATTATTGGAAAGTTCAATTAGTACAAAATGCATTTGGCAAGTCACTAATATTGTGAGTTGTTATATGAGTCACGTGATTGGAGCACATGATCTCCTTTTGCAAGTCTTTAAGGGCAATTGTAGAAGCAAATCTGCATTGTGAAAGAAAGAAGTTTTCCCCAGTAAATGCCACATCCTGAAAATTACTTTAAAAAACCCATTTCCTTGCTACCCAAAATGAATAATAAAAATGCCACCTCTCCACAATTTTGCAGTCTGCAAATGGGCCTATGAAAGGGGGGCAAGGTACCAGTGCTGTAACTTAGAAGAAGAAGAAGAAGAGTTTGGATTTGATATCCCGCCTTTCACTCCCTTTAAGGAGTCTCAAAGCGGCTAACATTCTCCTTTCCCTTCCTCCCCCACAACAAACACTCTGTGAGGTGAGTGGGCTTGGAATCCATGTACTTGAAGAAACGCCATTTACTACAGAAGCCTATCCAAACTTATCAGTCATTCTCTGATGCTTTGCATGCACTCACTCTCTTTCTCTTTCTCTCCACCTGAAGTTAGGCTGGTGGTGACTGAGAAGAGGGCTTTTCAATTGTGCCTCATCTGTGGAATGCCCATCGCAAGGAAGCCCACCTGGCACAGACTTTTAAGTTGTTTCCGTGCCAGGCAAAGAACCTTTTATATGTTCAGGCATCCCAGCATTTGATTGGTTTTTTTTCTGTCTGCTGAATGTTATGGTTTATTTTAATTGCTGTTTCTACTATTTTGTGAAGATTTCATATATTCATTGTTATTATTTTACTGTAGACCAGCTTGGTGGTTTTTAAGAACAAGCAGCACAAATGTATTAATAGCAAGAATAGTATTATCTTTAAAACACAGAAAAAGATGGGTGGGAAAAGATTCATCATAGAATTGTAGAGTAGAAAGGGACCCTGAAGGCCATCTTGTCCAACCCTGTGCAATGCAAAAATCTTAGCTAAGGCATCCATGACAGATGGCCATCCAACCTCTGCTTTAAAACCCCCAAGGAAGGAGAGTCCACAACCTCCCCAGGGAGAACTTTCCACTGTCAGAAAGTTTTTTCTGTATGTTTAGTCGGAATCTCTTTTCTTGTAACTTGAAGCCATTGCGTCAAGTCCTACCCTCCAGAGCAGGAGACAACAAGCTTGTTGCCTCTTCCATGTAACAGCCCTTAAGATATTTGAAGATGGCTAATATATCTCCCTCTCAGTCTTCTCTTTTTCAGGCTAAACATACCTAGCTCCTTCAAGTGTTCCTTGTAAGGCATGGATTCGAGACCCTTGATAATCTTGGTTGCCCTCCTCTGCACACGTTCCAGCTTGTCAACATCCTTCTTAAATTGTGGCACCCAAAACTGGACAAAGTATTCCAGGTGTGGTTTGACCAAGGCAGAATAAAGTAGAACTATTAGTTCCCTTGATCTGGACACTATACTTCTGTTAATGCAGCCTAGAATTGTTGTTGTTTAGTCATTTAGTTGTGTCCAACTCTTCATGACCCCATGGACCAGAGCATGCCAGGTACTCCTGTCTTCCACTGCCTCCCACAGCTTGGTCAAACTCATGTTCGTAGCTTCAAGAACACTGTCGCACCATCTCATCCTCTGTTGTCCCCTTCTCCTTGTGCCCTCAGTCTTTCCCAACATCAGGGTCTTTTCTAGGGAGTCTTCTCTTCTCATGAGGTGGCCAAAGTATTGGAGCCTCAGCTTCAGGATATGTCCTTCTAGTGAGCACTCAGGGCTGATTTCCTTCAGAATGGATCGGTTTGATCTTCTTGCAGTCCATGGGACTCTCAAGAGTCTCCTCCAGCACCATAATTCAAAAGCATCAATTCTTCGGCGATCAGCCTTCTTTATGGTCCAGCTCTCACTTCCATACATCACTACTGGGAAAACCATAGCTTTAACTATATGGACCTTTGTTGGCAAGGTGATGTCTCTGCTTTTTAAGATGCTGTCTAGGTTTGTCATTGCTTTTCTCCCAAGAAGCAGGCGTCTTTTAATTTTGTGACTGCTGTCACCATCTGCAGTGATCATGGAGCCCAAGAAAGTAAAATGCCTCCATCTCACTGCCTCCATTTCTTCCCCTTCTATTTGCCAGGGGGTGATGGGACCAGTGGCCATGATCTTCATTTTTTTTATGTTGAGCTTCAAACCATATTTTGTGCTCTCCTCTTTCACCCTCATTAAAAGGTTCTTTAATTCCTCCTCGTTTTCTGCCATCAAGGTTGTGTCATCTGCATATCTGAGGTTGTTGATATTTCTTCCGGCAATCTTAATTCCGGCTTCAGATTCATCCAGCCCAGCCTTTTGCATGATGAATTCTGCATATAAGTTAAATAAGCAGGGAGACAGCCTTGCCGTACCCCTTTCCCAATTTTGAACCAATCAGTTGTTCCATACCCAGTTCTAACTGTAGCTTCTTGTCCCACATAGAGATTTCTCGGGAGACAGATGAGGTGATCAGGCACTCCCATTTCTGTAAGAACTTGCCATAGTTTGCTGTGGTCGACACAGTCAAAGGCTTTTGCATAGTCAATGAAGCAGAAGTCGATGTCTTTCTGGGACTCTCTAGCTTTCTCCATAATCCAGCGCATATTTGCAATTTGGTCTCTGGTTCCTCTGCCCCTTCAAAATCCAACTTGCACTTCTGGGAGTTCTCGGTCCACATACTGCGTAAGCCTGCCTTGTAGAATTTTAAGCATAACCTTGCTAGCGTGTGAAATGAGTGCAATTGTGTGGTAGTTGGAGCATTCTTTGGCACTGCCCTTCTTTGGGATTAGGATGTAGACTGATCTTCTCCAATCCTCTGGCCACTGCTGAGTTTTCCAAATTTGCTGGCATATTGAGTGTAGTACCTTAACAGCATCATCTTTTAAAATTTTAAATCGTTCAGCTGGAATACCATCACTTCCACTGGCCTTAACAACCAAACTGGAAAAAATTCACATAAATCATAGCAACTAAAGGTTTAAAACACGACCTAAAGGGATATGGAGAACAGCCCTTAAAAGTTGATCAAATTTCACATCTCCCCACCCCACCCCACTCTGCTCATATTCACTTCTATCTGCTTAATGGCCAGAAATGTTAATTGGGCAAAGTTTCCCCAATCCAGCTTTGGGTCATCCTCTCTTCCCAAGGCAACAAAGCCCACACTGACAGTAAGAGCTGTTCAACAGTGGAATTCCACCCTCGGAAGCTGGTGGACTTTCCTTCTTTGGAGGGTTTAAAGCAGAAGTTGGATGGTCATCTGTCATGGATGCTTTAGTTGAGATTCCTGCATTGCACAGGGTTGGACTATGGGACCCTCAGAGTACCTTCCAACTCTACAATCCTATGACCCTATGAAGAGGCAACACATGGGGCTGCAGTGGGAGGAGGAAGCCCTGTTGAACAAGTGGCTCTCTATTTGTGGCTCCAATCAAAAGAATTTACTCAATAATGATTTTAATGCAAAATAAAGTGCTACTAGTATTAAAATTGTTTAAAAATGTTATCTTGGGCCACTCAATTGTTTATTTAGCTGCCAGCATTTGTCATGCCTTGTTCTTTTCTATAATTCTCTCCTGGGCATGGGTGAGAAAGGACAACCAAAAACAGGTGTCACAGAAGGTAAGGGGGGTGGTTTGGCAGTCAATCTTTTGGTGACTACCACTGTCTAGCTTTGATTAGGAGAGATCAATGTGGGAAGTGGTACAATCCCTTGTGAGGAAGACTTAATCAATTTATGAGGCACACCCAGATCATCTGATTGGGTGGAAAGAAACTTAAAAAAAGAAGAAGACAAAATTGAGTTTCTTATCAGGTCTTTAAAATAATCTTGGCCTAATCTTGTTAAATGCAGGTGAATGAGGTTTCTCTCACTTTCAGCGTTGTAATAAAAACCTGAAATTATTTTGGAGGGACCAAACCCTGAGGCACATTTGTTAAAGCAAAAAGAGATGACCCCCTCCTCCTCCCAAAAAGCATTTTTTTAAAAAAAATTAAATCAGTGCTCTTTTGTTAAAAAGCCATTCTTAATTAGAGTCATAAATTATAAACAGACCAAAAAAGTCATGAAACTTCTATCTCCATCTGCCTTAAACAAGCCTACACTTGAAGGATTTAAAAATGAAGCCAGTAAAACCTTGAACTTCTCTACTTGATCTCTGAGTGAATATTTTTGCCTCGGCCCAAAGACTGCCACAAAAGAATTTGTATTAAATGAACTTCTGTAAATAAGTAACACTCACGTAATGTACCTGTGCTAAGCATCTTAGTAGTTCAGGAAGCTGTTCAACATACAGTATTGTGATTTTCAAAAATTCTGTTTATAACCTTTACTATGCTTGAGATGAAAACTTAAGCATTATGTGCTCAGCCTAGTGACCAGGGTAAGTGTGGACACACACACACATGGGCTTCTTTCAAGCTGAAACCCATACAACTACAAATCATTGCTAAGCCACTTTAACACGAGTCAAATAGTAGAAAAACATGTATCTTTATCTGCTTATGGAATTTCATCAGGTTTTGCAATCTATTATCTTATTTTGATCTGCCAGTTACAACAGACTAGCTAGAAAACAAAACAAAACGATTAGGAGGGAAATGCGAACTAGCTACAGGCGGAAAAACAACAATGGAATGTTATATATAAGGAGGCAAACATTTCGTATTGGCTCAAGAAACAGGAGGCATTCCAGTACGAACCCAACTGATTTTTATGGGCCTCCCAATGATGCTTAGAGGACCACAGCTGCTGTGTTAAAAAGAAAGAAAAAATCCAAACAGTATGCAGAAAATGCACTCACTGGAGACAAAATAAAAACACTTGTTTGTGTTTAATGACTAACAGGCCATTTGCAAGTGTACTGTTTATAATGTGGTCACCAAAGCGGACTTTGACTTCCGGAATTCAGAATCTGGTTAGGAAGGATTTTAAATCACTGCAGAAGGAGTAAGATTTGCCTATGCAAATGACTTGGAACTCTGCTTCACAGCTCAATAAAACTAAGAACTAGGTTATCTTTTTATTCTGGTTTCACTGATGTCACAGTGCTTTGGCACAAACGCATTACAATTTAGGTAGATACTAATAACTCACTCCTAAGACCTCCACTTCAAACTCCCATTATTTTAAGTGAAACTTACTTCCAAGTAAGAGTACTTGGGATAAGTTCCTGACACCTTGGTCTGAAACACATCCCCAAAATTCAGTGGCTTCACCAGAACTTACAACTGTGTCACAATGTACCAAGGATCAGACCTAAAGCTTCAAACTATTTACCCCGTATTTGAGACACAGGGCAGGTCCACACAATGTCTTGGCGTCCGACCCCAAGTTTAATCAACTGCTTAATCCAGTTTCACAAACCAAGTTGGCTCCACTCAATCTGACAGTATTCCTTATGCTCTAAGAATTGCAAACAGCTGCCCTCTATTCATTTGCCTCACCTTCCCATTACCAAAGCTCCTCCCTTACAATCCCATGCTGAGGAAAACCTGAGATTGACCCCCACCCTGAGAACTGCTCACAAGCAAACTGGCAACTTTAATCCAAAATAAAGAAGGAGGGGACCCCAAGCATCTTCTGTCAAAATAAAGTGCGTTTCAGGGAGGGGATGGGTTAAACAATCTTCCATCAAAAGCAAAGGAACAAGCAGACCTTATCAAAATTCCCTTTACCCAAAGAGTGGAAATATTTAGTGTGGGAAGGAGAAAACCTAAAAGTAAACTGACTTCAAAAAGAGATTTCTCAAACAGCCTCTATTAATGGAATGTGAGGAAATTACCATATTTTTCGCTCTATAGGACACACTTTCCCCCCTCCAAAAATGAAGGGGAAAAGTGTGTGCGTCCTATGGAGCGAATGCAGGCTTTCGCTGAAGCCTGGAGAGCGCACCGACCCCTCTCGCATTCAAGGCTTCAGGAAGCTATCCGCAGGCCTGCGGAGCCCGGCGGGAACTCCTGCTGGGCTCCGCAGGCTTGCGGACAGCTGCCTGCAGCCCGAAGCCCAGGGAGCGCGGCGCTGTGCACCCCGGGCTTCAGGCAGCTCTCTGCAAGCCAATCAGATCATGGATGAGGGAGGTCTTACTCAGAACCTATCTGGCATTCAGCAGCAGCAGCAGCAGCAGCAGCCTCAATGGCTTGCTGATAGGACAACTGCAATTCCCAAGGTTGAAGGAGGGGCTGGCACATGGTACAGTCACTAACTGCTTGTGTCATGTGCCCCTTCCCCAGTCTGCTCCCCCCCCTCCATACTTCTCCTTGCCCAGAACCACTGTGATTGGGGCTGTCCCTGCTCTCCCCACACTCAGCTTACAGCCCTTAAAAAGAATGCAGAGTTTTAAATGCAGAAGTTTAAAAGCAGTTAAGAACTATTTAAAACATTTCAAACAATTAGGGCAACAATAACAGCAACATAACCCCCCTCCACACCAAAACCAAAATCCCTAAATACCCCAACCCAATTGTCTGTTCAGCACTCTCAGGTTTTGTAGGTGGAATCATTCAGGGCCTCACCCTCCCAGGCTGGTTGGGGAAAGCCTTCAAGGCAGGGATCAGGTCTTCCAGAAGTCACAGCCAAGACAGTCTGTATTTATTATATATTTATTATATTTACATATTTTTATTTATTATATTTACATATATTTATAATTATTTACATATAATAAATATGTTAGTGCTCCAAGTATTACTAAAAGGAATGAAAAACCAGACCAGAGAGTGAGAGCTTCTGGCTGCACAAGAGTAAGCTACATGCAGCCCTACTGCCAGATACTATACCATATTTGGTAACAGGATAGCCTTCACCCTAGTCTTTTAAACAAGTTTTATTAAGGTGGGATTCAAACTCAAATCTTTCTGGGTGAAGAGCACCTTAGTTTAAACCTGAAAAAAACTATGACTGAGACCAGAATCCATTTTAATATTTAAGCAAACTGTAAAACATTGCACTTCCTTAGATGTTAAAATATGCAAACTAAATCCAAACATTGGAATATATAATATAGCAGAGGTGAAACTGTATTTTTTTCAAAAAATCAGCACTTGGTTGCAATACTGTAAAGCAGCATTATTGCAGAGAAGTCATCTATTTTTCCTATTCCAGACTCCATTCTTTCGTAATATCAACAAGAAGAACTGAAGGGAATTCCCTAAGGTCAACTCTGAGGAAACATAAACCTCTAATTCAATAAACTCTGCTACTGCACTGAAAAAGGCCTTATTATTGCAACATCCATATGGAGTCAATTGGACATTAATGACTAATCAATCCCTCCCCTTTCTATTCTACTTATAGTGTCACAAACCATGTTTAGATTAGACCATTTCCTGCTTAGGATCGCTCAAAATGGCTTTTGTTCTTCCAAAGCTGCTCTGATGAAGGCAGCTTAAACAAACACACGGCCCAAGTGGTGCAGGAGTTATAAACTGCCATATGTGAATGAACAAAGGGGCCATACTAAAGCCTTTTGTGGTATTTGTTAATGTTTTTCATCTGAGCTTAAAAAGACCTAATGACTTTGCGGTGAGCTGATGCATGTGGCTCGTGGCTTTGCAAAATGAAGGAAATTCTAGCCACTTAGATTTCAGCATATATTTTCCACTGTTCTTTGAGCTCAGTTTTGATGGCAAAGTGTTTATTGTTGTCACAAAATTACATTTGTTTTTACCCTAGCAAATATGGTTGCCCATTCCCCCACCCCAATCTTGAGAATAGGTTCTTTCACAATGAGAAACATTACACCTACAGAATTATCTTGCTCTTGCTCTTGACCATTACACCTACAGAATTATCCCTGCTCTTGGCAGGGGGTTGGACTCGATGGCCCTTGTGGTCTATTCCAACTCTATGATTCTATGATTTGGAAAGCAGAAGTCAAAAGCAATTGACTTTCCTCTGTAACAAACAAAAATTAAAGCATGTTAAACATCTGTCACATCCTCCAGCTTTTATTAGTGACGGATGATGACATATATATATCTGAAACTATTTTGAATGGGCTATTTTTAGCTCCCCAAAGCCAGCTAGACATGTTAAATTTCATAAATCCCCAAGGAATCTTGAATGGGCTATCAGTACCCATTTGTCATTATTAAGTGTAGATTTGTTTGGATTAAATTAATAGGAAAAAGTAACCTTCATTCAAAACAATGGTATAAAACATTGTCGTAAATGAGGCAAGGTTTGTTGCTAGTATAGGCAGTGGGGTGCTTTTACATGCCTACATTATCATAAATTACTCTGAAATATTTTGAGCAGCACTCCTCACTTTTTTCCCAGGGGCAAATTTGATCTACCTTGCAAATACTATGGAGTGTATCGAAATCTGCTCTTCTGCTAATAGAATAGACTTCCATTTGAGCAACAGAAATTCCCACACATTCTTAAAATCTGCTCCAGATTTTAAGAGAATTTGTGGACGCAACAGCACAGATTTATTTTTGGAGTGGGTAAGGGGTATGAGGAAGAAAGTAAAGTTCCATTGTGTGATCAGAATTCCACTTGTGTAGCACTGGATACAACCCAACGGCCTCATTCTCATGGTGACTACCCCAAATGTAATAACATTGCTCACATTGTCTTCTGTTTGCAAATGTAATATGTAAACATTTCCATGTGCAAGTTGATGTCACCAGTAAAAAAACCTGCAAAGCCGTTCTCCAGCCAAGTAACATATACAAAAATGCATATACTAGGGTAAAGTGTGCATAAATATGCATGTATTAGGGAAAATAACATACTAAAATGTGTGTTAAAGAAATGTCCATGTTTCCCGTAAGATCCTATCTTTCCCCCCACCCCGACCTATCACTGGAAACTCTGATTGTACAGGATTCTTAATCACAGGGAGATCCTGTGCATGTATGCCAAGCTGCCTTTTATGTGGGTACATTGACATTCTGTGTTAAATTTTGCCCATACGAAAATAATTCCCATGTTGGGAAAAGCACACACATGCTCATGTATGAAGTGATTAGGTGCACTGTGGATATTTATTGATGCCAGTGATACTGGCAAATGTATATATTCTTGCCAATACATTGAAATATAGTGTTGCATAGCCTGTGGAAAAGTACTTCCTATAGAGCTGGCTGCAGACTGCAGCCTCAGGGCTGGATAAATCATAATACTAAGTATGCTATAACAGAGGGCCTCTATGGTGTTATTATCTGCAAATACCTGATACTGAAAAGTTCTGCTTATCCTGCACTGTACTCCTTTAAGATTATATCTGAAAATGGGAACTTCATCACATGGTGGCATGCGTTTTTGAATACCAACATCAGTATCCTGACTAGTGTAAGGAATGCAACTGCTATGCTTTCCAAAGTGTAGCATGTTTTAAGTGTGCTGTTAAGTAGGAAGAAGCAGTTTTGAGTTGTTTACATATGTGAGGCCTAAATACTTTAAAATGTGGTTTCTTCTTTAACAAATGTTTAGCTGTTCAGTTATCAAAAGACAGGTAAAGAGTGCATGGAGAACAAAGCAGACAGGGCCTGGTTTTTCAGCATTCCTTCTGGAAACATTTCCTTGTCTTCAGTTGGCTTTTTCTGTTTCGTGGTATAGCCCCTTTCCACTCTCAACTGTCATAGCAACTCTCCCAAATATTTATATGCGACAGATACTGGCTACAGGAGTCATTTCCCTCCCTGTATTTTATGAAAAACTGTCACAAAAGCAGACGATGCTTTGTCATGCATGTACTTCCCGCTGTTTACACCTCAGCGTAGTAGGGTGTTAAACAAGTTACCTCACAGTTTTGGATTTTGTTGGCAGGCTGCCATGATTGATCGGCTTGCACAGGACACAGTGTCTGTTTCACTCTTTTTCTTTCTCTCCTTCCCCTGACAGGTAAAAAACTGACCTTTTTTCTTTGTCTTTCAAGGGGAATTGTTTTTGCAAGTGGAATTTTGCTACCACTTGAGTTATGGGGCACTCCTTGTTCTGAGAGCCAGTTCAACTGTTAAATGGAAGCTGAACAAGAAGAGCTAGTAGCTTCTTCTTTCCTTACTTATGTCTAACATATTAGGAGCCAGTGATAAGCATTGTGGGCATCTGGGTATATACAGTTACCATCTGAAAAGAGGCTTATCTGTTCCCCGTTTGAAAAGTTTGACACTTGTTATAATGCATGCAACTTTTTCCTGTCAAGTGCTTCTGAAAGCCCCAAGGGAGTCACCCTGAAGTGATGGGGAGTCAGCAGGTGGTAGCTATGACTCAAAAGCATAGCCTTGCAAGTAGTCCAGAAAAGCTACAAGCCCACAGCATTTTTACAAGTCTACCTGACAATATAGTTGTGAATTTAAAAGTCATTTCTTTGGTAGGAGATAATCTGTAGTTTTCAGACCTTCTAAACCTTAAAAAGAACGCCACCATCTGTTCTGATATCATTGGGAGGGGGAGAAAAGAACGCTCAAGAACAATTAATTTCCCCCACCTTGATGTTAGGTGTTATGCCTGAACAGGGAATGTGAACATTAACAGGGGATGTGAGGCTGTGCACCCACAAACATTTTTGCATTGAGTGGGAGGTTTTGAAGTTCCCGAGTGCATTTCATTCAGCATGCTAAGAAGTCTCCACACAGTCAGGAATTCTGATAAGAAAGGCGTCTTGGTTGCAGGGAGGCTTTTAACTTAGGAACCTCTTCAGAACTTCCCAGGCAATGAAGAAAGGAGCCATCAACATGATCCTGGTCACCTTCCACAGGTTGAAAACTATTAGCACTTCAGTAGGAAACCTCAGGCCTCCTCAGGTCATACACCATACTTGATCTTGCGTCACAGTTTCAAGAATATGAATTTTTACCTTAAAATATTTAACAAGTGGCCAAGTTGTGCTTATTATTCTCTCTCTCTCTCTCTCTCTCTCTCTCTCTCTCTCTCTCTCTCTCTCCTCTCTCTCTCTCTATATATATATTCAGCTTCACAATGGCCTTTCTTTCTAGTGGCTATTTGCTGCTGCTGCCTCCTCTGCGCTTGCACTGCCATGGCTGTCTCCTCCATACTCAGCCACCTCCTCAGCCAGTGCATTAGGAGGTGATGGAGGCAGGCAGGCATGTGTTGGGGGTATAGGAGGAAGCTGGGTGTGGAGGTAGCAGCTGTGGTACATGTGCCCTATGTCACCTCATGGATGGGCCAGCCCTGCATATCCTTCAAAGTATGCCAACTGTTGCTTCCTCCATGGCCTACTTTTCATGAAAAGAAAACATAAAAAGATAGTTTCTTCTTCAGTTTGCATCCAAAACTTAACAGGTACTAGTTTTACCCTGAAAGTAAATTATGGCTGTCCTTCTAAAAATAGCAAAATGAACTTGACAGTGCTCAGCTCAAATCAATGCCAACACATTTTTAAAGCTAGACCTTCTACCAATACTGATGAGCCTCAAAATTACTTTAAGCGATTTTGGCTTTCATGTATTTCTGCAATAGGAAATATATTACTAAATATGATGTAAACACACAGATGTTAGAGAGCTTTTTCTTATAACTTTGTGGGGGTAGTATCTGTTCTTTCCTTTTTTTGGAATATTATAAATTTACTCACATCTACAGGAAACTGCTGCCTTTTCTTCGGGTTCCACAAAAGGTTGATTATTTTTTCCCAATATATAAATTAAGTTAAATTTAATAACTAGAACAGTTAATCGGGAATTAGCTTATAAAGGCACAGTTCATTTGTTTAATTGACAATCACCTTTTTAAATTTTACCTAAAGTATTAATAAAATTATACATTATAGATAACAAAGTGAGCATGTCTACAGTAGAGTTTTATTTTAAAGGTGTCTGCTGTTTAAAGCAACCTTTTTTCTTACATTCTGAATCTACACCTGAAGTAATAGGACTTCACCTACAGAGTGAAGGTGGTGCCTCTGTGACATTAGCTTTTAGTCTAATCCCTACTCCCATCTCATTTGTTCCACAAGGAAAGCACAGTTTTTATGTATGGTTAGACTTTGAGAAATAACCTGCTGATGCTAAATGTATGAAGGGGGGAATCTCACTAATAGAACATAATGCATTTGCAAGGAAGTTCTTCCAGGTAAGGACCAAATTAGACATTAGCTGAGAGTTCCATGATTCATTCTTTCTTAAGAAGCAGATTTTCCCCATGAATCTCAAAAATTATCCAGTCCCAATTATCATAAAATTGTGCACACAAGTCTCTCCCCCCCCCAATAGCAGTTTGGAGAGGAACCAGAAGCAGAGCATAGACACATGGATAACGGGTTGTATCCAATCCAAATCTCCCCCTTTCTCAGCTCACTGTACCACTATAGAAAAATTTTGCAGGTAGAATCATTATATAGATAGGAAAATGGACAAAATTAGGTGTTATGTGTGAATTCACACACACACACACACACACACACACACACACACACACACACACACAGGCAGCCAACTAACTAGTCCTGAAAATTCAGACTAGTTCAGATCTTTAAGAAAATTTCCACATTTTAAAAATTAAAGCTCAATTGCTATTTCCACATGCCTTTTACACAGTTTATATCAGGAAGGACAGTTGCAGGATATGATACACACATCAAGTTTGAATGTAGCTGTAAAAAAATTCTTAATAGAACATAACGTAATTTCACCCCAGTAGATGTTAATAATACTAATTTTTGGAGCTTCTTTTACAGCCTTTTAGGCAAAAGACTATAGGATAATAATGATAAGAGCTCCAAACAACATTTTCTCATGTTAGGTCACCTCTAAACCATATGTATAAGAACATTTAAGTTTAATTTGCTTTAATGGACATGGCATATATCGACCAATGACTACACTTTTAAATCTGCTGCAAATGTGTATGAAGCCATCCAGACTTAGAGTCACATTAGAGCCAAATAAATGGTTTTACATTACTTATAATCATGTAATTTTTCTCTATAAAAGAAATACTTAAAAGCCAAATTCCGGTCAATGGCCAAAGCACTGCTGGCATGCTGAAAATGAAACAAAAATACAACCTTGAGTTATTAGATTTTTTATGATCCATGGAGCTTCAGGACCCACCGCAGTATATGATTTCTAAGATCACAAGGATTTGTTTTAAACCAGTCTCCCCCAATTTGGTGCCTTCCAGATGCTTTGGACTATAGCTTCCATCACTTCCGACCATTGGCCATGATGCTTAGGGCTGATGGGAGTAGGAGCCCAACAATATTTGGAAGACACCAGATTGAGGTAGGCTATTTTGAACACTTCTTCCTGACGAAGCTAGCTAAACTAAGTGGAACTATTTGAAAGGCTGACCTGTCACTACAGTCATCAAAATAACGTAATGTGTTATGCAAAGTGAAAGGATGTGAGAGGGAAATGAGTTAATTTAGGGAAGCCCTGAGGTAACTTCCTGCCAGAAAAGCAAGTACAAATATGTTTTATTCTCTTCATTTCACATTATGCAAATAATGTGCAAGTCTATCCAAAGATTATAAAGTTATTATTCTATCCCAAAAGGAATATGTGAGGTAGGACTATATTGCTATGCTGTTTGTTTGATTCATTTCTTTTCTTTTATTACAGTTTTATTTTGTATTTAAAAATCCAATGAAATAAAAAGTTTAAACAATTAAAATTGGAAATAATATGCATACAAGAAGAAAAAGCTAAGCTGAAATATGACCAATTAGCAACGTAATTTCCAACAGAGCTGTCAACCAATTAAAGGCTTTTAGTTGATTAATGGCATTGTTTTTAACTGATCAATCCAAGTAACTAATTAAAATAAACATTACAGTGTGCAGTCCTTGACCATTGAAATCAATGGGAATTCTTCCATAGGCTTGAACAGAACTACAACCCTTCAGATCTCAGTGCAAGTATGTTTTCGCAAAGATAGCATGTTCCTTGAACTAATTGGCACAACTACCAGCACTCCACATCCTTTCATACTGGGCATCTCCAATTAAAATTTCACTGTAATTAATTCAGCAATTGATCAATTAATTGGATAATCCACTTCCTTGCTCTTTTCTTCATTATCGTAATGATAACATATGCTTAAAAGTTCTGCAGGGTCTCTTAAGATGACCAGGGGCCATACTTGCTGATTACTGAATATTGCCTATGAATATGTGAGGAAGTGATCATCTGTAGTCTCTGACTGAATTCAGCATCACTGCCTCCACTTTTCTACAGCTATTTCGATCTGGGGCAGCATAGGATGGCAATGCTGGGATTAATCATATGTCTGAAGGTGACAGGTGACAATTTCTGCATTACCTGAGCCAACCCATATGCACATTTCACTGCTCATATGAGGTTTACCCAATATATCCAGCAAAACATTAAGAATATGGCCAGTCAGCTTTCATGAGTGCAAGTTGCTCCAAAACCAAAAGTCCCTACTCAAGGAATCTGATATATGATCTGTGGGCCACCATATAAACATTACACTATTTGTGTGAGCACTTAAATGCACATGCCACCCATCTGAGGTGACATACAAACTCACTCGAGAGCTTTCTGAGAAGAGTTGAACCAGAGTGTAAATAATGAGAGCAGAGAATGCATATTGTATGGAACCATTTTACAACTAGAACTTATGCTTGCACATGTCACTAGAATCCATGCAAAATGCCTCAAAGGTCTGCATGGGGATTTAGCTGCACAATGCTCATTTAAGACATCCAACTTTAAGGAGCTCAAGGAAAGCAATGCTCAGTGGCTCAATATATTTGTTACAAAAACTCACCCTCTGCATCTTCTGGCCTTGTAAGATCAATGACTCCTGGGCCTAGTTTTCCATCTTCACTGGGCTTCCCTGATAGCTGTGGGCCTAAATTCTCATAGCGTGTTCTTTCCTGCCGAAGAGAAAGGAACATTAAGATTTCCAGTCTGTTCATGTCTGAATATCTTGAGCGTACTCATTTTCTATTATACTTCCCTGCCCCTCTGGCTATCACCTGCACTTCCCCTGCCCTCCATACTAATATGTCAGTCCTTTCTTGATTTCCACTTCCACATTTTCTTGTCCATCTAACAGAGGTTGCAAGTCATATTGGTAGGTAAATCTTTGTTCCTTACATTGCCCAATCCCACAGTTGGTACCTAAGCATGAGCTAGTACTAGTAACAGATACAGGCTATGCTTTTTTTCAGAAAGAACACAGATATTGTTTAACTGCAGGTATCAGTTTAGAATTTAGTGTCCAAAATCTAGTTTTCAAATATGCAATACCCCTCCAGTACTGATTAAATGTATGATGAATTAATATTCAAGCCAGTTCCTAAGTTATCTTAGCACCATGATTGACTCTTCCGTGGTGCTTGCTTCCTGTGCTGCTAAATTTAAAGTAACAAGGAGCCCATGTTGAAGGTGTCTACAAGATTATTATTTCCCATAGCAGCAGGGAAAGGGTGATGCCAGTGTGGACAGTTATCCTATCCTACATTCCTCTCATATAAGGGTGAAAATATGTGGACATAGTAGCCCCACCACTTTGGTAATGTACAAACTGGCTTTTGGAAGTTAGCTTATTAACACCTTTGACTCACTAAATCTCTTAATAACAGAAAACCCACAACCACTATGTATTTTACTACACAATGAAACAAATAATTGTGTGAAAAATTAAATTGATTATTGCTAGGCAATAGCTTTAAACAACCCATTACAGTTCAGGTAAGTATAAAGTAGGGCAGGTAGCATTACTGTGGTGTAGAAATGAAGGATTGCGGCAGAAGCTCTAGAAATTACTAAGAACACAAGAAGGAGATCCTGCTGGACAAGGTCAATGGTCCATCTAGTCCACCATCCTGTTCCCACAGTGGGCAATACCCAATAACAATGCACAGTCCTGTATTTCTTAAATGACCTTGGGAGAAAGATATTGGCATTTGGAAAAAAATGCTAAAATTCAAAACTTAAAAAGCACTTTCTACTAAAACTCGCTAATTTAATAGAAAAATCACCACCAGCACAACCACCACTCCTCTCATCGAGATATGCGTTTGCATTGGAACCCTTGAGAAAACACAAGTCTGAATTTTATGCAAGAGGCTTTCAAAGACAAGTATTTCAAAGAAGGAATACTAGATGACAGAAATAGTACTATTATTTTGTCTAGAAATTTGAACTGAAACTCAATGGGAATTTTAAAAGAGAGAGCAAGAAAAAGAAAGGGCTGTGTTTGTTCCCAGAATAAACAACATTTTTGTGTGCTGTAAACTTCTGCTGTAAAACTAGATCAAGAGGCAATTTATGTCCTCAAAATATGAGAGGACAAGAGCCTTGAAACAATATGGCAGCACATATCTTCTGACAGTGGTAGCCTCAGTGGTACTCTGTCTGCAGCAACGTGCTAAATAGTTATCATTAATGTATTGTTCTCGTGGAAAAAAAACAATGTGTTCTCTCTCTTGTCTTGTTGATACTTCTTAAGACTGAACTTGGCATTGTGTTGAGAATGAACAAAACACTGTTGTTCATTACTATGAAACTATTAAATGTCATGTCATCTTGAATTTACAGACATGAAATGCCAGCTTTCAGTTTTGTGAACAGTTTTCTGTACGTTATACTTGATGCATTATGCAGCAGAAGATTGCTGATTGCTGTTCACTCTATTGTTCAATGACCTAGTTCTGTACTGAGCATATTACACATTAGAAGGAAAACAGTACCAAGTTTATTCCCTGAAGAATTGCTAAGGAACCTGGTATTGGTCTTAACAAGCAAAGTGGCTCTGACTCGTTTGCTCAAATCTCTCTGCGTTGGTTAGAATAATAGAACTGTAGCACTGAAATGGGACTTGGGGGTCATCTAGTCTAACCCCCTGCAACCCCCTCTTTTTGCCTAGTGTGAGGTTTAAACCCACTACCCTGAGATTAAGAGTCTCATGCTCTACCGACTGAGCTATCCCAGGAGGCATTTGCTGTTCTAGTCAGATCGTTTTCAGAAAACAATTGCTTACTAATTAGTTCTCTGTAACCATGTTTGCAAGAAGATGTTTAGATTCTTAAAATATTGTTTAGCTAATATTTGGAGTATTAAGGGAAGATGCCAGGCACTGTGTAAAAATCCAGACTAAGCTTCTTTTCCAGGACAGGTCATCATGTGGGGGGAAGTTGTTAAGGAGTACAAAGGTGCTGATAGTTATCAACACATCAAAGCAAGGTTTTTGAGTCTGGGCAAACGGAGGTTGCCAGGGTGGCAGTGGGCAATGATGTTAATAGAAGGGGGGGGGGGTATTTGGCAAGGAGTTTCTGGGAAGAAGAAGCAGGAAGTGGGGAGAATGCCATACGGGGCTGAAGAAGAAGACATTGCCACAGGAACAGACAGCATGGCTGATTCATCTAGTAGATTTGAGCTGGCTGCTTAGGAGGGCAACAAAGGACTCTCTTGTGATGCTAGTGTTGGGAACTCTATCTAGATGCAGGTTGTGAATATGTATAAATAAACCATATTTCCTAAGACACTACAGCCTCTTCTGTGCCTTAAATTTCCAACAGAAACACAAACCCCGGTTTACTAAGACCCCTGAAATATTGCACCGCCGGGCAGACATTGGGGTGACTTGCAGCAATATTAAAATGTTTAAATAATAACAGGCGGGGCAGGGGGTGGGAACCAACATTACACTAAATTGAAGTACAGGTGTTTACTGCATCACTCTGCTTGCATAACCTTAACATTCAACCATTTTCAATGTTTCTTGAAGTCTCCCATTTGCTGAAAAACTATATTGTCATTATTAATTTCCCACTATAATGTGTATTGAGATAATGCTGTTGTGATATGCAAAAATACTGAAACAAAGAGCACTGAGAAGAAACATAACTATTGGTTACAGGCAGGCAGGCACAACATTCAGCTGAAGAATGCTATAAGGTCCAATAGTAATACCTCACTATCAGAACGGATCTTGCTTTGCTGGTGCAAAGGAATGATTCTACCCCCTGTCCCCCGGGGACGCACATTTAAAGTAGAAGAGTTGGATTAGACCTTTCTTTAAGTTCCTGCAGTTGGGAAGTAATTGGCATTTTGTACACTGTGTTTCTTTTCTTTCTTTTTTCTAATATTTGCATTTAAAATATTTCTATAAGCAGAGTTAATGTGGCACCTGCAATTTTCATGGCAAAAACCTAAGTGTGTGCTTTGGGGGGGGGGGAGGGGAAATAGCACTCCACTTAAAAAAAAAAAATCAACAGAACCTTCTATGTATCAATATGCACATTTGAAGTATCCTTCTAGTCATTCATTCCCTTTGATTTTCTCCAGAAAATATTCTGTGTTAAAAAGAAAGTTTCTGAAAGAATATCAATATTTTGACACTGAAAGAGAAAAGGGAAAATTACATGATAAGGCTCAGGAACTGGGAGGAAGAGAAGCGTACATGGTAATAATACCTAAAAGAATTGAGGTGAATCTATGATTCTGTAATAACCTTCAATGTCTCATTCTTTTGAAATATATTGACTGCTACAATTCTGTATGTATGGTTTCATTTTTCCACTTAAAGTATACCTCATAGCAATAGTAACTAATTTTCAGGAAAGCTGTAAATAAAAAAAAATCTATTACAACATAATTGGTAAATACAAGCCTAAGTGTATTTCTGAAGGCAAGAAGAATTTAGACTGGACTCCTATGTATATTTACCTGACAGAAAGCCCAGTTGAACATAGGGAATTATTTCCAAGTAAACATACATAGGGATCACAGTCAGGTAAATAAATACATCTGTAATTGAACTAAACTAAGCAGATTATAAAGGAGTACAAATTGCAAATTCATTAATAGGAAATGGTCTGTATATTTAAAATACGTTCAGTTGTGTACGCTGTTCTCATGCACCTACCCAAATTCTATTTATATTCCTATTTACAAGCATATGAATACATATTCATGTCTGAAAATAGCATATACTTGTGAAAATTTACACACACACTAAAAAATTACTTACTTAAAAAACCACACACCTGTCTTACACATCATAGAAATAGCTTATTTATCCTCAGGAAACCCTGAGCTCATTTTTTGTTTATTTCAAACTAAACTGCTTCTTGTAGGCATAAGGCCCTGAGTATATATCCTGAGTAAAGTAAGTGCATTACGCCATGGGGCATAATGAACACAGAACAGAATTCTAACTCAGATCATGATTACTGGAAAACCAAGAGGGCTAATGCTTTTAAAGAACACAGTCTATGTCTAAGTACAAAATGGACTCTTGGCTACTTGGAGATATAGAAAAACCTACTCATTGCTACTTTCGTGGTTTTGGGATGACAACACACTGGGGCGGGATTCGTTTTACTAACAACCGAACCTTCATTTTCCATTCAGTGACACGATTAGGCACTTATTTATGCATTGTCAGGCACAAACATGCAGGCAGCATAAAAGTTATTGAAAAAAAATTAAAGCCTGCTTCGCTGTGTCGCAGGACCGTTGGTTAAGTGCTTTGAAATGATGATCTATGAGGTAGATGTTGCATATTAAATAAAGATATTTAAATGATAAAGCCCCCTTTAGTGAGCACTGATGAATGTTAAATGTTCCAAGCCACAAAGCTGAGCCATCCGTCATATTCACATGTTATCATAGTCAATGATGGAGCAACCCCAGTGATGACAGATGGACTGTGAGATTATTATCCCCTTATTTCCAGAGTCACCAAACCAGTCTCCTACTCAAGCATTATTTTTAACTTTACATTAAATTAAGAACTTCCTCCACACTTCTGTGGTGGGAATGATCAATGCTTTCCTCCTGGGTGTAAAAGGGAAATGGACTAGTGTAGTCAACTGAAGGAAGTAGGGGAAGAAGCCTGCTCATCCACTGGAAAAATCGGAGTGGGTGGCTGGGGGAGGGGGAGAGAGAGAGAGAAAGAGAAGGCTGCTGGAAACTTCAGCTAAGTAGAATAAATATAAAATTGTGATCTCGGGGAAGAAAAGTAATGATAACAGTAAGCACATAATAATGGCTTTTCTCTGCACTTAGGTAAAAGCTGAATTTTTGATGTGCACAATATATTTTCATAAAATTTTATATACTATGTTTTATACACTTATTGGCTATTCCATAATAATGTGTGCGCTAACAGTAAAATTGCTCCCAAATTTATGTGTGTTATTTATTCTTTCCCACGTAACAATGCTTTTTGTTGTAAAAAATATTCTGTTTATTAATGTAACTTTACAACCACTGCATCCAAGATCCGTGGTAAATTAATGACATTTTTATTATTTTATAGTGTCATTAAATTTTTACTGATCACTCCATCAAACAGAAGCCATAAAGGCCATAATGTAAACTGGGACACTTAGATCAGGGGAGCAGGAAACCATTCCATATAGTCTGAAGTAAACGGCTTGCTATAAATGATATTTATACCATCTTTAAGCATGTGAGAATACTTGGACAAGTTTGGCAAAACTGTTTCAGTACAGCAGTGGATTGTGTACTTAAATAACAGTTTATTTGCCAGCAAGGCAAGGGTTTGTGTGTGTGTTTTTAAACCATATGTAAGAAGATGACTGATTGCATTCATCTCTTGAAAAACAATATATGAAATGTAATAATACACCAGGCCCCCTCCCTTTTGGATTACCAAGACTGATCAGACTATAACCATTCCTCAAATTATTTCAACATGTCGTTCCCGCCCCCCCCCCCCCTGCTATGTATGCAGACGCTGAAGTGGAAAATGGCATACATAGTTGGACAGTGATGTAATACCTTTTATTTCAAGAGTCTAACTTAGTAGTTACCAACATTTATTTCAAGAGCCAATTTTGAGACTCCTTGTTAATGTGGGTCATTTACAGAAGCCACAGAGTAAATGCCTTTGGGACCGTTACACACTCTGCGGACAGTATTCCAGTTGCAAAGTGTGCAGACAATTCCAGGATGTTGTCTTTACATGCACAATACATTAAAGTTAAGCTATTCCATATTAAGCCCACTCAAGAAACAATAACACCAGTGTCTTGTTTCCCGCTTGTTCCTTCCCTAGACCATATTGGCTGAGTCCTGGAAGACCTTCCCAACTGGCCTGCGAAGGCAGGGCCCTTACTGACTCCAGCTAAAAAAGCCAAGGCTGCTGAACAGACTTTTTGGTTAGGGAATTGTTTAAGGGGGCTGTTGGGGGGACAGTTGTGGCTGTTACTGATATTCATATTTTGTATCTACATTTTTAGTTGCTATGATTTATGTGAATTTTTTTCAGTTTGGTTGTGTACTTTGTGTGTGTTTTATTTATTGTTTACGACTACTTTTGTTATATTTGTAATTATGTACGTTTTTTCATGTTGTGAGCCACCTTGACAGCATACAAATAAAATGTTTTATGTGTGTATGTATGTTCCTCTGTTCAAGTACAGATATAATAAATGAACAGAAGGGGAATGTTTTCAAAACCTATTTAGATATTTTTCTAGAAAAAGTGCTTGTCATTTCTACACTCATAGCAGAATTCTGTGGGCATTAAATCCCAAAACAATGGAGGACAAAACTCCAGACTTCTAAGCAAGTGGCTTAAGGTAGCCATGACAACATAGTTGTGTTTGGTTCAGGCATATAGATTTGCTTTCCAAACTAGTGCACAAATAATGGTGCTCTGGAAAAACTTACAAATACCTCCATTTTTCTCTGCAAGGTCAACTTGTGCATTGTCCAAAGACTTTCCATTACTTTGTGACAGTGGCTATTAGCAAATTAAATCACTCTATGCTTGGAATCTCTGACAATATTCTAGGCACAGCAAGGGTCATTAAAAATGGACATGTGCGGATTCTTATCAGACCAAGGTAAGTGCCGTGGAAATTGTTGTCTATTAATTGATTTGTTTTTGTTTTTGCAAGCAATGTAATAGGCCTCAACACAAAATCATCAGCTGCACCCTCCATGCAGCTACAGTGGTACCTCTAGTTATGATCTTAATTAGTTCCGGAGGTCCATTCTTAACGTGAAACTGTTCTTAACTAGAGACGTTCTTTCACTAATGGGGCCTCTTACTGCCGCTGCGCCGCCAGCACACGATTTCCGTTCTCATCCTGGGGCAAAGTTTTCAACTCGAGGTAACTCTTTCAGGTTAGCGGAGTTTGTAACCTCGAGGTACTACTGTACTGATAAATTGATAAATGTGGTGATTACTATTGGTCTATATAAGTGTGCAGGATTATATATACAGTGGACGCTCGGGTTGCAAACATGATCCATGCTGGAGGCACGTTCGCAACCCGCAGCGTTCGCAACCCGCGTCCGCACATGCGCGGGTTGCGATTCGGTGCTTCTGTGCATGCGCAAACTCCGAAACCCAGAAGTAACCCATTCCGGTACTTCCAGGTTTCGGCGGTCTGTACCTCAAAAAAACGCAACCTGAAGCGGCTGTAACCCGAGGTATGACTGTATATAAGTATCAGGATTAGAAGAGGTGGGCTCATTTTTCACAAAAATGGGAAAGAGAAACACAAAATGATGGTTTGTATCCAATGCAGTGTCCATTGGTGCAAAGGGGCTTCTGTTTCCTTCCCCTCCCAAATTTGTAGGGTCCCTAAATCCCATGGAGCTAATTTTGTAGCCACCTAGGGGGTTGGAGGGAAGAAGAGTCTGAGAAGTTCTGTTGCACACGGAAGTCCCTTGTGCCAACAGAGCTGCAGCATTGGATACAGCCCTATATGTGGGACATCCAAAGTTTGGCTTGTGATACATGACTCCAGTAATTAAGTGGATTCATGTATGGCCCTCACAATCCAAATGCTATATCAGTTGAACAAAGGATGTAGATATTCACCTGGTTGGGCCAGGTGTATATTCTTCTCAATTCACCCAAAACAGGGGAAAGCAGTACAGCAGTGGCTTTAGGGCTGTGCAACCAGTGTGGCTGCTTCAGCCTCCCCACCTGTCACTGTCCTCCTTGCACTGTCTTGGGTTTTTTAAAGAGAACTGGGCATTCTTTCTTCAGATGTTCAAAGAGAGTAACAGCATTCCCATAAATACGTGTATCCTCCTTCCCCCACAGCCTCCCACATTGTTAATGGCTCTCTGGATTCAACCCCATATTTAGCAAAAGTACTGTGCAAGGTTCAGAACAGAACAAATGTTAATTATTTTAAACCAAAGAATTTGGAAAGCACTTTACTTAATGAAGACTGAAGCTGCAGGTGGGAGGAAGAGCGGGGGGATTGACAATAACAGTATTTTCCCCCCAAGTTACATTGTTTGGGGGTGGAAAACCTCATCTGCTTCTCTGTTAAGGAAGACTTTTTGATTTAAGTCCTCCACACCTCTGAGCATATAGTCACAAATCCTGAACTACTGCCACACTTGCCATCACCTCTAAATTATAGACCTATTCCAGTTAGATTACTTTCATCAAGATTATTGCACTCACTGAACTGCGCCCCCCCCCCGCTTTAAATAGAATACGTTGTGTCTTTGTTCATCTGGTTTTAATATGGTTTTAACCAATTGCAAAGTTATTTATAAAGTTTGCAGCTCCCCAGTAGTTAGACTTATGAAGCATTCAGTCTTAAGCATATCCAGTTGTGTGGTAACCCAACCACTGCTTTCATGTGGTTCCCATAGTTTTATTTATGCACAAAAGCATGATCCATAGCGGTAGCCAAACACTTTGGGATTAACCCTTTGTTTCAAATAAGAGAAGTGTATCATTTTATATAGTTCAGCCAAAACTTCACGCAGACTAATTCTCACAAAAGGGTAACACATTAATTCTGCTGAAATTAATCTAGTTCTACTGGTCTTCAGAGTGAAAGGTTTGAGCCAATTGAAATAGCCCCTTAGCAAGTGAAAGGAAAGAGAAAAGGGGAGTTTTTGACATGCTGCATTGTAAGCTAAACAGAGGCTGCCAATCTGAAGCCTAAACTACAAGGAAGCACTTTCAAAGACTTTATATTGGTAAATAAATTTAGAAGCAGCAAAAGTTTGATGAAACATTATTTCATAGTACAGTGGTGCCTTGCAAGACGAAAAGAATCCGTTCCGCGATTCTCTTCGTCTAGTGGTTTTTTCGTCTTGCGAAGCAAGCCCATTGACAGCTTAGCGGATTAGCGCTACAGCGGTCTAGCGGCTTTTCGCGATCAGCTGTTAAGTGGCTTATCAGCGGAACAGCTGATAAGCGGCTTAGAGTCTTAGGAAAAGGGGGGGAGCGAAAAAAAACCGCGGGGACTTGCAAGATTTTTTCGTCTTGCGAAGCAACCACATAGGGAAATTCGTTTTGCGAAGCGCCTCCAAAACGGAAAACCCTTTCGTCTAGCGGGTTTTCCGTCTTGCGAGGCGTTCGTCTTGCGGGGCACCACTGTATAAGCTGTTCACCTTATGGACACAATGACCTCCCATCCTTCCTGAGCTGTTCCTTTGCTTTCATTATCAGCACATATTATAGGACTGTTTTACTTGGTTGCATCTGGGCCACTGCCAATGTCAGGATACTAGGATTTAATAGGCTGATGATGAATTATGTGGGACAAACTTTATATTGGACAAACTTATATTATTATCATGTATTGGAATCTGGAAATGTATTACTTTAGAGGAGACCTTTCCATCTAATACCACCCTGACAAGGCATGGGTAATTACTGACTCCTGCAGCTGTTATTTTAATAGTAATTTCTAACACCCATACCCTAGATTAGTGGTGGCCAAACTTGGCCCTCCAGCTGTTTTGGGACTACAATTCCCATCATCCTTGACCACTGGTCCTGTTAGCTAGGGATGATGGGAGTTGTAGTCCCAAAACAGCTGGAGGGCCAAGTCTGGCCATCACTGCCGTAGATACTCTAAAGTGTTTTCAGCAACTTCCCAGGCAGTTTCAAATATATGCAGTTCACAGGTACTAACAAGCTTCACTTTGGCAATAAAACTACATAATATACAGAATCTCATGCCCAGGGGCCAAATATAGCCCGACAGACATCTCTGTCTGACTCCAGGCACTGTTCTTAGGTCACACCCCCTTCTCTAGGCAACACCAGCCATGCTATCCAACTGCCAAGTGCTTTTATCTAGATAGAATGTGGTTTTGAACTCTGATAATGCCTCTTGCTTTCCTGTATGGAGATGTGTGTATCCCAGTCATCTTTCTTAGTGTCCGCCTCCCCCCAAAACTTACCCTTATGAAGGAGAAACTGGCAGCGTGAAGGACTCACTGGAGACAGAAAAGGCTTTGATGGCTTCATCCTTAAGGTCTGGGTGCTCCTGCACATGTTATTGAGCATTGTTTCCTGCCAGTGTGCATCGGATTTAAATCTCCTGTGGCTCCCAATTCAATAAATTAGGTTGAGAGGCAGGTGGAATTACATCAGCTATATACCACAGCAGGAAAGGATGCACCCACCAGGCCTTAATGATGCAATCGAAAAGGCGCCTCCTATCTCAAGTGAGCTCTCCCTACAGCCATTTCCTAACTTTTCAAGAATAGCTTTGCTTGAGAAGGATGGTGAAGTGGCAAGAAGAGCTGGTTCAAAGTGTTGAGAACCTACTCCAAGTTAGGCCTGAGGTATGAAATAGGTGTGGACCTTGTTTGCAACAAAACCCAGTTTTAAAATGGGGTTCATATTCTAAGCCTCTGAGTTCTGAAATTCACACCCATAAATTAAGTCTCAATTAAATCAAACAGGCTTACTTCTGATTAAAAAATAGTTAGGACTAATATCTCTCTCTCTCTCTCTCTCTCTCTCTCTCTCTCTCTCTCTCTCAAAAATCAGGAATGCTTAACTGATTGTCCCATTCCATTGTTAATAATAGTTACATCAGCAGTTAAGCTGACTGGCAATACAGATGCTCCAAATAATCTGTGCAGTCTGAAACCTGAGAGGAAAGTAGGAGCTGATGCATGCTTATAACTAAAAATATTGATTTGCAGATTCATATATTCTACCTTCACTAAGAGTGATATTGTAAAATGTTTGCAAAAGCAATCTCTCTGTGTTTCAGAATTTAACCAGATGTTACAGACAGAGCTCCTGTTGCTCCTGGTCTCCTTCCTTTCTCATAATGTCTCTATGCATACAATGAGCGATATTAAGTCACTGCACTGTGTGTTGTCCTGTGCCTCACTTCACACCATTTGCTGTCAGCTGCAGGGATGAAACAACAAACAACGGGGCTGCATCACATCATACTTTCCGGCCCCCTCTTCACAAAAGTTGCCTGAAACCAATTCTCAGTAGTTCCCACCTCCCCTGTCAGCCATAACCCACCCCATTCAGAAAGGCTCCTGAACGATCATGAAAGGCATATTGGTGGGGTGCAGGAGGGGGGAAGCGAGTGAGAAAATTATTCTCCATGGCCCCCTTATGTGTGTACTTCAAAGAATCCAAGCAACAGGGAGGAATTCACTGCCGGACCCTTCCAATTATTTCATCAGTGCAAGCATTTCTGTTTGCCAATTCCACTCTCTTCCCCACCTCACTGTCCTGGGGATTCTGCTGACCCTCCAGAGAGGATTTGGGTGTAATGTTCCATTTTAAGGCTGGGAAATTCGATAATTTGGTTGGAAAACTTCAAGAGGTAGGACCTGAACTCATATGAGGAACCTCAGCATTCCATAAGTGAGCAAGCTGAATGTTCTCTGCTTAATGAGAAGAAGAAATTGTTTTATTAAATAACTACCTACAGCAGTCCTCTGCTTCCAGCCCTGCCTCCTAGCTGGGCCTAGCAAAAATTGCTTGCAGGACCGTTGGTTATCTATCTCTGACCCACACGCAACAGGAAAGGAGAAAGAAAGAGAGACTGAGTGGCAGCACCTCTGTGCTTCTTATAATATCAAGTTAAGTTGTCAGTTACAGAACTATCTTTACCACTTTTAATGCCACCCCAAGGAAAAATTATACAATGTACATGTGCTTTTTGTTGCTGCAATGTCAATCTGCATTTAGCCTAGGTACAGAGAGGGAGTGGGAATTGCTTAGGGAATTTGCCCAGTTCTGTACTATTTGCTGTCTGTTTGAAGCATATGTTTTAGCAACACTTTGTTTATATGCAGGAATCTTTGGAAATGCTCAGAAGGAAGACTAAGATGCCTCTAAAGACACAGGGTGGATGACAATGGAATAATGATGCTAACATCACTATGCCATGTTCCTCCCTTGTATTTACAATAACTGCTGTGTTTTCCTGTGATTAATTCTGCCTCAAGGAAGAAAACAAGTGCTGCTTGCTGCTAGTGTCAGAAAAGCAGCATTATTGTATGCAAAGTTACATCAAGCCTGGAATAAAGGAATGTGCATGACAAAAAACTCACACATACTTCAACCAGCTCTTTTCCTTACAAGAAAAGATCACACTGGAGATTAGCAATATTTATACCACTTCAAGTATGCCTGGTGTGGAGTCTGAGTAAGATTTGGAGGGTGGGGGACCCCATCTGGCTGTGGCTTCCTACTTCTCAGGCCTGGGATAGTCCGGTACCTGTCAAGGGCCCTGCCCCACAAGTGGCTCACTGGCAACCACCAAAGCCCCTGTCCTTTGCTGCTGCTTCTCCAAAGGAAAGAGGGAGGGAAGGCACCACAGCTGATTCCACTTTCCCGCTTTCTCAGTCTAGCAGGAACTGGATGGACCTAAGTCTCCATACAGTGGGCGAGACTGAGGCAAGGAAAGCAGTAGTGATGGTTGTGACGAATGGAGTGTGCTAAAAGGGATGGTGGACTGAGGATGGGGTTCCACCAAAGACATCATGACCAAGGGTCTGCTAATAACGCTGAAGGACGAGCAATCTTTTGTACATCAGAAACATGGGTGTGTGACTTCAACCTGTCTCCTTCCCCGTGTGCCTGGTCTAGCTGTTATTGCTGTTGCGATGCTCCTAATCATGTTTTCAGAGGGCGGGAGGTTGTGTGTCAGCGGGTGAGTGATGGGGAGATTGGATGCGGTGGCCAGAGAATGAAGTGCCTGGGAGGGTGAATGAGAGAGTGTATGTAACTGTGTCACCAGATGACTTCAGAAAGTGCTCCAGCTGTCACCAGGCGACTTCAGAAACAAAACACTCAACCTTGACCACTTCTCTATTTTTAATGCATGGCCAACCACCTAGATTTGGTCCCTGTAGAGGCCTGCCATGCAGCAAAGAAACATGCTGAGATCCTGCTAGGGGAAAGTAGCTGGTGGGGTGGTGGAAGCTGCATGGAGAAAGTGGTGGGCAGGAAAGGGTTAAGCACCATTCTCATACCTTCTGTTTCTTCACTGCAAATTCTGCCTTCCCCTTGCCACCTTGTTCAACACCCACCCAGGTTCCCACACCAGAGTACACCACTAAGCAGGGCATTGGGCCTTAAGACTGCTCTTATTTCTTCAGGATTATGTATTTATATAAAGGATAACTTTCATGAAAGCATCTGAAATTAGGCTATTTCTAGCAGTGCTATCACCACAATATTTTTAAATGGAACCACAAATGTAAACCTGTTTGCTGAAAGTCTCCATGACTACAATATCTCTTTTAAAAGACACTGCTAAAGTCACAGGGCTCACCTTTCCATAAGATGCTCCATTCTGCATTTCTACATGATCAAATTCTAATTGCATCAGATACATTCGGCACAGCACTTCAGCGTGTGTGAGCGGTATTGTAATCATTTAGCTATTCAAAAGAAAATTTAATTCGTGATCAGGCCGCCAAAAACAGCAGTGTGGCCCATTGTTCTATATGGGGGGAGCGAAACTGATTTAGAAATATTATATATATATATTCCAAGCAAACATGGTAATTAAATGCATATGAAGAAGCCAAACCTTTTCTCTCAAAACTGTGTTTGCATACAAAAAAGAGCAAGAAACTCCCATGCCATGATATAAAAGCAAACTTAAGACAAAGCCTCACACACTGCAGCTGAACAATGCGCTTTGGTTCTTATGGCTCAATATTATTAATCCTATGCCTAATTTAAATACTGTCATACAGCCACATATATTTGAATTAACCATGTGACTCAAACAGATTGCAAGTGTCCAGCATGCTTTTCATTTCTAATAAAAGGGGGCAGTATTACACCAGTGATGTTTCAAACTGCCCAAATATTTGTTAAGAGAGCTGATGAAGAATCAAAAGGATTTGAGTGTTTTACAGAATTGTAATTGTTATTTCTTGGATATGCATGCAGAAAAGTAAACTACTGGGTTTATTGTTGGAACAAATATTTTGCTTAAAGCATTGCCCCTGAAATATACCTTGAAATTCTGGTGTTTAAAACTGAAGCTAGAAATTGAAAAGCATCAAGAGGAAAAATATGAAGACATGCCATTTAGAAAAGGCTATTAGAACTAAGAAAAAAGCAAAGAATGTATTGCCAGAGAGGACAGAAAGGATATATATATATATATATATCTCACACTCTGGATTATGGTAATATTCTCTACATGGGGCTGCCTTTAAGAGAGCCCAGAAGCTTCCATTCATCCAAATGTTTGCAAGTCTAACTATATATCTCCAATCTCATAGTAGCTCCATTAGCTTTCGATTTGCTTCTGGGATCTCAAAGTGCTTATTCTAGCCTTTAAGGCTCTATACAGCCTGACATTTTGTGGCAGTTTCCCCACACAATCAAAATCACATCACCTAATTGTCAACTTTTACGTTTTTAAAAATACACCTTTACTTTTGTATAAATCTTCATAAAACTGTAAGATGCTTTTAAAATTAATATAATTAATGCAAAGAAAAATGGATTTTAATGTGACAATTCAAAGGCAATTTACAGCTAGACTTCAAAATTATGTGGCTGAGCTTGGGAGAATATTCCTTTGCAGTTTCAACTTTACAGTTTCAAGTTTATTTGAACTAAAAAAAATCCTGCAAATGGTCAGTCGAACTTCGCCACCAACTGAATTCTGCTTGTCAGGCAAACAGATGGTGGTTTTTTTGTTTTTTGGTTTTTTTAAAAAAAAGATTTATCATTAGCTGGTATTTGAAGAAGCAAACCTAATGATTTAGATGTGCATCTTCAGAAACTCCTTTTGAAAAGAAGTACTGAAAATTGGTCTAGGCCAGGGGTCTGCAACCCGCGGCTCCGGAGCCGCATGTGGCTCTTTTACACCTTTGCCGCGGCTCCGGGGCATATACTAGCGAGGGGAGGAGGCGCATTGTGCGCCCTGACACTCCCCACTGTGGTGGGCGCTGTACTGGCTGTGACATCGCATGGGGGCGGTGCGTGCGTTAGTCACGCACCGTCCTGACGTCACCTTCCCACCCACTGTCAGATCGGAGGGCAGCGGCGCACATGCTTTAAATGTCGCAATGGTTTTGCGGCTCCCAGGTGTTTTTTTCTTCGGAAAACGGGTCCAAGTGGCTCTTTATGTCTTAAAGGTTGCAGACCCCTGGTCTAGGCAAAAGACAACTATTTCAAAGATGTATTACTTGATTTTTGATGCACTGGTATGCATAGAAGTTTGTAGCCGGATTATCAATATTCATGTAGTGTGTGGATCAGTCTGCCCATGATTTAGCAGCTTGTCCTGTGAAATTCTGTCAATATAAGCACTGTTTTTCGTAATACTATAGGTGTCTATATAATTCTAGAGGCCAGTGGAATTAGCTCACAGTTTTCAGTGCTTTTCACAAACATAGGTTTATAAACAAGCCCTAAAAGCTCCCCATTCTGATTTGGGGTCAGTTTGGAATCTGAAGTCTGGACTTCCAGAGATCCTGTTGACCTTCGTCACACATCAAACCTTCAGTTCTTTCATGTTACAAAGAATTCTTTCACAGAGATAATCTGTATTAAATGAGTTTTAAAATGCTATCATTTAAACTAAAGCTTGTGCAAATAAATATTTATTAGGTTATGAATTTGTTTTGCAAACCACTGTTAATCCTCTAGGGGCAAGGGGCTAAGCAAATCCCTTTTACAGACACAGACCCTTTTCCCCTTGTTGTTCTGAGAAATGTAATAAGGCAACATATAAAATGCAAATGAAAAGGCATCTTGTCTTTGAGAGTTCTATTTGCAGGGTTATTTTCCCTTTGTGCATGCAACTATAGGCAATGAACCTCAGAACCCTACTCTCCTCTCAAGGAAACAGTTTGAAGGCAGCTGCCAGTGTCACAAACTCTTGGCTGCTGACGAATATTGTTTGGATATTGTTTGGATTAAGAGGAAAAATCAATACAACTAAAATTTAAAAATCTATAAGCTTTTGTTGTGATGAGACTGGAACAGATCACTGCAAGAAAGCAATGACTGCAAACTATGGGCATGCTGATCTGAAGTTATTTCTTATAAGGCTGAAGTCATCAAGGTGCTCTGCAGACAGGTTTTTTCCCATCTTTGTTTTCATACCAAATGACTGCAGTACATACTTTATCTCACTTTAACTTCTCAAAAACCCTTTGAGAGAGGATAAAGTAGAGTAAATTGTCCCGTAATCATCACACTTGTACCAAGTCTCAAACCAAACAGCCTATCGACAGCACCATATTAGTTACTATTCCTATTCAACTTTCCCAGAGCACTTTTAAAAATCAGTACTGGAAACAGATTACTCATTAAAAGGCTTATGACCATTCTGACTCTAAAATTCACAGAAAGACAGATGTCAGACTGAAGGTTGTGTTTATGGTCCCTCCCCTTTGTCCTAATTCAGCATGAGAAAATGGGCACAGCTCAGTGGTAAAGCACCTCCTTTGCATGCAGAAGGCCCCTGCTTCAATTTACAGCATTTGCAGGTAAGCCTGGGAATATGCCCTGTCTGATACCCTGAAGAGCTCTTACCAGTCACTGCACACAATGCTGAGCTAATGGATTTCATGCAAGGCAGCTTTGGACAGCAGTTTGAGAAATATAGCCCAGTTCATATGCAATGATTCTGGCTGAGGATTGCTAAATTGGGAACAAGCATCGTGTCCATGTGCTCACCCTCCTCTGCTTCTGTTATGACTACTTAAGACCAGATATTTCCCTTTTAGGTAGGCTAATGCATTTGGAGCTCTTTAATACAGAAAAATAAGAAGTAAGTGGTGATGTAACAGAGACTTATAAAAATTTTGCATGACATGGAGAAAGTGCATAGAATTTCCATAGGCATTAGTTGGCCACTGTGGAAAGAAGGATGCTGGACTAGATTAACTTTTTGCTGCTCCATCAAGGCTCTTATGTCCACTCATTTCATCAGACATGACTCCCCCAGCCCAAATGCTAGTATATATGCCCTATAATGATGATGATGATGAAGATGATGATCTTATGTTTGGGAGTCTAAATTTCCTTCTTCCTGTTAGAGGAGGAAGTTTTGTCTTTTTTAAAAAATAGAACTATATGACATAGTGAATAACTATTTTGTCAGTATCAAATATGATTAAAACTAGAAATGCAGAAGCTGCAACATGAGGTTCAGAGACCACTGGCTGGATAGAATTGCAAATAAAAATGAGCAGAAGAAATGACAGGAGAGGAATACAGTACCTTTTCAGTCCTACAGTTGTTTAGACCCATGTTATTCATGGCAGGAAGTTTTCCATCAAGGCCATGATGATGTTGTTGCTGCTCCCGCTGGATCTGTTCTCTCATCTTTCGAGCCTCCTGAATGGCTTTCATGACTGTATCCTGGTCCCCAAACAGGGCAGGTGAGTTAAGACTGGAAAGGATGTCTGGAAACAACAAAGATAATCTTTATTTAAGGATATTTTTGAAAGCAGTCCATTAAAAAACTTCCTCTTTGTTTGCATGAAAGACTGAACACACCCAACTAATCGTTGCAGACCACCTACTTATTCCAGGTGATGCAAACTTAAAAATACCCTACTGCTTCCATCTGTCAATGGAATACCATGAAGAGTGTGAAGAGCACCTACTGAAGCTCCGTGTGAGCTTCCCAAATCTGCTCTAGAGGGTTTGGGGATCCTCCAGGGCAAATTTTAAAGAGGTGGAGGACTGCAGGTGATGAACACTCCCACAAAGTTGGGTATCACCCTGTCTACTGTTCATTAAATACATGCACCAATAATTAAGACATGGGCATAAATCCAGATTTGTTTTCTGCCCAGATGAATGTCTACTTAGCTACAACTAGTCCTCTTAGAGCTGTCAGTATAGCACAGCCAATACTAAATGGCTTACTGAAACTATTTCATAACCTAGAATGGCTTGCCATAAATTCTTACAATGCATTTATAAAGACGAACACGTGTATTTTTTTGTTTTTATATTTATTTTATGAATATATACTTACATCATGACATTATGTCTGCATAATGCTACAACTGTCTATATTTATTTTTAATAGCCCTCCATGAATTCATGTGGGTAGGACAAATAACGGAGTGGCCCCTCCATCTTGTGAGCTAGCCTAAAGATCACTTTGCCTGTTGCCACTACACTCACCGCTTCAGATTTTATCATGTTGTTAAATAAAAGATTTGAGAGTCTTTTATTGAAGGAAGCAGGGAGGGGACAATTTTACCCAACAAGATAACAGTGGCTTGCCATCACACAAAACACCTAACAAAAGGACTCTGCCCAATGAAGCAGCATTTGGGTTAGGGCATGAGAAAAGCAACCAAAATACCAGGTGTCCAGGTAAATACTATGTGAATTTTAATTAGTCTTCTGTTGTGATTGTATAATTCTGGATTCAAGGCACTCTAGTCATGGAATGGCATGTTACAGCATGTGCGTGAGTGTATGTGAGATAGCACTTAAATAAAAGTCCAGAGCTGTAAATATACTGAGACAATACATTTTGATTCAGTTCTGATTGAGAAACAAGTCAGGGTAGGAATTAAATAAACTCTCATTGCTGTTGCAGATGAATTTGAGTGTAGAAAAGAATAGACTTCTGGAAGGGTTTTCTATGTTTATACCAAAGGACAAAAATCATTCAGTGTTTGGAAACTTGAAGTCACTGTGCTCTTGCCCAGCTTAGGCTTGCAGAGGAGGGTAGGGGCAACCAACGCCTGTTTCTGTAGACTGCCCATTTGGCAAGGACAAAGTCTGAATTACTGCAATGTGCTCTATGGAGAGCTGCTTGTGAAGTGTGCTTGGAAAAACTGGCACAGAATGACTTGGCTAGGCTATTTGCAGGGGTCATATTCAGGGACTTCCTTTCTAAAATACAAACATTGGTTTCCAATTTGTTTCCAAGTCCATTTCTAAATGCTGGCCATGGCCTTTAAAGCACATTGTTTCAGGACTAGGATATTTATAGGACTACCTTCTCTCATATGAATCTACCTGCCTACTGCCCCCCCCCCCCATATGCCTATTTGGGACCAGGAGTGGGCTGTGCTGACTCTGGAACTCCCTCCTGAGAGGAGTCTCATCACAACCCTCTCTTACATAGATGACTGCTCATGTTCCAAATGATCCTGCAATGTTGGAGAACCCCATACGAAATGATATGAGTATTTTCAGGTTCATAAACTTGTTTCCATCTTTATCCAGTATTTAATAGTTCTAGGTCATTACCCAGAAAAGTATCCTGTTTCTTTAAAAACTCTTATCTGCTTCTTAACCTGGTTCCTATTGTGCATTCATATCTACTAGCAGAACTTTCCCTGGTTAGCAACAAAGGAGCAATAGTTTCTGACTCCCAACGACAGCAGGTGAAACTGAAAGTAATATATATATATTTCTCTGCTGTGGTTGGCTTTGTACTAATCACTTATCAGTCTCAGTGTTCCTGTTCTGTGAAATACGAATATTAATTGCCTTCCTTTGGCCATGTCCACTAGACAGTTTTAGAATTGTGTTTCAAATCCCCAACATGAATGTAGATTTGTACTTGGATATATCATGTCTGGCCTGTGTCTGGCTTATGGGACATAGTAAGCCATTCACTCTACCATCTAAGACTAGTACCTGGCTCTCGTTCATGGACCTAGACAAAAACACAGTGTAAATCCCACAAGCCAGAAGTCTGCCCACCCCTGATTTAAAGTTGGTTCCAGATTTTTTTTTGGGGGGGAGGAGGGGTCCAGCCCACTCCACTGTCCAGAGGGAAGCTGTGGCAGTTGCTACTCCTGTTCCTTCCTCCTGCCACTGCTTTCTCATTTGGAGAGGGCAGATGAACAATCAGCAATAGCAAGAAGTAGGGGGAGGAGCTGGCTCCAGGCATCAACAGTTGGCTTCCTCTAAAGTGTGAGCCTTGTTAGAGTCCCAACAATGATGACTCCTGATGCCAGCCATGACCCAACAAAAGAGAGGTGGGGAAGGAGAAAACGGCAAAAGAAGCATCATTTCTGAAACTCTGGAGCTCTTTAAAGAGATAGAAAGGCTCTGCAGGTTATGACTACCTCTGTTGGCTACTGCATACAGGAAAATTGAGAATAGGGATTTTTGTGTGTGTGTGTGTGTGTGTGTGTTTGTGTGTGTGTGTGTATGTAATGATGATGATAAAAATAAGGTAATGATATAGAACAAAATGCAAACAGCTGTTCTTTGCATACTGTACAGAATGCTTATATCCTCTTCTTCGATGTCCCAATAGGATGGTATAAATTCTATAATACAAACTTGCTATATCATCATTTTGAAAAATAGTGCAAGCACCTAAAAATAAAATACCTACAGAAAGTAATTTTTCTTTCTTGCTGAAACCATAAATGTGTTTTCTTTTGCACTATAGAAACCCTACTTTTAGGTCACTCCTGTAGAGACACCAAAACCTAGTACTGAAGGAAACTGTCCCTACATGAGGAAAAGTACTGTGCTGTATGGGTTTTGGGGTGTCCTGTCCTTGTGTGAACTGTACCACCAGTCACATTTCCACCACAACAGATTTTCAGAAACAAGCAGGAGCTGTTCATAAGGGTGTGCGCTTGCACATGAGGGATGTGCTAAATCAATAAAAAAGGGGTTTTTTTTAAGTGAAGCTTTAGAAATCAATGGCCTCAAAGGACAGTAATTTGTTTCTTTCCCAAATCAGGAGTGGGAAGAAGCTAGAAACACTGGTCGATGCTGCTGGAGTACAAATCTCAGGGTTGGGGAACATGTGGGCTTCCAGTTATTCCTCAATTACAACTCCCATTATCCCTGATCACTGTCAATGATAAAAGGTAAAGGGACCTCTGACCATTAGGTCCAGTCATGGCTGACTCTGGGGTTGCGAAGCTCATCTCGCTTTATTGGCCGAGGGAGCCGGTGTACATCTTCTGGGTCATGTGGCCAGCATGACTAAGCCGCTTCTGGCGAACCAGAGCAGCGCAAGGAAACACCGTTTACCTTCCTGCCGGAGCGGTACCTATTTATCTACTTGCACTTTGACGTGCTTTCAAACTGCTAGGTTGGCAGGAGCAGGGACCAAGCAATGGGAGCTCACCCCGTCGTGCGGATTCGAACCGCCGACCTTCTGATCGGCAAGTCCTAGGATCTGTGGTTTAACCCACAGTGCCACCCACGGGGGCTAATGGCCGCTGGCATTCAATAGCACCTGGATCTAGCATCTGCTGACTTCAGTTTACTGCAAAGCATGTTGGGCTAGATAGACATTGGTCCGTCCCAGCATGGCATTCTAAGTTCTAAAGCAAAGCTGCATACCCATGCTCAGCTAACATAGATAATTTTAAGAAGGATAATCTTGTTCACCTGTGGCAAGAAAAGCAAAAAGCAAAAGTCTTGTGGGCACTTGAAACACTAACAAATTTATCATAGCATAAGTTCTTGTGGAGTTGCATTATCTCATAAATGCTAATATAGTGTGAGCATGCACTCAAGTATTTAACTATGTAAACCATACAAAGCCTGCCAGCCCATTCCTATGCTAAATCCCCAGCATTTCTCCCCTTCTGAGTACCTAGAGAAGATCCTCTTCCCAGAGTTCCACCAATAGGGCTGGGGATTCCACTTTTATTGGCTGCATTCACGGGGCTGGTTTTACTAGTAGGGAAGAGGTTCTGTGTTGGTGACGTCGGGGATTTGACAGGTTCCGCTGTCTTAGGTCTGGCTGAAAGATTCAGTGGCTGTGCGGCATCATCCTAAAAGAGTTTAATGTAAATAATTATTAGAAAAAGACAAATGAAACACATTATCACTTTGGAAGCCACAGCTATTTTACACCTCCTAGACAATGCTGCATTTCCTTGCAATAATAACAAAAGAAGCTAATTATCTACACTCCTTGAAGATTCAATGAAAGGAAAACCTCATTAATTTCTCTGTGCTATGCCTCTATTTACATTAACTATGGAGCTGGATCATTCTTTTTGGCAAATTAAAATTTGAATTAGCTCGCATTACTGCCTAATTTCCTAATGTGTTTTCTGAGATCTAAATTAACCCAGGGCATTTACAAAGAATTATTTAAGAAAAATTCTAGCAGCTCAGTTGTGTTGCTTTACTGGGCCTATTTGAAAAGTTATTGGAACTATAAAACAGACTGTATATATGTGTGTGAATGGTAGGGTTATGGGTAAAATTAAACAGGAAAAGATACTTAATACCTTAAACATTTATATTTGTTTACCCCTAGATATCCTTGACTTTGTGTTTTTTTTTTTGTACAAGACTTTTTGGTCACAATATCTTTGTGAAACATTTCTGCATTCCCCCCTAAAAATCTGGAGAGAGGGGGGGGAGAGGTTGTTACTGCCGCGATAGCACTGCTGAAGCATTTGCCCCACTGTAGGGCAAATGGATTTTAATGCCAGAATCTATGTGGTATGTCTTACAGCAATAGAGTGCAAGATCAAGTTATTAGCTATTATGTGGATCAGACTGGAAAGTTTTAAGGAATTCTGTTGCAATCTGCAGTATTGTCTATAGCTACACAACATGATGAATGAAAAAGAAAATATACTGTATTGTGATCTTAGAATTCAACAGGCTATGCAGAGCAAGGCTTATTAATATGTTTACAGTTTTCATTAAAACATCCCATTCTTATCTTGTCCATCATACAGCTTGACATAGTTCAAGTGGAACTAGATACAGTTGTGCCTTATTTTTCGAACAGCTTAGTTCTTGAATGTTTTGGTTCCCAAACGCCACAAACCCAGAAGTGAGTGTTCCAGTTTGCGAACTATTTTTGGAAGCTGAATGTCTGATGGAGCTTCCGCGGCGCTTCCGATTGGCTGCAGGAGCTTCCTGCAGCCAATCAGAAGCTGTGCTTTGGTTTCCGAACGTTTTGGAAGTCAAACGGACTTCCGGAAAGGATTCCATTCAACTTCCAAGGTACGACTGTATATGATTATTGTTAAATATTGCAAAGGGCAGACTATGCTTTGGTGATGTGTTTTACAGCACTTTTTAAAAAGCACTAATGTGTCAGTCTCTAATTTATGGCATGCATGTAAATCTAGACAAGGGAAATATAAATTTGGTTCTGATTTAAGCAGATCCATAGTCATATAATTATAACTATCAGGTATTCACTCGCTTTGTGGTGTCTTTGTACAAGTGAAATGAGGGGAGATGGGGCTGGAGGAACTCACATAGCAAAAAACTGTGCACATCTACTCTTATGAAACATCTAACTTCTGGAAAAGGAAAAATCTAAGAAACTTGTTCTTTTGATCTAGCACTCCCCTTTACAATACAACCTCACCCTGTTCATTGGAGAGCTTGTACCCTGTGTTGAACTTGTTAGCAATCAGCCAGGCACAGCATTTTTGGAATAGCAGAATACTGATTTTCTGTAATTAAAATGAAAAGAGCCTGGTAACATGGCTCTCTCATTTAAAATATGCCCAAAGCTGAGATATGCTAGATATAAGGGTGCATCATCTATATTTTAGCAGACAGCACTGAACACTTCAAAGCTTAGAAATATATGAAAGGATACAATAATGCAGTCCATTATCTTATCATTGCCATTCTTCTTGCTGTCAAGTAGAGATTCTGCATGGTACAACTTGTCATATATAATGTATTAAATCGCCCAATGCAACAAATAAGTAACTATTTATAATACTGCACTTACTTCTACAGTTTATGTTATTTCTAGGCCATTGCTATATAGGCACCCCTCTTTATTTGTAGAAGTCACATAAAATATAGCTTTTTCCTCAGTCAGTCATATGTGATTAAGTGAGGGAGACAGTAATATGAGAAAGCTTTGAGGACAATGACATTAAGAACCTGGTTGCCCCAGCCACTCAGTCCTCAAAGTCCACGCATACAAAGATCTCAAGCCCATCATGGATCTCATCCTTGTCCACATGGCTAAAGGAGGTGATGGTGGAATTTAAATCTCAGCTTCCCATGCTGAATGTGGAATTGATAATGTGATGTGAAACAGGTATCCACCATTTCCCAGGATCCTGGCTACTGTCCTGCTGATGCACTATCACATCCACCCAGGACTGGGGGCTCCCTGCAACTGTGTTCAAGAACAGTGTGAAAGTGTTCTCATCTCCCCTTGAAGAACTAGCCTGGAAGGTGTGGTATCTGCTATCTGGTCCTGTGGAATTTGCATGCGTTTCTGTTAAAAATTTACAGTGATAGGAACACAGGATGCTGCCTTATACTAAGTCAGGCCGTTGGCCCATCTAGTTCAGTATTGGCTGTAGCTGTCCAGGGTTTCAGGTGGGGTCATTCCCAGCCTCACCAGCGATAGAGCCTGGGACCTTCTGCAGTCCAACATACTTTGCTTTTTCGAACAAAGGATAAGATCCCACCTCCATTCTATCAACAGAAGCTAGCTAACTGGACTGGCAGCTGAATCCGCTAGGGGTGGAATAATGTCCTGGCACACTCAGCTCTGGCTTACAACCTTGACACTGTTTGCTCACTGTCTGCCTGCTGCTTGCTTGTTGCCCATTCAAACAACTATAGCAATGCAATTATAGTGGCAACAGCATGTGTCAAATCAGCTAAGCAAAGGATGAGTGCCACCTCTGACACATTGGAAAAAGAAAATGAGGTGAGGCAAGACAGACAGACTGCAGTGGTCAAGAGCAAGCAAGCATTGCTGCTTCAGGAGAGCCAGCTCAGGAGGGTAGGAACAGCCAGGAGGTTGCCATCACCATATCTAGCACCTACTGCCTCACTCTGCTCAATGGTAGGGGTGGCTCTATTCATATAATCCCAACATGTTCGAAACAGCAGTTTCATAATCAAATAACAGAAATGAAGGAATGAACGGAACCTGCAGATGATTCAGACAACTCATCTACTGTGAACCAGCATCCTCAGTGCCACTCACGCACAGAGGATCCATGCAGCACAAAGCGGCTGCCTTGTTTTCTTTTATGCTGGGAAACATGCAACACAAACAATGGGGAATTCCATTTCTGAATTAAGGCTGGTTATTAGTGTCTGAGGTTAAAGGGGGCATACTGCACTTTCAGCCAATGATATTTTATATTTTTAATTGTATAAGCATATTATTATCTCTGTTTCACTTTGTTAAAAATCTTTTTGCTATATTTCTTAAGGAAGGATGGCTGATGTGGGAAATAGGCCTAAAGCAAACAAACAAATAATTTCCAGCTGCCTACAGAAAGCTGGAAAGGAGGCAGTTTAGTCATTGCATGCTGCTGCCAAGTATCACACTGCAGCTTCCTAGTTCTCTAAGCAAGTGACAATTAAGTATGCATGAGCTTTTGACAATACATCAAAACCAAATAGAAGCACGCCAAATACCAGCAACAGTGTGCTATCAACAAGGGTCCAATCAATCTGCAGTCATGGCTTTTTTTCTCTCCCAATCAATTGGCAGTGATGGTCTCCCCCCCCCCCCCTCCAGCCATCCTCCTTTAATTTTTATTTTTATCTGGGGCTTCTTTAAATGAAATGATCCAATTTGTAAAATAAGAAGGGGAGTGGTTTTGCTTGCCATTTTACATAGTTAAGGCTAGTTCTTGTTAAACCATTTGGCATGACTGCCAGTCTTTTCATGCAATACTAGCAAGATTTACGCAATCACTATCGTATTACACATCACATGTTCCAGATGCCCTGCCCAAGTTATGTCAAACATAGGACTTAACAGAGCAGATACACCCCTGGCTCATACACCTCCTCAATGACAGGGATTTTTCATGTTGCTCATGCTTAGGAATGAGAAAGGCAAATCCACATTGGATTTTCACTCTCTCATCTCATGCATGCTTACTTGAGAACACCAATATAAATATAAAATAAGAAATTCTGGAACTGGCGAGTGATAAATTGTAATAGTTGAAAGCAGTGTAAAATATATTTAAAAAATAGGTTATAACTTATCCTGAAACAACAGTATCTCCAGTCATATGAAGGGCTGGTGAATATTGACACTCAAAAGAACAGTGAACTGGAAAAGAGTCACAACCAAAGGCCCTTGGCAAGACTGGGGTCTCCAGACTCGCCATATACCTTGTAAACAAGTAAATAGCAGCATGATTGTTATATGTGGTGGGCACAGTTCACAGGGTCGTAAGGTCTGACCCCGGAGAGCTGAAATACCACCGGATTTGCTTGTTTGAAATTATTATATTGCATTGTATCAGTGGGAGTATTCACGAAAGGAAACTTAAAGAAATACCTTAACTTGAGTTATAGGGCTGGTCCCTCTCTTTTCATTTTTCATCCCAGTAGGTGAAAGTGCCCCTGTTGTGTTTGGCGGCTGAGGGGTGGAGGGCATCTTTGCTCCAGGCGAAACCTGCATGCTGGCCAACTGAGCGGCGTAGAGTTGCTGCAAAACAAGAATAACTCTTCTCCTTAGGATTATCTGCTTCAGCACTTTATAAATGATAGCTGAAATATTATGAGGCCCTGGGGTGTGGTAACAGAGAATCTCCCATCTTCCTGGCAGGGACTGGACAATGTCATTCAAGAGGCAAGACTTCTAGGTTAAGGCCTAAATGGCAGCTTAATGGAGAAAATGGTTAGCTGTCTTGAATATAAAGCACATCTCAAAACCCCATCAAATATATTTAAAATTGGAGTGCAAGTAACTATCATGCAATATTATAGTAATCTGCACATATTTCTTTTGTTTAACACCCTGCTGTTTTTCACTGATATGAGGCAGTCAACAGATTTTATATTTACCTGTAAGTACAATATACATATCAAATATATTTCAGTGCTAATTTGAATAGAAGCGTAAATTCCTACTTGTAAAGGTGGGAATATGAGTATAACTCTTCCTAAAACATTATATGGTATTTTCTGAACAAAGCTTAGGTAAGTTCAAGTTCTCTCTAGCAACCAACCTTAAAACCTCACCTTGAATTAGCAGTAGCAATAGTTCTACCACTATAAACAGGGAAGATCCTATTCCCTCTTTAACAAGTAAATCTGTATAAAATTTGCCTTATTAGTGGAAAAAAACCAGGTGGTTTGTATGTAATTTCCAACATGACTATCATTCAGATGGACAAATAAAAAAAATTACAGTAATCAAAAGCAGACCTTTCAGCACATGTAATTAAATGAAAGCTTAATAAAGAATAATTTGCAAGAGCCAGATGTGCTTATGTCATAATTGTTGCTTTCTTTGGAGCACTTTTTCTAATATAACAAGCCTCCAAAGAAATGAAAGTTACACAATACTGCACATGCTCTATGACTCAGTGGCTAGACAAATGCATGCAGAGTCAGTACTTTAGTTTTTTAACAGAGAAAAAATAATAGTTTTCTGTTTGTTTCTCTAAGTCTATAGTACTCGACCCACTGGACTGGGGGGAAAGCCCATTCACATCCATAGGTAAGACTTCCATATATCACCTGAAGGGCAAGACCAACCTATTCCACTCCACTGCTAGGTCACGCAATCCCTAAACAAACAGGACACATGCTTTAAGATTTTGCTGAAATTAAATATTTAGGATGAATGCTGTGGTTTTTGCTCCTCTGTTTGAACTCTTGATTTCACAACTCTTCTTTATGTACTGAGTAATTACTTGTTCTGCTGCTGGAGCCTGGTATCTTATCAACACCCCCTTGGCTATGGTACATAAACTAACATGCTCATTCTTAGGATCATTCCTTTTAGTGGGCTATTTAATTGTGCACTAGCAGTTGGGAACTGTTGCAAAAGTTTTTGTATATGATATATGCATTTCCTGTGCAAATTTGATTTGATTATTAAAGCAGAGTGATGACAACAGAACAAAACAACTGGGGGGGGAGGAATCTAGGGTTTTGTTTGTTAGTTAGCAAGGTCTATCTGAACATTTATACCCCAACTTTCTTCACATAGTTCACATTGCTGTATTTGTCCACCAATTTGTCCCATTTCAACTTGGGACTTCATACCATGTCCCAGGAAACAGACCAGAATGCCCCCCCTCAATGGTGGGTCCAGTTTCTTCAACTTGTACTCTGCAACAGATAGCCATTTGGAAGACCTGGCATTTTCAAGTCCAGAGACACAGTTAGGATAGACAGAGAAGAGAATGTACACTACCGAGTATTCAATTATCCCTGTTCAAGCTCCAGGCAAATTCATTCAAGAATATCAGCAAGGCAACTGGGACATTCTTAGTCCAAAGGCATTACTTTTCAGATTTAATACATCCACAAAGTAAGAAAGTACATCAATCATCCTGAGCATAGACACTCCAATGGGTACAAGTCTAGAATAGTACTGTGTGGAGTCCCCACTTAGAAGCAGCATACATTCCATGTGACCCAGTTTTCCTTTAACCAACATCAGGCAAACACTGAAGTGCTAAAGCATCCCATAATTTCTCTGACATTTCATAACCTTACCAAAAGGGATATCCTGCTATTGTATAAAGATGACTCAATGTATATATGCTGCTGCAGTTATTAAAGAATGTGATCATGTTGGCCACTGCCACTAAACCTAGTTTCAGAGGCTGGAACTGTGATATAGTGGTACATATTGAAGTTCAGTTTACCATGACAACCTTCATAACCACACTTTAAAGGAGAATTCAAAATTTTTTGATTTATTATAATTTTCCCCGCATACGGACACTCCCTCTCAAACAGGAGCATACACAATATATGTACTGTGAACAGCCCTGTGATCTTCAGCTGAAGGGTGGTATACACATTTAATAATACATAATAAAAATTTATTAGGATCAGCTGACAGTCATAGAATAGGATACTAGCAAACAGTGGTGCACAGATGAGCACACTGGACGTTAGCTGAAGTCTTGGTTCGCATCCCTAATCAGCCACAAAGGTCTCTGGTGAGTTCACTTGGCCAAAGACTAGCATATCTCACAGGGTTATTATTATGCAAATAAAGTGGGGTACTCGCATCCCACCCTGAACTCAACTTGCTCCACCAGGTGATATCATTGCTCCTGCCAGAAAAATGTCCTACAACAGTACTTCCCTGTGCTTCACCTCCACTATACCACTGCTGAAGTACTGGTCCCAGATTATTAAATCCAGTTCTGAGAATATTACTTTAACTGCTCATTTAAAAACCCGTAAGAAATTTAGAAAACCATTGAAGCCATGGGCAACATCAGTGCGGCATATGCTCCAGCCGTGCGGGGCATGGAGAGAGCCCACTGCTCCTGGCTGGGTGCGAAAATACTGCCTTGGCAGCCTCCTGACACGGTGTCACCCAGCTGAGGAGAGGGGTGGCAGTGCTGCTGCTGACTCTTTCTCTGCCCCGCCCCCGGGGCAGGCTTGACTTGGGAGTGGCTGTGGCCTGGCTGCTCATCAGGGAGCAAGGGCTGGGAGACTGGAGGGGGAAGACCACCCTCTGCACTTTGCCAGCCCCCGCCCAGTACAAGAGTGCCCGCTCATCGGGGGTGAGGCGCAGATGCTCTTCACGCTCTGTTCACCCCGCCCTTGCGCCAACAGGCGGGCGCTGGCGTGCTGTGCAGGGACAGGGCATGGAGGGTTCTGCTCTTAAACCTCCACACCCAGTCATGCAATGGGGATCTCTACGGGGGTTACTTGGTTCACGTGCCCCTCCCCATTGTGTGCCTGGGGCAGCAGGGCCCCTGCCACCCCCCACGCTATTGCCAATGATGAGCAGGAAACAAATTTGAATGGGAAACAATAATTTTAAAAACTTGTTTACCCCAAACTTTGGAAAGTGGATACTTTAACAGGAATATTTGAAATGCTAGCTTTGTAGCTCTTGACTAGTGACTAAATAAATAAATAAATAAATATTAATAGAGTCCAAAATCATGAATTTTAAGATGCGTTATTCAGTCACCACAGAAATCCATGCATCCCAACAGCTCTTTTTAGTCTAGTTATAAATTTAAAATACAGTGGTACCTCGGGTTACATACGCTTCAGGTTACACTCGCTTCAGGTTACAGACTCCGCTAACCCAGAAATATTACCTCAGGTTAAGAACTTTGCTTCAGAATGAGAACAGAAATCGTGTCCGGCGGCGCAGCAGCAGCAGCAGGCCCCATTAGCTAAAGTGGTACTTCAGGTTAAGAACAGTTTCAGGTTAAGTACAGACCTCCGGAATGAATTAAGTACTTAACCTGAGGTACCACTGTAGCTCTAAATGTTACTGCCACATTTTTACGATGGCTCACAAAAGGATAGTGACACGGTTGAAGCAATAACGTTTTAAGACTAGTTCAAAATGAAAACATCACTCTGCTTCCTTTGTTGCTCCAGAAACTGAAGCCAAATCAGCTGCACGGAGAATGAAGTGGAAGACAGCATCCTAGACCAAACTTGGATCTACTACATTGAGCCGGCAGACATAGGGTACAAGCGGTATGCAGCAAAAAAATAAGGTTAAAGCTAAAAAAGTGAGAGAGAAAGGAAAGGATGGGACTGAGTTCCATCACTATAGCTGAGGATGGGAAATTTGAATTTAATGTTGATGCTAGTAATGAAGGAAAGCCAGGTCAAAGTTCTAGTGGTCAGGTACAAGGGGGAAGATGGGGTGGGGTGGGGGCGCAAGGGGAGAATCTGAGATACAGAACTCAGAGGAAGAAGTGGCAGAAAAATAAAATGAGAAACTGGGAGGTTCTGATCAATATGGTTGACATCAATTCATCAATATGCAACCAGATTGTAGCTCAAAAAAACAGCAAAAGAGATTCGCCATTGCAGCCACCACAGCAACAACAGTGGGCCATGCATTCCTTGGAGGCCAGATTTGCTGCCCCTGTGGATTCTGCCATCCAAGGTGGTCACCTCACCTTGCCTCATGGGTGGACCCCTCCCTGCTTGAATGCAACATAGGCTATTCTCATTTTGGCTAACAACCCAATTATGGCAAAGACATTCCTTTTATGATCTTCACTAATAATCATTGCCTAGAGGTTGATGGTGGACATATTGATCACTTGCCTGTTGGAACCTTATACCAATTATCTAACCTTTGCAGTGGCTCCATTTAATCTTCAGGAATAATGTACTTGTTTTGACATATGAATTGCTGTGCATGAGACTTGTACTTGTTTCTCCCTCATGTCCTCTGCTGCTATGTCTGAGAAAAGACATATCAGAGTAGCCTTTGCAAAGCCTTTGCATTGGCTTTCATTTTCTACAGTTAAGTCAGTATTTGGGTAGGAGGCAAGGTTCTTTCTATGCTTCATATGTTCTTCAACCAGAATTTCGCTGGACATACTACTACCGTTGATGATACTGGAAATATCAAAAGAGTATTGTAAGGCCAGGATTAAAACAGTCATTGAACTACTTTCATAAAATGGATGATTTGGGCTTGCTTTTTCTGAACTGCAGCAATCCATTTGTTATATATATTTCTACAGTGATATAGAATGTTGGTCAGCTATTCAAGGGCTCTTCCCATGTGAGCCTGAGCTTTTGAGCCTAGCTTTATCAGATGCATAACTGCATCATACTGGTCTCTATACTACTATACTACTATACTATACTATACTATACTATACTACTCTATACTACTGAACTCTCTGAGAATTAACAGGGCAGAAAGCAGAGTTCACAAAAGCTTAGGTGACTTAAAAGGAAATAGAAGGAATGCCAAGTGAGCCATCAGCAACCTAACCATGTGATAAACCCAGAGGCAACTCCAAAGCTGCTATGCCACTGCCTATGGAATCTGCCAAGGGACCAGATGCTCTTGCTAGAAAAAATATCTTCCATGGCTCGGCATCTGGATCTTTTGAGGAAAAACTGGATAAATTGCATTCACAATTGTGTACGTGTATTAAAGCACAACACACACTTTTTAAAGTTCATAATTGAATTAAATTACACATTCACTGTTTCAAAATGAATATGATATGAAGTGGGGTGCGAATATGATGTAGCAAGTTTTAGGTTAGGGGGTTTTAAGTACACATTTTCTTTCATTTAACAGCTCATTTGCACAGATGTTACCTGTTACAAATGTGTATATTATAAATGCCAGTGTTTCTATATTGAAAACCATATTGCAACAAAACCACAACCAACTTTTTAGGTCTCAGAAGGATTTTCTTGGTTAAATATAAATATTATCTTAATAAATTGAAAAGTTAATATACCTTTTAAAGAATAGAAATGTTATTGGCCAAACCCCCAGCTCATTAACACATGCCCTACTCAATTAATCTAAAAGACTTAATATCCTGATCGTTTATAGTATTCAACTTTAACTTAGCTCAAATATTAATGAGTGTCATGGAATGAAAGTGAATCTGAATAAGGCAGCCTATATACAGGGTGGATGGGAGGCTATTAGTTAAAATATTTCTAGACTATAGCAAGTAATATTTGCTAAACATGTCAACATTTTAATGGACAGGTTTTCACAGTTAATTTTTTCTCTCCATGCAAAGGATGAGTTTGCACTAGGTTCTAATAGATACAGCTTCTTCTTCTCAGGAGTTCATAGATTCATAGACTCATAGAGTTGGAAGGGACCCTGAGCATCATCTAGTCCAACCCATATACGCAGGGATCAAACCTACAACCTTGGCATTATCAGCACCACGCTCTAACCTATCTGGTGGCACCCACTACTGGAATCGGTTTCTTCCCCCTGTACATTCCCAGTGGAGTTTTTCCCAGACTCGACCCACCCCCGCAACCCTCATAAACCCCTTGCACTCAAGAGTGTTGATTTCCATGTTTCACAGCCCTATCTACCTGCTCTCAACTGCCCTCTATAAACATTTTGCCATTATAGCATTTTTAAAAACCCATTTTTAACTAGTATATTTATTGTATGGAAGGTAGATTTATGTCACAATTCTATGCCAACCACTTGAAAACTAAGTGTTAGTGGGGGTTTTACTGCCAAGTAAGTGTGCACCATATTGCAGTCTTAATTCTTTTGCCAGTAATATAGAAAGGAAATGAGGTGGCCCTCACATTTATAGAGTGGGGGCTATTAAATCTGTATCTTATTCAAGTCAATATGCAATACAAATAGTGTATAATCCTTATTAACATTAAATAATATTAATGGTAACAGTAATTATTAAGGTAACAATCCTTATTACCAAAGGGTAATTACTTGTCTGACAGTTTTGCTACCATTAGCTGTCTGACAAGTTAGAACAAGCACATTCAGTAGGTCTCTCAGTTATTTCTCATTTTACTAATAATTAACCAATAGTTAAATGGAAGAAAGCATGGCTAAATATGTTAAATGCTGTTGCTTCCATTGTTAACATGTTAATCTACAGCCACTTGATGTAAAAATAAGAGTTGGTAAAAGAACTGAACTTGAACCGGACCATGGAATATTTATATCTCTCTGTAGTTCTTTAATGAGTTATGTCCTTACATTTTTATGTCTATAGTTGGTCAGAGCACTACAAATCAATGCTTCTTTCCATCACTCCTACATTTCACTATAATTTACAGCTCAGCAAGAAGACTCATGAAACAAGTGCCTATTTTACTTTGGCAAACTAATTCTTGCTAATCAAAGCTTTCCAGCAAAACAACTCAGCATGAAACTCTGCAAGGAAAATATGCAGAGAACAAAGCTTTTTGTCAAACAACACATCTCAAGATGTAAACACATATGTCTCTTATAGGAAATTTTATCGCTTCCACATTAATCGGCACACAAAAGGAGTATTCTTGTCGCAGACCTGGTGCAACTGGGGAGACATCGTCACTGGAAACAAGAGCCTGATTAGGTTCCCACACAGATATGAATAGACTTTCCTTTTTTTAGTGCAATGCCGCTTTTCTTATTTCTTAAGAACAGACTGGCAATTGTAACTGTTCAGAAAAAAAAAGCTCCAAACAACTCTCCTGAATTGTCTTGGAACTTGGACATTTATTTCTTCATTTCTGGCTTCTTTTGTTGTCACAACCCAATAACATCTATTATCCCATCTGGTTGTCCTCTTCTGGAAAGCCTGAGTTAATCCACAGCTGTAAAGATGAACAAGAACTTAGCAGGCTCTGAGCACACTAAGGTCTCTTATCTGCTAATGAAGTCGGCAGTCTGCGGGACAGATGTTAAAAGGATCTGTAAAATAAGTCAGTGACAAAGATCCTGACCTCTGCTGGGGAATTTTTTTTATTATTCCGGAAAAGGACATAATTGCATGGAAAAGCATTAACAATTAGAGGAACCATATCAGTGCTTTATGGATTCTGATTTCTTGCCTCAGCTTTCAAAAGAAACAGACGGTCAGTTGTTGCTATAGGGAACAGATAATGCACTCTGGTGCAAATATTAGTAGCCACAGATAATTTGTCATGGACTCCAAAGAGATGGTGCAACTGCTTCTCTTTGCTGTCTTCTTGAATGCTGGAGTATCAACAATGCAGTGTTAATTGTTGCAGTATGTGCTAGCGGTATTGAAAAAGCAGTGCTAATTTACAATGCCAGTCATAGTGTTTCCGTTTTTTTAAAAAAATAGCATGGTGGGAAATGCAACATTTTCTTTAAATGTTGCTAACAGTTCTTTTAACTTTCTTGCATTTAAACATCAAACAATCTCTGACTGTTCCAGTCTCAAAATTTTGTTTTTTGGTTGCTGTCTTTAAAAGAAAACTGTAAAAAGAAAACTATAAAAAAAACTAATAATGATTTCTCTGGCCGTTTTGTTTTTTTTTTAATCACATGAAAAAACAGTTTTCACAAACAGGTAAATTCTTTTGCTCCAGACATTAGGCAAAAGTGTGCTACTAAGCCACTTCACCTCTGGAACTGTCTTTTGCCATTCACAATTTTTGTCCTTCTACCCATGTAATACGGTCCATTCAGAATGTGTAGATATGGGTACAGACCCCTCCCTTCTACCGTGTCAATTATGCCTGGAATGAAGTTGGCATTTTCTGGGAACACCCATTCATGCAGACGACTGGTTAGCACGATCTCTTTCTTTCATTCTCTTTTGGCAAATCAGACAAGTCAGATATCTGCACGGAGCCCCTTCATACAAGTCATAGCCGCTTCATTATCTAAGCTGGATAAGGGGAATCAGGACTAAGCCACCTAATGCATGGGTTCACTCATAACTCTGTTCTGTTTCTACATAAAACTGTGGTTTTTCTTAATCCACACCAAAAAAATGCATTTCAACTGTCTTTAATAATGGATTTTCTCTCAAAATATGCATTTCTGAATGTATTTCATCTCAAAACACAACAGTGGTACAAGCAATAACAACATAAAGATGGGGACTACATAGCTTAAGAAGTGCCTAGTTCAGCGTTCAGAGTGCGAGAGTCCAGTGAGCAAAGGACAACAGAGGGATTTTATTTTTATTTTTAAGGATTGGTATAGGATTATCTGTTATCGAATTTGTTTTAATGTGACTGAAATGAGCTTCACAGCATGAAAAATATATAGAAACTATTGCCTTGATACAGATCCCTGCAGATTGTATGATGCAAAGAGAAGAAATTATTATTATTATTATTATTATTATTATTATTATTATTATTATTATTATAGGACCCTTCGTAACAGATAGCACTTGACAGGGTTCCATAGGCAGTCCTGCATAATTGGTTTTCCTCATTCATTTCAGTGGAGGGCAGTTCTTCTGGTACAATGGGTTTTATGTGCCTGCAACTGAAACCTCAGTTGAAACTAAAGTGGGCTTGTGGGTGGAGGAGCATGTATGTGCATCAGGACCTCTGCACCCACAGCCCCTGTAGGAGTGACAAGAAAATCCCCTTTGTGGTTTACACACATAGGGTGCTCTTCAACAGAGGGCTTGACACTTATTTTTCTGAACTGCAACTTTGACATAGTAAATTGAGGGGTATTGTGCTCCCTGAAAACAGCCAAATTACATAGGGCAGATTCAATTATGATGTTTAAATATAACTTCCTTGAATTACCTGTTCACAACCAGTTTACCATAAAATCGAAAGCAAAGCCACAAAAGTACACTTGGATAAACCACAAATAGCTGCCAGCCGCTGCGGCAATTGAAAGAATTTGGCACTTGGCCGTTGCCTCTATATCCTAGCATTTGCTTCCCATCTGAAATAAAGCAATTGTTTTATTAGTGTTATTAAATTTCAGCAAATTTCTAAGTATAATGTAACCCATCACCCTATAATGGCATATATTTACTGTAACAGCATCAGAACTGACAAAAAGTATACAAAATGGGAATTTACATAAATTTGAAGTGTGTGTGTGTGTGTGTGAGAGAGAGAGAGAGAGAGAGAGAGAGAGAGAGAAGACAGTTTCTAAGATTTTATCAGCACTCTGAAGAAACCAAAGAACAGAAGCCTTAAAGGGTTACATGGATAGCAGTTAGAGGCATGTAACCTGGAGCTGGCTCCACTCCATGTTGTGCTTTACAGAACATAGTAAATGGGCTGCAGCTTTTGCCACAATTGAGAAACTGATCAACCTGCTTCTCACTCAAGAGATTGGGGGTCAGGCAAGGACCCCCCATTCTGAGCAGAGCACACAGGGAAGAAAACGTATTCCTTTCAGAGGTCCTTAAAATATGTATGCTTGTCCATTGTTATTTATTTATTTTAAAATATTTCTAGGTCACCTTTACGGACAACAATGGGCAAGGAGTTCCAGAGTCACCACGGAGAAAGCTCTCTCCCTTATAGTCACCTACACTGACCTAGAAGACAGGCACATCAAGAGGGCCTTCTTTGTTGATCACTGTCTGGAAGATAGGAATCTCCCTGTTCTGGACAGGTTTCCACTCCCTCTAAAGGAGCAGGGACATAGCTTTGGTCCAAGTGATCTCTATGACTAGGAGTGCCTTTTACCAGCTTAAAGTGGTACACCAGCTATGACTGCACCTGGATTGAGATCACTTGGCCAATGTGGTCCCAAACATTGGTAACCTTGGTACTAGATTACCACAATGTGATCTATGAGGAGTTTCCCTTGGGTCTAGTCTGGAAAGACCAGCTGGTGCAAAATACAGCAGTTAGATTGCTGATTGGAGTTGATGGCAAACAGCATTTGACACCTCTCCTAAAATATCTGCACTGGCTGTACATATGCTACTAGGTCATTTTCAGGGTTCTTGGGCCCAGGACTGACTGCACTCTTATATCCCATCTTAATTACTGAGAGGATCCAGAGGAGTGCTGTTAGTTGTCCCGCATGTTACAGACACCCAACTGGCCTCAACTAGAAGTTGGACATTTTGTGTTGCAGATCCCATGCTGTGGAACACCCTCCTAGCAGGGAAGTATTGAGCTGAGGGGGATTAAGTAGTAGGCTAGATGCAAGATCCTTCTAATCCCTGGATGCAATGTTAAAATATAAGATAGACTAGCTTCCTGTGTTGAGGTGATCACCTGGGTAATGAGCAATTAAGAGAACGGAAAAAAGGGGTTCTGTGCAAGTTGGCAAATTGGTGGAGCCCCTCCCTCAATCCAGAGATAGTTAGAACAAACCCTGAGTTTAGAGTTCAAAGGGGTTGTGTTGTGACCCAGAAGTAAAGCAGTGAGCTTGAGAGATAGTCAGAGCAACCTTTGAGAGCAATGCTTGATTTCTATTTGAATCCAAGGCAGTGGTGGAGGAAGGGGGCGGGGGGCGGTCTGCTCCGGGTGCCATCTCTGAGGGGGATGACAAGAAGGCACCCCACGGGGGGCTCACCTCGCCGTCCCCAGCTGCGTGAGGAGGATCCTCTGCTCATGGCTGCACCTTCTGCCGCCATCCGTACAGTGCTCGAGTGGCGCTGCTGGCAAACCACCCAGCGGCGCATGCGCTGTACGTACGGCGCATGACACTGCCGCTATGTGCATGCATGCGCACTGCTGCTTGAGCACCGTACGGATGGCGGTGGGATCCCTCCACTGCCACTGCAGCTGCAGAGTATCCTGCCGTACGCACGGCACACACGCATGCACAGTATGTAGTGGTGTGCGCACCTGCACGGTACATAGTGGCGTGCACGCATGCGCCATATGTACAGCACATGTGCATGCACCGCCGGGCGGTTTGCCCTGCCTCCCACAGCGGGGGCCGGTTCTCCTTCCTTCACCCCTGATCCAAGGCTGCAGCTATGGAAGAAACAAGACCCTTTTGGGGTGTTAAGACCCAAGACCCTTCCATTGTAGGCTCAGGTTGTTATAGATGTGTAAATAAATCTCCTAAAGACAACACAGTCTCTACTGTGCCCCATTTCAAAAAGAAAAAGGAACCCTGGGTAAGCATCTGGTACCGTTGGAATATTCCACTGCTCAGAGATTGGGATGGTGTGCTACAGTATTATGATGTGTGTGTGTGTGTGTGTGTGTGTGTGTGTGTTAAGCCAAGGGTTCCATGGAACAGAAGAAATTGTGTGAAGCCACTTAAAGAAGAGAGATGAACTTAAAGTTCACACAGAGCTCAAAGTTTCTGAAGTCTGAGCAGCATGCAGTTACACATGGAAAGAGGCTGACCTCTTTCTGTAATATTAATACCGAACAATATAGAAAGCAACATTCCCTCTCCGTGTGTGTGTGTGTGTGTGTGTGTGTGTGTGTATATATATATATATATATATATATATATATATATATATATATATGCAGGTTTTGGTGTCCTCGGGTGTCTTCCCGTGTAATATATTTATATATATTTATATATATATATATATCTCACTCCTGATGTCCAGAAAGCAATATTTCTTCTGTGTCCGAGTCAAAACAGTAAATTGGGAGTAGAAAGGAGAGAGAATTTTGCTATATTGAAAATGGAGCTCCTAAACTCAGAAGTGCAGCTCCCTCATGAAACCATCTTGAGGGTAAGGCAAAAACTCACACTGACTCTGTGGCTGTGCCTCACCTCATTTCACTCATATTTTTTTCAACAGACTGAGTGTTGCTCTGCTGAGAATATGATGCTAAACCACTTTTCCTGTCGAGTTTTTTAAACAGGGCCTCTGAGAAAGGGTTTGATACAACTCAATGACTGAAGTAATACCTTTGTCCATCTGAGCATTAAATGGCCCATTGAAATACAGCTTAGCTTGAAGGAATTTTTCAGTAAATGGTGGTTTCTAATTCCCCCCCCCCCCAACTCTTCTCCCAGCTGACTAGATTCTGGCTTCAAAACTGCAGTTCAATCACTTTCAGCTGCCTCTCAGGTCAGGCCTTTAGCCAGTGTTAATTAAATATAACCCCTTTAGAATACTAGAGGTTAACCGAGAGCAACAAATTGGTCTTCAATACAGAATCTAGCACTATTCAAACAAAAGAGATTTGTGTGAGAGGCCTTCTTTGCTTATATTGTCCTTAATGCATTAAATATATAAGGGGGAGAACAAAGGATTATTTCTTTTCAGTTTGAAATGGTAAAAGCATTAAAACATATTTCCTGCTTTGCATATGATTTGTCTTTAAAAAACACACACCATAAAAGAAAAGTGCTGCAGCAGATAGTTTTGCAACTACAGCAGCACCATTCCAATTTGATAAAGTGAAACTGTAAAAAAAGAAAATCAATGCACCAGACTGACACTTTTCTTTCCTTATATTCCTCCCTGCAGTTGTTAGAAGTTTACATTTTACGTATTTCATTTGTTTTGGTCTCTAGTCAGCATAGACTTTCATATACCTTCAACTGTACATAGTTAGAATTAGCTGTCTGTTCCATACACTTGGGACTCAACGCCACGATTGAAAACTAACTGAAATAGTCTTTCTTTCTCTTCCTAATGATTTCAAATGAGTATTGTTGGCTTTTCGGAATGAATATTTGTTTAGCGCTCTGTTAAGAAAATTAAATAAAATGGGGGTGGGGTTTTTTTGTTTTTATAATTGTCCATAGCTATCTGAAGATTAAGGTAAGCTGAAAGGTTTTATTTTAAATGCACAGCAATTAGCCTTGTCTCCATGAACATGACTTTACTGTAAATACTCCACCTTGACTATCCCTTTGTCCCAAGTTTCCTTGAAGAAAGCAACCAAGCGATAATTCAGCATTATTGCTGCTTCAGTGCCCTAATCGCTTAAAGAGCAGCAAAGACCCTATTGCTCACAGCCACAAGGCTACTACAGTCTCCTGTCCTAAGGCAGGCTTCACAACCCAGCAGCATCCAGATGTCAGGAGAAATATCCAGGTCCTGATGCAGCAGGCCGCTCCATTCCAGTATGGCCTAACAGCTGTTTCAGCTGCTGGCATTCAACCTGCTGAATATACCGAGACCGTGGCAGACTAGGGAATAGAAATAGGGTGGAACTGAAATACTGAAATTGCCCCATTTCATGTGGGTATCACGAAAACACCAAAAAGTTCTACGCAAAATGCTTACTAACTTTCATTCCTTCATATATGTATTCTGTATTTTTAATCCTGAGGTCTGATTGCCTGACCTGCCTACTTAGGAAAGCGATCCTGTTGCAAGGATATGATGTGGAGGCCGACAGACTGACCGGCAAAGATGCAGAATCTCCAGCAATATTACCCATCACCATTGCTTTTAATTAAAAGGAATCCATTTTCACCAACTCTCAGCATGTTATCTTGCTAATCAAGCATGGCAAACTTCCTTTGCTTGAGTTACACAAAGAGATGGAGGACTGCAAAAATGGAAAAGGAAAGAATACACAGCACATAGAGTTTGCGAAGCTCATAAGAAGATGGTGTTCTGTAGACGATAAACATTAAAACTATGCTGAACATATGTCTGTCTTAGTTTGCGAGTTATCTTAAGAGCTTTAAAATTGCTAAGCACCTTTTCGTCCCCTAAAGGAACAAAGAAAAAAAAGAAAAGTCTGTAATGGCATGAGAAAAGGAGGGGTCTAAAATATATCTGGGTAGGAAGTCAACCATTCTTTACACTGGCTCAGTTAGTGACCTTAGACAAGCCACCAATTTCCATAAATCTTTTATAAAATGGGCACAGTAATAACAATACTTATGCACCTTGCATAGGAGTTGCAACGAGGCCTAATACCGCGCTCGAAAAGTGCTGGATGAGAGTTGCTACCATAAATGAGTAGGAAGTTATCATTATTTGTATTTGTATCATAAATCCCGTTAAAGTTTGTAATCTTGTCCTTTGCTTTTTCACATGAGCCTTGACATTTTAACAAAATTCTTCTTGAAGGTTAAAATAAACACAGCCTCATACCAAGTGCTTGCTTATATTCACACCTTGTTATTGTTGCCTCTGCCTTCTTTCTCCTCCCTGCATTTCCCCCCCCCCCCTCCTTCTGAGCTGAGATCATTCCAATCATTACGTTCCTTAGGGCATAAATGCTTTTTATACTTAGGCAACTCTGTAAAGAGCAGACTCCAACTTTATTTTCCAACATAAACTTTAAAAAAGAGAAGGTGCGTGTAGGGGAAGTACTTGGGAGGGTTGTAGCTGGGGAGAGGGGAATAACCCTCTTGTATATCCCCATCCTCATTATAACCCTGCAGACTTTACATGTTCTTGGATGGATTCACCCTTAGCAGTACAGTGGTACCTCGGGTTAAGTACTTAATTCGTTCCGGAGGTCCGTTCTTAACCTGAAACTGTTCTTAACCTGAAGCACCACTTTAGTTAATGGGGCCTCCTGCTGCCGCCGTGCAGCACAATTTCTGTTCTCATCCTGAAGCAAAGTTCTTAACCCGAAGTACTATTTCTGGGTTAGCAGAGTCTGTAACCTGAACCATATGTAACCTGAAGCGTATGTAACCTGAGGTACCACTGTACTTGACTGCTTCTCTGCCTGGTGTTGCTTTTCCAGCCATGCTGCTGAGGCCCCAATCCACTCCCCAGTTATGAGCTCAGATCTCAGGTCATAACACCCATGATCCTAACCCAGCCTTAATTTTTTTTTTTTTTTTTTTAGTTTCAAAGTAGAATGAAAGAGGGGAAATTTCAAAGCAGAAAGAAACAAAGAAAGGGGCAGGGGGAAAGGGATTAAGTCTTTTAAAATTATAATGCATACAAAATCCAAAAGAGAAATCTGCATGCGTGTGTGCCAGTGTCCAATCCTAGTTCATAATATAGTTTGAAATTATTGGGTTATTTTCCATTTGCAGGAACTGAAGGACAGATAGGGATATTATAAATATATGCTGGCTCTACTGATCAGGAGAAGCTTTATCACTCAGCTGGGGCACTTCTGGGGAAAAGAGCCATTCTAGCATCCCATTCAATTAACATATCATTAAAAATAGCTTTTCCCCACTGAGGTTGCTGTGTTACCTGATAAGTAAACATATTATATGTAAAGTGTATACTATGTATGTATAGATTGTGTAAAAGAGTCTGTGTATAAAACAAGAAGAAAACCCCTGAAACACTTTGGTTGGAAACTAGAAAATTGAATATTATAGCCATATAGTGGTACCTCTGGTTAAGAACTTAATTTGTTCTGGTGGTCCGTTCTTAACCTGAAACTGTTCTTAATCTGAGGTACCACTTTAGCTAATGCGGCCACCCGCTGCCGCCGTGCTGCCGTCGTGCGATTTCTGTTCTCATCCTGAAGCAAAGTTCTTAACCCGAGGTACTATTTCTGGGTTAGTGGAGTCTGTAACCTGAGGTGTCTGTAACCCGAGGTACCACTGTAGTCTTCAGCTGCATCAAAGCTTTCAAATAATTCCAATGTGCAAGTTATTTAACAGACTTTGCCTATAGAACAGACACAGTATATGCTTGTCTAGTCAGAAGTAAACCCCACAAAGTTCAATGGGGCTTACTCCTAGATAAGTTTACATAGGATTGCAGCAACAGAACTGTTAGATATTTTCAAAACAGTAAAAGTCACACCTAAACATTGTCTAAGCTTTTTAGATTAAAATTTTCACTTCTGCTTATTAGAAACCTCAATGAATTTCAACCATCAATGAATAGTATAGATACAAGTGGCAAAATCTGCTTCTAGGGATTTTCTCTGCTGAAACATTCATTTCAGAGAGATTTGAATGAAACTATGCCTTTGAAAGTTGTACCCTGCTATTAGTACCTGTTTGTTTGTTTGTTTGTTTGTTTGTTTGTTTGTTTGTTACAATTAAGCACTGTATAAATTTTATTAAATAAGTAAAATAGATTAAAAAAAACCTTCTAAGCACATTAAAAACATATAAAATTGGAATTACCAAAAGACTTTTAGAGACATATCACATATATCATAATGGAAATCACAGGGGTAACGTTGGGATAAAGTCCCACGTTGATCGTATTTAAGTGGACTAAGGCAGATATTTCAAAGGGAACAAAATCTCTTATATGGAATTTAATAATGGCAAAAAAGAGCATCTTTGGGGGTATGACAATGGTTAATGGCAGAATTGACATTCTCATTCATGTTTTTCTTTCTCCCCCCCCCCTCTTTTCATAGCACCCCCTCCCAAATTTCTTGCAGTTGTGCCAGCTGAACTCACTTCAGTGTTCACTTTTAGAGGCAACTACGGTATTTCCTCTCCAGAGTACCTGTGCTCACCACTTTGTTCTTGTACATTCCATGAACATGCCAGAACCAGAACCAGTGTAGTTCCCTCTCCCCCAAAGTAGTAGTGATTCCCCCCCCCCCCCGAATACAATGCAATGTCTGGGACTTTCGGGGGGGGGGGAGAAACCACCAACATTAGCTTCAATGCCACTAGCAGTAGCATCAACAATTGTTAAAACAGGAAATAAAAGAAAAATGAACATGAATACCTAAACAAATATAAGGCATAAATAATTACATGAATGTGATTTTTTTCTGATCATTTTAATAATGAAATTTCATGGCATTGAGACAGAATAAAATGTATTGCAGGCACCTATTAAGCACCATTAATTAAAGAAAACTCAAAACAGGAGTCAACACTAACTAAATTACTGCACCCTCATTCCAGAAGCTGATTAAAGAAAAAAGTTTACACATTTAAACTATATTACTTCCCCACATAATCCTGGTAACTGTAGTGTGTATGCAGCATCAGTTGCTGTTTCTTGCTCATGCTTCTATTCCCCACCATCCCTTTGGCCCTTACCTTGTTCCTCACCATATCCTCCTCCTTTGGGTTTATTGTAGGCAGAGAATGGTGCTGGGCAAAACACAGGTTGCCTTTAGGTGACCCTCTCTGGAAGTTTGCATATCATGCACATCAGGCATCCCCAAACGCATCCCTCCAGCTGTTTTGGGACTACAACTCCCATCATCCCTAGCTAACAGAACCAGTGGTCAGGGATGATGGGAGTTGTAGTCCCAAAACAGCTGGAGGGCCGAGTTTGGGGGTGCCTGATGCACATTATACTGATGTATTTTCTTCTCCCACTCTTCCAGGAAGCTGAAACCAGTGTTCTGACCCAAAGTTAGTCTCGCCTAATTCCCACTAATATTAATGAGACCTAAACTACTCACAGTTAAATAATCCCATGGATTTCACTGGGATTTAAGCACAACTCATTTGCTTTGGATTGAGGCTAGAGACTCTATAGTAGCATACTGCCTGTCCAAAATACCCAAAAGTATGTAAATTGCACCCCAAATCTATCTGTAATAGTCACTGAATTTGGCAGACTGATTCATGATTGCATTTTGCAGAGTTAATTTTGATGAAAAAATTCCCTGTAACAGATCCATGATAAGCAAATGCATTTGGCTAAAATAACAAAACAACACTACAAGAAAAATAAGGCCATTGAGAGCTTAGTAGTCTTTGGAGTGCTAGCTGGAAAGATTCTATGAGGCTAATGAAGACAGAATCTCTGCCTGTAACAATATTAAGTTTATTTTCTCTAGTGATTCGAAGAAGTGAGCAATCTGTCACTAATACACTGAGTTAAATTACTTGTCTTGTTGGAATTCCTGCTGACAGTCAGTCACTCACAGCGCTGACCTAAACATCTACCTGCTGACAAACAAATTGCAGTGTCAAACTTTAAAAAGGTAACTAGCTGGTTTTAATTTTGATTGGTCTTACTTGAATCTCTTGTGCATTCTTCCCTTTTCCTCCTCCACCCACCCTCTCCCCTCTCTCAAAATCCCCATTCTTTACTAGGCTGAAAATGAAAATAAAGGAAACTCCTGTTTAGCATTTGTGGGGGAAATTATTATTGCTGGCTGCATCAGAGAAATGTTATGTCAGATAAAACTGTTAAAGTGTGTCTAAGCAACATTAAGAGTGGCAGGCCCGCCAGTGACTGACTGGGTGAGTGAACACATTACCCAGACAGCATTGTAGGAATTAATTTTCTTCAATAAAGTGATTTTTAAGGCTCATATATTTCACAATCTAAACATATGTCACTGTTTCATAAACAAAATAAATGGATTAAAATAATACATTACCAATATGCTGACACATGGAGATATTTTAATTAGGAATACTTAAGCTGTGTGATATTTAACTGCTGTATTTGCTGAAGAGGAGCAGGCATAATTTCATAAGGCAAGAAGCCGGCAGAGCACTTTACACGGTGAGGGACTGAAGCGGGACCAAATAGCTCTCATTTTCGAAAGTAAGCCCACTGCGCAGCATCCTCCCAAACGTAAAGTGTTTTAAGCTTACAGAAGAATACAAAGAACTCCATAAACTAAGGCAGGCCACGAAACCAACTTTTTCATTGGAGACAGGATGGGGGATGGGAGGGAAAGAAGCAAGGAATATGTCTCAGACATGCCAGTTCTTGAGAATACTATTTCTTCATAAAAGGCAACACTTAACATCTTAGCTATTTCAGGGACATATTTACATGACTGTCACATCACAAGAGCCTCTTTCCTGCACATTCTTCTTGACTTTACTGTAAGGGCCAGCACAAAAATAGCTGAGGAAAGCAAATGTCAACCCCAGTCCTGAAATTTATATGTGTGAGAGAATTAGAATAAGTAGAAATGTAATATATTGTTTACTGTACTGAGTGCCCTCTGTTCTCTAAAGGTCAAAAGCATTGTAACCTTAGAGTTACAGTTTCTGATTGTTCCCAGGGTTAAATACATTATCAGAATTAATGGTTCAAACCCCCTCAACCTTCAGATATATGAGTATTCATGCCTCCATCTGCCAAACTGTTCAACTAAAAATAGCATTCTTTGGCCTTCATTCTGCTAATACTGCACCCCTGAGGCAAGCTCTGCAATGCTTCAGCAGTACTTTGGATCTTCACCCAGTGGTATAACAAAAGGTCATTACTTTGTGTAAGAAAAGGGGGGCTGAGGGAGGAGAAGAGAAACAGACTAAAGAAGCATACTGCATGGGTATTTTGTTGTTGTTGTTGTTTAATTTAGTTGATGATAAAAACTTCAGTCTTCCAGCACACAGCTGCAACCATAGCTAAGACTTGCCAAGCCTCATTAATGTTATATGCGATAAACTTTGAAGGACAAATTATACAAGAAACATCAGGGGAAAGGTAGGAACCATAGGTTTGCTTGCTTGCTCTCACTTCTGTTACACACACACACACACACACTCTCTCTCTTCAGAATATTACATTGTCTAGGAATAACTCCAGCTAACATAATTGCAGTGCATTATCACTTTCAATAATTTACCAGTGGTTGTCATGCTACTGTACCATTTCTTTATTAACAAATTTTGTGTGTGTGTGTATTCTGGAACAGTACTACTACTACTACTACTACTACTACTACTACTACTACTACTATTAATGTTATTATTTATACCCCGCCCATCTTGCTGGGCTTCCTCAGCCACTCTGGGCAGCTTACAGAATATATTAAAAATTGTAAAACATTAGGCATACAAATTTCCCAATACAGGGCTGCCTTACTGGTTTTGCTATGGGGAATGGAAGGAGAAATGATAGGGGGGGCCTCATAAAAGATTTCATACAGTGAAGCTTTCTAGGACAGATGTGTGTCTACTGAGCTGCCATGGGATTTCCCAGGAACAGGGTTGCTATGAGTCCACTGAAAGGCTGGGAAACAATCCCTGAAGACTTATATTCAGCTGCACACATGTACCCAGAGTAAAACTAATATAAATTCTACAAATTTAAAAAGTTAGTTTTATATATATAAAAAATACAGTGGTAAAAATATAAGAGGGACTAGTATAGGAGGAGGACGAAAAGAAGAGAGGAAACACTGAATAATAGCACAAGCTGTATCACTGCTCCTTCTCTATCACTCTCATAAAAATCTGCCAATATGTATTAAGGAGGGTTGATTTAAACCATTATTTGTAAGCATGGTATGGTCTTTTCATAACCTCTTATATAAATGCACTGCTGCATCTGGGAAAGTATCTCATGTCAGAAAGGTAGCTAGAATGGAATCGTGCAAAGTTGTACACATACCATGATTTTTCCACACATTTCATATAGATAAACATGGCTTCTGCAAGGACAAGCCATGTCTTACAAATGGACTTGGACTTTCAAAAATATTTCACCAAAGACTCCTGAGTAAGCTTAACAGTCATGGAATATGAGAAGTGGCTCAGGGATTGGTTAAGCAGAGAGTAGGACTAAATGCAGAGGTCTCCAAATGGAGGGATGTAGAAAAGTGGAATTCCCGAAGGATTGGTATTGGGACCCGGGCTTTGAAACTTGTTCATAAATGGGATATACAGGGAGGTAGCCAAGTCTGCTGATGATGCTACATTGTTCAGCATTGTTAAAACAAAAAGAGATTGAAAATAGCTCCAAAAGGACCTCTCCAAACTGAGTAAAATGGCAAAGGCAATGTAGACAAGTGTAAAGTGATGCATGTTCATATATACACTCATGGGTCTGAACTGGCAGTGACTGACCAGGAAAGAGACCTTGGGATCCTAGTGAATAGCTCAATGAAAGTGTTGACCCAGCGTGTGGCAGCTGTGTAAAAGACAAATTCCATGCTAGGGATCACTAGTAAATGAATATCTTAATGCCATTATACAAATCTGTGGGGTGACCACATACTGTGTACAGTTCTCATCACATCACATCACATCAAAATGAATATTGTAGAGTGTAAAAGGTTAAGAAAATGGCAACCAAATTGATGAAGGGGATAGAACAACTCACCTGCGATGTAAGGTTGCAGCATTTGGAACTCTTAGTATAGGGGAAAGAAGAGTATGAGGTGACGTGATAGAAGTTTTAAAATTATGCAAGGCATGGAGAAAGTTTTTCTCCTCCGCTCATAACATTAGAACTCGTGGGGATCCAATGAAGCTGAATGTTGGAAGATTCAGGAGAGATAAGTACCATTTGTATGGAACTCTCACACACAAAAGCCAGTGATGGGCTAAAAGAAGACTGGACAAATTCATGAAGGACAAGGATCTCAATGGCTACTAGCCATGATGCCTGTTTGCTGCCTCCACAGTCGGAGGCAGTATGTTTTGAATACTGCACAAGGGAAGACTGTTCTTGTAGTCATGTCCTGCTTGCAGGTTTCCCCACAACCAAGCATCTGGTTGGCCACAGTGAGAACAGGACACTAGACTAGATGGCTATTGGCCTGATTTATCAGCTTCTTCTTATGTTCTTAAGCTCTTTGATTCTGAGAGTGAATGTGAAAACAACTATCAATGGTTCAAGAACACTTATAAAATGGTGTTTTAAAAAAGCTGATATTTTGCCATCTCTAAAGGTTTGAGAGACAGATTACGTAAGAGTCTCAATCAGGAATTTCACTATTGGGTTTGGTAGAACTTCTAGAAAATGGTTCAGATAATAGTGTTCTGAAGTACTTGTTGAACTGCAAGCCTTTAGTTATTATCTGATCTCTTTAGCTTCTAAAAAAGCAATTAGATTATCTCTGAAATATGTAGGACACAGCCTCATGAGTAAGCCAACACATCATTTAAGTGATTTGTTTATTGGTAGTGTCATCTGTCTGTCAATGGAAATGTAAAATTTAAACAGAAACTTCGCAAGCACTGTGATAAAAAAATCTTTCAACAAAAAAACTGAAATGTGGGGGCAAATCTTAATATATATACTCTCATCCACTTTACTACTATGAGAACATGAAAGTAATTGTGTATCATGGATTGGTTGGACACAGAGAAATGGTGGGAGAAACCAGCTGGGGAACCCCCAGCAGAAGAAGGCTCAGAGCCAGGAGATTTGTGGTGGGACGAGGATGAGTGGTTGGAGGGAGAAGACTAGGAGAAGGTGTTGGCAGCTGAAGAGGAAACAGGGCTCAGTGAGCATGGGGAGTCTATGGCAGAGAGCAGAGGTTGAAGCTGCATCAGGAGAGTAGGATGGAGGAGGCCAAGAGGCAGAGATGAGTCAGGCTGGTAAAGAGGCACAGGTGTCTCTACCTCTAGCTGCAACAAGCTCCCCTATCTCAAACACCACTATCTCAACTTAAGCTAACAAGTTATCCAATTTCTTCAGTGGCATCTCCTCAACATAGGTGAGAGGTGGGAGAGCCACAGTTCCCATCATCGCTGACAACTATCCATGTGGATTGAAGCTGTTGGAAGTTGTAGACCAACAACAGCTGGAGGGCAGCACATAGTTACCCCTGACATAGGCAGCCTGCTTCTTCTTTTCAGCTCTTAGTTCCCATATACTGTGGCCAAGTGGGGTGAGGGGGCCAAGTTCTAGGCACTGTTGTTGAAGAGTTCCCTGCTATGTGGCCTATTTGGCTGGCCATCCACATATGTAGCCTTATGTGACATCACCTGAAGAAGAACAGCTGACTATTAACAGGATTTTAAAATCCCCTTGCACCCCACAGAATGACTATTTCATTGTGGCATAAATTACCCTGTTGCCTGCAAAAACTAATATCTGAATAAGCCTATTTGCCTCTGAGGTACCACAGCAATCTTTTGCTGCTAGAGACTTAACACTACTACTCTTTTGGCTGGTAATAGGTATAAGATATATTTGCCACATCATTTAAATGTCCAAGAGGTAAACCTCTAGCGTGATGACTAAACACACCCCCTTGTAAGCTTTTGACTGTTGCTTCATTATTTGACACTATTGTGCCTTTTCTTGGGGAATATTAAAAAGCTATATAATAAATTGGAGTGTAAATCATTTTCACACAACATTTAGTTCCCCCTATGACAAAAATAAATAAATGACCTAGCAAGGGACCAAACTCAGACTCCTGATGGCTGCTGGCATCCAACCAACTTAACGCATGGAAAGGCTGAGATTCCATAAATACAGAAGCTGCAAGTGTTCAGTTTATGAAACAGTCATCACCAAGCCCCAAAGAAAAAATATAATGCATTTATTCAGACACCCACTATGAGCAAAAACAGCTAAACAGGGCACACTTAGAAGTAGCTTAAGAAACATAAATGCTATTAATATATCTTCCAGTAAATAGTTACATACTTTTTCTTCCCCAGTCTCAAAGCAGAGAACATGTACAGAGTATAGAGCTTAGCACAAGTTAAGCACTTTTTAAAATCACTTTGGTTTTAATAGAAGAATCAAATAATACTTATCTGACCAAAATCAACTGTATTAAAAAGTGCTTAATTTAAGCAGGATCCTGCCCAAAATGTATTAACTTCATTGTTATAAAATACGAAGTTGGCTGTATTTCCCAGCATCAAGGCTGACAGCATGCTGTTCTGTTTGCAGCATGTTAAGTACATAAGGTGTTAATCCTTCTGGGGCTGTGCTTAAAAAATTATTTAACATTCAAGCCATTACTTAGCATACAGCTGGTTAGCAGTTTTCCACTAAAGCATTGGCTTCAAGCCCACATATTTTTGTTCTGGCACATACCTGGAGCTGTAAAGGGCTGAGTCCAGAAGCAGCAGCAGCTGCCATTGTTGATGGAATGAACTGCACAGGATAGTTATCACCTGTCGAGAAGAACAATGCATACAGGTTTAGACAATGAGCAGAGAATAGCAGCAGACAAGTATGAACAGGGCCTGTGCTCCACAACACTGCTCTAAGCCTAAACATCTGCAAAAACAAAAGGGGGTTGCTGGGCACAGACTTGCAACTCTATCTTGGAACTTCTGCTCAGCAGATTGCTAGTAGGCAAACTGGCAAAACATAAAATGCAATGCTTAGACCCAAGCATGCCGGCTCTTATTACGGATCACAAAGCATAGCTGCCTTGGAAAATAATCGTTCATTTAAGATAGGTTTCAAGCGATAAGCGACACAAAGTGCTATGTGCCCAGTCTTGTCAGATGCTGTGCATCTATTTCTCTAGATTTAAAATAAATAATTGCTGCACTTCTTTGGGGTAACAGGTAAATTAGTGGACATGGTCTGATTTCAATAAATTGCTCTGAAGTAACCTTGATGGACATCCCATGCACAGAGAAACAAGAACAAAACAGCAGCAGATCCTGAGCTCTTTTCCTCCCATATCACTGGGGCAGTGAGAATGTGGTCAGACACACATATTCAGTGTGGATTACAGATTGGACTCTGCAAGGTGGCACTGAATTTGACCCAGAACTCAGCTCACAGCAAAGAAAGCACAATCTCTTTCAGGATCGTCTCTCCCAAGACCACTGCAATGCCATTCCTGGTGTCTCACACTCAGGTAGGACTATTCAAGAGCACCCCTGTTACCAGTCTTCCTTTATCATTAATTCGTGATCTTCATGTATCCTTCAGGGCAAAAGGGAAAAGATGTGCCCAGCAATGTGCAGAAGAACCCTAGATAATTTCTCAACAAAATGAAAGCAAGACCTAATTATCTGCTTACTGTTCTTAAAGTAACCATCTCCCATGAAATCAAGGAACATACAGAACACTGTGAATTAATTTTGTGACTTCTCATGCATTATGGAGGGAATGAATTTTTGAAGCAGGGGGGCCTCAAATGACTAAGAGCACAGCATTCCATCAGCAAGCCCCCTACCTCTGGTTCTCTGTCTCCTCTCCTACTCCACAAGCAGGAGAGCAGCAGGAAGGAAGGGAGAGGAAGACCATGCTCTCACTATACAAAAGTGACTTTTCCCTCCAGTGACCTGGGATTCAACTTCAAATCCCAGGATCCCCAGTGGATAAAAATGCTCTACGTATTGGTTGGAACACGTATTGATTCAACTGCCTCCATCTTCTCCTAGGTAAAGGTTGGGCTTGGGGTTTTTTTAAGAGCTGTGCATAAACGGCTTCTCAAAATTCGCCAGTCTATTTGTAGGTGGGGAAATTGAGAGGACTGGTTCACTGAATTTCTCCCAGGGGCGGGGAGAAGTTCTCCAACCATGTTTTAGGGGAGTTGCTCACAAGAAGTAGTGGTGGTAGCCCAGCCTTTTCCCTTTGTTTATGCCGATGTAAATGCAGCAGCAACTTCATGGGAAGCCTGGCCATCACTCTGCACAATTCTATGAACCTAGTATCGTTCCAGGGCACAATGGGGAAGACATGGTGGTTGACCATACAGGGAAAAAATGTTTCTGAGAAATTTCATCTCAGCCTGGGTTCCCTACTTCATCTCTAAAATGGGTCAGTGCTCTGATCAAACACTGAATTAGCCCCAAAGTCATTATCTACTCCACATGTTGGCAGCAGAATACATTCACAATTCACTACTGAGCATTGAAAATAAGCTGTTTGGATAATCATACTTTAATTGCATAGATGGGTTTGTTCACATTAATATTTGTCAACTCACATTTCTAGCCTTGCTCCCTATCCTCTGCATTCCCTTTGTTTCCACCACCGTTGAAATTTAGATTATGGGCCAGGGAACTGTCATTTTTGTCATGAGACTCTGTAAAGTACCATGCATATTGATGATGGGAAATGGGTTGGAATACATCTATCAGCATTTTACATCTTATATAAACAGTAAGCACTAGACACAAACCTACAGAATCCCTAATGTTTATAAGAATACAATCATAGGTACTACTGCAATTCCAGGGTATTTATAAAATTATTGCTAAAATAAGAAACCCAGAAAAAAGAGGCTGCTTGCTGCCTATGTAAATATGGTTACCTATGTATGGTATCTTTTCAGATTATCACCACAACTAGGCAGTGTCTGTAGCCACCCCACTCCCCATGCCACTTCAGCACGCTTTTGCAAAGTAGAAAGCAGAATGGGAGAGGGGGAGGAGGGGAGGTTAAAAAATGAACTTGCAATTAAAAAAAAAAAGACAGTGATTGATAAATTACACAATAACCATGCTTTAATAGAGTATCACTTCAGCTTCTTATTTAAAGTCAGTGTTATGTACTATCTCTAGGCTATGTTTTAATAAGCTGCTCCTCTGTACATTTTTTACATTTATAATAACCAAGCTGCTTTGCATCAACTCTATATTACATTTAGAATGTAATAAGGTAGGTGCGGTGTAGAAGGGATACAAAACAATGCAGTCAGGGAATGGCAAGTTTCCCCCAACACACATAACACCTCAATTCCCAAGCCTCCGAAATCCTCATAAAGCACCCTCCCTCTGCTTACCACCCAAAGCGCCACAGGACTCAGATAAGCTCAGTGTAAATGTTAAGTTGCTTTCACTTTTTAAACAAATTGTGAAGTTCTAATCCACAATGTCTCTCTGCATCATATCCATAATACCTCATCAGACCATTGAGCACAGTATGTGCTTGTACACAGTCCACTAACAATTGGCTTCTGATTGCATATGGAGCACTGCTACAATGCCTTTGCTAACCTACATTGTGCTGGTGTCCTATGGAGTAACATTCATAAAATCTGATCTTATTTTCCCCCTTTCTATGAGGTTGATTTTAGTTTGCAGAGGGCTGATGTTGTTTTTTAAATAACTAAATTGCTTTCTTAAAGTATAAAACTCTTGTCTCTCTATGGTTAGATAATTCTGCTTATCTTCTTTGAAGGCTAAACAAAATTATCTGAATATAGAGTATCCTCATCAAAAAGTTAAATAATGTTTCTTTGGTAAACAGACTTTAAAAAAAAGAAGTCATCACAAAGATATTGAATAAATGATGCTTTAAATAGGAGAGAAATAAGCATTCAAGCACAAGCATGGACTGCATTGCTGAACATTTCCAAGGCATTCTTTCTTTAAATATTATGAATTATTTATCCCCGTTCCATGCAGCAACCCTGTCACTATTTCCCCCTTTTGTAAATTCAAGAGTAGTTGCTTTATTTGTACTAAAACATTTTCCATGTCAAACATTTTTTTTGAGGGCAAAAATCAAACCCTAAAAGAATTCCCTGTAGCACTCACAGCTGTCATGCTTCCATGGATATATATATACACACACACATATATATACACACACACACCTACTTTAAGGTTAATTTATTAGTGTCTATACCACACCCTATAGTGTTCTCTGGATCACCTGCTGGCTATGGCTTTCCCTTTTACTTATGACACCCCCCCCCCATTCCTATGTTTCTTTCTCCCCGACCCCCCAAATCATGAAGTGTCCCTTCTAGGATTAAATGGAAGCATTTTAAAGTGAACTGTATATGGTTAACGTAATCCTACTGCATTATATAATAGCATTATCCAGAGAACAAAGCATGACACTTCATACGAATGGAATGTTTTGCTGACAGGAGTAGAACTAAAGCAGGGACAGGTTCCTTGTGGGGAGAGGCAGGGGCCAAGAGCCGGGGACAAAGGAGGGAGATGGTGAAAGTTTTACATTTTTAATTGCAGAAGATGCATATTTCCACTTTTAATTTTCCAAGCACGCACACACCACACACACACACAGACACATGCAAAATAGATCAAGGATCTTATTGGTAGCTGTCTTGGCAATCTATCACTCAACATGTTGTAGCAATTTTTTTCAAATTTGTTTCTGGATTTGGAATGCTTGCGTGAGGACCTATTCTTCTTTAATTTTATGAAGGTAGACAAAACAAGTCAGAACAGGTCCCTTGAAGGCATAGGTGTGTACTAGTCTTGATTACTGGGAGAATGGCTCAAGGAACGGGGTGGGGGGAACAAATCCCCAGTCATCCTTGTTTTGAAAACTACCCTTCTCAGCTCCCCGGCTTTGCTGAATGCCTATTTATATTGGTGCTTCTATTGTTTATATATACATAGGTGCTTATTAAGTCCCAGAATGATTTACCAACTTCTGTTTCAGATTTCAAACTGGCCAGTGCTCTTTAAACAATTGTAGGCAGCCGCAGCACATACTAGAAACACATTGTTCTAAATCCAGAGCAAAGCAGTGTTTCCTGGTTTTGAACATTAAGGGCTGCTCCGTACATTTTCATTTTCCTGCATGGAAGGCACCTTTCATTCTCTGAAACAGTTGGAAATTCGTGTGTAGACCATGACTTCCGATGATTCTACACAAATGTTTGTTGCTCTGTGTGCGCAGGTCAAGAAGTCCAATTGACCACAGCTGTTCGCTACATGCTCAACCACTTTGAAAACTGATCAGTTTCCCTTCCAGTGTATTTGACAAAACAATGTTAATGCTAATTAATGTAAATTGCTAAAGAATTGCACAACCCTTCCTAGAATAAAAAGCAAGGGATTTGATCTATAGCTCTCGGTGCTTTATAGCTTGCTTCTGACATAATAAAAATAACAGTATACTAGAGTTGTTAGCTCAGATCTAGTCTTGCAAAAAGAACAGCCAAGATGGCAAATCTGAGTTATGCAGATGTTCTGATTTAACCATTTTTGTGGTTAATTCTTATGCACATCCTTTAATCAGGAAGTGAAGGACACCTTTTCTAAACTAAGCTAAAGGCCTCAAAATAAAAAGTATGGCAACACAAAACACCTTGGTTTTTGTTTTGCTTTTGACATATAATCTGAACAACTGAAACTATTAAGTATGTTAAGACTGTGCATGTCAAGAACCCTGCAGGATCGTACCAAAGTTCTGTCTAGTCCTGTGTCCTGTCTCCACAGCAGCTAGCCAGATGCATATGGGAAGCCCATAAGCAGAATATGAGCACAACAACATTCTCCTGCTACTTTCCCTTAGTCACAGCATGGCACAAAAGAAAGAGGCTATGGGAGTAGGGAGGACCCTAAATCATGGTATTAGCCACTTCTTGATCCTGAACACTACAAGTATAAATTCACAAAAACAGCACAGCTATAGGACATCACCTGCATTACCTAAGGAATCCTCACAACAACTATGTAAAGAAGATCAATGTTATTATCTGCATATAGCAGAGAAAACAGTTCACAGTGAGAAATAGCGGTTTGCCTAAGGAAACTAGTGAGCTCATAAATTAGATGAGATTTGAATCAGGGACTTGCTGGCTCACTGCTCACTTTCTTAGCCATAACACTTAGACCAGCTTTCATATTTCCTACCCAGTAACATTTCCCCCATGCTTGACTAAATTAACAGTCAACTAGCATGTCTTCATATTTGCCAAAGATCTCAAACCATTCATAGTACTTTTTCCATGATATGAAGGAGTCAATGTAATCAAGAGTAATTGCTCGATCCATGCAAATAATTGTTGGCTTTGTAATAGCTCTACTTTATGTATCTAATTTAAATATGGTCCAACTTCTATAGTAGGGTGTCCTGAGAGAATTGTCAAGTGTATGTGGGTCAGCAGACAACAGTAATTTGAGTTACACAGCATCTTAAAGTTTTAATTAATCTGGTATGTGCTATATATACCAAAAGGAGTACCTATAAAAATTAATTAGGTGATCTATGCAGCCCAGATTTCTCAATTAGTACTTGCTATGCTGGAAAATTATATTATACAATCTTGAGAAGTATGCTAGCTAATTTTAAGAAATCTGTTATCACATTCATGATTGATATTTGCTAGCTTGGGACCCTGTAATCTCTAATAGCTGTGACACAAGGGAGGAGGTAGAAGACATTGTTGGCATGCAGAAGGTCCCAGCTTCAGTCCCTGATCTCTCCCATTTTTGTTTTTTTAAGGCTCAGATACATGTGACATGAAAGATTCCTTCCTGAGGGAGTATATAGCGTTGCGTTCTTCTGGTCATTCCATCAGCACAAGAATTTCGGCTTGCAGGACAGAATGGTCTCCCCTCTCCTGCCCCTTGCTGTTCCTGGTGTTCTCCTGACCCCTCCTGAATCAATTTCTGGGACGTGGGGGAGGAAGGCAAGTCCTGTTGTGCAAGTGTAGTCTTTGCTCAGGTCAGTAATGGGAGCCGTTAGCTGAATGCCTCCTTGAGCCCCTAGAGATAAGGAGTGTGACCCAGCAAAAGGTCATTTCTTGTGTCCCATGTAGGTGACTCAACTTGCACTGTCCAAAAAAGTCAAGGCTAGGAGGAAATATGAGAGGCATGCACAAACCTGCGACTCCCCGTAATGCCCTTGCTTGATACCTGATGTGCAAACCTGGAGGGGAGAGAACTACATCTAAAACATCCCTTAAAATGACACCTACAAGCAGGAACTGTGCCAGTTTTCTTATCTTCTTATGTACCGTATTTTTCGCTCTATAGGGCGCACTTTTTCCCCTCCAAAAATGAAGTGGGAGTTCCTGCCGGGCTCCCAAGGCTTGCGGATAGCAGCCTGTTGTCCCCGAAGCCAAAACAGTGAGACGGGGCGCCACGCAGCCCTACGTCTCGCTGTTCCAGCTTCGGGAAGGCTGCGCAAAGCACCCCGCCGCCTTGCGGAGGCTACAAAGGATGTCTCCGAAGCCTCAAGCCTTTGGAGTGTAGTTGCGCTCCAAAGGCTTCAGGGATCTTTGAGGCTGGTGGTGGGGGAAAGCAGCGCTTCCCCCCACCATCAGCCCCACAAGCTCGGGGGCAGCGGCAAGGCCTGCTCTTGAACGCACCTTGAACGCACCTTGTTTTTGAGGGGGAGAACAAGAAATTTTTTTTTTTCCTATTCTCCCCCGTCCAATAGAGCAAAAAATACGGTAGCTTGGTTGTTCACATTGCCAATTGTTAGACTCGTTTCAACATGTTTAGTACATAAAAGGACAATGTTTCTCACTCACATGAGGACATTATCATTTCACAGATTAATTGGGGGAAGTTAAGGCAAAGTATGTATCCCAGATCACAAATCAGTCAATGACTGAGTGGAGGGCTAGATTCTAGCCATTCCAGTCCAATTCTGACACTTAGCATCTAAAAATCCGTTTTCCGTAAATGTATTTTTAAGAAACTACCAAGACAGAGCAGAGCGGACAAATGGAAATAATTTCTGCAGTGTTATTTGGCACAATATCTTACTAAACTTACTTGAAAAGAGCTTATATTTAACTTGGATTACATTTAATATGCAGTTTACATTCTAAAACATACGGTTTTGTTTCAGAACCGATCCCACCTTTTTCTGAAAGCCACTGCAACATTCCCATTAACAGCAGTAGCAGATTCCAAATGAAAATTTTGCATCTAACATTCAAAGGAAATGCTGCAACCATTTTGTTGTTTAATATTAATTAGAGGGGGTGAGATTAATTAGAAAAATAAAGATGCTGCTTCTGGCTGAGATGTAGGTTTACAAGGAATATACACATGAAAATAAGGTTGATTTTTATTTACTTAAATATCTCCTTACCCTGAGTTTCTTTGCTAATGTGGCTTTAAAAATTTAAAGTCCTGTTTACAAGGAGACGCTGAAAGTAGCTTCAAACCATTATATCCCTAATTGAATTCCCCAGGAGCACAGTAAACTCAAAGGAATAAAGAAAGAAATCATAATATTTGCTGAATCATCTCCAAACATCTCTCACTGCGAAGTTGCATGACCTGTTACAAGCCTGAATTGATGATTGTAGCTGAACTGCTGAAACCTCTGTTATTTAGATGGAAATCGTATAAATTGCTGCCCAATTGAAATACACAAATTAAATCATACCTACCTTTACTTTTTATCTCTAATTATAAAGATGGCTTGCACAAAACACTAGTATGTGTATATATATATTCTGATGATAAAAGGGCCTTAAAAAGATATATATGTAACCTCATAAAGAGCCAGGCTACTCTCACAAATTGGCAGAGAAGAAAGTCAATAAATTCAAAGGAAATAATTTTGTGGTATACAGAAGTAAAATAAATATGGCCCTGAGAAGCCAATTCCCTGGTTCTCTCTGGAAGAAGTTTTCATCTAGACTTGCAAAAGAAATCCACATATTTCCTTTCCTCCCCACCCCTTCCCCCAGCTTAAATCCCCCAGCTTTTACATATCACTGTCCATACCAGGCAGATTACAAGGAGTAGCCATGGCTAATATCGTAACATGTTAAATAGCTTCACAACCCTGTCAACTTACCTGGCTTGTAAGTTATTCCTGGGGGGAAAAGGAATCCCTGCTGGGCTGCAGCAGCCGCTGCCAATGTCCGCTGGTCGTGTGGAAAAATTGGGATCATGAGCGGAGGCATGTGACCCTGAACCTGCTAAACAGAAGACAGTCTCTGATCAGAAATAGCACAAATTTGTCCTGACAGATAACTCTCCAGCACTGATAGTGTGCCTGCATTCACAGAGTCCAACCAAACCTTCTCCTAACCATAATCCTTGCCAATTTCACATTGTCACATCAAAGCCATAGTAGCTTTGTTCTCCCTCAATGTCAAAGGTGCAACAACCTGTACTTTTTTTTGTTCTACTAAGTTTTGCTTAAATCTGGGCCTGCTCTAAAAGAAGATTTCTCTCACTCTCCTTTTTGTTTTTTTATCCTGCTTCTGTACTTTATAGTTTCATTTGTTTCTAAAATGATGTAACGTTCTAGTGCAAAATTCAAGCACTTTTAAAAATTCAACCTACTGAACCTTTACGGCAAGTAATTCAATGTTTTCAAAAGACTAGCAAAATTTCAGTACCTCTTTAAATGAAACCAAAATTCTTGGCTTTCAATTAAACTAATATTTTGCTTGTCTATCCAGTTTATAGCTTTAAACACTATCATAAAGCCTGATATTTATTGTGTGGTATTGACCATTTTAGGGACGCGGGTGGCGCTGTGGGTAAAAGCCTCAGCGCCTAGGGCTTGCCGATCGAAAGGTCAGCGGTTCGAATCCCCGCAGCGGGGTGCGCTCCCGTTGTTCGGTCCCAGCGCCTGCCAACCTAGCAGTTCGAAAGCACCCCCGGGTGCAAGTAGATAAATAGGGACCGCTTTATAGCGGGAAGGTAAACGGCGTTTCCGTGTGCGGCTCTGGCTTGCCAGAGCAGCGATGTCACGCTGGCCACGTGACCCGGAAGTGTCTCCGGACAGCGCTGGCCCCCGGCCTCTTGAGTGAGATGGGCGCACAACCCTAGAGTCTGTCAAGACTGGCCCATTCGGGCAGGGGTACCTTTACCTTTACCTATTGACCATTTTAGAATAAATCCCACTGCATCAAATTTCATATGACCTTCATAAATGTATCAAAAGCCAAAACGTTGAAATAAAGTAAAAATACAGAAGCAGAAAATTATTCAGATACTTATCAGGCTTTATATTTGGGCAAACCGAACTAGAGAGGTGGGAATCAGGAGATTTTAATATTCAGCTTTATTTCTCCAGATACCTGGATCATGACAACTATGCCAAAAGATGGCTGGATCCAATGAAATGCCATGTTTCTTTTTTCTGTTGGCTTACTCAGAACTAATGCAAGGATTTTGCCGATGATTACAAAAAAGTATAAAAATGAATTGTTTTATAATCAGAAAATAATTTCAGCCCCTTCTCTTGTTGCAAATGAGTGGTTTCAAATTCTATTAAAAATAAACTTCAATGGCTTTTTGTTGGGATTTAATTCCTACAAAACTTTTTTAGTGGTAAAAATCCATATGTTGACCTATGACACTGTTTAAATAGTGCCAAATTTTCTTGTCATATCCATGTTCCTCTCCCAACATCTGATGCAGACCAGAAAGGCTACTGTGTGTGCGCTTCTAAGAGAGCTAATTTACCAACAACTCTTCTCTGGGGGAAAAGCCCTAAGATGTAGGTTAATAAAGGTCAAGCAAAACATAAACACTTTACAGTATTTTTCGGAATCCATTTCTCAGGAAAATCAACTTATAATAAAAAGGTCTTTGTGCAATTACTGCCATGGCACTGGGGCGTGAAAGAAACTAGCTACGAGCAGCCATTTCTTTTATTTTAGCTGATGTAAGCCCAGTTTCTCCATGTTAGCGACAAATTTAACATGGTTAAATTGAAGTCGATCCCCCTGTGTCCAGTATCAACTTTTTATACACTACCAAGTTGGTTGCATGATAATTGTTCCTATAGGCCGTTGAATAAACAAGCAAAAACAATGTCAGTGTCTAAAGGCGGCGGTATACCATCATTTAGGAACTAAATAAAATGAGTTTCACAATAATTTTGAGTGCTTTTAGAGTGGATGTTGAATCAAACTGATCCAGAGTCATTCACAACTCCTTGAATCGAAGTAGTAAAGAGTAAACTTGAAGTCATCTATCACAATAGCCAAGTAGACTATGGCCAGATGGTGCAGACAAAAGCCAAAAGACAACCGCATTTACTTGAGAAGGAAGCAGCAGCATGTATACTAACGCAGTGGCCATTTCTGGAAGTGACTGAAGTTTGTTCCTCTGGTGTGCATGATTTATGACAACTGTACATTAAAAGCAAAATTAGATGTTATAGAAGGGGCTGGGTTGCTACTCAAATATATTTGATTTCCCCCCTCTGTCTATAATATCATCCAGTGAAACATATTGTGTGACATGGTAGTCCTACTGTGAGTGCTCCCCATTACTATTTCAGATCACTGACTGCTACTGCACATTGGGATATATAGTAGTTTATTTATGCTAAAATTTCAGAGAAGATCTATTCATGTGTAGATCTGGTATTTTTATTTGTTTGTTTGTTTGTTTGTTTATATTCTCTCTAAAAAATGGAAAACTAGGATATCTCAGGGCAATAAGGGACTAGCCCTTACCAATGTGATAGCTATACATATGGCGGCCTATCTATCTATGTATCCATCCATCCATCCATACTGCCCTTCATCCAAAGATTACAGGGCCGTTCACAATATAAAAACAAAAAAATACATACAACAGTGGTACCTCGGGTTAAGAACTTAATTCGTTCTGAAGGTCCATTCTTAACCTGGAACGGTTCTTAACCTGAGGTACCACTTTAACTAATGGGGCCTCCCGCTGCCGCCGCGCCACCACTGCGCGATTTCTGTTCTCATCCTGAAGCAAAGTTCTTAACCTGAGGTACTATTTCTGGGTTAGCGGAGTCTGTAACCTGAAGTGTCTGTAACCCGAGGTACCACTGTACATACAAATGAAGACAATACTCCCCCCCCCCCCCCGACAGTTTAAAAGGACATAGATTGTTTAATTAGCCAAAGGCCTGGGAGAAGAGGGATGTTTTTGCCTTGCACCTAAAGATATGCTACAAAGCCGCCAGGCAAGCATCCCTGGGGAGAGCATTCCACAAACGGGGAGCCACCACAGAAAAGACCCATTCTCGTGTTGCTGCCCTCCAGGCCTTTCATGGAGAAGGCACACAAAGAAGGACTTCAGATGATGATCACAGGGTCTGAGTCACTTCATATGGGGACTGGCAGTGCTTGAAGCATTGCAATTCTGAGCTGTTTAAGGCTTTAAACCAGCACTCTGAATTGGGCCTGGAAACTAATTGGCAGCCAGTGCAGTCGGGCCAGGATTGGTACAATATGCTCAAACCATCTTGCCCCGGTGAGCCACCTGGCCACTGAATTCTGCACCAGCTGAAGTTTCCAAGCTGCCTTCAGAGGCACCCCCATGTATAATATGTTGCAGCAACCTAACCTAGAGTTTACCAGAGCATAGACAACGGAAGTTAGGTTATCCCTGTCCAGATAGGGGTGCAGCTGGGCCACCAGCCAAAGCTGACTGAAGACACTCCATGCTACTGAAGCCACCTGAGCCTCAAGTGACAGGAAAGATCCACAAGTACCCACAAGCTGTGTACTTGCTCCTTCAGAGGGAGTGTAACCCCATCAAGAGCAGGCAACCTTGCACCCATCCAGTCTAGGTAACCACCAACTAACAGTGCCTCAGTCTTATTGGGATTGAGCTTCAGATTGTTGGCTCTCATCCAGTCCATTACTGAAGCTAAACAACGGTCCATCGCATCTACTGCTACACCTGCAAATGGAAAGGGAAAGTAGAGCTGTGCGTCCTCAGCATATTGCTGCCAACATACTCTAAAACTCCAGATGACTCCACTCAGTGGTTTCATGTAGAAGTTAAACAGCATGGGGGATAAATCTGAACCCTGAGCAACTCCATATTGAAGGCTCCACAGGGCTGAAGAGCACTCCTTAAGCAGCACCCTCTGGAAACGACTACAGTGGTACCTCAGGTTACATACGCTTCAGGTTACATACGCTTCAGGTTACAGACTCCGCTAACCCAGAAATAGTGCTTCAGGTTAAGAACTTTGCTTCAGGTTGAGAACAGAAATCGTGCTCCAGCGGCGTGGTGGCAGCAGATGGCCCCATTAGCTAAAGTGGTGCTTCAGGTTAAGAACAGTTTCAGGTTAAGTACAGACCTCCAGAACAAATTAAGTACCGGTACTTAACCCGAGGTACCACTGTATTCAAGTAGGACTGGAAGCACAGTGAGAAGCACAGAATACCTTTGATGGGGGGGCCATAATATGGCAAAAAAATAAGGTGGAGGGCAAGGAAAGTGAAACCGCCATGTGCTTTTCTGATTTGCAGTCACAAGGCTTGAAGCTTACAAAGAGATTATGGGAATGAAGCTTCCACAAACCTTCATACTTTAAGTGTGGATGGTTTCAAATCCTCTAATATTCAGATAATGTGGCACAGCAGAAGCAGACAAGACTTAGTGTCCCCTTTTTTCTGAGTTAACCAGAAACAAGTGTATATTGGAGAACCAGGACAAATGTATAAGGTGTGTAGTGAGAACAAGAATCCCTACACAGGACAAAAGGCATAAGGTATGCACTATGGAGTAAAATGTGCCCTCCCTTTTTAAAAAAATAAAATAAAATAGCATACACAGTGAACTAAGCGACTGGCATTCTCTCTGGGTATGCTGGAAGCAAACATTGAAGACGTAGCCCTTAGTTTTTTATGCTAGTTGATCTAGCAGGGTGAGGATAGCCAGCTTCATTAAGTCATATAAATTCTCAAAAAGGTTAATTGCTTCTCTGTTCCTTGAGTCTTTCTGAAAAATCATGACACCAGCAGATGCCAAAGAAAAACTCTGGACTCTCTTTTCTTCCTCTTCAGAAAAGCAATATATTGTTGCACCAACACCTCTTTCTTTCTGTCTCCTTTGCTAACTTGATGATGGTGCCTTTTTATTTTTGCCATCTGCCCTGGAGCTTCATTAAAGATACATGAATGGACTAACTAGCCTGATATCTTGTGAGGAACAGGTGCTATTGTTTGTCCCTGAAGACTTGCACTAAAGATCTGACTCTGAATACTTGAGAAAGAGCATCTGCAGCAGTCAGTCAGAGAGCAACTTGGCAAAGACCTTGCTATGTGCTAATGTGCAAACAGAGTGACACTCAAGGGGACTCATTTTCTCTTTCATGAAGATTTAACTTTCTCTTTTCTAACATGATTGAAAATAACTACTGAAATCTGAACAATCCTCTTTGTTTAATGCCTGTCACTCAGCTACAGAAGAGAAACTACAAGAAGTTCTGATTTCATTCCCTGTAAAATACAGATCCAATGAAAAGTAATTCTTGATGTCTCCCAATTCACAAAACAAATTGTCAGTTAAAGTAACCACAGTTGAAGACTGTTGAAAACAAAGGATTTTTTTAAAGGCTTTGTCTAATTCTGCTGTTGCCTCAGATTTTAGTTTCAGGGGATTGCTAAATTTACCGTAGGTTTCTGTTACTGCTTTGTGTATTTAGGTGTTGTCTTTGCAAGTGCCGGCCTTTCTCAGTTCCACAAACAGTTATGGCTTAAATCATATAATATTTTGTAATAATGTTATAACCCTCCAACACTTTGGAGTGGCTTTGTATCCATCAAAAAGGAAAAAAAAGTTTTATATCCATTTGAAGTAGCATCTCACATCACCCCATCCCAAGCAGTAGATTCAGTCTACTTAGATTCAGGCACTTTTAACAGCACTAAAGAACTGGCAAGTGTCCATCACATTAGTAACATATGCTTTAATATTCCGTATGCACTGTATATCCATCTTTAAAGATATGCACAGATGTGTATTGATTTATCGTTCATGTTTATTTGTTGATACACAAATTTGTTATACACACTGTAATTTAAAATAAATAAATAAATGATCTGCACACGACAGACAAGGAAATAGCTATTCTAAAATGTCAGTTCTAATTTTTTATAATAATAATAATAATAATAATAATAATAATAATAATAATAATAATAATAATTTATTATTTATACCCCGCCCATCTGGCTGGGTTTCCCCAGCCACTCTGGGCGGCTTCCAACCGAATATTAAAAACAGTACTGCATCAAACATTAAAAACTTCCCTAAAGAGGGCTGCCTTCAGATGACTTTTAAAAGTAAATAATAATAATTTATTATTATTTTATATCTCTGAGTAATATTTCCTATTTTTGTAAGGAAGTATGTTAAAAGGTAATTTATTTTGGATAATTTAAACAACTGAGTGAACAATATTATAGTTTGCACTAGCTATGATTCAGAAAACTGTCAAAAGTTCCCTACTAAAGGCCAGAGCCACTCTATAAAGACATAAGGGATGTCTTACTACAGCTTTACAAAACTCTACCAAACATTATTGCACTGTATTGCCCTATATTTGACATTCTAATATGAGAACCTTATTCTTTGCCTGTAAAAGAATAAAAAGAAGTATACACAGGCATGCAGGGCTAGTTCAATTCAGGAGTTCCTTGTGTATATATAGAGCAAAGCCAGCTATAGATAGTTAGATGTTAATATACACACATACAGCAAATGGACAGCTAACAAATTCCCTAAATGTTGGGAAAGCCCTGCACACTTTAAAATACAATCTACATGTAGTGTTATTAGTTCCAGTCTACAATCCAATTAGGGTGTGTTACATTACTGTGCTCATAGTTTATGTCAAATTTATGATGAAATGGTCATCTGATTGTGTCAGGCTAAATTATGCACCTAGATTACCAACAAGCCTATAATGAGATGAGTAGTATGGAGCTGGTTCATCAATATGTAACCCCTTTGCTTCTTTCTTCACTTATACTTGATGTAAATCCGTATTTTTACTGCCTGTCTACTGTTGTGATCAGTTTGTAGCTATACATTTAGTCATATAGTATAATACGGGAACAAAAAGACATCTAAATCCTATTTTATAATGCTAAAAGAATGAAAAATGACTAATTAAATAACTTTAAACTGTCTACGCTTTCATGAAAGAGTCACTAGGAGGGAAGGAAGATGTCTCAGCTATAAAAAAATTAATAAAACATGTTATGCAAAAGTGAATTTATGGCTCATTTGGAATTAGAGATCTACCACCTTCTCAATCCATACAAATGCATAATCTTGTCAATTAAATATTATTGTTAAGGTCTAGTAGTATGTTAAAATCACTTTAAAGTGCAACTAAGGAAAATTCATGTGTGTTTATTACTCCTTATGGGTCTATTAGTGGGCATTTTATTCAGATTCGTGTTGTAAAATCTGCATAAACTCAGCATATTGTTATCCCCATGTGTGCATTTGTTTGGTTAAAGCATAACAGCAAATCTCGGTTACTACAACTTCTGAAAAAGTCAGGAGAGCTAAAAGAGTCTCACTTTTTAAGCAGAACGAAACAGTTTATGGCTACAAGAGAGAAAAGTTGACTATTATGCAAATTTTCACAGTCAGTGGTCACTCTGCCATGACAGAAGACAGAACAAGTCCATTAATTCAAATATCCCATAAGACTAGTGAAGAGGTATATGTTTCATGTTTCCACTCTGCCTTGTTCATCGGAAGTAAGTAAAAATACTAAGGACACATATTTTCATTCAGTGTTCATATTCAAACACATTAGTTATACATGTTAATAGGGTCAATTTGGGTAATGACTGGCCTAACTTTGGGATAACACTAAAACCTGCAGTTCATATGTCCTCCTTACCCCATCCCAAACAACAAATCTCTCCCTCTCTCTCTCCATGTTTTCTTTAAATTCTTACTGACATTTGTTTTTTAAACAATGGTCATGTATGGTGTACTCACACAAAACACAAGGTTTCTATTTTATAGCATTACAGATTATCTAAGTTTACATGGGTTGCTCCATCCCACCCTAAGATCTTGCCTTGAACCTCTGCCAATAGCTCTGAGGGAAATGGGAGGGTAAATCTAATTATATTTTGTTAATGTAAAGGAAAATTCCCCATATATCAGTAACATATATATGTAATATTAAGAGAGAGAGAAGTCAGTCCTAAACAAATACTTCAGCCCTAAACATATTTATCAAATCCTGATTGTAACAAAACATATCTAAATATACACATTTAGTACCCAAACCTGCATATTGTTATAGGTTTTGGGTGCCAGAGTTCGTGGGCGCAAGGTACTCATACTTCCTAGAAAATGTTAGAAGTTAACCAATTTTGGAGTATTAAGAGAAGGTGCCATAATATTAAAATGTTAAAATATAAGCCATCTTAAAAAAAATAAGACAGGCTGGCTGATGAAGTAATCTCCTGGAGAGATGGACCATTAAAAGAGCACCAAAAATGAGTGATGACCCATTAAGAATGCCGTTAACAAAGACTCTCTGGGCTGGACAGAAAATGGGGAAATCCCCTCCCTGAGGTAAGAGATAGCAGAGACAAAAGGTCAGAGTTTCAGGAGGGAGGGGCAGAATTGCAGTGGGCGATGAAAAGGCCGGTTTTGCAAGCTGCAGAGCACAATGAGGGCTGTCTGTTTTATGCTGCAGAGAGGGTCAGACACATTGTTTGGGGTCTCTTTGAATCAGAGTCTGCAGCAACGGAAGGAACAGGACCCTCTTGGGATGTGAATGCTCTGCACTCATCTTCATCCAGGTTCAGGTTGTATGTGCAAATAAACCATATATCACAAAGACACCACAGTCTCTGCTGTGCCTCATTGCCTCAAAGGAAACACATACCCTGGTAAGTGCCTGGTACCCTTGGAATCTTGCACCACTCGGAATTGGGGTGGTGTGTAACAAAATTCTTAACTGATACAATTCCTATGCTAATTTAGTAATGTATGTATCTATGTACCTATTTCCGGTAACATCTAGATTCTGGACAACAGAGACACATGGGCTAAACAAATTGCACACTTTCTTGCAACCCCAGTGCAACTCCTGTCTTGGGCATGTGATGCTGGTGTCATCCACATTGTTTCCTTCTTATGGAAGCTACTGCTGGTGCAGAATGTAGCAGCTAGGCTGCTTAGTGGACCAACAGGTAGCATTGTGGTTAAAGAGGCTGCACTGGCTGCCAGTATGCGATTGGAAGAAGTTTAACTTTATTAGTATACAAAGTCCTAAACAAGTTGAGAGCAGGTTACCGTAGAGGCCATCTTATTCCTTATACACCTGTCTGGTCACTGAGATCATCTGAAGAGGCTCTCCTAGTGCTGCAAGATGCTCCTGAAATCCATCTTGTGGCTACCCAGAGTAGAGTCTTTGCTCCACATGGAAGGTACCACCACACTATTCTCCTCTTGGAAATAAAGCACACTCTGACCATTTTATGGGTTTGGCAAATGCTGAAAACTTTATTGTTCAACCAAGTATTTTCAGAATGAAGCTGTAGGATTGTATTTTATGCTGTTGTATATTGTTTTGTATCTGAGTTTTCCAGATCGGTTCCTATAATATTCATAGGCATAATGACCATGGTAGAAATTAAATTAAATTAAGTGCAAGAAGGGGAATGTGGAAGCTAGCAATGGAAGCTTGGGAATGACATACAAAAGAACTTACATCCCAAGGCTGTATTGTTTTTAATATTCGGTTGGAAGCCGCCCAGAGTGGCTGGGGAAACCCAGCCAGATGGGCTGGATATAAATAATAAATTATTATATTATTATATAAGGCAGATCTACAAGATCTTGGAAGGGGTGTGTGGATGTGTGAAAAGTTAAACAGGAAGTAAGATTACAAGTGGTCCCACATTCTACGTAAGAGAATATAGGATGGCTCAAGATCTAGGGCTAATCCACACACCACTATTGGACTTCTTTTCCACTGTAGCATCATTGAGGTCAACATAGCTTAAGCATGGCTGCAAGGAATCAGTACTCCACTGGAAACCCAGACACTGATCTCAAGGGTCTCACTGCAAAAACTTCAGAAATATTGTTATCTGAACTGTGACATTCATGTCTCTGTCTGCAATATTGCAACAGAAGTGCAAATACTTTCTTCCCTACATCAACTCTGGCTGGAATAGTACAACCTGCCTGCTGACATGTTGCACTTCCTGCATCAGCTTGTGGACGCAGACAGTTGTGCCTACACAATCAGTAATATTCTGATCATCAGTTTAGGAGTTAGATACGCAGTGACACCTATGCTGCTGTGCCATTGTTTACAAAGTGACTGGCTGCTTTTCCTGTCAATCATTCCAAAATGGAAACCATGGCACTCTTCTATACACATTCTCTACCTTGCCCAAACAGTAATAACAACTCAGTTCCTATGCAACAACGTCTGACTGTAGGTTTCCATGATGAAATACGCAGTCACATCTATTTAGAATTATTTGTCAGTAACAATGAACCTTTGTCCAGCTGTGACTATTTCCCCACTACTACAGCCAGGCCTTATCTGCTCAGGAAATGCCTGTTTTAACTGACAGGTAGGAGATTAAATCTACAGCTGCTGAAACACAATCTCCACTGTTAGATAGGCTTTCATTGAAAAGCACTACAAACACATAATTTGTTTATGTTGTACCAGCAATCTTTGACAAAGCAGAATGTCTAGCTGAGACAAATGTGGTTAAACCCATTTATTGTATTATTTCTGCTACACAGAGCAAGCTCTTAAAACATAGAAACTAGTGAAGGCACAAAGCTCTAGCTGTCTAAAGAAATCAAGAATAGATGACTTCTTGTTACACTAGCTCCCTTTACACAGCAAAGCATGCTCCCTCCTGGAAAATATCCATTGCATTTTTTAAAGCTATGAGGTTCAATGATACTTATGTTCTCAGGCTGTAAGATTTATTTGTTTTGTACAAGGCAATAGAAAAAGTTAACCATTATCTTAATAACTGGTGATTTTAAAAACCATAACTTTTAAAAATAAAAAACCATCATGCTTTTTGCATGAATTTATTTTTTTAAATATCTCTTAATACAGATGGCATGCTGTTGCATACATTTATATATCCTTCTTAGATCCAGGAAACTGAGAAGGTAGCAGAAGATTCTACACACATTGTTGCAAATACTGTGATCTAGAACAGGCTCCTCTGTGACAATCTGAATAGTGTAACCCATGCTCCTAACCATATTTGAGGTCTCTATATACTTCACTCATGCTTGTGTGGTGTAAACATTCCAACCCAAATTAACTCTACTGTAAGTTGTGCGCGTGTGTGCATAGAGTAGCATTCACTAACAAAAACTTCACTTTCTCTTTCAAAGCAGGAAATCATGTGTGTGTTTCCTAGGTACTGGAACAACAGCACAAGTTACCAAACAGAACAATTTTAACAGAAAGAGCAATGCATAATTGGGAGGGACTGAAACTGAGTTAGCATCCAAATGCATCAATCATCATTCACTTTCCTCCTATATTGCCCTATTTCCCATGAAACTTTTTACAAAATAATTATTTTTTAATTTAATCTTATTTGTAATAATCACTGTTGGATTTGAAAGCTAACCCAGGAACTGCCACTCACAATGCTGCATTTGGCATATATATATATATATATATATATATATATATGCTTTCGTAGATTTTCACGGGTATAGGTATGCAGGTTTTGGTGTCCTCGGGTGTCTTCCCGTGTAAAAGTTGGGGTGTCTAGGCGACGTTTCGACGAGGTCTCACTCGTCATCTTCAGGCTGGTGCTTTCGGCTTCTTGTTACTGGAACAGAGCAGGATCTCAGTGTTTGAGTTCCTATAAATACTGTTGAGGGGTGTGGTGTATAGCCTCCAATGTTCTGGGCCGAGAGGAAGTTCCCAGGCTAGTGTGCCTTTTCTTCTTTTGTTCCTTAGTTGCTTGAGGGATATCTTGAGTGATTTCTTGAGTGATATCCTGAGTACCACTTAGGTGGGTCATTAGGTGTGGATTAGTTGCTAAAGCCTTTGTGTCTTGACCTCTTGAACTTTGTGAAGAGTTTTTCTGAGAAGATGGCTGTAGTTGTGCTCTGGCTTGGCTTCGTGTATAGGGGCGAGCTGTGGTTTTGTGGCCTGTGCCAGCCAGATCTGTGTAGGGATTGCAGGGGGGTGCAGCATCCGGAGGTGCCATCATGGTTTGGCTACTGGATGGTGTCTGTAATTTATCTGTGGAGAGGGTCTGGGTTTGGGTCTGGTGTGGTTGATTGGTGATGGCGTTCTGTGTGCCTCTGGATCTGGTGTCAGTTTTTGTGGGGAGGGCTAATTTCCAGATGTCTGGCAAGCGGGATGTGTCGTCACGCTTGTTCATGTTGTGAGGGTGTTTCTCTATCTCGATGGCTTCCATGATTATTCTCTTGTGGTGATGTTCCATGTTAGAGAGCAATTTGGAATCTGCAAAATTAATTTCGTGTCCTGTTTCTTTCATGTGTTGGAAAAGAGAGGAAGTTTTTTCTTCTTTTTTGACGGCATTCTTGTGTTCTGCGATACGTGCATTTATTCGTCTGTTTGTTTGTCCAATGTACGTGGCTGGGCAGACTTTGCCCTCCTTCCTTATATCAAGGGCACTACAGATAAAATTAGCAAAATCCTCCATAAACACAATATCAAAACAGCCTTTTGCGCCAACCAAAAGATAGCCAATATCCTCAGAAACCCCAAGGATAAAATCCAGTTGGAAAACCAAGGGGTCTATGAAATACCCTGCAAAGTCTGCCCAGCCACGTACATTGGACAAACAAACAGACGAATAAATGCACGTATCGCAGAACACAAGAATGCCGTCAAAAAAGAAGAAAAAACTTCCTCTCTTTTCCAACACATGAAAGAAACAGGACACGAAATTAATTTTGCAGATTCCAAATTGCTCTCTAACATGGAACATCACCACAAGAGAATAATCATGGAAGCCATCGAGATAGAGAAACACCCTCACAACATGAACAAGCGTGACGACACATCCCGCTTGCCAGACATCTGGAAATTAGCCCTCCCCACAAAAACTGACACCAGATCCAGAGGCACACAGAACGCCATCACCAATCAACCACACCAGACCCAAACCCAGACCCTCTCCACAGATAAATTACAGACACCATCCAGTAGCCAAACCATGATGGCACCTCCGGATGCTGCACCCCCCTGCAATCCCTACACAGATCTGGCTGGCACAGGCCACAAAACCACAGCTCGCCCCTATACACGAAGCCAAGCCAGAGCACAACTACAGCCATCTTCTCAGAAAAACTCTTCACAAAGTTCAAGAGGTCAAGACACAAAGGCTTTAGCAACTAATCCACACCTAATGACCCACCTAAGTGGTACTCAGGATATCACTCAAGAAATCACTCAAGATATCCCTCAAGCAACTAAGGAACAAAAGAAGAAAAGGCACACTAGCCTGGGAACTTCCTCTCGGCCCAGAACATTGGAGGCTATACACCACACCCCTCAACAGTATTTATAGGAACTCAAACACTGAGATCCTGCTCTGTTCCAGTAACAAGAAGCCGAAAGCACCAGCCTGAAGATGACGAGTGAGACCTCGTCGAAACGTCGCCTAGACACCCCAACTTTTACACGGGAAGACACCCGAGGACACCAAAACCTGCATATATATATATATATATATATATCACGCAATAAATGGGCTGAATCCATGGGGAATCCCTCAAAAAGCATGGATAATGAGGGGAATCCATAACAGACATAAACAAATGCAGAACGATGTCTGTGGCCAGCATCATTATGTAAGATATATCAGCATGTATTTGAATGTACAGCTTCAAACTCGGTGTCTATTACATTGATTCAATCACAGTGTGGGATTCAAACAAACCTTGCCTTTGGAGAGAGAGAGAGAGAGAGAGAGAGAGAGAGAGAGAGAGAGAACTGAGCGAGAACTGAGCATGATGCACCAATCACTTAAGTCTTGTGAGAAGCCAATGCAAGTTTTACTGTTAGCACTTCGTTACAGCAGGACTACATGGAAAAAACAGGTGCCCATCCTTACCTGAAAAGAGATATTCCCTGACCCACACTTCCCAGCCTCAGTATTGCAACCTTTAAAGCTGCTGTCATCTCAAAGCTGCATTCCAGTTCTACACACAAGGGACACTTGGGAAGATTTCGTATTAAGAATTAGAGACCAGTTTTAGTTCAAGGGCTTTGATGCACACCTTCCCATGTTTTTTAAGCATGATACTCATATCTTCTCCAAGAATACAACAATAACACTAGCAAATCTTTTTGGTAATTATTAATTTCACTGTAGAATAGATTTCATTGCTATGCTTGGCTTGTTAAAAATGTATTTTGTTCACCTCAGGGCACAGCATTAGCCTGTGTATTTGCTCTTTCCATTTTTTCCCCTGGTTCCCCAGGTTTTGTTTAAAAATTCTACTTAAGCCCGGATATTAATCACTGCTCAGAGAGTAAAAGAATCTGCAGGAACAGCTGAAGTGCTATACTCTCCCCCTTCTTTGTCTCCAGACCAGAAGCTAGTTAGTACTGGCAGGTTTTACTTATATTTGTGTAGAGATATTAACAAGACATAAAGAAAGAAAATAAAGGGGGAAAGTTAATTAAGAGAACAAGAAGGGCTAGCCTGGAGGTATGTTCAGTGGAGCGGGCTGTCAGGTTGCAAATCACAGTTCTAGTCCTGGGTTCCCTAGGCTAGAAAGGGATGAAAACAGGCGTGATGTTCAGCCTGCAGTTGAAGGAAATCCTGAGCCAACTACTACATTCATGCCCACAAGCTGTAGCGTGAGATGCCAGACATATCTAGAAGTGCCTATTCTCCATCTTGGTAAGACAAAAAAACCCAAATATTTCTATTACTCAAGAGTCTGGGACTTACAGCCTGTCAGCTGAATTGCTTTGCAGTTTTACTCATAGTTTTCTTCTTCTTCTTCTTCTTCTTCTTCTTCTTCTTCTTCTTCTTCTTCTTCTTCTTCTTCTTCTTCTGTATTGCTTTTAATGTAATTATAAGCCACCCTGAGTATTTCTTTCAAAGGCAGGATATAATCCCAACTATAAATGAGTGAATAAATAAATATCTTCCCTTCCTCACTAAATCTGGAGCATTTGCTTGTCGGGTTCAACTTCACAGTCAATGAGGGCAGAAGAGCACTGAGTGAATCCACTTCAGCATTTCCTTTGCCAAAAGGGAACTACCTTGAAATGAAAAATACCAATCCTGGAGGTGAGCCATGTGGAGCTGTCCCAGTGTTTACTCTGATGGTATGAGGAGTAAGGAAACCACGTTTGACAGGAGTTAAAGACTGAAAAAACAATCAGGACAGTATGACGGGATAAACTAATGACATTGCCATGCCAAATCAACCCATAGGTCAATCTCTCTCTCTCTTTTTTAAAAACTGGAAGTCTATCTTGTTCAATACTCCTCTCCATTGTGGTCTGCCAGATATGCCTGGGAATCCCACAAGAACTATGGATGGGAGAAAAGGAGGGCTTCTTTCTTCCCATGCTCTAGAATCATAACTTCTACTGCGATGTGCCCTACTGCACATTAAAGAGCTTCCTTTCTTGCACTACTCTCTCCACTTTCAAAACTCAATAGCTTCTTCTACCAAGACTCATCTTTTCTGTGCTCCTTGCATCTCTCCAAGGAGTTCCTGGAAGAACTTAAAACAAAATAAAAAAATTCCTTCCAGTAGCACCTTAGAGACCAACCAAGTTTGTTATTGGTATGAGCTTTCGTGTGCATGCACAAAAGCTCATACCAATAACAAACTTAGTTGGTCTCTAAGGTGCTACTGGAAGGATTTTTTTGTTTGTTTGTTTCGACAACGGCAGAGCACCACAGCTGCCTACCTGTAAGTGGAAGAACTTGGTGACTGTAGTTCATGCACTGCTAACCTCACAGGTAGACTACTGTAACACACTGTTTGCGAGCCTTCCCTTGAGTTTGGTTCTGAATTTGAACTCATTGTTGTCCCTAGGTATACAACATACTATTACATCTGTGTTGAACAAGCTACACTGGCTGTCAATTAGATACCAAGCTATGCTCAAGCTTTTGCTCCTGGCATATAAAGCCCTAAGCAATTTGGGACTGGAAATCTCGCAGACTGCCTTCCCTTATACATCCCTGGCTGATTGCTAAAATCTCCAGTAGTGACCTTGCTAGTTTCACCATAATAAATAGAGTGGTACCTTCTGACAAGCCCCCAAAGACCTGGAGGGGACTAGTTTGAGTACTCCTGCCTCCATGAAGTAATCAGTGTCATTTAATGTTTTCTTGTACTTGTAAATGTTGTTGGATACTGCCTTGATATTTTATGTGAGGGGCAGACTATAAGTATTGTTTTTTAAAAATATATATAAATAAATTGAGTTTCACAGCTCAGTTGAGATTTTGAACCCAAGACTCCACAATTAAAGTTCAACCCTAACCACTTCACTGCCCAGGTCTACCTTCTGCTAAGCAGAGTGTGGTTAGGTTGCTGACTAAGAATAATGTCATGCAGATTAACAAAGCTAAGTGGGTGAAGAGGGGCAATCATAGAATTGTAGAGTTGGAGGGGACCCCAAGGATGATGTAATCCAACCCCCTGCATTGCAGGAATATACAGCTGGCCTGTAAGGAGATTGAACCCATGACTTTGACGTTATCCTTACCAGGCTCTAACCAACTGAGCTAACATGACAATAAATTGAAAACAACAGCAAAAGAAAGTATCTAGGCAAGAGATTTTGATTCATTTATACATAATACAACACAGGTAAAACCAGCAAAACCGTTAAAAGACATGTGAAATAATGCTCAATAAAACAGATAAAAAGCTGTAAAACTTTTACATACAAATATAGATAGCTAAATTTTATGTCTCAATAGGCATGTTGAAATGAAAGTTTTCAGCAGGCATCTAAAAACAACATAGTGAGATCACCTGCCAAACATCAATGGGAAGGTTGTTCCAAAGTGTAGGTTCTGTGCCACACTAAAAGACTGGCCCATCGCAAATGTTTCATGAACACGTAAAAGTAAAAGGTCTGCAGACTAAAGCAGGCGAGTGGGCACAAATGGTAAGGCAGTTCTTCAAGTAAACTCAGTCGTATCCCAAAGAATGGGACAATTACACAAGTAAGAAAGTGTGTGTAATGAGAAAGGGGGGGGGGAGGATGGTTGAGGAGAGTTGAGGGAGGGAGGAAAAAGCTAGGTGTAGGGCTTACACATCTAAGCACAGTCACCAGAAATTTCAAAGGAGACGAAACCTCCTGCCACTCTACATTCACAGTAACATCCAACAACTGGCTTTTGCTTTTTTTTTTAAAGGTTTTAAAAACCCACAACTCAACCAATAGGAACCTTGTTTAAGCTGTAATTTTCAACTTTAGTGCCTCTGTGTTCTGCTGAAATGTTCCGTTCTAGGAGATATTGAAATGTGGTCTTGCAAAAAACAAGCAAGGAGGTGCAGTATTTTGAAAAGCAAACAAGACAGAATGAACAGCTTAATCATATTCGGGGAAGATTTGCTAAAACTTTCTTATCCATCCAAATTTAGCTCCTCAGGGCTGTGTTATAATTTCTCCTTTTCACTTCAGTGCATGTCAAGATTGTTGAGTGCTGGTGACATAGATCACTGCTGGGGCTCCTTCAAAGCTGTGCTATACATCCAGCTGCACTGCCTCCTTGTCGCATTCCCATGAAGTCAATGCTTCAGTTGTTGCTTTGGACAATCAAATTCCTATCAGCTTTTAGCCATATTCCAGCTTCACAAGACACATCCTCACAATGCCCTCAGCGAGTCCACCGTATGGCCAAACAGCAGGAGGTCAAGAGATCAGCTCATCCTTGTAAATCAATATTCAAATTTGCTTTCACAATTTGAGAAACGCTGTTTTGCCATATACACATAAAATAATCTCACCAAGCATACTGATGTAACAAAAACTAACAAAAGTCACATTGTGATATTACAATTTTTATAAACGTTGATTTCTGGCATAGAAAGGGAAAGAAAACATCATTTGGTGCTTGGATTTGCCTGCTGAAGGTAAATGCTTGAGGTTACTAGGTTGAATTATCAGCTTAGATTTCTCTATAGCTACAGGTATAGATGCAATAGCCTAAAAAACTAAATGGAAAAACCCCTACCCAAATCAAATGAATTTTCAGAAATACCTGCAACCTTGGATCACTTTAAGACATATAAATGGGGTATCAATTTTTAAAATAACTAAAAAATAAATCACTATCCCAATGTATAAACAGCCCAGAATTATTTATATCAACCACTAGAAGTAGAACTTTAATTTGTGGACTTTAACCATGATATCTACACCTTTGCAATATTTATCTCTTTTTTAAAAAAAAAAAATTATTGAATTTTCAAATTATAACAACAAATTTTCCACAAATCTTAACTGGACAATTTATATTTCTCCCCTCCCCCCTCTTTGGCTTCCCCCATATTTCCATATTTATTAAACAAATTCTATGCAATATTTATCTCTGACCTTTTGCCTGAATCCAAAAAGTGAATGAAAAGGAGGTTTGTGGAGGAAGGTTTCCTGTCCCATCCTTCCCTCGCTTAGGATCCAAATCACTATCTATACCAGTACCATCCTATGGCACTGATAATTTCAAAGTAATGAGTGAGTGAGTCTGAGATTACCATCCACGAGGCCGTTGCACACAAGTTGTTTTTCAGATGAAGTTTTCCGTTTCCATATGTTTAAGGGTTATTTCAAATAATCAAATAGGAGAACTTGCAGAGTTGGGAGGCAGAAAATTGACAAAAAAATCCAGTCAGAAGGATGTTGGGATTTCTAGTTCCAGTCCTCTCTGTGGTGGGAAATGGCACTCTGATGAGCAGCTAGAGTCACCCCACCACTGTCACAGCCCCTGCTTTTCCAGGCCTTGGTAAATTTGGGAAGCCTTTGGGGACAGGGAAGGGGGAGCCAGCAGTGGTTTGAAGTCTATGAAAAAATTGTGCATGCAGGCTTGAAGTATGTGCAAAAACTTAAGCTGCACAATGGAAGGTTCCAAACAATGCACCTATTAAATTGACACGAACACAGAAAGCACCATGTGGAAAATAGGGCCGTATAAACTCAACCAAAATCTTTCCACCTGCCAACTTTGTTATAAATGCAAACCTGTTATACTACAAGAGGAAATCTGGGGTGTACAAGACCCCAGTGAGCTATAATGGAAGGTGCCTTTTCAACAAGTAGGAATAGCGCAGTTTTGGCCCATGTATAGGCCACATTATCTTAATTAAATTACCTTTGATATCATTTTCAGAATAGTTTCTGTTCGTGATGAAATCTACATGAATTCACACTCTCTTATGTTTCTTCTTTTTCAATGCACTCACAAAGGCTACTCATTCATATCATTTCAATTTACACAAGTGTGTGATGATGCACTGATAACCTTGTTTCAGCAATCAGAATGCATACTACTTCTTTCAAAATATCTCACTAAATTAAGACACAAAGAGCTACATTAGCTCTAGGGCTTCCACACTCCTGATAGGATATAGATAGATTTAATCTAATTTAGATGCTTAAAGTGATCTCACAGACACACACCTTTCAGGCAAGATGAAGCTGAACTATCTTTGTACAATTTTATTATTTCAATAGCATCATTTCTAAGGAACATATGTATACATGTAAGTCAGTGTGTATACACAAACACACATATGTAGCTGAGCTTGTAAACATAAATATGTAATACTACGTCAGTGTTCTGGAACATCAGAGAAAAGGAAACAATTCAACTTGTTGACTGTTTAAATATATATTTGGTGGTGTGTTTTATGGCAATCAAGTTCTTTCAGTCAGACCACCCAAACCAAAACAAAAAGGAAAAATCCTACATTGTTTGCAATAATCTGGAAGCAAATTTAGGGCATATTCACGTTTTTCTGCATTTTCCAGCTAGATTAAGCTGTTGTCTTCACAATTGCCTCCCAGCTGCTGTGACTTGCAAAAACAACAGACCCAGCTCTGTTGTCTGCAGAAAGCCTGGATTGTTATGAGTAACTTTATTGCAGGCGCATGAGTGTGTTAAGACTTTAAAACACGCTCAAATGTCATGTGCACACCCAGTGACGGGCAAGAATAATTATGAAAAAACAAGAATTCTATGTCTATGAAACACTGTCAGACAAAATGGGCCATTCATTGTGTCCCTTTGGGAATAGTCAAACTCTCCAGCCAGAAAACAAAAAAGGCACTTTTTTCTGCTGTAGGCTGAATGCTTAGCTTTGCCATCTGAGGCCTAAGAAAACATGGGCCCCCTCTCTAAATACTGGCTGGCTTGCACACAGTAAAATGTATTAATGCCCCCCTTTTCCCAGCAGCACCTTCTCTATAGGCGGCAGCCAATGTAAAGTCAATGCAAAGACAAAACAGTTTGCCTAACGCTCATGTTGTTGCTTTTTTTTTTTAAAAAAAGAACAACCTACCATTCCAGCACAGTCTGAAAATCTCTCTGACACAGAGATTTTATTCTAAGGCAGATCTCCTTGTGTATTTTCCTGTAGCTGCTGTTAATGCTTTTAGCAGGTAATAACAGCTGCCTGCTGCTACACTTGAGATTCTCAAGGATGTATAAGAAGCTACCAAAGAGTAGGAATGTGTGCAGTTGTTAAAGGTCATTATCTACTTCATAGAAAAGCCCAATTCATTACTCTCTCATTTTCAAATCTCAAAGCTTCTAAGTACTACTGCATGCCTCTCTGTCATGTGCAAGAGGATCTGCTCAGGTTCCCCTTGTGCTCAAGCATACATGTGCACAAGATACCTTTCACCCCTCCTATCTGATCTTATTTAACTTCCTGCCCTTCCCACAACTCCAATAGCAGGATTTTGAGGACCCACAAAATACATAAATAATTAATTATATTGCTTTACATGTAGTTGGACTGCGAAATTACAAATTTTCAGCAGGGCTGCTGCTGCTCTTAGGTATCTTAAGGTTTTACTATTTAAAAGTTATTTCAGAAGCCCAGAACAGGGTGCTATTCAATTCAGATCAAAGTGCTTATGTAAATAAGCAAGTGCATCAGCAATGCTTCATATGATCGATTGAAAAGTGGATATGATAGGTTTCAAAAAGATCTGAAAGCCATGGTGGTAAACTCTCTAGATTAAAATGTGAATGGTTGTACTGTAAGTCGGTCGGTCAGTCTGTCTATCTATCTCTCTCCAACTTGGGGATGGGGGTGGGGAATAAGCGCACACCTGGGGAGGACTAGCACTACCAATAGGGGACAACCTCAAGTTACAACCTCACATGGCAAATGCTGGGAGGAAGCAGCCACTCAATCAGAATGTAAGACTAGCCTGCTAGGTAAGGCCAGAGATCAGATGTACATATGGACATAGTTGTGGCTGTGATAATTTATAATTTGCACTGGAGGTGGCTTGGTTCACCTGCAGCAGAGCCAATTCAAAGCACCAGAATTCATGATGGATGTCTCATGACATAAGAAGAATGTTCTGTAGTGTGGCAACATGAGAATGGGCTTTTTCTGTGCTGGCTCCCCATTTGTGGGATTCTCCCCCCCAGGGAGGCTCAGCTAGGACTTTCATTACACATCTTTAGGTGCCTGGCAAAAACATTCCTCTTCTCCTAGGTCTTTGGCTATTTAAGCAATCTATGGCCTTTTAAATTGTCTGTATGGGGGTATTGTGTTTTTTCGGGTTTTTTTTAATGGTTTTATACTTTAAACCATCCTGTGATCTTCAGATGAAAGGTAGTATATTAGATAGAAGATAGATAGATAGATAGATAGATAGATAGATGATAGATAGATAGATGATAGATAGATAGATAGATAGATAGATAGATAGATAGATAGATAGATAGATAGATGATAGATAGATAGATAGATGATAGATAGATAGATGATAGATAGATAGATAGATAGATAGATAGATGATAGATATAGATGACAGATAGATGATAGATAGATAGAAAGAAAGAAAGAAAGATAGATTAGATAGATAGATAGATAGATAGATAGATAGATAGATAGATAGATGATAGATAGATAGATGATAGATGATAGATGATAGATAGATAGATGATGATAGATGATAGATGATAGATAGATAGATAGATAGATAGATAGATAGATAGATAGATGATAGATAGATGATAGATAGATGATAGATAGATGATAGATAGATAGATAGATAGATAGATAGATAGATAGATAGATAGATAGATAGATAGATATAGATAGATAGATGATAGCTCGGTGGATCACACCAGTGGCCCACCTAGTCTAGCAACTTGTTTCTCCAGTGGCCAACCAGATGTCTGTGGAAAGCCTACAGGCAGGACCCAAGAGAAGGTACACTCTCCCATCCTGTGGTGTCCAGCACTTGGTATTCAGAAGCATCACTGCCTCCGATCATGCAGTGCATCTACACAACATGCCTGGGATATTCCTGGGGCACCTGGACTGTTCCTGACCAAATATTTCAGCATCTTTAAACCATTTCTTTTTTAAAGAAATAAGTGGGATCTTTGTGCATCAAAATGGAAATAATAGACTCATGGGCAATGACTTTCAGTGTCACCCACGGCTGGATCTGATTTTTGTCATAATGGAAGAAAGAGAAGTCGTCAATGATCACATAGCCGTCTGTGCCTGCCCTGCTCTCCTAGTACAACAGATACCTTCGACTGCATGTTGCATGCCGACGGGTGGGTTCAACATAGATTGAAATCAACATTGTCTTCCACTAAAGAGCTAATGCTGCCATTGCCTTAGGCTACGTTTAAAGGGTGAAATGCATCCTTTCTGTTCTGGTTACTATCTTGCTTCTGACAGTTACGGCAGCCATATCCATGCATACAAACCTCCAGAAAAAGTACATGTGAGGCTTTCAATAGCAGCAATCTTCTGCTCCGTTTTGAGAAAGGCCTTTATTCCTTTCAGTGCCAGTTCAACACTCCCTGCAAGACACTGAGTCTGGATAACCTTAGCTCAACTAAAAGCCCAAGTAAAAGTTCTGCTGTAACTACCCTTCTTCTCTTACCTTCTGTTGTGAGGCTTGAGCCTGCTTCCTGTTTTCAGATACAAATTTCAATATGAAGGACTCATGCAGTATACAGGATCTGCAGTCCTTGTGCAGGGGCATCCCAAAACATTTTGCTACCTGAGGCAAAGGACAACAGGGCACTTTACCTCAACCACATTCCACATACAGAAGCTGACTGGACTGAGAGTTGAACTTTATGTCAAAACTGGCAATCGGATAGTGTTATTTGGTGCACCTGAGGGCAGCAGTCTATTTATGGGAGTACAGTGTTACCTTGGGTTACATACGCTTCAGGTTACAAACTCTGCTAACCCAGAAATAGTACCTCGGGTTAAGAACTTTGCTTCAGGATGAGAACAGAAATCGTGCAGCGGCGGCGCAGCAGCAGCAGCAGGAGGCCCCATTAGCTAAAGTGGTGTTTCAGGTTAAGAACAGTTTCAGGTTAAGAACGGACCTCTGGAACGAATTAAGTACTTATTCCGAGGTACCACTGTACAGGAGACATTGGGTAGCTCTGACTTCCAACAGAAGGGCACAGCTAAGGGCTAAGAGAGATGCCAAAATGGCGCCCTGCTCCCTGACAAGGAAGAATGGGTGAGGGACGATATACACCAAGAACAAAGGGGGGAGGGAGAGAAAGATTGGCATCTGGATCTGCTGCTCCTATGGATCCTGGCATCTGAGGCAGTCACTTCACTTTGCCTCCTGGGTAGGCGGACTCTGGGTTGGCCACTGTGAGAACAGGATGCTGGACAAGATAGGTCACTGGTTTGATCCAGCAAGTTATTCTTACATCACAAGACATCTATCATGAACTCTGTTAATTTGCATTTCCACTGCTGCAGGTGAACCAAGCCACTTTCAGTGCAACCACAGCCACAACTATGTCTGTTAAATGTACAGCCAATCAATTTACCCTATTTAGTCTTGTAATCGCTGCACATTGCACAATATAATTAACCAGAACAGCCACATTATCTTTAGCTACTAAGTTGTATGCCCTGCAAAGAAGAAGAAGATCTTACTGCAGATATTTTTGTCGATAAAGAGAAACTTCGTACACATTGTTAGCACACATTCACCATTATCTAACTTGGCTGAATCACAGAGAGTAACAATAAAAATGTGAAGCACTGAAATCAGAATCCTTCTGTTTATTCTGCACCAAGCTAAGTGCAAGCATATAAACCTAAGAAATTTTTGTGGATTGTGATCTAGGATTTTATATCTCCCTCCCCCCTTCAAATCCAAATGAGACCATTTTCAGGAGATTTACAAACATGTTTCCAACCAGTTAGAAAATTCAGGGCTGTTCTCAGATCGAAGAAGCACTGAACCATCCAACTAGGCATGAATTTGTTTTAACAATCCAACAACATCACCATTTCTCATTCATCCACTTAGCTTAATTTTCCTACCATCACTTTCATTGCTGAGGTTGTCTCTATTAAGCCATTTTTTGTGCATCATTAACTTTTAACCAGGCATCGATAGCTTTATTGTTTAAATTGTGTATGACTTTATTTAACGTCAGCATTTCTTCTGGCTCCTGACAAGAAGTCACATTTTATAACTAATTAAATTGATCCCTGGGAAGCAAAAGCCACTAAACGGAATTATTCGTACCCAAGTGTCAATATATTAAATCAAAGGGCTAATGAGTTGGGTCACTGCTTCTTTTATCTGAAGGCAATAGAAGAATGGGATTCATATCATCTTCTATTTTCTGCTTTAACAATCAATTTTATCTCAACCAAAAAGGCATCTAATTAATAAATTTAGATCTAGCAGTAAATAATACATACTAAGTATGTTTTAGAAGTTGTATAAATCCTAAGTTTATATGAAGCACAGGGAAAATGCCCTGTTGATAAACACACTGTCCAAGAGTGTAAGTCTCCTGTTCCCTTATGGCAATAATGTTCCTGCTAGTTCTTAGGAATGTCTAGAGTGATCTAAAAGGTGTTTTGTAAGTAAATGGCTTTGAAGACTTTTTGCGTTCACAACCATTTCCATTACGGGTGTAAATCAAGAAAAACATTTGCCTCTTGGAACTGACAATACCGCCTAACGAAAGCGATTAAGAAATGACTAAATTTGTCATGTCAGCTTTTCCTATGGTTCTTGCAGCTGCTGAGTAATATTTTGGATGCTTTCACTATTTACATCTGGACACTTCTTTTAAAATTCATCACCTAATAATTCAGACCACTTGCTGTATTAGTCACAGCTGAGCTTCCTTTAACCAAATGTCTTTACATGGTAGAGAGAAAAAACTATCATTTTTAAACTTGTCTTCAGTTAATCAACTGGCATTCAAGTGACCATTTCCCTTGACCTTTAAAAAACCACAATCCTGTCCCAAAATTTCCGCACCCCCAAGGAAAATGTTAATGGCGAACCTTACGCTTCAGGCAAGTTTCCACTTCCTATAACTTATTGAAGTGCACATACTAGTACATGGATGAACAATTCGTGGGCTTTTTAATTCACCTAAGATTTCTCCAAAATAATGTTTAAGAAAAGTAACTGGCGATTAAACAAAGCTTACATTCATACAGTCCTTGGAAAGGGAAGACCAGCCGTCTTCCCACTTGAGCCACATCTACACAGCAGGGTACAGTATTCTATGGAAATAATGACATATTTCCTCCTTTCTTATCCCTTAGTTAAATATTTGCACTTACAAATAATATTGGTATGGCTCCAAGCACAGAACACACAACCCACCCACATGCACATACATTCACTGGTGGTCACTCTTTAGAGTGCTGGCAGAGAGTTGAACATTTACAGCTTCTAAATACCTTGGAATGCAGTGCCTACCTTTCAGTTACTGGCTCCTTCTCACACCATGGGCAGAAAAGGAAAGGACCCAAAAGACTCAAAAGGAATTTCTTGGCAATGCCAAGAGTTTGTCCCCATCAACATCATTCTTGTTGTTCTTCCTTATACCAGATGCAGCACATGAATGCCTGGAGCTGCCTAAAGCCCAGGTAATATTTGATTGCCTCTTTTCTGAAATGGCTTGAAACAGAAGAAACTATGTATATGTTTTGGGGAACTTGGCTGCCATATCATGAAGTTTCTGTCAACACAGAAAAGCATTTGCCAAAGGAATCTGCTCTTTTTATATTGTTTATGCTTTTCACAACTTTTAGAAAGATTTCTTGACTTTTTGGTTTAAATTCCCCTTAAGTTTCAATTGTGCCTTGGATTTTTCAAGCTATGTCTATTTGTTCAGTACTATGACACACATACCAGACAATGCCCAGATATTTGATTCCTATTAATTAAAAGTTTTTAAGGCATTCTGTGGACTAGAACACCTGTATAATGGAGGTTTATTTATTTTTTTAACTCTGGGGAAAATAGGGGTGTGGAGCAGGAGGGGAGCTCTGTACAGCTTTTCAAGATTTGTGAGCTTGAGTAAAATGTCACTATTTTGATACTTTATATTTAGTTTAAAAATAAGATGTCTGTTCTATCCCATTCCATTACAAGCTGATTCTGTAATCAAACTTTGACAATATCAAAAGAACCACAAGAACCACTAGTGTGTGAGTATGCAGCCAATTGTGAGATGCACATTTTCTCAAACATTAAATTGGGGTTTACTAATAGCACATCAATTTCTTTTTAAAGCAGAGGTGTGGACTTAAGATATAGCCAGACGGCTAGATCCAGAACTGGCCCACCCTCTGTGAGCCACTTTGACAGGAGAGTGAGCCTGCTCTGCTGTCAGTCACCAGGTGATTATATTTTTCATTGCATCCCTGTCTTGAATTATTCCATTGCAGAAAAAATTCAGCTCTGAGGGTTTGGGGGGGGGGGGTTAATCAAGTGAAATGAATGAATGAATGAATGAATGAATGATGGTGTTAGATTTGTTATACCGGTAATTGCTAGGGTTAGATCTCTTAGAATTGCAAGAATTATATAACATTACTAGGCCAAATAGGGACACAGGTGGTGCTGTGGGCTAAACTGTGGGTGAGCTCCCATTGCTCGGTCCCTGCTCCTGCCAACCTAGCAGTTCAAAAGCACGTCAAAGTGCAAGTAGATAAACAGGTACCGCTCCGGTGGGAAGGTAAACGGCGTTTCCATGCACTGCTCTGGTTTGCCAGAAGCGGCTTAGTCATGCTGGCCACATGATCTGGAAGCTGTACGCCGGCTCCCTTGGCCAATAAAGCGAGATGAGCGCCGCAACCCTAGAGTCGTCCACGACTGGACCTAATGGTCAGGGGTCCCTTTACCTTTACCTTTTACTAGACCAAATAGGTTGATCAGAATACTTAGAAGACTGTCCCGTTTAGTTAGTAATCTAGGAAGTTAGGCAGTAATCAATGAACCATGAAAAGCTTGTGCAAACTTGCATTTGTTCTAAATGTAGCACTTCCCAGTCTATGCTTGCATTGCAAAGTAATGTACTACTGATCCTAAGGTCTTGAGTTAACCCAAATAGAACCTGTAGCAATTAGCTGCTCTAATTTCCATCATTTTTCTGGTGGCAGGCTTTCCTTTTCAAGTGACTTTTCAAGCTGGAACGTATGCTGTAGAATGACCAAGGTGATCAAGGGTCTGGAAACCAAGCCTTATGAGGAACGGTTGAGGAAACTGGGTATGTCTGGCCTGGTAAAGAGGAGACTGAGAGTCCTCTTCAAATATATAAAGGACTGTCACATGGAAGATGGAGCAAGTTCTGGATGGTAGGATCCGTACCAATGGAATCAAGCTACAAGAAAGAAGCTCTAGTGGACTCTCCTTCCTTGGAGGTATTTAAGCAGAGCTTGGGTGGCCATCTGCCATGAATGCTTTTGTTGAGATTTATGCATTGCAGGGGGCTGGACTAGATGATCCAACTAAATTCTATGATTCTATGTTCTAAGATACTCCCTAAGTAAATTTAATGCTTTTAAAGGGAAATAGCGCTGCAAGACTTAAAGAACCAAAGATAAATACCACCACAAGCCCAGAGAAACTTATTTATGCCATAGTTCTACAGAAATCAACAGAGCAAGTTAGTTGTGACTAATCCATGTCCTACTCATTTCAATGGAACTTCGGTGTAACTTTCTTTAGATTTGGGATATTATCATTTATATTACACAGATCACAATGAAACATAGGAATGCAAAGGAGACAAGGGACAACTATGCCTATTTAGAGACACGACTGGCAATAATTATTCTGCTTATTCAAGAAATTAGCTGGAGGAAAAGGCATAACAAAACATCACCCCTGCTCTCAGGCTTTGGAGTTGTCTGTTGAAAGAAGCTTTCAGAGTATAAGGCAACTAGGTAGTTCCTATGTGTGAATAAACGGCCATAGAATTTTCAAAGACTTTTAGTGAGTGGTTTTAGAAACAATTCCTCTCAGCCTTACTCACATGTTCCTTAAAAGGAAATAATTAGTAATTATTTCTGTAATGCTTTGCAGCATGTGTTCAGTGCAAAGACACACCTAGTAAGTAATATTAACGTAAAACTGAAACAACACTTAGATTTTCGATGGCATAAATATACAAATATTTGCATTTTAAGACACACTCTTGAACAAGTCGTATTTCCACTGTGCCTCAAAGCACTCCCCAAGCCCACTGTGAAATGAAGATAAAACCACAACAGACCCTCAAATTAATAACACTGGTGGAAATTATCGATTTCAAATGGCTAACAAGTCTAGCAATGGCTAACAAATGGCTAACAAGTCCCCTTCTCTGCCACCATAAATCTCCTCACATGCATATATACATACATAATTTTATTTGTGTGCCACCTATCCATTGTTGAAACCATGCCCAAGGCAGCTTACAACAGAAAAACTACAAAACTGCAACATAATAAAAATAGTCAAAAACAATGTACAACCAAACTGAAGAATTTCCACATAAATCACAAGATCTAAAATAAAGATACAAAAAAACAAAAACAGCAGCAACAACAGCAACAACAATCCTCCGCCCAAACAACACAGCTGCCCAAGAGTCTGTTCAGCAGCCTCAGCTTTTGTAGCTGGAGTCAGTCAGGGCCCGGTTATCCCAAGCCAGGTAGAAAAAGGCCTGAGAGGCAGAGAGCAGGTCTTCCAGGACTCACAGCCAGTATGTTACCTAGTTACCTTGGAATTTCTGCACATGCTGCCACACCCTTCAGACCTTTTGGTGTGCTTGCAAATTAATTATTGTGACAGGAACATGTTCTTCATTGAGAACAGTATCTATTACTTGACATTTGATGACTGACAGTGAATGTGTGAACTGAAAAACTTTTGTGTATGAGGTTTATCTGGGCAAATATGAGACTCCTGTCTTCAGTGATGATCAGTTTACTGATGCAAACCATCAACTGATGTCCATGCAGTTTTGCAACCTCAGTCCATGGGAAGCATCTGACTGATTTGTAAGGTGCCTAATTTGCAATTTATCTTAAAGTTCTTTTCACTGGATTTTAAATAGTCTATAAACAAAGGTCTTTGTGTAATTGAAAAAAAGTTCTAAAGTTTAAAATTAAAATAAACATTAATCTGTGGGGAAATCTAAGAATTAAAAGAACAGTTTTGCTAACGTTTAAAACCTTGCCACTGAGGCCTGCTATTTTCATCAGTTTTACATGTATAAGCATTGACATATATATGCCAATACACAATTATATATGTAAACAACCCTGAAAAAATTGAATTGAAGCACATTATAAAAATGCTTTAAACACACACACACACTTACTCTCTAGTGGTTTGCATTGTCATAAGCTATCATTGATAAAAATTATGATTTGATACTGTGCAGCTGGGCATAGTTTACGCAATGTGTGCGAGTGCTTGAAAGCAATAAAACATGACATAATGTACAGTATAGTTATACCACCCAGGAACTTGTAGTATCCGGAAGAACCAAAGTGTTGAAAGGACTTTTTGCTATTGTAAATTGGATTTTGTCACATATTAAAAGGATAATAAGGAGGGGAGGGAATCAATTAAAAAAGCATGTGCCTTACTATATTTCACTTGCAAGCCTCCATTATCATTTTGTGCTTCTTTCTCACTTTCCTAGTAAAAATGTAGCAAATCTCATTAAAAACAAAAGAACATATATTCATATAAACACAATGTCTTGAGCGCATTTAAATCACGTCTATCTCTCTGTACCCCACAATTTAAATTACAGGCAGACTTTTGTATTGAGTTTGCCTAATGCTTCAATATCCCTGCTTTAAATTACATATAAGCTTCGCCAAATCATAACCATTCTTACATTTTTTGCCAATATTTAACTGCTCTCTCTGAAATTTTCTATGCTTGGTTTCTCCCACATGGATGTGGGTTTTTTGGGGGTGGAGGGAAGGCAATTGTACTACAAAAATAAAATCTATTTTTCTTATTTTGGGGATAAAACCATTAATGAAAAATAATCTGTTTGCACTGCCATTTTTCCTTTTAACAGCTTTGGCATTTTGAGGCTTTGGGCCAGGAACCTGAAAGCTGACAAGGACAGAAACTCCTGGACTCACAAGAACTGCCTTTTGTTATTCCTAACCAAAGGGTTCTGTTACAGAACTGCCAGTTCCACAATTATTTCCAAGAATGACCATGATATACCATGTTAAAGATAGAACCACAGATCAGAGTTATACAGGCACCATGGGTACATGTGCTTGTTTCACACACTGCACACGTAAAACAACACCCAATGCACACATGTCACCATGTCATTGCCGAGGAGGCAGGTTTAGTTGTTGTTTGAAGACTATCCCTGCCTCTGGGTCTGGTCTTGGAATCAGCAAGGGATATTGGAATCAGCAAGGGAGACCCACATGACCTGAAGTTGCTGCTGGGCAATGCCAGGTCAATGATTAATAAGACCACTGCCATTCATGACTTGATCATGGATGGGGGATTTGACCTGGCATGTGTGACAGAGACTTGGTTGGAAGAAGCAGATGGGCCTGTGCTTGCTGCTGCTTGTCCACCAGGTTTCTCTTACACATAGCAACCCAGGGCTGTGTCCAGAAAGTGGTGTTGGAGGATGAGTGTTCAGACCCCTGGGCTCTCACTTGTGGGGTGCCTCAGGGTTCCGTCCTCTCCCCCATGCTTTTTAACATCTACATGAAGCTGCTGGGAGAGATGGGAGTTTGGGCTGGGTGTTCATCAGTATACAGATGACACCCAGCTCTACCTCTCTTTTGAATCAGAACCAGTGAAGGCGGTGAAGGTCCTGTGTGAGTGCCTGGAGGCATTGGAGGGTGGATGGTGGCTAAAAGATTGAGGTTGAATCCTGATAAGACAGAAGCACTGTTTTGAGGGAACAGGGAGTGGATGGGTGCGGGGGACTCCCTGGTAATGAATGGGGCAACTGTGCCCCTGAAGGAGCAGGTGTGCAGCCTGGGAGTCATTTTGGACTCACAGCTGTCCATGGAGGTGCAGGTCAATTCTGTGTCCAGGGCAGCTGTCTGCCAGCTCCATCCGGTACTCAGGCTGAGACCCTACCTGCCTGCAGACTGTCTTGCCAGTGGTGCATGCACTAGTTATCTCCCACTTGGACTACTGCAACACACTCTATGTGGGGGTACCTTTGAAGGTGACCTGGAAACTGCAACTAATCCAGAATGTGGCAGCTAGACTGGTGACTGGGAGTGGCTGTTGAGACTATATAACACTGGTCCTGAAAGACCTACATTGGCTCCCAGTACGTTTCCGAGCACAATTCAAAGTGTTGGTGCTGACCTTTAAAGCTCTAAATGGCCTCGGCCCAGTATATCTGAAGGAGCATCTCCACCCACATCATTCAAGCCGGACACTGAGGTCCAGGGCCGAGGGCCTTCTGGCGGTTCCCTCACTGCAAGAAGTGAGGTTACAGGGAACCAGGCAGAGGGCCTTCTCAGTAGTAGCACCCGCCCTGTGGAACGCCCTGCCATCAGATGTCAAGGAAATAAACAACTATCCGACTTTCAGGAGGCAGCCCTGTTTAGGGAAGTTCTTAATGTTTGAAGTGTTATTCTGTTTTTAATGTTCTGTTGAAACCACCTAGAGTTGCTGGGGAAACCCAGCCAGATGGGCAGGGTAGAAATAATAAATTATTATATTATTATTATTACAATGCACCCACATGGTACAAATATGCAAAATTTATACAGAAAACGCTCAACCATCCTTTTACAATCCTTAAATCCTGCCCCATGAGCCAGATGAGGGTCAGAGAATGTAAGCAGCAAGGGAAATGGGAAGAACAGGGGTTACTAATGAAATGTTAATTTTCCCATATGTGGGCCCTACACCTAGCCCCTCCTGAAGCTGCCCTGTTCTCTCTGCCCCACCATCAGAGGCAGATTTAGGGGTGTGCAACCGGTTCTGTCGCACTGGGCATGGAGCCTCGGAGGCAGCGGAACTATGATTTAGAATGGAGTGTGAGAAGCAAGGGGGTGCTGAATTTTGGCATCATACAGGGCACTGCTGAAATTTGAGACTCCCATCCGAGTTCCTTCATTCTTTCCTTCTTCCCTCTTCTCATTTTTCCTTAATTTTAAAGGTGGTTTGAGTTGTTGCAGTTTTCTATCAATGGAAAGAGGCAGAAGTTTATGCTAGGAGAGCTAAAAATAACTAAGAAGTGATGTTGGCAACAAACAGACAAAAATGTTCATCTATTCTGTCTGACTTCTTCCATAATTCTGGAGAGGGAAGAAACATTCAGCTAACTCAGAAGAACGTGAGCAGAGCATACTTGATAAAACCAAAGGCCCATCTAATCCAGCATTCTCTTTCCAAAGCGGTCAACCAGAAGGCTATTGGAAACTCACGAGCAAGATATGAGCAAAATAACTCTCAAGTTGTGTCTGGACTCTTATTTTTGAATCGTGGTTTCCCATATCCCATAGTAGTCTTTCTTTCTTTCTTTCTTTCTTTCTTTCTTTCTTTCTTTCTTTCTTTCTTTCTTTTTACAAACGAACAACAGAACTAAACCTATAATATCCAAAGCATATCTTTAAAGCATGGCTACAACTTGGTCCACAGCAGGACTTCCTTATCCCGTCTGGAAACTGTTTCTTCCATACTGGAAATTTTGAAGGCATGTGCTTGAGGTGGAACATGCCCTTGTGTTATGGTCCAAGGGGGTTTACTGTTCAAATGAAAGTCTAATGTCTCATTGGGGATGCACAAGCTTCAACATGATTGCCTTTCCTGCTGTTCCTCAAACATTAAGAAAGTGAAATAAATAACATTTTAAAACCTAAATAATAAATTGCACTTATTAAAAGATGATACATGGCTGAGTTGTACTGAGGGTGACAAATAAAGGTAAAGGTAAAGGTACCCCTGCCCGTACGGGCCAGTCGTGTCCGACTCTGGGGTTGCGTGCTCATCTCGCTTAAGAGGCCGGGAGCCAGCGCTGTCCGCAGACACTTCCGGATCACGTGACCAGCGTGACGAAGCTGCTCTGGCGAGCCAGCACCAGCGCAGCACATGGAAACACCGTTTACCTTCCCGCTATAAAGCGGTACCTATTTATCTACTTGCACTTGGGGGTGCTTTCGAACTGCTAGGTGGGCAGGAGCTGGGACCAAACGACGGGAGCTCACCCCGCCGCGGGGATTCGAATCGCCGACCATGCGATCGGCAAGTCCTAGGTACTGAGGTTTTACCCACAGCGCCACCCGCGTCCCTTTACTACATTCTAGTGCTAAGGCTACAATCCTATAGAATCCACATCTATGTAGGAATGAACACACACAGTGAACATCAACAGTGTGGAAAGTGAGGTAAAGTAAGGGTATTCATTACAATGGCAGTGAGAAAGTAGGAAGCATTTGTAATGTGCAGGATCCTCTGCTTTGTTTTTTAACATGTAGAAACCAGAGTAAGCATTGGGTTCTGAATTACAGAGAAGTAATTCTCCACGCCTCCAACATATCAAGAATAGTATATAGTACTGCACTTACAAAATTAAGCTTTTGTATCCCCTGAAAATAAAGTATGTAGCAAAGATTAACCTATTAATTTTAGCTGGAATTGTTTGTTTATTTTAACTTTTATTTGCCACAGTCCAAATAATGAACGTATATAGCTTGCAATATGTCTCAACAAAATCTAGGCTTTCTTATGGTATGAGGAAATAATCCTGTGTGGGACCTTCCATTACAAGAGAGAGAGTTGTCTCCTAATCAGATGGTGAGAAAGGTAAGGAGTCCGTTTTCTTCCAGAGAATGGAAACAAATCTTCAGAGGGAGGCTTAATCAGAGAGTCTTTGAGAAATCCAGGTTAAACCGTTTTTCCTGGGTCTTGTTTCAGCACCAAATGCCCTTGCAGGACATGAGACTCTTTAACCTTATCCAAAGCTCATTTAAATCCAAACAAGATTTCATCCTCCATTATCTCTCTTTGTAACTTTATCTGAATGTTTCTGGAATCTGTACTTCATCAAACATTATGGGCTTTGTCATACAGGGAAAGTTTAAGGATTACTGTGTGAATCTGAGACTCAAAACTGTGACTCTGTTAGATTACACTATAGGTCATAGGTAAATTTCTGTTTGGTGGAGCTATTTTGCCTCCAAAATTCATATGCAACATCTAAATTCTAAACCTATGGATGAGGAAGAAGGTCCAATTTGTGGAAATTCTTTTGATTTATTTGTAACTGAGATATAAAGTTTACCAATGGCTTGTTTTCACCATGCCATTGCAAATATTGGGAGAAAGCTTTCTCCCACAGTCAAAGTTAGGCTGAATAAAATTATTCCAAGTATTTCTGAGTTTTGCAGTCTTTCTGTTCTCCAAGAGAAATTTGATATAATTTCCTTTTTCTAGCTAAATATGCATTTCAGTCTCAAGCCACTCATACATGTTTATAGTCACAGTAGGCTGTACATGAGCTTTGCTCATGTAGAACACTCCTCTTGAAAAACATCAATAACTCGGCTTGTGCTAGTAAGATGGGTTGATATTTTTCACCCAGCTTTCACTAAAAGAGGATCTGTTCCTTACGAAAGCTTGAAAACATGGCGAAATTGAGCCTCCTATAAACATTCTTCCAAACAGTCAACAATAAAGGTCATTACTGTCAAATTTCACTATGAAACCTTTATCTTGTCCAGTGCCAAGGCTTTAAAAAGAAAACTGTCCTCAGAATAACCAGCTATGAAGATATCTATGTGGCAACAGTTCATCAAAACATTTTCAGATGAACACCAGCATAAACACATTGCACAAAACTTGTACACATTATGAAGGAGTGGGGCAGATTTACATTCCCCTGAGGACAACAAACATAACTTGTGTAATCAAAGGACGTTCTGCTACTGAAGAAGGTGGCACACAGAAGAGACTATTCTCTTGGATGTGGCACAAAAGTTTCTACTGATAGAAGGAAAGAAGGATTTTTCAAAAAAGACATTTAAAATCCATATGCTTTATAGATTGTTGCCCCTGTTATGATCCAATACGATCTCCATCACTAACAGAAATTATCCCCTTAACAGTACCACCCACAGACTGCAGTAATTCAGCAGGAGTATGCAGCAAAACATTCACAGCATTGTGAGCTGGGCTAGTAAAGACCTCCAACCTGAAGCCTTGGGAAGCTGCTTCTAGTCAGATGATGTTATTTTGCCATATGTATCAATGAAATAACTCAATGTGAAAAGAGCTTCTTATATGTTTTAAGATATTAGAGTAGGCTTCACCAACTTTGGGTCCTCCAGATGTTTCTAATTATGTACAACTCCCATCAGCCCCAGCCAGACACATTTAGAAGACACAAAGCTGGAAAAGGCCATACTAGTCCAAATTCATATTTTTATAAATACAAAAGGTAAGCTGAGGCTCTTACATTGATTTCACATGTTTTTATACAGGTGTAAACAAACCATATACTGTATCATAAAGACACCACACTCTCCACTGTCCCTCATTCTGAGGAAACTAAGCACCTGGAACCCCTGGAATCTTGCATAGCTCAGAGATTGGGTGGCATGCAACAATGTCAACAAGCAGAACACCTTCTCCTTGGAAAGTCACAAGGACTGAATCTTTGGAAACATTCCAAAATCTGATTAAGTTATGGTGGATGGGGTGGGCTAGTGTTAATCAAGCCGCAAACTGAAGTTTAAGTCGTTTAATGATCTCTTAATTTTCAATATAAGGGGATTTAAATTTGTTTAATCTGCTATTATCCTACCAAGCGTTCAGTGTGGCAAAAAACTTCTCCCCCACCTACACAATTAGATTTGCCAAGAGTGCTATGCTGGGAGTGTGTTAAAAAGAAAACTTCTACCTTTTTTTGCTGCAACCCAGAACTCCTTTTATCACTTGCATTGCTTCTGGAGAAGGATATTTCTTCCTCCATTCTAGGCATGGCTCCTAGAATAGTTGAGCAAATCCTGACTTTTGCAATAAATAAATTAATTCATTTCTTCCTATTCCTACAGAGCACATTTTTATGAAATCATGGCCCAACTGGTACAAATATTAGAAGAGCTCTACTGCAGCCAAAATATACTGCATTGTATAGTGCATGCTCTCTCTCTCCCTCCCTCTCTCTCTCTCTCTCTCTCTCTCTCACACACACACACACACACACACCTTCAACTGCCTGCACCCCAATCCTGAATGTTATTCAGCATAACCACTGGAGCAGGTATAAATAAAGCATTCCTCATGATATTTGTGCTGACAAATAGGTTTGAAAAGTTAAATTCTATCCCCATAGCAGAGAAGGTGCAAGCCCATTAATATTAGCTCTTCATTGCCTACTGATGAATGACTGTGTATGTTACTCCAGACCTGGATAGAAAAGCATCAGCAGAACCCTTAAAAAGCTTGCAATGTGAAGTAAAACAGCGGTGTGTTCTCTCTCTCTCTCTCTCTCTCTTATTTAAAGCATGTTTGCATAGAACAAAAGTGGCAGTTCCATGTTAATAACCTCCATGGGTGGGGGGAGTAATTAGCCCTTTAGCATCTCCCTTTCTTCAGGAATGATTCCTCCTGGGCTGGTGCTTTTAAATGGCTCCAGTTCTGACTGCCTTTGTTGAGCTCGGAAATGGTGCACATATGAGAGAAATTAAGCCCTCATTTAACAGAGACACATGCCTGTCAAGACCAGAGTAACAAAGGCTGGTCCCTCAGGGCTACTCAGCTCCCCGAGGCTGCCACTCATTCTGTTAGCAATGCTTACCCTTTACAGACTGTGTATAAAACCCAATAAATCATTTCATCTGCTCTGGTTAATATGCACATGAACCCATTCCTTTCTTCAAAGTGTTTTCTCTTCTCATTGCAACATTCCCTGTCAGTTTTCTAAGAGGTGTCCAGCGGAGGGATTTAAAAAGATAATAAATAATGTGGCAACGGTTTCACTATTAAACACTAATATTATTGTGCCTATGGTATGTGCGAAACCCTGGACTTGCCCCCTCAGACAGTTTCCAGTTAAAAAGCATTAACAAATCCCCACAAATGGTAGCAATGATAGCCACACTCCAAATGAATGCTTAATAACTCATATTTTAAAATTAATTCTTTTCTATCTGTATTTTACATACAGTACCTGAAGTGCTTGACTTACCATGTAAAAAAACCACACACACCAAACGATCTTATTTGTCAGTTACAAAGTGTACAAAACAGGGCATAAGCACAGGAATGCAGCAAAATAGGAAGGCGGGTTTATTATGAGGAAATAAAAATCATGCAATATACAAACATCAAAGCAAAAGAAGAAGGTATTTCAAAAACTGGTTGAAAATGAAGCTTTTTTCCCCTCCCAGAACCATAGCTGTCAACTTTTCCCTTTTCTTGCGAGAAATCCTATTTGCAATAAGGGAATTTCCCTTTAAAAAAGGGAAACATTGACAGCTATGCCCAGAACACTCGTGTTTCCCTACACAACCCTCTAGCTCATTAGTCATAAATAAGTCCCTGTGTGTTCAACAGGGCTCAGGAGTTCTATTTAGGATAACAGACATAGTTACCTTGTTTCTAAGGATGATATTGAACACTACATGAGTAAACGTCTGCTTACACAATGGGAGCTTATCCTTTCTCTCCTCACCCTTCTGCCCACTGTAGCCTGCAATTATGCTCCAGAGGTTCCTCCTACCCTCCAGAGTAGATTTGGTGGTTATGCCGAAGGCTGCAGGAGGGAGAAGCGGAATTCCCGTTGAGTGAGAGGAAGTCCATTGAGCTGATGGACTGACAGCATTGTATGTCAGCTTACAGGTCCTCCTTTGAGATATACGAATGACTTTTAGATGCCATCAAGCACCATTGGCCTAGAACACCTCCATCCAGGCACCCTTTCACTAGCATTAACAGGAAAAGGCAGGAGAGAAAAGTGTTTAAATAGGAAACCATCTTATACAGAATCAGACCATCTAGTTCAGTATTGTCTACACTCACTAGAGGCAGCTCTTCAAAGTTTCAAATACAAGATGCTGGAGAATAATGCTGGGACCTTCTTCATGCAAAGCAGGCCTTGCTGTGGCAATCACACAGGGTCCCCAGATGTTTAACGGTCTATTGATCCCTGTGCCACTACTGTGCTCGCTTCCCCGCTGCCACCAACCAGTTACTCTCTGGTAAAACACTGAGTCCAGTCAGTTGTTAAAAGTTTTTTAAAAAACCAAGTTTATTTTACGAACATTAACAAGTTTATGGTTTCTCAGATAATATTCCTGTCAGTATCTTAACTTTAGTTTCTTTACCAGCCTATACCTTCCTAATACCTTCTGACTGATTCTCTCAACTGTTTGACTGACTTCTCTTAACAAATTCTCTCACTCTCTCACACCAGACTAGCCCAACCCACAGACTTATCTACTCTGTCTCTTCTAACTCCAGACTGTCTTCTCAACAACTCTAACTAAAAAACCTCTGTACTTAAACCTTATACACAGTTAACTCTGCCCCCTGGGTTCCTATTGGTTAGTCATTTTACAATTAGTTAACCTTTTCCCTATGAACCCAGTATGATGTCACACACACACACAGGAGGGCAAACGGCACACTTGCCCAATCAAGATCATGGTCCAATCAATATTGTTGGAGAGAGCTTGGAAAAGCCAATCAGGAGATTTATGTTAACAGGGTTTCTGCTGCTAGCGCTAATTAAGCTTAATTTGAACTCAGGATGATTGGGGGGGGGGGGGACTAGGAACCATATACTGGCTACCTTGAGACCCCATGAATAGAGGCTTAAGTAGGGATGCTTGGATAATTTGATTTCTCAGAATTATGATGCAAAGTGACCTCATCTGCTCCTTCTGGATGAACCTGGATTTTGCACTTTTCCAAAAAAATTAATTCAGCTCAAAACTCTAAACTATATCAAGATGCATTAAAAACAATATTTTAGGATAAAACATGTCTTAAAATGTGTACAGTGAAATTAAATGTACAATTAAATAAGAATTTTTTATAAGATACATATTAAGATTCATATAGCAGATTAATCTGAAAATACGACTGAAGAGAATTACGAAGCAGCACACGTCAAATTGACATATGCTCAAGGTGCACAGGAATCAATGAAGGACCAAACTAGACATTACTTAAAATGTGTTTGACACCTAGTTCAGGATTCCCCATGTCTTTTTTCTTTACAAAGAACAATGGGGGTGTGGAATTCAGATTGGGACTATGACATGGGAAAGGGGTGATTAACCCCTTTTGCCATTTTCCCACTGAAAATCTATATATTTATAACACTTCTATACAGTGCTACGGTTCAAAATTTCCAGTGCAGTTTACAGTAACTAATAAAAACACCAAAAGGCAGTGATAAAAACAATCACAGCAGGGGAGGGAAATACATCAGGGATTAAAAGCCTGGGAAATAAAAAGGCCTTTGGTGCCTGGTGTGCTAAGAGAGGATAAGGAGATTGTAGAAATGAATTCTTTGCATCTGTCCTCACTGCAGATGTTGGGCTCACTCCCATTCCTGAACCGTTTTAATTTTTCAGAAAGGAGTTTTTTTCAGAACCAAGGCAAATAGTGGTGATGAGACAGGATCTAAGCACTACAGACAAATAAAAAATTAACAAAAACTCACCTTCCTTCTTTACAAAAAAAATTAGGAAAGGTTTTAGCAGAAACAGCAAGGCAAAAAAAAAAAATGCCACTGCAGAACCAGGGCATCTAGATTAAAAATCTCCCAAACATATTCATTTAATTCATTTTATACTTCTATGCCACTTATTTTACACTAAAATGTTACTCAAAGCACACTTCAATTATTTAAAATCATAGTATGCATTGGCGCTAACCATAATCCATGCAACTACGAAAATAAAATGTACCTAGTATATTGTAGTATAGGCAGCCATAGTATCCCAGGACAGAGATTAATTCAAAATAAGGTTTCAGAATTGACATTCTATTTAACCAAGGGAAAGGAAATCAGGGAAAGGAAATCAGCAAAAAAAAGTCCATGTATTGGCATCTGGAAGTGAACGAGTGTTGCAGCCTGGTATGGTCATGGTTAAGTTGGCGGGGGGAGATTTCTGGTTCCCATGTGGCTGATGAATGACATGATCCCCTCCATTGGCCACAAGGGCAGTTGGGACTCGCTAGCAAATTAGCCGATCGTGCACTAGCTTGAGGGCGGAACTTCAGGCTGACTTGAGTGAAGCCTACCCCTGCCTGGCTTTGCTCAGGTCCTCCTCCAGTATATAAAACCCAGATGTGCCTGCATTCAGTTGGGATGGACTTCCTACCCTCCCACCCTAAACAACATCTTGGGCCTACTCAAAGCTGAGTAGGCAGGGCATGCTTAAGACCTTGTTGTGGAATTATTCAGTTACCATAATCAGGGGCAGGAAGGAATTTGCCTGGAAACAAACTGTGCCGGCCTGGAGGTTTTGCCTAACTGATAGCAACTGTCACAACCTGCTGGCAGGTAAGGCACTGAGGTTGAATCTTTAGTCTAGACAGAGGGGGTGGGATGGAGCCCTATCCCACTCCAAAGAATTAGGATACCCTGGTAAAAGGGTTTGGGGTGCTTCCGTCTAAATGCCCAGAGGAGGGTAAGTGAACCATAGAACCCCTCTCCCAAATGGCATCCTGGTGGGACCACACAGATTTGATGTACATCATAGGTGACCCCAAAGTGACCTTGAAGGAATAATCAGCCAGCAAACAGGCTGGTTGATTCAGGATACACACCCAATGCCTATGTCAAAGCCAACTGACATCTGTAATCAATAAAGTTGTGGCCTATTTGATCTCAGGCTGTTCGTTTTGTCTTTATTACTTTTTCCCATGCTTTGACCCCGACGACTGCAGGCTCACTGCTCCTGGGTCCGCCATAGCCTACCCTCTCATTCCACTGACAGAAACCTCAGCTGGATCAAAAAGCCTTCTATCAGCAGTGGGATACCATCGGATATCTTCCTTTATAATTATATGCAAGGCTATTTAAACTACAGCCCATCTTGCAATCCATTTATGGATTTACAGATCTTATTACAGATTTGGGCTTGCTTGCTTGCTCTTACCCAGGGTAAGCTGGATTTCTAGAATAACTCAGCTCTCTGAATAACAATACATTGAATTATTTTAAAATTCTAGAATCGAAATGTAGATATATATGGTAGAATTTTGAGATGTTCTATAGCTCAGGCAGCCTTGCAGATAACCGCATTCACTGGGAGTTTGTTTGAAAATGCTTTTCTATAGGTCAAGCATAAAATGTTGGGCATACTCTTTTTGAATAAATCATGATACTTAAGTTTTGTTCTTAGCTTTTCAAATTGACTAATATAGCTTGTCTGGTAAGAATCAAATGTCCCATTCACTTCACCCACTGCCTCCTTTTGCAAGAATAAAATGCAAGAATACTTCTGCCATGAAAACAAGGGAGAACATGTGAAGGTGTCACAAGCTACATATGCCACTGACATAATTCTTTAATAGGATATGCTGTAATTTCCTGCAATTAATACCTTAGCAAAGCTATAAAGGTCTTTTTTCTTCCCAAATTCTAAAATACATGCAATGTGAAAATTAATGTTGTGTCAACCTTTCCATTATTAGTGCCTTTTTTCCATGTTTTTATATAACTTGGCTATAAAATTCATTCCAGCCTTTTAAAAAAAGGCATGCTTGATACTAGCTTAAGCAGATATTATGATTAAATTATACTTAAAAAACAACTTCATTGATAAAACAATTACTGTGGGTTAATTTCAGCACCCTACAAAATGCGTAAAACTTTACAATGGAGTGAGCAGCAGAAATGAGGAATTGTTACCAACTTCATTTGGAACTTCACATTGCAAAAGTATTCTTAAGGCAGATGCAGTAAAATGACTTTTGGGCAGAATGCCATTGTTATATCACAAACAAAAATTAGAGAGAGTTGTTAAAAAGACAATTCCATGATATGGCCTGATGAGCCAATACTTCACCCCTGCATTTTATTTCGTTGGACTTCATGAAGAGTAAAGTAAACAAGTAAACCAGGAGGTTGTGCCTACAAACAAATGAAAAAGTGGCATAGGACTGGAGGAACATGGGAGAAATGCAAGCCAAAGCCCCACAATCTGAATGAATGGACTACATCTGCTTTCATCCAGGGTGCAGCAGCTGTAAACAAGGTGAATTCCATGTTCGGAATCGTTGTGAAATATAAATTACTAGTATTGCAAAGCCTTCATACAGATTTATGGAGTGATCACACTTGGAATACCGTGCACAATTCTGGCCATAATAGCTTAAAAAAAAAAAAAAGATCTTGTAAAGTTTGAAAAAGTGCAGAAAGGAGCAATCAAAACATTCAAGGGGGGAAAGTGCCCTATTAGGAAAGGTTACAATGTTTGTCTAGAAAGGTGAATTAAGCGGGTGGGGGACATGAGAAGGGGTATATAAAATGCATTGGTGTGAAAAATATGGATATAGAGGTCATCCCCCCCACACACCTCATTACACTAGAACCCGTGGTTATCCAACAAAGCTAAATGGTGATAGATTCAAGATACAGAAAAGCAATTACTTCATCATAGAGAACATAGCTAAGACTAAGTAATTAAGACTACATTGGATGGCTTTTAGAAGTACTGTATTAGACAATTTATGGAGGCTGAGCCTCAATTACTATCCACGGCTAGTTATGATGACAATGTACTAACGCCAATATCAGAATACCACCTGCTGGGAAACAAGCAAGTCAGTGTAGGCATAATGGTTTTGAGTGTTGGAACAGCATGGGGGAAATCAGAGTTCAAATCCACACACAGCCCTGAAATTGAAGGGTAATCTTAGGCTGGTCACTCTATATCAACCTAGGCAAAATCTCACAGAGATGTTGCAAGAATAAAATGGAGTTCTTCTTACAACTCCTTATGCTCATCTGAGATTCAATTATGGGGCTAAGGTATTGTACAAACAGGCCCAAAGCTCTCAGTAATAACTTGAAAACTTTAATACAAAGTGAGTCCTCTAAGGCTAAATGTATACTATTGCTTAAATGAATAAACTTTCACCATGCAGCAACTATTCTTTACTATGGTTTTTACTCATGGCTAGATTTGCAATTAGGTACATCACATGAAACAATAAAAAATAATATTTTTCACAATATGGTTGATTATAAATTAAACTACACAAACACACATTCCTAAGAAAGCTTCACTGAGCTAATAACAGAAAAATAGCAATGTGAGTTATAAAATCATCTTCAGTATTTCCTTTTAGAGTTATATGCTTTGTGGACCCAATTTGGCCAAGATGAAGAACCTTTAAGTCCCATTGATTTCAGTAGGAATGCGGTTATGTACTAGCTTTACTTTAACTGGACCATATAAGCTTCTCCCTCACCCTCCCTTTTTTACTATAATCACAAACCATAGTCTATGAGAGTAATTAGCACTTTCAGCCTATTGATGCTTTTGAATTGTGCTGCTGGAGGAGACTCTTGAGAGTCCCATGGACTGCAAGAAGATCAAACCTATCCATTCTTAAGGAAATCAGCCCTGAGTGCTCACTGGAAGGACAGATCCTGAAGCTGAGGCTCCAATACTTTGGCCACCTCATGAGAAGAGAAGACTCCCTGGAAAAGACCCTGATGTTGGGAAAGATGGAGGGCACAAGGAGAAGGGGACAACAGAGGACGAGATGGTTGGACAGTGTTCTCGAAGCTACTAACATGAGTTTGTGGTGTAGTGGTTAAGAGCAGTAGTCTCGTAATCTGGGGAACGGGTTCACTTCTCCGCTCCTCCACATGCAGCTGCTGGGTGACCTTGGGCCAGTCACACTTCTTTGAAGTCTCTCAGCCCCACTCACCTCACAGAGTGTTTGTTGTGGGGGAGGAAGGGAAAGGAGAATGTTAGCCACTTTGAGACTCCTGAAGGGGAGTGAAAGGCGGGATATCAAATCCAAAACTCTCTCTCTCAAACCGTGGGAGGCAGTGGAAGATAGGAGTGCCTGGCGTGCGCTGGTCCATGGGGTCACGAAGAGTCGGACACGACTGAACGACTAAACAACAAACAACAACATGTATGTACAAATGATGCTTACTAATACAGTCATGTCTTGGTTGTTGAACAGCTTAGTTCTCGAACGTTTTGGCTCCCAAACACCGCAAACCCGGAAGTGACTGTTCCAGTTTGCAAACTATTTTCGGTAGCCGAATGTCTAATGGGCTTCCGTAGCTTCCAATTGGCTGCAGGAGCTTCCTGCAGCAAATCAGAAGCCGCGCTTTGGTTTCCGAATGCTTTGGAAGTCAAACGGACTTCCGGAACGGATTCTGTTTGACTTCCAAGGTACGACTGTAGTAGTATTTTATTCAGCTGCCTATATTTTTAATGTGATCAAAACTCATTATGCCCACTCATTATGCCCACATGTGTATGTGTATATCTGTGTGTATGTAGATGTGTGTGACTGTGTGTGTGTGTGTGTGTGTGTGTGTGTGTGTGTACACACACACACACACACACACACACACACACGGTCTATGTTTTTACTTTTAAAAATTATTATTTTGGGGAATGAGCAGTTTATAATGAGTTTCTTTATTTCATCATTTAGTGTGTTATAGTGTACCTACTTTCTTTGCATATTGTCATTTTGGGCAACACAAGATGAACATGGTGCACCATAGTAAGCCACTGTGTACCATGCTCATGATTTGTTTTCTTTCATTGAATGGCTACAAACTTCAGTGTAGCATTTTATGGAAGTTCCTATAGCATAGGAATTTAAGCATGGTGATGTCAATGCTTCCCTGTGGAACTGAAAAGATATTCTGCTGTGTTATATCAAGTGTCGCACAATATATCACTTTTTATTCTCCATCCCTCAAGTATGGTATGCACACTGTTTAACTTCTTAAAATCTCAATGTAGACATAATTTACACAAGCTGTGCAAATGCCTGATTTACAGAAGATGGTCTATACAAGATTTATAGGAAAGACTTAGTTCTTTTAAACAAGCAGGACTTCTAAGTACAACAGAGCCAACAACCCTACTCTACCATGTAGTGAGAAATATTGTGCCTAAATAGAAAACACAGCTTTCTCTTTTTGAAGCAACCAGTTCTCTAATATAATTAGAAACTACTCATAGTGATTTTTTTCCAGTACTGCATTAAATGCTTACGAAAGAGACAGTTTACAAAAAACAAAAACTTCATTACTTGTCAATTGTTCATTCATTCCAGGTTAATAGACACCATGTCCAAAAGAATATGAGGCAGTTGATGAGTTGTGATGCAGGAGCCAAAACATAAAATTCAACACAGAAATTGTTTCGGAAAGTCTTCACAAAACCAAAACATGGGTGTGCATACATAGGCCTTGTGCACACCTTGAATATTTTGAAGGAAAACACGTCTTCCCAATGCTTAAAGAATCAAAAAGTGCCAGTACAGAAAGAATTATATTGTTTCCAAGACTTGTTAATGTGCAGAGGAGGCCTGTTTTTAATTTAGGGCAGTTAAATAAATCAGCCCTTTTCTTCTGATTTTTCTCCTTTACGATCCTTTCACAGTCCTATGTAGAGTTGGTTAAAAATTATTTTTAAAATATACTGAGGGAAAGGAAGCATACAACAATGTGACTTGATTTCCATCTCTAGATGATATGAGGAGAGCTGAACTGCTCCATGTGTTCATTGCTCATGGCCTATGTTCAGACAACATCTCAGCTTCATGCAAACAAATGTTAGATTCCAAATGCAGCTGCTTTACTATTCCTTTTTCATGGGCCATCAAACAAGCCAAGAAGCCTTTGGTTAACTATAGTGTAAAACTGGTTTCATACCCTGGTTTGTTCCAAAACAATTAACCACAGTTTCCCCGTTAGACAGAATTGGGTAGTATAGTTAACAGGAAACTTCTGGGCTTCTTCACTCACAAACACACAGAGAGGGGAATCTGTATCAGGAAAGCATGGTCCATTTATATCTCATCCAAAAGCAGCTGTTGACTGTAGAATCGAATGTTCCCTTGAATGGGTAAATAAGTCATCAGAGTTTCACCACAGATAAGTAAGTCAACTCAAAAGCAGTTTATTCAGTTCATACATTCAACTGCCAGTCACCGAGTGTAAAGAGATAAATTAATATGCACATAAATGTGAACCAATCCAACAGTAGAGGCTTCTAACTGTATACAACACTATACAATTATATACAATTGTATACAATTGTATACAATTTCAAGTTCCTGCTGAAATTCCAGTTCCTCACTTGAACTTCTCTTTCTTAATTTATATTATTATTAACATTAATTACTATTAATTTAATGGATTTCAGGTCTGCTTTTACCCTTCTACGGCAGGTTACAACATTCAACATATTTTTGAAAAGCAGTAAAAATAAATAACAATATTGAAATACAGCAGCAGATCACACCTTTCTAAACTATAATAAAACCACCCAAATGCAGACCAGATTTTTTTTTAATAGGATTTCCCCAAAGGCCAACAGACAGAGGGTCATGCAAACCTTATTGAAGAGGGCATTCCCTATGTACTGAATTAACAACTTTGTTCTAATAGTTGATCAAAGGAACACACAAGGGCATCACCCCCACTTCCACAAATTTCTGTAACTGTTATATACTATTCATTAGAACAACTAAAAACCACCTTAACTTCCCCACCTGTCAAAGTCTGCCCTGTTTAATGAAAAAAATGGCTTATTGTCACAATACAGAAAGTATACTACAATTATTCTCTAATGCTTTAACTTACATTCTGCCTCCCTTTTTAAAACAGAGCTGTGTTTTATCATTTTTGTCCAAATACCTGAATCTCTGAAAGAAAACTCTGACCTTTGATATCATCACATTCCAGCGCTGCTTGTATACACGGCCATCACCATAAATCAGGTTCTTTAAACAACGCACTAACATTTTATTAACTATTCCCTTTATTCACTATATCCAGGAAAGCACACACTGCAGACAATATATTATTACTTAAGCTCAAATAGCTCACAATTAACCATCAAAGAAATATTCCATGTCCATAAAAGTTACAGCAAGCAAAAAAACCCAGAACTGACAGTGTTATTACATCTTATTAAGGGATGTGTTTCAATGCAATCCTTAGAGACTATCCATGACAGTCTATTGCTGTAGGTACCAGCCCAACTTCTACTACTTCTTAATTCTTCAAATATAACACACACACCCCAAAAACCCAACCTAGTTTGTCACCTATAAATACAATGAATCCTAGCATGAGAACTTGCAATTTACCCAAGTATATTAGAAAACCATTTCTATTAATAATACCTGATACATGACATAAACTAGCTGTTCACTGATCATGTATTAATTACCTGTAAATGCAGGACTTTGCATGATTAAATAGAATGCTATTTATGTATTTATTAACTGTCTTAACTGTCATTCATCAAAAGGATTCCAGGATGCTATACAAAAATACTGTTAACTGTGGGTTGCCACTCCTAATCACACTGCTAACAAACCTTGCCAACCCAGCCCCCACCACATCCTCTACCTTCCTTGCCAACTCCAACCCTCTCCCTTTACGTATGGGAAGGAGTATGTGAAGTCCTGTCTGGAATGCCAGCCTTGGACCATCTGCCTGCCCACTCCGCTGGACCACCTGCCCATTTGTTTGCTCACTCAGCCAAGCTGCCTGCTTGCTTGGACCCTGAGCTTCCCCCACTCTGCTCTAGGTGAAGGTAAAGGGACCCCTGACCATTAGGTCCAGTCGTGACCAACTCTGGGGTTGCAGCGCTCATCTCACTTTATTGGCCAAGGGAGCCGGTGTACAGCTTCCAGGTCATGTGGCCAGCATGACTAAGCCACGGAAACACCACTTACCTTCCCACCGGAGCGGTACCTATTTATCTACTTGCACTTTGACGTGCTTTCGAACTGCTAGGTTGGCAGGAGCAGGGACCAAGCAATGGGAGCTCACCCCATCGCGGGGATTCGAACCACCGACCTTCTGATCGGCAAGTCCTAGGCTCTGTGGTTTAACCCACAGCGCCACCCCTGTCCCCCACTCTGTTCTACATGCATGCAATAGGATGAAACAGAAATTATCTCAGTTTCACACACAATTTAATGCAAATCCAACTAATTTGCACTTCCCAAACCAATACAGGGACCTAAATGCAGCTATAAGTTTTTTTCTCCAATTTTTGTGCTAGATTTTTTCAACCCGAAAATGCAAACAAAATATTTTTAGAGAAATGTGTACACTAAACTATGTCTATTAATGAAAATAGTACAAAATATATGCTTGCAAAAATGCACACATCAGACAAAAATGCACACAAAAATGCATAACTCGTGTGTGTGTGTGTTTCATTTTTATACAATTGCAAACTGTTGTGGAAATAAGGTGAACTGAACTTCTTTGGAAAAATGAGAAACTGAGAGAAACTAAAATTGACACATTTGTCCACCCTTAATCCACATTAGACTTTTCTGCAAAGTAATGACTAACTATTGAATACATCACATGATTGGATTTTGCCTAGTTTTTCAGCAGCAAGGGCACAGCCTTCTTATCAATTGTCCCTGATTAATCTGGTTTATTCCTCCATTTCTCTATCAAGCAAGTGTTCTGCTGCACTGATTGAAATGAGAAAAATGGCTATTGATTATTAGATACACTGCTATAGTACTTATAGGAATTAGGGGAGGGGATGTCCAACAGAACTTGGGAGTGAACAAAATAGCTAATGATGTCATCACTTTCAAAAATAAAAAGAGAAATAAAGAAACAAGCGTGATCAACCTTCATTTCCAAATTCCTGTTTCCTCTCTCATCCTAAACCTCAGCTTTTGCTGCAGATTTAGCTCTTTTCCACACATCAGATCATGTTCAGGTTCAATGCGCCAGAGTCCTATTCTTCAAGCCTGTTGAAATATCACTTTCCGAAACATGTGTGCTAACATTTGGCCAACAGTACCACAAGATGATTTTATTAACTTGTAGCTCATTTCATAGACTGCTGCTCATGTTGCTAACATATGCTCGCCTACCATTTACTGCTCTATAATTAGAAGAGTCATATGAAAGAGATACTGAAGGCCTAATCATTTTTTTTTCCTTTTTTGAATTCAATATACTGTTTGGATCTTACAATAAGAAATAAGACAACTCTACAGTCATCATTATTTTTTAGACCAATTTAAATAAAGCACATGGTCAAAGTAGATAAGCATTTAGTAGTTTTCCTAAGGAGACAACATTCTACAAAACTTGGGATGTAATTGTGAGATGTTCAGTAGTTAATGCCAAACCATGGTTTAGTGTTACATGCCTGAGCCTCTCGCTTGCATGCTCCCCTCACACATGGAAATTCCTCCTTTGTTGCCTGGCTATGGGCAAAGCACTGTTTCCTATTCCATCTAAAGCTGGAAACTATTTGAAACCAGGCCAAGGGTAAACAATAGTTTTTCAATTCAGATTAAAAGAAAATTTACTAATCTCAAACCAGAAATGGAGGGAGAGAATTGTGATTTGCAAAGAGGAATGCAATGGTTATGCCAAGCTCATTCATATCATGGTGGTGATCAGTAATTTATTAGAGTATTGTTTTATTAGTGGTTGTACTTGTGTATTTTGTATTATTATTTATTAATGACTAAGGGATTTTTTTTAATGAAGAGCAGTATAAGTAAATAAGTAAGTAAATAATACTTCAACTATGTCTATGGCTGGATTCAGGCATCACCCTAAAACATGGTTGATTGCTTTTGTTGCAGGGGCAATCAGAGGGGAAGCTGCTGCAGCAATTATAGCCTGTCAATTCGGATATCACACCAAGACAGTTTTGGGTTCTGAATTGCTAGGTAATAACAAACCATGGTTTGTCAAGCCTGATATACAAAACCATAGTTAAATTTCATAGTTTGATGCAGTGTGCCTGAATTGAGCCTGAATCTCTCAAACATATTCCCCTGCATGAAGTTCTGGGGGTTTGCTAACCACCACCCCGAGAGTGTTGCACACATAATTACCAATGTCATTATCATTATTAATAAACTTTTATACAACACCATCAGCTTGCAGATCAGATTTGTAAGTGGAGTATGTGCCTACTTTGAAAAGCATGTCCAAATTTATTCATTCATCTAAATATGCAGCAAGATATGGGGCATTGGTTGGTTCCAATATACGTGTCATTGGCTGGTTGGATGCAGAGGAGTGGTGGGAGGCCCCAGGGGAAGAAGGCTCTCAGCCAGGGGATTTGTGATGGGGCAATGATGATTGGTAAGAAGGAGAAGGAGCAGACTGGGAAGAGGGGGTGTCAGCAACAGGAGAGGTGGCAGAGTTTGGTGAACAGGAAGAGGCTGTGGCAGAGAGCAGTTCAGACTCTGACTCTGAGGCTGAAGTGGAGGCCAGAGGGGAGGCTGGCTAAGAGGCAGAATGGAGACAGGCTGCTGAAGAATCCAAGGAGTCTCCCCCTCCTGCTGTGACCAGATTCCCCTCCTCACTGGTCTCCTAGAACTCACAGAGAAAGGAAATGGGCTGAGCCGACACAGCCTGAGGCTGCTGGGAAATAACTTGGTGAGGAGGAATCCTGGTGGACACTGGGAAGGCAGGGACCTTTAGTCCTTGCAACTGCTTCACTGGCACGAGACCTCCTAGAAAGCGTTGTTGAGACCACTAGGCCAGAGCTATGGTTTGTTTCTTTGAATAAAGATTTAAGTGATTTTTTTAAATTAATTTTTTTGCTGCTGACCTATGCCTGACTCTAGCCTTGATAGTACTAGGATGTGTCACTTTCTCACACACACACACACACACACATATATTATTACTATATCTAAATCTAATCTATATCTATATCTATATCTATATCTATATCTATCTATCTATATCTATATATATCTATATATATCTACATATATAAAATTTTCAACAATTATAAAACATAATTTATATCTTATACAGTTTTTTTGACTTGCGTCAACCACATCTGAAAATTTTCCAGTTTTCCCCCACTTAATTTACATTTCTTACTTTCACTATTACATTTAAATATCATAACTAATGTCTCTCTTCTTTCTCTTCTTTGTAATATTTCATATATTCCTCCTTCCAAAATTTCTTGTAGTCCTGCTAGTGTAATTTGTTGATTACAGTTGCTCTTCAAATAGTTTGCATATTTATTCCAATCTTCTGTGAATCTCTGGTCCCGCAGGTTTTGAATCCTTCCTGTCATCTTATCCAATTCTGCATAGTCCCACTTTCACCAATTTTCATAGGATCACATTGTGATCTTAGAAGCCTAAGCTTTCCCGTTTCTAAAAACTACAGGCCACTTATGTGAAGATACACAGGAGGCCATGTTTTCTCCAAAAACGAAGCCAAACCATGGGTTAGCACAGACACACTAACTCACAGAGGGGAGCTCACACCTACTTTGCTCACCTTTTGGTTCAGTGTGGCATAGCAGCTAAGCCAAGGTTTATGGTTTATGCCTGGGTTCATGGTTAAGCTCTCTCCTCCTTATCCATGATCTGTAGCCCAGGTTTGTTCTGAGCTGCAGCTAAAGAGAGAGCCTAACCACGAGTACAGGTGCAGACATCACACTAAAGCTAAACCTTGCTGAGCTCCTCTCCAGCACAGTCTCCATAAATCACACTTCAGCTTACCAAGACAGGTGAACCAGGCTGCAGATTAAGCAAAAATGCAGCACTTCCATCAGACCACTGTTCTGAAAAGAGGCCAGTCCTGACTTTGACTATGACTAATTGTGGAGCAGTCTAGAATAATATTAATGAGCTATGGATGGATTTCATATAATCATAGAATTGCAGAGTGGGAAGGGACTCCAAGGGTCCTGTAGTCCAACCCCCAGCAATGCAGGAATCATGACTAAAGCATCCATGACAGATGGCCACCCAACCTCTGATTAAAAACCTCCAATGAAGGAGAGTCCACTATCTCCAAGAGAGTCTGTTTACTGAGCAAGAACAATTATATACACACTCAGCTGTGTTCTGTGGTGAGCACACTAGGTGTGCCTATTCTTTTTAATCCAGAAAATCAACTTAAACATTTAAAGAAAGCTCTAAGTACATTTATCATAACTTTTAGAAGCTAATTAAATTAGATAAAAGAAATAATTAGATTTGCATTTTTATCCCTCTTTTTTTAGTTCTGAAGAAGATCACAGCAGCATGCCCATGGGCAATTAAAAACCGCACAGTGCAGTGAAAATATAAAGGGATGAGATGGGCTTGGGTCTCTTTTTTCCTGGCTAATTCATGATTGAATATACAATTAAAAATATTTTAAGGACTTACTAAAGTTGAGGGCTATTCTTAGAATTTGAGTTTTGCTTACAAGCCTTGTTTTCTACTTTCAACAGAGCCTCTGATCCATGTAACATGCCAACAGATGTATCAAATTGCTTTCAGCAACTTTATTTGGTCCTGTTCTGAGCTTACTGGAAGGAGATCAGTTCCATGATCGATAACAAAAGGCGGGAGGGGGTATTCCCCTGTGCCAGAACAGTAGTGCTATAATTGCTTTTTGCTTGTCAGTGCTAAATACAGTTTACAGAGAAAGAGACCTATGAATGAACAGTTGCAGCCCAGTTTAAGCTAAATTCCAGACAGTGCCCCTTCAGCAAACATATAGCAAATAGCTTTAACCTATTTCTAGAAGGCAATAAATGAAGGGTCCACCTCTGAAACAGGAGGTCAATTAGATACTTAATAATGACCAATATCTTAGCATTATTATCCTAGCAAAAAAAAAATTAATTAACCAGGTTGTGGGGGCCATGAAGGCTAATGTAGAATGTAATTATTCCTGATCTTTAGACATGCACTTCACATAAAGAGATAGTCCTTATTCAGCTCACCAGGTACCTCAATTGTCAGTAGTTAATCATGGATAAGGAAAGGGATTTGTTGGTTCAGCCTCTCAAGTTTTAAGTACAACAAAAATTATTCACACTCAAGGACAGTTAAACAGTTGTCATTTTTCATATTACTGCCCCTTTGTTTACCGTCATGCTCACTCATTTTAATAAAGTAAGACCAGGCGAGTTTGTTGATATTAAACTGCACAGCATGAATGTTACTTTCAAGAACAGGAGGAAAACGTATTCATGAAAATGAACGCTAGTGACAATAAAAATGGAAGAGGAACTCAACCTTCAATGTGCAAAGATAACTTCACGGATTAAATGGCAATCTAACTAGCTATGTGAAGGAAATAACTGCAGGGTTCACTATGGTAGGAAGGGAATGTGATGAGAAATGAACCTTTAAGCCACAATTAGAAAAATATTCCATTCAGAATTGACACAGTAACTTCCAGTGACAGAGGGATATAAAGTTTTCCAAATGAGTCAGATATTGTGTTGTACAGGGTTGTGGCAACTCTGGAGTGGAACATACTGGCTGACCGCCCTAATGTGAACACCACAAGGGCTGCCATTAGTATTAGCTGCAATTCTGTTTTAAACTAGAGGAACATAATCCAGTTGTCCTTAAAATACAGTTTAGAAATGACATATGGTTCAGAATATGGGAACCAGACTATTGATGGGGTGCTATCATTCAGATAACACTAACCTTAAAAGCTTCCACACATGATTCAAAGTGCTCATCTGTCTAAACCAGGTATCCCCAAACTTGGCCCTCCAGCTGTTTTGGGACTACAACTCCCATCATCCCTAGCTAACAGGACCAGTGGTCAAGGATGATGGGAATTGTAGTCCCCAAACAGCTGGAGGGCCAAGTTTGGGGATGCCTGGTCTAAACCATTAAACAACTTGTGACCAAGGTACTTGAAGGGCTGTCTTCTCCTTTATGAACCTGTCTGAAGTTTCAAAATCTGTATTGAAGGCCCTTCTCTGAAAAGAAGTGTTGAACTCTGATCATGCAGGGTTCTAAATTATTCATCACTCATTGTTTTCTGTCTTCCTCCTCTCTTATGTTTATTCACCCATGTTTCATTCTCACACAGATCCCATACCAGACATCCCTCTGTTTTTCCCTTCTCCCTTTTTTCCCTTCTATTTACCGTATTTTTCGCTCTATAAGACGCACCAGACCACAAGACGCACCTAGTTTTTGTAGGAGGAAAACAAGAAAAAAATATTCTGAATCTCAGAAGCTAGAATAGCAAGAGGGATCGCTGCGCAGTGAAAGCAGCAATCCCTCAGGCTTCTGGGATAGCTGCGCAGCCTGCCTTCGCTCCATAAGGCGCGCACACATTTCTCCTTACTTTTTAGGAGGGGAAAAGTAAGTCTTATAGAGCAAAAAATACGGTATTTATTCAATCAATCCATCATCTACTAATTCTCTCTCACATGCACACATGCACACACACACAGAGAGACAAGAGAAGAGAGAGGGGCACATATTTAAGATGTGCTGTTTTGCCTTTTGCTCATGCTCCATTTCATTTACCAAAACCATATTTAAATTGTCCTAAGTTTTAGAGGGCTAATTAATCAGTATCGGCTTCACTTGTTTCTATTATTGTTTTAAAAGGACCTACTCATTTTGCGAACTGACAAATGTATGACTTGTGTCAACAGACTTTTGGCATCAGTTCTTTGCCTATGAACTGCAGCACAACAGCACATCATAAAACTGTGAAGTACTGGTGCAGCTTCAGGCTATTGTCCAGGAAGACTAGAAACACAACTAATTAATGCTGCAGGCCTTGATCCAAGGAACCACATGACTAGCCCTACATGCCCAGGGGAGCTTTGAATTTGTATTTCTCAAAGAGCACATCCCATGCTACATACAAAATATCTTATGAAATCGATTGGAATTTCAAAAGCAATTTAATATTACTGGGGAGATCCTTAGCCATTCAAAGGTAAAAACAAAACAAAACACTGAGTTTGTGTATAAACTCTTTGATCCTAGCTATAGCCCCTTCATCTTATAAGAATGGTGTCTCCTCGTGTGTAATGTGCTTCTTCCATTCAATTTTTAGCCAATTTTGCCCAGCCTACACTTTCCAGGAGGGTCTCCTGAGTCCTGATCATCCTCTGAGGAGGATTGGAAGAAGCAGGCTCTTTGGTGAAAAGAAAGGACTTAAAATCCACCTTAAACCTCTTGGATAGGACAGGCTGTTCAATAACTATAAGCAAGCTAAAAGCTGGAAACTTCTAAAATAATCCCACCCTCTCTGCCTTACAGTAGCATTTCCTTCATATTCGTTTGCATGCCTGATATGGCACTGGTTCAGCAGCTCCAATAGCAGCCAAAGCAATTCCTTACAAGATGCTCCAGGAGAAGATGAAAAGCCCACCAGAATCCTGGCAAACATGCTATGGAAGAGAAATACTTAACCTGCCTGGAATACTTTAATGAGTTTTCCCAATGCACACAAGAGAGAGAAGTAATCCACAGAAGTCTCTCACACTAAACAGGCCCAAATAACCGGATTGGCACAAAATGACAAAATGTTAGGCAGTGTCTAAACTCCATAACTTAGTGGGAAAACATGTTTAGAACAAGATGGATTGGAGGCAGATTAGTTGTTCCTAGGAAAAGCAACTGTCACTTGATCTCAGTGACATGCCTGTTAACCTTTGCTTAAAAAAAACAACAACCCAGAATAGAAGGCAGTAAGGCAAGGAATCAGCTAGAATTATGAACGAACAGTAGACAGAAGGGAGCTCAAGACCAACTCCATCATCAACATCATCATCATCATCATTTTGCATTGATACTCCACTTGCCAAACCCCTGTCTTGACACAGTAAACTGTTTCAGAGCTTAAACACACATTTTGTTTCAGGTACCTCAAAAGTGAAGATAGGATAAGTAATTAACAGAAGGCAAGGAGGAGACATCAGGCACAGAATAAAGGTGCAAATCCCTGCCTCCTACTGCAGTCCAGCTAGAGAGCAAAATTGGCACAACTACCCACAGTTCTTTAAATTCAGATACAGGCTGAGAAGCCATGGAACAAAAGGGGGAGAAAATACTCAAGCAGCATCAGAGCAATACAAAGTCTGTGCATGGTGATGCGGACAGTATGGGATCAACTACAGCTCCTGCTCTGTTTTGGAAAGTTGGTCTTCCAAGTTCTTCTCCATTCTAACATCTTGTTCTTACAAGGAGACCTTCTGCTCCAGATCCTGAACCTTCTGCTTGCTCCCAGTCGTTAGGGCTACATTTGCTTGTAGAGACTGAATTTGCTGACTGGTGTCTCCCTCTCTCTTTCAGCGTAATACATTCAGCTGTTCAGTCAGTTCCTGCTTCTGTGATTCGTGGCTCTTCATTTGCATTTCCTGATTTATTAAGTTCCGCTGCAACTCTGATATATTTCCGTTCAGCACACTAATTGTTTCATTAGCTTCAGCCAGCTCGCTTCCTTCTCCTGCAACTTCTAATTCAGAGACTCTGTGTTCTTCCAACTGGATCTGTTAATTTCAATTTGTACTTGAAGCTTATTTTCTGCCTCAGTTTCTCTTTCTCAATACTGCTTGATGCAGTTGAGGAGCTTTTAGTTATGGTCAGCTCCTACTCAAAATTTCCTCAAATTTGCATTAGCCTTCTCCTCAAGCTGAATTTGAGCCCCTTTTGTGACTCTTGAATTTTCTCCCGTTCCACTTGCAAGAGCTGCATCCCTGAACAAATTTGGCCAGCCTGGTCTTTCTGCTTCATCATCTGCACTGCATACTCATTCTGCATCTGCAGAGAACCTTGAGTCACTTGAGTAGTAGTCAGTGCAGACATTTCCTCCACAGACTGTGACAAGTTGTTGAAATATCTTAGAACAGAGAAGACCATTGTATTTCCTTCTGCATCTTCCATATGCACATTACTTCCCCCACAGCCAGCCACATCCTCAGTTCGTCAGCATTGCCAGTCACTTGCTCTACACTTTCCTCCTTGAACCTCCCTCTCCAATATATTTGACTAACCTAAGGTAGCAACCATTAATAGCAAGAATTAATAGCAACCATGAAATTGTTGATAAGCTTCTTATCTCGCACCATCCCATTCTACAAGAGGAAAAACCATCTCCCTGTGATAAGCCAGGCTTTAAAGCTGTACTAATATTCTGAAATATTATGCAGTACCATCCTTGCTGGACTGTAGCGCTTGAAGAGCAGGTGACATTATCACATATGAAAACAGACTGCTAATTTAAAACTAGCCTAGATCCCTGACATGAAAATTGTTCTCTATGCATACTGCCTTTTACGTGGGAGATGTTCAAAAATGCAAAATGGTGGTGATGACGATGACTATTATTATTTTATTTGAATTTGCAAAAATTAAAGCACAAATAAAGGGGGGCATGACTAGGTAAGGGTGATGTTGGGGAAATTATGCAGAAATTTGAAAGGCAACAGCAGCACTTTTCTTTTCTTTTCTTTTCTTTTCTTTGTCTTTAAAAAATCCTAACTTGTTTCTGTACCATTCCCATCCTCCAAGTTCCTTTGGAAAAATACTACTAGAATTCAATGTTACGCTACAACAATTGTTCCATCAGTATAAGCATTTCTGCTTTCCTAATGGAAAAACCCCCTTTTCTCCTCCCCCTGTGCTCCATTCTGGGGGTTTATCTGATCCCTCCAGAGCTGATTGGATGGGGGAGGAAAGGTGGGAGAAAGCCCTATCACGTTTTCAGGACTCATTGTGCTGGGTCCCTCTAGCACAACTATTTAACTGGACCCAGCCCATTTTGTCATTTGGATTATCCTTTGGATCCCTTCCAACTTACAATTCTGTAATTCCAAACTGCTTTCTGTCGGGAAATGAATGAATGGGGCAGAATCAATTTTTTACCCAGAATAATGCTACAGCATATTTTAATATGCTTTTGGGAACAGGTTGTTGAGAGGTTGCTATTGCAGCCACTTGCAGTGGTGTCCAAAACAACAAGAAAAGGTGTTTAAAATGTGTGTGTTTTTAAGGAAATGGGGCGGGAATGCCACCACAACTGCTGTGCTTATATTATGCTTAACCATGGTTAAGACAAGCAATAAAATTCATGGAGGGAGCCCTTTTCCAATACACTGGATTCTAATCTTGGTGTCTGACACCCTATTTTGAAATATATTTGCATGATAATGATTTTATTATTTGTACCGCACCCATACGTGGGTGGCGCTGTGGGTTAAACCACAGAGCCTAGGACTTGCTGATCAGAAGGTCTGTGGTTTGAATCCCTGCGACGGGGTGAGCTCCCGTTGCTCAGTCCCTGCTCCTGCCAAACTAGCAGTTCGAAAGCACATCAAAGTGCAAGTAGATAAATAGGTACCGTTCCGGCGGGAAGGTAAACAGCATTTCCGTGTGCTGCTCTGGTTTGCCAGAAGCGGCTTAGTCATGCTGGCCTCATGACCTGGAAGCTGTACGCCAGCTCCCTCAGCCAATAAAGCGAGATGAGCGCCGCAACCCCAGAGTCAGTCATGGCTGGACCTAATGGTCAGGGGTCCCTTTACCTTTACCTTTTACCACACCCATCTGGGTTGCCCCAGCCACTCTAGGCAGCTGAAAGTTAGTACCATGAAAATCAAGTTAAGTTAGTATTGCAACCTACATTTAAGAAGTACTTTCCTGTGTTTAACAGAAGAGCTATTACTAACAGATGCCACACAGAGGTGAAGTTCTCCATGTTTCATATCAGTGTGATTTATTTCTGAGAAAACACTGTCTCTGACCATCTCACTGGTTCTATGAATCGAACTATTTGTATAAAGAGTGAAAGGAGCCTCTGCTAGGTATGTATTGTAAAGGTACAAATACAATTCCCTTTTGGCTTTTTATAGGTGACTGTTTGACCTGTGGTAATAAGATTGCTATAGTTATGATGAGGCATTAAAAGAAAAGAAAATAACCACAACAAATGCTTTCAAAATATAACACTTCTTCACAATCTGTTTTTGAATATATCCAAGAGTGGGTCCTTGGACCATATTGAATGCTCCTGTTCTCTCTCTCACACACGACTAAAACTTGAATTGGTGCCCCTGGCAGATAAACATTGCTGCCTACAAAGGGTTTGGTACTTATATACCTACACAGCAATAGCTGCAGATGTTTTCCATAGTAATTGTCTCAATATAAAGCAGTTCAGTCTTGGTTGTAATAAAGCAATCCATAACCAACAATTGAATCACTGCTTTTCCTCTGTAGCACAGAAGTTAAAATGCCTGTTTATCTTACAGCTAAATAGGAAGATTTAAAAGTAATGCGTATCTTTCAAACAAAACCTGTTCATTAACAAAAGGCAGGCTACACCAAAATATTTATCACAATTTAATTTTTTTTTTAATGTGGACAATCCTCCTTGGATTTGAAGCTTTGCTTGTCTAGGAGGGTAAAAGCAATTTTGTTGTAAAGCTTCCCCTTTTACTAAATGGAATTTAAGCATAATCAGAAGAGAGCAATAAAACACACTGACCTGAATTTGCTGCTGCAGTAGATTGATTTTGTGCTGCTGTTGCAGAAGTTGCTGCTGTTGTCTTGCAATCTATTAGAAATAAATTTTCCATTAAATTAAAACAGTGATGTTGAGGCTTCAATATTATTGAGTGAAAACAAGTTCCTACTTATTCCTCATGATAATTTCAAAGATTTTTCTTCTTTGTTTCACCGAACCACATTCGTTGTGGAGTTAACTAAAAGATTGGAAGGAGGTTTAAATATATTGTTTACTAACCTATCTTTAAAGATTATTGAAGTAATTGAAACACAGGGCTTGAAGTTAGTTAAGTCTACATGTATTCATTCTCAAAGCTTAAGCCTCAGCTGGACCTTGCATACATGACAGAGGGCTTTCTTCCCTATGTTTCTCCTGGCTTCTGAGCCAGCAGGGGAGATCCTACCATTAGGACATCTCCTATTTGCAGGTGAAATTTGTGGGAAATCAGAGCATAACATTTCCAGTAATCACATCAACACTTTGGAACTTTCTGCTCAGGGAAGCACACCTCACAACTTCTTTATTCTCCATTTGTCATTAACTCGCACCTTTACTGTACCAAAGTGCTTCCCTTAGGAGTAGCTAGATCAGCCTTCCACAACTTTGTACCAGTGTGGTTCCTCCACACAGGGCACTGAGCCAAGGGGAACATTGTTGTTGTTGTTTAGGGTACCTACTGAGAAGATCCATTTAAAAAGCAACTGTACCAAAATGAATTATTGTGAAATTAAGAAATATTCAAGGTGGTGGCAGGGGCACTAAATTTTGTTCTCGCTCAGACACCATATTACCAAAGTAATACGCTCAGCCTGAGAGCAACTTTCCTGATCAGGTTTCCTCAACCTCAGCCCTCCAGATGTTTTTGGCCTACAACTCCCATGATCCCTAGTCAGCAGGACCAGTGGTCAGGGATGATGGGAATTGTAGTCTCCAAACATCTGGAAGGCCGAGGTTGAAGAAACCTGCTCCTGACAAACCACCCAATGATTACTGAAGGGGATGTAAGAAGCCCTTTCTCTAGTTCTTCTCATCTATTATTAGGTTCATACAAAACTGTCTGAATAAGACTATGCCTTCCATCATCAAACACATGCTACCAAATCCAAGTTGCTGCAGTACCATGACTAATGGGGCAGGAGGAGAATTTAACGTTGTCTTTAGCTTTATGGATGAAAGTTATATTTCACCATTGAGCTGAGAACTTAAACATGTGTTTCAGCAACATCCCTACTTAAAGCAATTGCTTTTCCACAAAATTTCCACAAATGCCATGGCCACGAGAGAGCAATGAAAATGCTCAAGTCACCAAGGGAAAAGCATTTTAATGACATAATAAGAGCACATCAAAATCAACTCTCGATATAATAAGAGCACAATGCACATCTCTCCCAGGACCCTTAGAAATTTTAATGCACAATATTGTGCTTTAGCTATATGCTCTTGCTTCCTTCTCCAGTATAAATAGAATAGGTTGGGAAAGATGATAGGTAGAACAGAGTTACACTTTCAGAATAATAAAGTAGCTCAACCTGTTGGAGTCAAACCACTTCAGAATGCAAGTGGGGGGACTGCCTGTTTGAATGTCTGTGGTTGTAAACATGCTTAGAAAACTAAAGCATGAGGGGAAAACCCTAAGCTAAACTAGAATTTCTCTCATTGACATGTTAGTTTTCTACAAGCAGGGCCTTATTTTACATATATGAGAGAGGAATTAAAAACGGACTCTGCTGAGTCTGAAGCAGCTCCACAGACCAAGGCCTTGCTTAAGGTCTCACGTAAAAGGAAGCTGAAACTGTGATGACACAGTATGCCCTTCTCTTCAATTGCCCTGTGGCCAGGGGATTCCTTCTTAAAGAGTTGTGTGCCAGCAGACTGTGAATTTTTGAAAAAGTCGCTGCCAGTGATTTTTGTTTTGTTTTAGTTTATACTGTTCTTACCCTGCTTTCGAAATTGATGTGTTTGAAAATTGTAAGATTTCTACTCTTACTGTTGAATTTTACCATGGAATGGCATCTTGAAGATGTGGAGAGAGATTTATTTTTGTAAAAATATAAAAAGGTGCAAGATTCATTTCGTCATTTAGTGAAAGGAGCAAATCCATACATCATGCAGATACAAGCCTCATTGTATCTAGGACCTGAGAAATGTTTGCATCTAGGACCTGAGAAATGACAAAGGCTTTGTATAATTTGGGGACTGATTTTGTTTGAGATCAATTTGCTAGTGCACAGCTCACTGCAGTTCTAAGTACAATATACGATCAAATGAATATTCATTTCCTTATGGAAACCAGTGAAGTACTACCATGGCATTTAATATTGATGGTGGTGTGATTGAAAAAGGCATCCCAAACACTACAGTGCAATTACCATAGCACAATTTCAATGTATAGGGCTTGACACCGCAAAAGCTGGTACAGAAGCACCATGTGGCTCAAATTCTGAATTTTATTTGCCAATTGGTTGAGCTACATGCTCGCTTCATTGAGCATGACAACCTAGTTTTAAGTGTCATTTAATTTTCATTTTGAAATATAATTACAAAGTGTTCACTGTAAGATATCACTCGTCTGCAAATGTGTCAAGATTAATTTGTGCTAGCTTATTCACAAGTGTCAATAGTTAATTACTGTGTCATCTCTGGATGGCTAAATGACATTCTAACTTCTGATTTTTTACAGTATTCCTTTATGTTATTTTCCATTAGGGACGAGTCCATATTCCTTACATGTGGGCAAATATTCAAGCACATAAAATACAAGACGTCACAACTCATTAAAATCAACAGAGCATACATTGCTGTATATACCCTATAAAACATATTTAGCTGAAAAGATAATTCTAGTTATAATGTCAGATTTCTAAAAACTGCACATTAATTTGAAACTAATGCATAAGGAACTAATGGAATCTTTTGTTGTTAAATGTTTTCCACCAGACAGCATGGAATATTGTTTATCTCCTAGTCCTTACCAATATTTGGCTGGTGGGGTGGGGTGTGTGTAGGATTTTTGTTTTTTCGTTTCTTTTTAAGATATAATGCTCAGAGAAAGAGAGTTAACTGATCCTTTTGCCAAAGTTTATTAAGATGCTGTAAATCACCTGCTTAGGAACTAGTAACAAAGATAGCCTTACAGACAGGAAAATATCCATTTGACAGGTATGTTGGAATCTACTGTATAGGCATAATCCAGCAGATATTATTCTGGCACAAATTCTATTCAAATTAATAGGTTTGTGAGAACATTTCCTGGTTCACTGAGCCCTTACAAGTTCCCGTCTGCCCTTTCCTAAGTAAACAAATGAATCCTTTCTATCACCCACTTCCGATACTGGACAAACCTCGTCCACAATGTATCCTTATCACACATCCTCATTGCATTTGGACATTTTGAAAATGGAGAATTGAAATTCTAACAAGGATAGTTTTTCAAGGATTGCTACAATTTATTCCTTCTTTACAACTTTTTTGGAGGATATAAATTCATAATGCAGCATTTTACATACATGTATTATCAAAGGGAATGTTTACAAGTAGCAGGCTATGAAAAGCCAGCATATCATGGAAAGTACAGTTATTTGTCTCTTGTTTGCAAATAATATATACCAGACCCTTTTTGGTTGGGAGTGGATTTAAGAAATAGTAGAATTTTTTTCTGGGTGTGGGGGGGAAAAACATTTTCATATGTTGCTGTTTTGTTGCTCACCTGTTCTTGCTGTTGGCGAGCAAGGTCCATTTGCTGCCGTTGTTTTTCAATTTGTGATGCTGCCAGCTTTTTCTGCTCATCGTGGGCAGCCAGAAGCTGCTCCCGTAAACTGATGAGCTGGGTGATCATGGTAGAGAGCTGTCGCTCTTTTTCCGCTAGGCTTTCAGGTGTACCTGAAGGAGATAGGGAAATGCAGAATAAATAACGTGTAGACAGCAACAATGAAACAAAAAGGAAATAACCCGAGTTTTTGTATTTGACAAATGGCAGTTTGAATATTTATTTTATTAGAATATGTACCAGTAAATCCTGCTTGTGTTTTTGCTGTATTCTGAAAGATAGGGAATGTCACTATATACTGTGAACAGAAAAGAGACAATTTACCCCCCTTCTGACAAGAGTAATTAATTATGTACTCTGCAATATCAAATCCCTCTTTCCCTTCCATCCCAGTGTAATGACTCCTTAATGGATTACCAAATTCACAAATAGATTAACATAATTTTCCCTCCATTATACATTTTTAAACAAACAAAATATAAGATGACTAAAAAAATCCTGCTTAATAAGGAAAACAACTTAATTATTGCTGCTAATTTCTCAGAGATCTCCAGTATTAACCAAGAACTGAGCACGCCACAGAGTTCTACAAGAGATGCCTCATTTTTGTTACTAAGAAACCATGCCTAAGTTAAGCCTTAATAAAGGGTGTGTATAGGCACCACTAAACCTGTAGGTATTGAAATAGGGCTCAGAATGAAAGAAACATAATGTGAGCCTTCTTATTTACGTTAAAATTCATTTTACAAGATTTAAACTTAGTGGGAAATTCAGTTTTCTTTACATGAATGGTCCTTACTGATGGATGCTTTCACACAGCTTCCTTGCTAAGTGTATCAAACTAGAAATCTAAATCTGTCCAACTTTGTAATTGTGATTTTACAAAAGAATGCATTAGAAACACACTTTGGTTCTAGCTTTAAGAAATCTATACCACAGAATTGTGTGTGTGTTTGCAAACGTATACTGACATGAACCCGCATGAGTCTCTGAATCAACAAAGGAGTGGCAAAAATTATTATTATTATTATTATTATTATTATTATTATTATTATTATTATTATTGAGTCCCTTCCCATGAAAGATATGGAAGTGATCTACAATGTAATGACATATATGCAAATTACATATATTAAAAACAGTTTGAAACAACTGAATATAAAAACAATTTTTAAACATATATAAATATAAAAACAATATAAAACAATATAAAACTAATTCATTTCCAGATTAAATGACAACACGGATAAAGATTTTTAGAGGCATGTTGAAAGTATGCCAGAAGCTGGTAATTAATACAAAGTATAGAACTCAGTGACAAATATTCCATTGGCTTTAAAGGTTATGGGTTAATTGTTAACATGTTAATTGTGACTGCCTGCAGTCTAGAGTTACCAAGCATATGATGTACATGTGAGATTCCACAGTCTAAGAGTAGCTGAATCTTATTTAAATAAATGCAGATTTAAATTTATTCAGCTGAGATACCTGATCATTCTGCCACATGCCCACCTTGAACCAGAATATTTTCACTGTCCTGCTTACATCTATATATTCCTGCAATATCAGCACTTTATATCACAAAATTATTTATTATTTATTAAAACTGTCTGTCACTTTATCCTGCCCAGGACAACCCAAAGCAACTTACAACAAAACAGACAGCCAATGAACCATACATTGATACATCAAAACCACGCTGGCAATATTTTAGCACTGTAATATCTAGTGTGATCTAGAATATGTATACGAATGTTTACAAAGCTATCAGACTGCAAAATCCACGGTGGAATATATTATACATCAACCCATGCATACTGAAGAACCTATAACGCCTTGCAACTACTATATCAGAAGAAAATCTAAATACAAGAATAACTATGATTTTACAACTTTAAGGCTACAAGTCATGCCTTGAAACTCATGCTGGGACCTTGAACCAAAGTGAACAATTGATAAAAGCACTGAAGGAATAGAATAGCAAACGTAACTAGAAGAAATCAAACTCAGCTCATGCATGTTCTATGGAAAATCTGCTGGGCAAGGAAAACAAAAATCTACTTTGACACATGATTAGAGATGTTCTTCTATTCTGGAATAGCTAACACAAAAAAGTGTGTGAGAGATCAAGCACTTAACAGGCTAATTTAGACACATCCATTTTAGACTTTTGTAATAAGAACAGCTGTACCACAACCTTAACTCATGTTAACTGAATGCCTGTGATTCTCTTCAAAGATAACTGAAGCTAAATTCATGATTAATCTTATAATATGAAGTAAGCCAATGACTAAGCAGTGATTTGCATACACGTATGACTGACTGATCTGGGAATTCAATCTGTTCCAAGACTTACTGTGACTTTCAAAATGGTGCCAAGCACCCTCAAAACTGAGTGCTGGTGAGCTGCAGTGGCTAGAGGGTGGAAACTGGATGTGATAACTCCAAGCCCAACTCTCAAAGTTCAACTTGGCCAGGCAGGTCACTGGGTGGATTGGGGGAAAGCCACTGTCATTAAGCTTATCTGACTTCACAGAGACAAAGCAAAGATATGGAGTAAGGTCAACCAATTCAAGCTAAGCTTCCTAATAATATAAATGTAAAGAAATTGGAAACATACTAGCAGGTAATCCCCAGGGCAACTCTTCTTCTCTTGCCATTCAACAACCTCATCTACACTAGGTGAAACAAAGAACATCTCCAAGGTTTATTTTTAAAGGGTTCCAGGCATCCCAAATAAAATTAAACAGTTGGGTAAAAAGCTTAATGGTGTAATGTTGCATAAAGAAATCCTTACACACAGTCATTGTGAACAATATTCATATAATGTACATATATACCATTTATTGTAAATAAATAGGTAAGATAAAGAGCAAGCACGGATTTACCATCTTCCAAATGTCATATGTACCACAATTGATATTAGAACTTGAACTTTTAGAAATACAAGGTCAGCTCTCACAAATCGTTAACTTTAACGTGTGTGTTTTTGTAATTATCCACCTTGGCAATGTTATCATGTAATTCCAGTGCCCATCCAAAAAGGGGAAGGAGGTAGTTTGCCATGACATTGTAACAATTCTCACAATTCCGTGGGCTTATCACATGTAGCAGCATCTATGTAGCAGGATTTCAAGGGCCCAGCAGTTTGAGACTTGAATGTTATCAGGTATGAGAGAACATCTTAGAGATGGCAACGCTTTCATATAAGGATATTCCCTATCATCATCATTTTAACTGAATGGGCTGATTTAGTTGTAACTTTGCTAATACATAGTGTTTTGCCAAGCCATTGTACTTATCCATACACGACATTCCTGTGTGAGCATACATACTTCTCTCCTGTCCCTTTCCTATTTAGCAATAAGCATGATTTACTGTTACATCTGAACAAATGTAGCTAGAGTTTCTGCAAAACACAGTTGATTCTTAAGCCAGATAGTGAAATAAAATTCCAATCTGAATTTCAAACATCTGGTTTAAGAGCAAACTATGGTTTACAGGAACTCATTATGCCAGTTCACTTAAAACTATAACCATAGTTTTTGTTTACCAAGAAAGCAAGTGGGGATTTGCACAGAGATGGAGAGGAGGGAGAAGAAGGAATATGTGCAACAGATAGAGCAGTTCAGATTGCCAAGCTGTGGTTTGGCCATTAGTAGCATCAGAACGGAGCTAAAGGCTCTATTCCAGGTGTGGGGAACCTTTCCCCTCCAGATGTAGCTGAACTACAAGTCACATCATCCCTGGCAATGGCCATGCTTGATGGGATTTGTAGTTCAACAGCATGTGGAGGGACAAAGCTTCCCCAAACCGGCTCTACACAAATAGGGCAGATAAATACATAGAGCTGGTTTCAATGAAGCCAGCACAAGAAGGAGTGTCTCCACCCCCATTGTTCTGCCCGGACACTGAGGCCCAGCGCCGAGGGCCTTCTGGCGGTTCCCTCACTGCGAGAAGCCAAGTTACAGGGAACCAGGCAGAGGGCCTTCTCTGTAGTGGCACCCGCCCTGTGGAACACCCTCCCACCAGATGTCAAAGAGAAGAACAACTACCGGATTTTGGGAGACATCTGAAGGCAGCCCTTTTTAGAGAAGCTTTTAATGTTTAACAGACCACTGTATTTTAATACTTTGTTAGAAGCCACCCAGAGTGGCTGGGGAAACCCAGCCAGATGGGCGGGGTATAAATAATAAATTCTATTCTATTCTATTCATTAGTGCAACTGGACTTTCCCCCCGCTTCTGATTAGGAAAGTCTGTAGAACCCCCAGAACAGAAGGGGGAAAGAGAAGAAACATTGTTCCATCTGGGAGAGTAGCTTAGGATGCATAGCACTTATGCTGCCATCGAACATCAGGATAAATATAAGAGAGCAGCATATAGGCAAGAGACCGATTTTCCTATAGAAGGCAGCCTTATCTGCCTAATGTACAGATTGGAACACAGCTATCCACCAGATGATGCACTTCTCCAAATGTTGCAATGCAATTTGATACTTTGAATGTACCAAAATACATATTTAAATATGAATTTTGAAAGAAAGTGTATTAATTATCATTTAAATTGTGAATTATTTTTCTGTAGGCATGATAAAATACCACTATCCATCAGAATTGCTTCTCCTTTTTTGTAGCACAAACAATGGTACACAAAATTTCTTCCATTCAAGAACCTGAAGTAACCACTATACTACAGAAATTAATATATGTATGTTTTCAGTTCATTAAATACACTGTGCTGTTGTGTGATTTAGGGGAGACACTCCTCAACTCTTTTATTCAAATTTCTGCATCCACTTCATGGAGCTCGATATCACTTCTAGCCCTGGATAAAGCAGCACTCTTGTGAATGTGACAGCAGTTCTGTCTGCTATATGATAGCACTTATATGAAAGTTTTGGATCCCCTAAGCTATTTCGACAAATGCAGTCTTGTACGGCCAATGATACAACTCGCACTTGTGCACAAGTACCTAATTTTTGATGCTCCCATATATTCTATCAAAAGCAGGATTAGAGAACTAGGAGAGCATCATAATGCTTTCATTCTAATGGAAATGCTTTCACTCCTGTCACCCCCACTTTTCCTTTTACTATAGTTGAGATAGAAATAAAAAGCAACTTGCTAAGGATGCAGACCGGATTGAGCGGCTCTGGCTGGGCCAGCCAAGGTCTCTCATCATTTAACTGTGTGCTGTCATCATTTGCTTGCCATCCAAGTGCTACGATACCCTTAAGAAATTACCAGTAAATAAACTCTTCTGCTGAGCAGAAAATGGCATCTAAAACAAAATAATAATAAAAAACATTGCTAGCGTATCTTCAAAATGCACTTGCTGTAAAGCCGGAAAAATACTCTTCATAAAGTATCTCAAAATACGTTACACATTACGGATTCACCTCTCTGTGTCAGTCTTTAAACTGTATCTATCCTCTAACTCCAAAGACACTGACTGTTACAATCACCCCCTCCCTGCAGCTTTCCAGCAGGGTCTTCCTTATCCCCAAATCACATCTGTCTTGAGTTTCTCTCAGATTTGTCAGGTGGATCAGTGCTCCCCAGGGCCTGCTCCAGCTGAAGTATTTTAATTTGACTAAACACCTGATTTATTTTATCTCTCCGATGAGAAAGGCAGTTTGTCTTAATAGAGCCTGTCAGCCCACAGTCCCATTCAGAGCAATTTACAGGCAGCCAGGGATGCTGGGAGAGAAGAGTGCTGTGATTCTGTATTTTATCCTCCTCCAGAAAGCACCTAAAAGCAGCTATTCACAGCTCCTGCATGTGGCATTTTAGAACTGAATTAGCTTTTTATTCAAGTAACTACACTTGTTGTGAATAGCTTATCTGTAAAATTGCCACATTCACTACTGATTTTATTAACCTTTGGCTCTATCACAAAATGGTCTTCAGTTAGGAAGGACCTTTAAATTTGACATATATTTTTTCTAAGAGACCTTTATTCTAGTGACTTCAGATTTACTGAATTTGATCCATTGACTCCTTTACCAGTTATATTCAAAATCTTAAGTCTCAGAGGGGAAATCAATAGCATGCGTGGAAACCTTTATAGATAGATAGATAATGACACTTTTCCTTAACAAAAGGTAAACAAAAAACAGAAACAAAAACAAAAACAAATCAAGTATTAATAAAACTGCAGTGTTTATGTGTCCGCTGTTTCTTTGCAAAGGAGGGGAGATAGGGAGAGAACCAGAAAAGGTGGAGACCACACAACTTTTCTCCCAGCAGAAAAGCAATTGTGACAGCAGGGGCCCCTTCAGAAAGAAAGTAAGATAATTTTCAGTTTACTCAGGTACTAATTACCGGTATTTGTGCAACTGCAATCAAGTGTCCACAGTATCTTTGTACAAGAGGAGAATAGGTAGAAAACCAGAACAACATGGCCATACCTCTGTCCTAGCAGACCCCCCAGGTCTTGTGGTCACCAGCCACCACTGCATATACAGGAAGATGCATTTCTAAGTAGGCATGCACAAAAAACATGTGAAGGTAAACATGTGTTTGCAAATGCACAGATCATAAAGCAGCCATTTATTGTGCAGCTACCCTTGAGAGGATTGTCTGCAGTTCCTTATCATCTGCAAACTCAGCAGCAAACATCAAACAGGTGCCCATGGAAAATGCATGGAAAATGGGGGCAATCTGGAAAGCATACAGGTGGGCAACCTGCATTTTATGCTGCCCTGACACCTGAAGCTATTCCATTATTCTATCCCATAAGAGTTCCTCCCTTATTCCTCTTTATTTTTCTTGGCTTTTAAAAGTGTTTCACCCCTCTTTCTATGTAGTTTCAGAACCTGAAATCATGGGGGGGGGGGGGGATGGTTCATCGAACTAACTCCATGAGTGGAAGCCCTGCACAAGCTTCATAACAGGAAACCAACAGGGACACTTAACACATTCCATTTTTAAGCTGCAGTTTAGCTTTACTTTAAGGTATGAATGTAACAAATAAGTATTACAGATACTGTAGAGCAGCCCAGATGTGGAATGTGCAATAATTTCTGCCTTTTTTGTTAATCAATATAGATAAGAGTGAAACAAATGACTACAGAATAATTAATTAATTGATTACTCCAATTATCTTTGTTTAGCTTAATATTATTCAATACCATTCATACATGCATTATCATCTCTCCTCATTTCCAATACATTTTCATACACACATGAAATTTTCACCTGGGCATTTTAAAGAAAGTGAACCGGTATTTCCTCTTTTTTATCATCTAACATGCAAACACTATTCTGAAATTTTATTTCTAATCCATTAAGGAAAATGCTGACAAAGTAAATCAAAATACAAAGTAAGAGGATTAGGTCATAGACACATTAAAAAGAGTGCACATCCCCAGAGTTGCAGAGCATCAACTACGGAAAGCAACAAAACCAACCATTCAAACTTTTTAAAAGAGAAAATAATAATAACCAGGGCAGAAATTTAGTATTTCAATAAAATCAATTACCCTTTCAGCTTCAATGTGTGTGTGTGTGTGTGTGTGTAGCAAAACACAATGCCAGACATAAAAGCGATGGTATTTCCTCTTAGATTGCCAGACATATAACTTGGTTAAACCATTCTGTCTAATATTGTGGACTGCAGCAAACATCAGATAGGCTGTGATGTTTCTACTTCACAGGCTGCGGCCAGCCATTTAGCATTTACCTTGTTTGATTGGGTCGCTTTTTAAATGCCACAAAACAGGGCAACAAAGGCAACAAAAATAAACAGTGAGGATAAAAAACACAGAGAGAAGAAAGTAACAATCGAATGGAAGGGCTTCCAAGATAAAAGTCACTTTGTGCTGTCTGTCTGTCTGTAGAGATTCCTTCTCCTGTACACAGGCATCTAATTTGAGTTTTAACTCCAACAGCAGTTTAAAAAGCTTTCCACTCTGAAGAGCCCCCAAATGCATCATAAAGATAAAGGATTTCAGTACAGAACAACCACAAAGACTTCTATTATCTTATCAGTCTTTGGTTACAACAGCTGAACCAATATGACTAAGTTCTGAATGACTTTTTCTGTTTTTCATTTAAGAGAGAGAGAGAGAGAGAGAGAGAGAGAGAGAGAGAGAGAGAGAAGGGAAGGATACTGGAATTCCTTTATTCCATGATCAGTTAGCAATTGTTGATGCATCCATATGCTACTGTCCATTCCTGAGTCAATTAAAGTTGTCTAAAGGCTGCAATTGTGTTTTGCAACATCCTCTGCAAGCATGCACAGCATCTAGAGGGCTCACTAGGTGAATTAACTTACACGGCCCAAAAGGGCATGGAGAGGGAAAATGTCCTAATTTTACAGAGTAAGGTAAAATTACTGTAGGTGTAAATATGTTGGTTAATACAAAAATAGCATCTTAAACAAATACTGTTGCATTATGTACAAACACCATGCTTAAAAAGCAACGATTTGCAGAGTCTTCCAAAACTATTCTCAACACAACTTTTTCCAAAATTAATATCCAAAAACTACACATGACTTAAAGAAACTAGCCCTCTTTAGCCATCTATTCTAGTAGACCAATGTTGGCAGTTTCCACCCCCAACAAGTTCAGCATTATTTGCATATTAAGAGCCTTAATTCTACAGGCATGAAGTCTGAAGCCGAGAGCAGATTACACATTACTAGCGCTTTTCTTCTGGGGGTACTCAAGGATACACAGTGCCAGTAATTTCCCCCCAAATGTTAAAAGTGTGGCACTTATACTATAACAACATCATGGTGAGTACAGTGGTACCTCGGGTTACATACGCTTCAGGTTACAGACTCTGCTAACCCAGAAATATTACCTCGGGTTAAGAACTTTGCTTCAGGATGAGAACAGAAATCGTGCTCCAGCGGCGCGGTGGCAGCGGGAGGCCCCATTAGCTAAAGTGGTACCTCAGGTTAAGAACAGTTTCAGGTTAAGAACAGACCTCCGAAATGAATTAAGTACTTAACCCGAGGTACCACTGTATTGGCATCTTTTTTTCTTTAAAAAAAAGCACTGCACATGACTACACCAAGTCACCTGTTCTCTGTATGTGTTAGTTCACAACAGAGACAGAGTACTCTCTAAACCTAAATGACAGAATTACTCTGTGAAACTTCTCCAAGTATCCAAACACAATTGCCTTCTGCTGCTTCTGCATCTTGAAGAACAAGAAAACTCGTATGGCATTACCAATCTTTTTTTTTTTTTTTTAAATGTATCTATATATATCCTACCTACTTTCCAAGAAACACAAGGCAGCAAACAATGCTGAACCACATTTCAAATAAACAGAATCCTCAAGTTAAAGCCAGTAATAAAACCAAATGATAAAACTGCAGACACATATAGGATAAAACTCAATGTCATGCTAACAATATGATTGTTCCATTAGCATAAGCATTTCTGCTTGCAACAATCTCTCCTCTCCTCCAGAGGGTTCTCCCGACCCTCGGGAGTAGTTTTGAAAGAGTTGCAGGAAAGCTCCATTGGGCTAGTGGAAATCCTTGCACTGGCTTCCACTAGCACACCGAGCTAGTTGAATCCTGCCCACAGTGACAATTCCAACACACCAGGCAAATTAAAAAAATAAAAATGGATGCAGAAACAGGCCAACCATCAGTCCTTCTCTAGCACTCTAATACCTTTCATCTCACTGAAGATAAGAAAGGAAGCTGGTGGGCCTCAACTAAGTTTTTTTGCTACAAAATGAAGGGGGAGAATTTACAATGAAAACCTACAGAGCCTTGTCTGCAGGTCTAGGATGTGGCTGCAGCTGCTGCAATAGCCAATGTTTGTTCAATGCTGTGCCGAAATTGTTTCCCAGCCTCATTTTTGGGTCATTTTAGCATTTCTTAATTGTTTTGATGGGTAAGGACCTTACTTTATCACTGCGGGATGGGCAAGGTTTGTTGTGTCTGGATTTATTTCCATTAAACATTTCTTCAGTGCTTTGCAGCCTTCCTGGCTACCTGCACTTTGTGGTTTGAAAAAGTCCCATGGGAGATGCTATTTCATGTTTCCTGTTGGCTTTAACTGAAATACGGGGAGCTGAGGAGGCTGCAGAGTACAGAGCACTGGAGAGATGGTTTGTCATCTGAAATAAAACACACTCACAAACACCCCTCAGCCACCTCAAAAGTAAATTAAGAGCACCCAAAACTCTGTATAACACGCATGAGAATTTCTCCAAACTTTTCCTTTCCTCTTTGATAGTTTTCAAGCACAGTTTCTTTTCTCATTAATTAATGGAGAATAGGCTTTTAAAAATAGGGGGGGGGGAATGTTAAGTGAGGCATTAGTTTGTGTATTTTTACAGCTGTTACATCTGAGCTCTCATTTTCTTACCACAGAATGAGATTCACACACAACAGGACTAGTGGCATAATGTGTGGCATATCTATTCTCACTTATTTATTTAAAATACCTCCAGACCACATATGAACTGCAGAGAGATCAGGAAAATATACAGAGGTAAAAAAAAAAAAAATGTAACAAATTCAATAGACTACAATGTCATAAATAACATCATAAATGAAAATGACAGAGGCGGTATATTAATCAGCTTCAGAAATGTGAATCCTACAATGCTTGGGCAAATAATTGAGTTTTGGTATGTCATCAAAATAATTTCAACGTTAGTGCTCTTGTACCCCTGCAGGAAGGCATTCCACAAATCGGGTACCAGCGTATTCTCTTCCTCATTTCCCCTGATAAATTAAAACTAAAAATGCTCATAATGAGCTGCACATATTGTTCACCAAGTTAACAATCTCAGAAGAAGATTAAGGGATGGTTCAAAGACTTATAATGCAATCTGGCCTTGGGTAAGACCAAACTAGATACCACATACATGAATACTTGCCAGATGTTCTGGGTTACATGAAGAAAGAGCAAGGTAAAAGTGCATCTAAAAATGAACTGTACATATTGTAAACCAGATTACACTAAATTCTGGATTCTAAAAGCATATTCTACATGTCAAAATTCACAATGATGTAGCAAAAAGAACTGGGGCCCCATATAGCCTCTGCTTATTTGACAATGGACCAACAATGTTTATTGTTCTGCATGAAAATCCAGTGTCAGCTTTGGCCAGATTCACATGTCAACACGGAGTGTGTTGGTGCATGCTGCTGAAAAGCTCTAAGTTCCTCTTCCGCAGCTGGAGAGTAAGCTGGAGTCTGTCTTGTCATGAACCCAGGCATGTGGTTTGGTCCTCTCCAAACAAACCACAAGGAGTAACCAAAGTATGTTCTTAGCTTATTACTTGTGGTTTGATTGAGGAAACAACCAGGAGCCCAGGTTCAGACGTCACAACAAGACAAACTGGCTGGTTTCCAGTGGTGTAGCAGGAGTAGTAGCACAGGAGGTTGTCTGTAGTAGTAGCACACTGAACATTCACATTAAACCACAGTTTGATTTTTAGCTATGGTTTAATGTGATGCACCAACCAGGTCTTTGACTCAGATCTTATTTACTAGCATACAAAGATTAGGAGCCATGTAAACAGAGAATTCAGAACAGATTATGAAATTGCCCCATTTCCTGATATGTCTTTCATAGCTGACTGCAGCTGAATGCTTTACATATTCAGTTTTAACTTTTAACATGTGGTTTCTGGGTGTCAAAGTTCTCTTCAGCGTAAACGGAGTGTGTGTAAATCTGGTATCATTAAGAACAATGTATTTGTTCTTTCCATTTCCATTCTTAGCCATTATTTTCACAAGTTGGAATATAGTGGCTACTGTTTAGTGGCTACTGTTTTTTTGGTGATTAACTGCCTAATCAAGTATGCATTGGCAGTCTACCACTGATTTACTGCTGGATGTACACCTACTGCTGGACAGTTTATACTTGACTAGCAATAGTTTGAGAGATTTCAATCACTGCTAGAAGATGAAGCAGCATATTTCTCCCCACAAAAGTGGTCAGTTTAACCCAAATGTTGTTTGTTTTATAGATAAGCTGCGTCATTATCTGTGTTGTCACCTATGCCTGTAAGAAAGGTTAGATAACTAGAATATGAATCTGCTATACTCATTGGACTGGGTTTTTAAAAAAATAGTACAATGAGACATCATAAGCCTGCTGTCACATTGTTATAGATGTATTACCTTCCAACAGATCCATGTGCAACATGAATCTAGCTCCTGCCACCTCAGTTCTTTCCTCAGCCATTCATTTATACTAGCGTTACACATATCCTTATGTCCTTATAGAGTAGCTTATCTTTCACAGTGTCTTATAAGTTCCTTATTAAGCAAGGCACTTCCATGTCGACCCGGTTATCCGTTATTAGTCTATATCTCCTTTGAAATGTCTGAAATATTAATATGAGTACTATACGATAGTACTGCAAGATTTATATACTTTAATGATAAATATTAATTTTGATGCTAATTACATGACCACCTTTCATGTCTTACAAATATGAACATCAGTGAAAATCTTATATTTGCCTCTGAAGGTTGTTGTTTTTTATTGCCTCTGGTTATAAGTAATGAAGAGGTGAAATTTACTGCAAAACGAAAGAGATTTGCATACCCTGCCTATCATAAAAAATGGTAAATAATGGAAACTTCCCATTATTTACTCGAGGAGACAATTTATTCCAAATCTTTTTATATGTGTGAGAAGAAAACAACCATTAAAGTTGCAGTCTTAAACACCAGGCCATCCCCAATGTGGTACCCTCCAGGTATTTTGAAATACAACTCTATGGGCTCCTGGGGGACACAAGGTTGACGAAGGCTGCTAGACACATTTTCTTGAGAGTGAGTAGACATTACAGGATGACACTGTTAATAGGAGGAATGAGGTGCCATGTAAAACAGAAATCACAATACAGCCTATGGGAAATAGCATTGATCATTAAAGCACTAGCAGTTCTCTCCCTCTTCTCTGATCCTGAACTTCAAAGTCCTGCACAAGAACGTTTTATATAGTCCAGAGACCAAGGCCCTCCAAGAAGCCCCAAAATATGTCCCCTTTTTAAAGAAAAAACTTTTTAAAATGGGAATAATTATTATTGTATGGACTGATCCCATTGGTTTTCCACTGTGATGCCATTTTTATTTATTTTTTGCTGCCCCCCTCCCCTCAGGTCCCCCCAAATTTCCCATTAGTATTAGTATGATTTAATTATTTATCAAATTTGTATACCACCTTATACCTGCAGGTTTCAGTAGAAGTATTTCCATTTTATTTATTTTTAAAAAAATTACTATTCACTCCTGCAGGTCTCCTGCTGTGATTAAGTGACACCAAAAGCTTTTTGTGACTCCGAAGTTTGTTTGTTTGTTTTAAAAAAATAAATGGAAATGCTGGGAAATGCTTAAAAAATTGTAGAAGAACTGATAGGGAAATCTTTTGGAAGGCAGTTTTGAGAATTCAGGCTCTCAACATGTTCATTTTTTCATTTCATCCCAATGTTCAGCCCACATTGACTTAAAGGCTAGTCACCCATACCCCTTCTGTGAGTGTAATTTTACTTAAATGGGATGATCTTTCATTGACAGCTAAAGCGTTTTAGAACTGATAGGTTTTTTCTCATTTTAACTAAGAGTTTGTCATAAGAAGCAGAGAACTTGTTGGATTAGTTCAAACAAAAAATATTAATTAATAAACACATAACAGAGCACTCAGATGACCACTGACTTGAATTGCTCTCCCTGTGTGAGTTTTATATTTGAAGTAGGCAGGCAAAAAGAACGGTCATACATAAATCAGTCCTAAGCTGCAATCACCATCAAGTTAAAAACATAGCCAAATACTCCTAACTAGCTATGTGTCATCTCAAGTTCCTAAGAGAAAGAAATTCTAGAAAGAATTCTAGAAACATACAAAGATCATATAGCTGGAATGAACAAACACACCAGACATTTAAGCCACAATCATTTGCTAGTCTGTTTGTGCTTTGAAGGTCATGTTGCAAGAAAAGAGACCAAGGTTCTTAACCGTGTAGCAAAAATTCCAAAATCACAATCAGCAGGCACATAAAAGAGATGGCCTACATTTTCCAGACCATAGTTCCACCCATGTTCCTACTAGGTTCTGGTCTAATTATATTTTCAACCACAGGCATGAATATGCTTAGCCAGATGTCTCTAAGCAGCTGGTAACCAACAAAGTTTAAGTTTTTCTCTACTCTCCTTAACTGATCAGAAATCAAACCACTTATGTAGAGTCAGAATAAAACAGATCTTTGTCTCAAACCGCATTATATTAGCATGATGTCTTATTCTATCCAACAAATGCAATCCCCAACAGCCAAATATACGTATGAGTCACTGAAAAGATTCAGCGTTGTTTAAAATTTGGCAAGGTCTGGAAAAGGCATCTTGGGTCTTCTTGACCACATTGGCCTTATGTCAAGAGCATCTCCCCAATGCAAGCAGAGACCACACAAAGAAATAGGAGATAATATAAGAGGCTTTGCTTCCTTTTGAGAAACCCTTGAACTTATGGCAGTAAGCACCACTAATGCAAGGAAGGGGTCTTAGTTAGATCAATAATGCAATATAAGGCAGCTCCGTAAGAATTTTCAAACATTAAGGGTTGAGGGTGAGTGAATCACGTGGCCTACAAGTTACATTTTCTCAGTCAAGCAAGGTAAATTAAAGAATATCCAAAGCAAATCTATTTAAGAGTAACTTACACTAGTCAAGCAGAAAGTTTCAGCAGCCACACTGTAATACACTTTTTGAATTATGTAGCCTTAATTTAATTTTACATCAAAATGTTTCTGCAACAGCTATGATGGAATAAAGCAGACACCTGAGTTTATATACTGGTAGAAAACAGAACAATGTGTTTTTTTACCAAATTTTAGCAGCTCCTATTTCTCTTATTTGGGAGTTTATTGAGGAAACATCCCACAGCCTCTCTTTCTCCTTTACTTTTACTCTCATGTGGTTCCAGTTCTTTGTTGTTAAAATAAAGCAGATTTCTATGGGAAATTTGCCAGTAGTGTCATCAGCCTATAAGCTACTAATCCCTGTGAAACCTTCTCCAATCGATTTTTGAAGCTCAATGCCTGCTTGTAGATTCCCTTGTTCTACAACATATATGGTATGTTTTGATGGAGAAACTTGTGGTCTCTGGATGCAAGTCTTCCCAAAACATAGTAGCCTTGAAAGTAACACTGTATGTCACCAAGCAGCTGTAGCATCAATACTTTCCTACGCACATAAACTAGCTGACACTGCAAATAAATAAATAAATGCTGTACTTCAAGGGTAGACTTTAGGGCAGTGTGGTAATTCCAGCTCAATAATATTTAAATATCCAGCTCATTCAGAGGCATGCAGACACTTGTGTGGACACCCAAGTGCAGTTCCTGGCTTTTTCTCCATTAGTAGCTCCTGTTTAAGGATGGTAATGTAATCTATTTCAGGAAGATTCTGCCACAGATTTTACTTCATACTTCCAGAATGGGTTCCAGTTTGGAACGTGGCAGGGAAGAATCGAGTTGTGTTCCAGAGGAAAGTTGATGAATTATTACTTTTTTATGTGCAATAGTTATTGCACAGCTACCAAATGAAGTGAACAAAATAATGAATACAGCAACTAAGTAATAAATAAGACCAACCATGCTCAGTGGGGCTTATTCCCAAGTAAGTGTATTTAGATTACAGCTTTAATAACATTTTGTGTTTCCTTGATACTGTCAAGCTAAATGTGAAAACACCAATTGGCTGACATGACATCCCTTTTTGACATTCCACAACATGTTACTCCCACTGCTGTCTCTCTTAGAACAGGGAAAGCTGTTTTCTGTAGTTATTCAAGAATGCAAGCCATTGTCCAGATAAAACTAAAGTCTCCCCCCCCCCAATAAGGAGTAAAATAAGCTTCAAAATCCCTTAATTGAATCGTAAGGTGAAACTTGCCTATAAATGGTTTTCAAAGAGGTTAGAACTGTGTGATCTTTTATTGTGATACTGAACACTCTAGGGGCACATGTCAATCTACAGCTTTTCAAAGTCATGTTAAAGAAGCATCTTCAGATACTGTGGCATGCTTTCAAAATAATGGAAATGTCAACCACTCACATAATGTTCGTATTATCCCTAATTAATATAAATTGCATCTAATTTCACCTCTACTTAAATATATTGCTGCCCAAAATAAGGACCCTAATTTTTATGAGTAATTACTATTACTGATGCATCAACACAATTATTTAAATTCAACATATGCAGAGGCAGAACCCAGCATTTACAGTTTTTTTTGTTCTCTCCTTGCTCGATCCCTAATTTTTGTGGCTTGGAGTTCTTCCAGATTCTGTCTCTGACTTTGTGAGTTGTTGTTTTTGTTTTCATTTTTAAAAAATGTGAAATCTCCTATCTTGTTTCACTTGCAGTTCCTGATTGACAAACAGGCAGGGATTTGAAAACAAGCAGTTACCTCCATGTAATCTGTACAGATAATGTGCATGAATGTATTTCAAGCGTACACTAAGGAAGGCTTAGTATTTTGCAGTTATCAAAACAGAGGGAAGAGACTATAGCTCAGTGCCAACAGCATATGTTTTACATGCAGAAGCTTCCAGGTTCAATCTCTGGCATCTCCATTAAAAGGATCAAGTAGATGATGCGAAAGACCTCTTTGCTGCTCTCCTGGAGAGCTGCCACCAGTAAAGTCTGATCAATTTTGTGGGTGTATACAACTCTCTCCGCTGGGCTGCAAGAGTTAATTCAGAACATTTCACTTCTATTTTAGATTAAATGCAGCTTGTTATGTCACTCAAACTTGGACTAACTGTGGTTTATCTTCGTTTTGCTTAGCTGAGCCAAGCCAACTTCAAACCATAGTTTACGAAGCTGTCTTTTTTCAATTAACCATAGTTAAGAGCAACCACAATTTATACTTCAGAAAAATACTAAACTGCAGTTAGATCACAAATGAAGTGAAAGCTTTTGATCTTCTCACAGTCATGCTGAAGGAGAGGGGAAGAGAGAGTACATGAGAGAGTACAAGAGAGAGACTTCTTCTTGGAGTGCTAAATCAGGCTTTGGAATTACATCCGAATGCAGCCACAACTCTGGGCTAGATGGAGAAATATTTTAACCAAGTATGACGTGGCTTTCTATGCACCTGTGATTGCCATCACACACAAAACTTTCTTTTCCTGTTAGCAATGTACCATCGGTGGAAGACAGCCTTATTGATTAGTAGCAATCCCAACAACTGATTCTGAAATTTGGCACCACTTTTCTCAGATAATGCTAATTTGTACTGCCATCAGTTCAAGTAACAGTCTAAACTGATAGCTGAAAGTGCCTTGATAATTTTTAATTTCCATCCATGGGGATTGTATCTGAGAAATAAATTAAGTTCCAGCCCAGCTGTGGAATAGCCACCTTGTACAACCAAGCTACACAATAAATGTGCCTGATGAAAATTTGCCTCCAACTGTACAGTATCTGGTGCAATTGTATATTGCACTTTACATTCAGAAGGCTTTTCCCATGCAAAAACAACAGGCAGAAAACACCTAACACATGTTGCAGATTGCATCACACACCTGCCTGGCATGTAAGCTGCAGGCATTTCTGAAAATGGAAGCAAATTTGTTACTTGTACACATTTATTCACTGTGTTATTTGATAGAGCGTGCACATGTATACAATATGTCCCTAAATAGGTATATCCCACCCACACAGTCCACCAACCACAAAAGGGGTGCAGGGATCAAATGGGTGGACCAAATAAGTCTAAGAATATATGTGCACACTTATGTAGCAAGTTCTAGACATAATGGGTGGAGCGTGCATGGAGTGTGTGTGACTTAGAAATTTGTTTCCATATCCTGTTATGTACAGAGTAATGCAGAATCCAATACTGAATTACATAGGTTTCATACAGTTATCTCTCCTAACAGAACATGGAACACTATTTTGCATGATGCACTCATATTTTTAACACAGACTATAACGCTTCCCCTGGTACAGCCTATTATTAGCAGCTTTTTAGTGTTCTCCCCCCCCCCCCCGCCAACCGGGTATAATGTAAGGCAAATTATGTAAAACACACCTAACCAGTTATTCTGCAAGCTGCCACTTGCTTGCTACAAACAATCAGTTTCTACAGAGTGGAAGAAAAAACCTGCCAATAGATTGGAACTTCACATCTTAAAATTCCTGTCGAAATCAGGTGCATTTTAAGCATCAGATTTGATTATTTAATCAGGCAACTTGCATTTTGCCCTGGCTAATTTAGAAAGCTTATAATATTTTACTCATAAAATAATTGTGCACCTGTTGTGATGGAAACCTATTTAAACAAATCTTAATAGGCATTACAATTTGTTCTAAACATAAGCAAGCTAGCTGATCACTTAGTTCAATCTATAATGCAACATTTTAAAGCAGATGGCAGATTGCTCTATACCTCTGCAAGAATTGTTATGCACATTATTATGAGGATAAATCAAAAACCGCTGAAGCCATATAGTAAATCATATTAGAAGGTTATCCATCATTGCCTCTCCATGTCCAACAGGCCTTTCCATTGCCCTATATGCAAACACAAATTAGTGTAATGGGTCCCAGCACCACAAGATTCCCTATGCTTAGTATACCAAGATAGCAAGCTTCCCTAATATAAATGTACATATGACAGACTGGATAAGAACCTGAATATTCAGAGTAAATTTACATCTTAGGTTCATCAGACAAAGACATCAGCCTTTGCATACAAGATTTGCTACAGCAGCCATATAACGTGTAGCGTGCACTACCATATGGATCATTGATGGGAAGTGGAGTTTTCTACCTGACCTACTCACACTGGTGTGCAAACTCTCCCTACCAACAAGAACAATAATGTGAGTCGCCATGATACCTGTCACAGAGCTGCATGGAGAATCCATCACACGGCAAGCCATTTTCAAGCTCCTCCATCCAATAAGATTTAATATGTAGATCATAACTTGGTACATAAAAAATTGACCTGTTTTTCTCAGAATACTGTACACATATTCAGCATTAATAGGTAGCATAAAGCAATGCTTTTAAAAACAACTATATATGCAATCATGTTTTATATTTGCTTCTTTTGAGAACCTCGTTCATAAAATGCCAACTCTGGTGGAACCTGTACTGGGCTGAGGTCATATATCTGTGAAGTAGTTTACTTCGTGCATTTTATAAATGTTTATGCTCTGAAACATCTTCATAACAAGAACTGACCTGCAAACTAAGGGAAGGTTCTGTTTCTTATCACTCATTTTACTATCCATTTCATATCTGAATCAGTGAATGAACAAAGTTTGTGAATTTGACTTTAATAATTTTGTATTTTAGATTGCTGTGAACTGCCTTGAATTTTTTTAATAGATTTTTGCATGAAACTGTTTTTAATTAATTACATAATTACATAAATATAATAATGTTTTCTGTTGGGTGTATTATTATTATTATTATTATTATTATTTTATTATTATTATGTTTGATTTGAATAATTATGTTTTGTCTCCTAAGATTGGTTGTTTCTGGCCAAGTCATTTACTTATGTGTGCATATTCATACAAATATTTTTAAATAACTATTTTATCTAATGTATGCATTTCTAAAGTATGTATTTCATTCTAAAGTATTTTTTAACATAGTTTGGTACATTTCTTGAGCCAAGAACTGTATCACAAAATGTGGAGGTGTGAAATCTGAAGAATCAGTGCATTAGTGCAGGAGGTAAAAATTAGATCAGTTTGCTTGAAAATGTGGCCAAATTTCCTCCCATCCTACCTGAGTTGCCACAATGTTCATCAAAGAAAATGAAGGATATAAAGCAATGGAGACCTACTCGCGAAACAAATATGATACTGTAGGACACAATCCAAATCCCTGATCTGCCATGAGACTTGGATGGGATAATAAAAGAGGTTTCTTCAGTTTCTTTGAACTAGGTATGTTCAAAGTGGGTGGCTGCAGACCAGATCCAGAAGCTCTTGGAAGAACCTGATTTTCTAGCTCCATTTCAATTGGGATTCAGGCCTGGTGTTGGCACCAAAGCTGCTTTGGTCACTTTGTATAATGACCCCGTTGGGAGAGAGAGCGAGGAAATGTGTCCCTGTTAATTCTCCACGACCTCTCAGTGGCTTTCATTACCAACCATGGTAGCCTTCTGGAGTGGCTGTCTGAGTTGCAGGTTGGTCGGACCACTTTGTGGTGGTTCTGGTCTTTCTTGGATGGTTGTTCCCAGAGGGTATCCTTGGGGAGTGCTCTTCACCCACATGGAGCCTTCAATGTGGAGTTCCTCAGGGTTCAATTTTATCCTCTGTGCTATTTAACATCTACATGAAACCACTGAGTGGGATCATCTGGAGTTTTGGAGTATATTGTCAGCAATATGCTGATGGCACACAGATCTACTTCATCTTTACATCTGCCAGTTAGGCAGTGGATGTGCTGAACCATTGTATTGCTTTAGTAATGGACTAGATGAGAGCCAACAAACTCAAGATCAATCTAGAGAAGATTGAGGCACTGTTAGACCAGATGGATGAGAGGTCACCTGCTTTTGATGGGATTATACTCCCGCTGAGGGAGCTCATCAACTTTTCTCTCCGGATTTTCACTGTTTGAAATATGGCAACCCTAGTTTTATGTAGGGCTGCCTCTGGAGACAGTTTGGAAACTGCAAAATTCAGCAGCCAGGTTGTTCAGCGAGACAAGACTGTTTGAGCATACTGCACTGATCCTGGCCCAACGGCACTGACTGCCAATTAGTTTTCAGGCCCATTTCAAAGTGCTGGTTTTGACCTATCAAGCCTTAAATAGCTAAAAAAAAGTATTAAATAGCTTTAAAACATAAAATAGCTCAGGACCGCAATACCTCAAGGACTGCCTCTCCCCATTTGAACCATTCCAGACCCTGTGATTATTATGTAAGGTCCTTCAAGAAATACATTGAAGAACAAAAAGAAACAACTGCTAGCAGTGCTTGATTTATAACATAGAACACAACTACTTTATAATATGATCATGGGACATCTAGAAACTCTAAAACAATGCAGCTGCATGAGTCATTCCCAAAATATAATATTGATCATCCTTGAATCTTCCCACACTTGCCATCCTCTCCTGCCACACCAGTGTGGCACACTACACCCTTTGAGAACCACTGCCTTAGCACATCAAGCCATTTTGAAATCTCTTTGCTGTTTCTGTGGTCTCAGACATAGAATTTCTCTAGTTTTGCCACCTGAATTTTAAAAGAAAGAAAGAAATCTGGAGCATAACAGCATTGAATAATTTCTTTAAAAAAACCAATGCCTCATAATTTACCAATATTATGAAAATCAGTTTCCGGACATGTCTTTTTACTATATTGTTCAGGACAAAGACTGAACAATGAGATACAGAGTGGTTCACATGTAAATGTATGTTCTTCTTCAGCTTCTTTTGTTTGCAATCCATTTCGTACTTATTGTTTTTATGGCCTGTTGGGCCTGGCTAACTCTGTTACTATGAATGAACTTCAGAATGAGGTACGTCTCATGCTATGACTGGAATTTGTAGCTACAATTCAAGATACTGACAACTGTTCTGCTAAAGGTGCGTTCTGCAAAGCTGTTTGTTACTTGAAGTAATTTACTTGTTTGGCCTGAGCAAGCTTGCTCATTACTGTCAGCTCAATGAGCTAGAATTTAGAGTTGTCTTGGGGTGAGGGGATCTGAACACCATAGTTTCTGAAGAGGGTTATATAAAATTCTCAAATTAGAGACCTACCGAATATTTATTTATTTTTATCTAATCCTGGGGTAACTTTATGAGTGAAAATATATGGTTTATTTGTTTGCATGCAAGATAGTCACTGTCATGGCGCAATTACAGGAGGAGCACAAGGCATGCTACCTCATGCCATGGACTGGCTGGGTGCAGAGGAGTACTGGGAGGCACCAGCTGGAGAACCCCCAGCTGAACCCCCAGGGGAAGAAGGCTCAATAGCAAGGGGATTGGTGGTGGGATAACGATAGGTGGTCAGAGGGAGAAGACTGGGGGAGAGGGGGAGCAACAGGGTTTAGTGAGCAGGAAGAGTCTGTGCCAGAGTATAGTTCAGACTCTGAGGCTGAAACATAGGCTGCAGAGGAATGGGGTCAAGAGGCTTCTGAAGAATTCAGGGAGTCTTCGCCTCCTGCTGCTACCAGCTCCCCCCCCCCCCAGTCTCTGAGAACATGCAGAAAAAATGAAAAGAGCGGAACACAGATCAGCTGTGTGCAGATGCAGTTTGAGACTGGGGGGCGGGGACACGTGAGGAGCCTTAGAGAGGGGTGGGAAGACAGGGACCTTCAGTCCTCACAACCTTGTCATCGGGGCAAGACCTACCAGGAAGGATTGCTGAGACCACTAGGCCTGAACTGTATTTAGGTTTACTTGAATAAGGATTTAATTTCACTGACATTGGTGACTTAGTGCTGACTTGTTTCTGCTCCAACCCTGACACCTCTTTTTTTTGGGGGGGGGGTTATGTATTCGAGACACTTCACACAAACAGTAGTCTCATGAGAAACAGAAATCTTAGTGGCCAGCCATGAGTAAAAAGTTTCATTGCATCTTTAATACATGATCCACCCAGAGTTAAGCACTTTTACTGATTTCAATTGGGGGGGGGGGGAGTTATGCACTTAAATATGCTTAGTTGTAGAAATATTGGCGTCTCATTTTTTCTTCTTCTTATATACAATAAACAGCCAATAAACAATATAGTTAAAACATACTTACACTGCATATCAGTACTATGGAAAATTAGGCATTTTATTCCATGTGGTCACTTTAATAAATTCATTACTAAAAATAATTTTATGCCCTGTAGTATATTACTAATCAGGACCTGCTACTGGGTTTAAGGGTTTCTCCCCTCTGTTTCGTATTTACATTGATTTCTCTAATTGGAACCAACTGATCTTTTTCCTGTATATTGATTTTTTAAACCCTAGCAGTTAACAATGATTCTAATATATTGTAACACTTTAGACCTTAATCATAGAGTGAGGGGGGCTTTGCTTGTAGCTTTTGTTTGAGTTTTAATTAAGAAGACCTTGTGTCTCCAACCCTGAGCTGTGTTTTTAATTGCTCATATGTATATCATGTAGACTTCAAAAGAAGGAAAAGACGTTTATAACAGAGAGCACAAAGGGGAGCTTTGAAATGTCTACAACCGTACAAAGTGGCATAATTAAAAACCTATGGGTGCTCCTGTGATATATAAGCCATATATATTTATAAAGTAGGCTGCGGTATACACTTGTGACTTGCCAAAAGGGATTTTGGCACTATTAGAGAAATAATCTCAATGCATCTCAAATAAACTGTAAAGAAAACTAATACGGTAATCTTTTCAGCCTTCTATTGCTCACAGAGTTCCTGTGTATTCTTGTTATCATGCTTGCTGAACCTCTGACAGCTAACCTACATTTTTCTCTTTCTGAATTCCTAATACAGCTGTAATACCAATTATCCCACTTTATGCCTTCCTCTGAAAGCAAGAGGCAGCACTTCTAGCAACAACGTAGCAGCACAACCTTCACAGAATGGATACCAATCCTACTCCTATCACAATTACAACATATACTCCATCTTTCCTCACAATTCTCTTTTCTGAAGAGAGTAACAGCTATTTCTATCACAAGCTAGCAGCATGAAACTTGATACAGATAAAGGAATATGCACAGTGTATTTTATAGTGGAAATCTCTTATGCAGCAGGTCAACGCTTATCCAGCTCTTAAAATCTTGAAACTAGCACAGGCCTCTCTGTTTGCTAATTATTCTTAGGACACCGGAATTACAAACAAAAGCTTTGAACTCACTTTAATTTATCAAAGAAGAAGATCTTTGCACGGGGAATTAAAGAATTCTGTGCAAGTCAAAGAGTCATACAATGCAAATGCTTTTCTGTAGTGGGTAAAGCTATGCACATCCGTCAATGTCTATCCAAAAATAGAGCATACTGTACAAAGAAAGACTGCATGTGACATTTAAGCCACAATGTGTGTAAATATAGATTATGTTCCAGTAGTATACTCCTCTAGAAATGGAAACCAGAACACTTCACCCACTAGATTGTGACCCAGAAGCCTTCTATCTAAATAGCTGCTAGAACCATCATGACTCTTGGAGATAGCATAACTAACTGCTTATGTTGTGTATGGACTGGCCTCCTTTATTTGATCTTCCAAGACCCTGTATTTTAAGAGAAACCACTGGAGGCTATTTCAGTGGAACAATAGTGCGATGCTTGCAGGACTCTGCTAAGTAAGAGATTTATGTTGACATGTGAAACAAAACTAAAAACATGCTATTTTTGGTAATAAGGGGCACCATGCTTTCTGATAGTTGACTGGGAAAGTTGGAAAATGGGGGTGGGCTTTAAATCACTGTCATTGTATACCTCAATATTTTATTTACATAAGGTATACACACAGGAAGGAAGGAAGGAAGGAAGGAAGGAAGGAAGGAAGGAAGGAAGGAAGGAAGGAAGGAAGGAAGGAAGATTTTGCATGTAAAATTACTGCTGGAGATATTTCTAAATAAGTCATTTTCCATTCATTAATATTGGATGGGAGCAATTTGGGAGCACTAGCCCAATGAAATTTTGATCTTTTAACCTTTGAAGAGCTAATCTCTATATGGTCTTATATACCAAAACCTTGAACTTAGCACAGTCACAGATTGGCAGCCAGAGCAAATCCTGTAAACACGGAGTTATATGTCATGCCATTTGCCCCCACAAACAACCTATCACAAGCCATCAGCATGAACCTTGATACAGATCAAGGAATATGCACAGTGTGGGTGCATATTGAGTACCCTGTTAAACACAATCAGGTCCAGGGTGGGCTTTCTTTTCAGGAGCGGCTACATTACTATACCTTCAAGGTTGCATGCACCACCTCTTCATGCAAATATGAAATCAACCAGTTATCCTCCTGCCCCACCTAGATTTAATCTGCCATAAGGGCAAAGAGCCAAGAGGTAGCATCAGTGGGTGCATACTCACAACCATCTTGTTAACCTCTTTAGGCTGCAAAAACTGAAACTGATCCCACAAAACAAGGCTTGATGGAGCATTAGAAACCTCACTGAACCCTCTGAGATGTCCCAGGCTCCATCCACTAATATAAGTGACACAAGTGCTTTTGGTCTAGAAAAAGAGGTGCCAGAGCTCACCATGAACATGTCCCTTGTTCTCTTATAATGGCACTGGCGCTCACCTGAGAGGTGCTGGAACTGAGTTCTGGTGAGTTCCAACTGAAAAAAATCCTGGGTGACATCAGTCTATGGACCACCCCTAAGAAGTTCTGTTGAGCTGACATGATGGCAGTAGATGTTGGGATTCTTTGCTACATTCATCACCATGCAGCAGGCATGGTTATGTGCTATAACATGTGCTTGGTTGTCTTCCCAATAAGGCTTTTGCCACTTTAGCCATCATCCAGCCTGCTTCATAGCACATACCTCCCCAGTATACCAGGAGGATGAATATGCTCCACAGTCTTGTAGATGATGCTCGGAGTGATCATATCTATGGCCCTCTGCATCTTGCTGTGCTACAGAGAGACAGGGCCTCATAAGGGTCACCAGCTCTGTCCACTGGAAAATAACCCAGAGTGTTCAGGAATTGTTGCTTATGTCCAAAAGATGATAAACATTGCACTCAAATAAATAAGCCAGCAAGCAGCTTCAACTAATTTCACTAGGATGCATGCAGAAAAGCATTGTGGTGAACTGCCTGCAAGTACTACATGCAAAATAAAATTAATTGTGTCCAGGGAGTAGAGAAGCAATTTTCATCCAATGTTTGTCTTATCAAGTCTGTTATAAACAGATATAGAATCTAATTTTAAATAAGATCAAGGCAATTAAACATCTACCTTAAGGCCAAAAAATGCACCTTCCACTATATGTCTTGTACTATGGCTAATATTTTCACATCTCTTTGTTTTGGTAAACAAGGTTGGCATAGCAAACACACAGGCACAGAAGAGCTTGGCTGCCTTTTTCCTTTTTTCCTGGCATCCTTCCCCATAACTGATATTGCAGGCCACTTTTTCAAAGGGAGAGTATGTGCTTCATTTATCCTTAAGAACAACGCCTTCTGTCTGATAAAGCAGAGAACTCCCCAGTAACAGTCAGTGCAAAGAGCAGCTCTTCCTCACAAAACCACACCTTTGTTTCTTGCTATTGAGATTCTCTACCCACCCCCTCCACAATCACCTAACTTGTTTCCGTCTTACAATGTTGCTTCACAGCTCCACTGTGAACAATCAGTGGTTCTGGGAAGGAGGAAAGAATAACTACACAACACAAACACAATTAAGTAGTAAAACCTGACAAATCCCTACATTTTCAAACAAAACACTAAGCAATGTTTTCTTAATTAAATGCTGTTCAGAATCACTAACAGACTGTCCTGGAGTACAGCATGGCCATTCCTGGACAGTTAGCCTTGCCACAGCACCCATGGCTTGGTAACCTCAATACTCATTTACTATAATATATATGCTCTAGGTGGGGCTGTCCTTAATCTTGATCCAGAAGATCCAGATTACAATTCTGGTGCATGCTAAAAACTTAATTGCTCTCCAAGACCTTTCCAATCTATTGATGCTAGTCTCTGTTAGAAATTTAAGTATTATTTTGCTGCTTCACTGGACTTGTATTTAATTGTGTTTCTATATGAATTTTATTGTACTGCTGAACACCACCTTAAAATGTCCACATAACAGATGGTGTATAAATATCTTAATAACTAAAACATACATACACTGATTGAGAGCGGTAGCCCAAGGAAACAACTAGGAAGCATGGTTCCATGTTTGTGGTTGCGAACTATAGTATACAAAAGGGAACATTGGAGAGCTTTATCCTAGGATACAATGAACTTTTTCTCCGGAAATTCCTTGCCTCCATGTTCACTATAGGAGGCGGCCACCTGTGTATATTATACATCATAGGACACTCCTATGCAACGTGTACCAACCAGAAAGCCAATGCAGGCTTAAGAACATAACTCAACTTTGCAGAGTTCAATGAATCTGAGACAGACCTGATCCAAAAAATGAAACCTGCCTGAACACAAAATCCATAGTTCCAGAGCAGGCTCCTCACTAAAAAGCTATTTACTTCACCACACACAGAGAAGTCCTATTAGTATTCTTGGAAAGTCGGGGTTAATCATCAGTAGGACTTTTTGCACTATTAAAAAAATCTGCTTTTCAAAATAAAATACGATGTCTAATTTATACTATACCTTTAATTTCTCCAAGGAGTTCACTTGTGTTTAATCTTTCCATTTTCTCCTTCCAGTCTTTAGAAAGTAACTTTTCTACGCAAGATGAATCTATGAAAACAAGAGGGGAGAGAAAGTGTTAATAAAAACTTAAAAGTTTGTGAAATCAACATGCAGGTATTTTAAGCTGCTGCACAATAAAATAAGTATTTTAGATTGAACAATCTAACTTCCTGCACAACTTCCGCGTCATACCATCTGCTGCCGTTGTACTTGCAGCCAATCAGAAACCATGCTTTGGTTTCCAAACGTTTTGGAAGTCGAATGGACTTCCAGAATGGATTTTGTTTGACTTCTGAGGTACAGCTGTATTGTCCCTGGACCTGGCCTTACCCACTTAAAATGCATCCCCCCCCCCCCCCGCTGATTTGAATTACTGAAGGATCAATAAATCCCACATATAAAGGAGGAGGAAAGGTCTGGGAAAACACTGTGATGGGGGAAGATGTCATATGAATGCCCCTATGTTAACAGGGAGACACACTGATGTGAATCCACATTTTGCTCCAGTGTGGACAAATCCCAAAGGTTACATGTTGCCATTTTATCACAATAAAAGTTACAGTACAACCTTTATACAAGTTTTGGTTGCAACGCTGTAGAAGTGTCTTTGGAAGGACAGCACAGCTTATGCATCCCTGCACCCCCAAGTAATATTTTAGTAGGGAAAGCCAATATACTAATTATATCCTTTCAAAAAAGAGCAAAATTAAGAAGCACTAAGTTGTAATAGACAGTATTAAAATACTTGATACACAATAAAACAAATAATTTAATTTTAACAATTACAAGCCTTTATTATTTTTATGAGTTTTGGCCAGATAATAGAAGAATCAACAAATAACCACCAATTATCGATAGAACATTATAATTTGTCCTTTTCTGTGATATCATCAGTTTAAAAAGCTGCATCTCTTGTGCCCTGCCAAAAACGAAGAACGCTGGCTTTATATTGATATTTACAGAAAGTTAACAATAAAATATTTAAAGTAGGATACTTTTGCCCAGTTTATGACAATACAGTATTAGAGCAAAATGAATCAAGGAACAAAAAGATATGCCTGACTTTTAAGGCACCTTTTATGTAGTTGTATTTTAAAAACTTATATAAATAGAGAAGCATTAAACACACACGCGAATGGCAATGAATATTTATTTATTTATTTATTTAGCTAGCTAGCTAGCTAGCTAGCTCTCTTCTCTTGATAACATATACAAAACAAAGCTTTCTTTTCTTTTATCAACAAATGGAAAATGTCTGAAAACATCTTGACAGCTCAGCTGTGATATATCACCCTATATCATGTTGTGGCCAATGAAAGAACAATCCAAATCTTTGAGGTTAGGCAAGATCTGAAATCTCAGAAAATAGAAATAATATTAAGAAAGTGTAGGTTCTGCTAAAACTGCAGTGCTGGGAAGGAGCAGCCTGAAAAATGCATAGTTGCCTAACCCAAAGATTATCTATTGTCAAACAAATCAAAAACCTGTCCTTCTCCACTTTGAATTTGTAAGTTTCTATATGTACACAGAGGATTAGATCCAATGTTAGTAGACCACTGGAATAAAGAGTCTTAAGGTACTTATTAAGTCTATGGATTTCAAGGGTCTACTCTTGAGTATGGCTAACATTGGATACACCATAGTTTGATTAGGGGAAGAAATTACAAAATCCAGTATGAGTGTCAAGGGAGCAATCCAGAGGAAATAAAACAGATGGTCCAATTAAATCAATGGGACTTGATAAACAGTTGGGGGAAAGTATGTTCCAGGCAGACTGAACATTTTCGAGTTTCTGCTCAGCACAAACGACCAAAAGTTACACCTTACATAATCTCTAAAGAATGTGTGAGCATTTTTCAAGATGCTGGACACAATGGAGGGAGCATTAGTGCCACAAAAATAAATAAATAAAGCCCAATATATTTAGAACTGGGTTCCTACAGCCGACCAGTTCTGTCCTTTCCTACAGGAGCAAAGCTTCCCTGGCCACAAGGGCTTCCCTGTTTATTTAAAAGGAGCTGGGGGGTCCATTGCAGTAAATGTGGAAAGGCCCTCATGCATTAGTGGTATGCAAAAAATGGAATGCTGAGAGAACTCTGGGTTGGTATCATTGTGTTAATAACAATTAGTACTTTATAGTTATTTATAATTTATAGTAATTTGGTGTTATCCTGATTACTATGAATTGAAAATGGTTACAGTTTGAAATGCTGTGTAGTATGGTTTCACTAACTGTACAGGTCACTGATCACTTTTTAATGTATTGTAAATTGTTTGTGGCCATTAACAAAGGGCAGTCTATAAATGAAATTATTAATAAGAAGAATACTGTGATGAGTTGAGGGGGGCTAGATCCGCCTAAATGTGTCATGATTTAGTAAAAGTGAGAACTGATTAAGCTTTGATTAATTTTGCCCAATGTGGAAACCCCCTGGATTTAGCTATGCTAATGAGCCAAGCCAGCTCAGCAGAGTTAACTGGATGGGACATTAGCAGGGGACAAAGGGCAGTGATGGCCCATCAAGGAAACCATCACGACCAGGCAAATGGGGGTGGGGGCCTTCTTCACTGGGTGCTAGTGAGCAAAGGCCAGGTTGAGGGTTTCAGCTCTAAATGAGCTGAATGAGCCTGGCGGAGGTCCTTGGACTCAGTTAGTAATCAGAAGGAGAAGAAGGGGCAGAACTCCAAATGAGCTGCGGATGACAGGCTGAAACAAAGAGGCACAGAGGATGGCTTTCCCCCCTCCTTTGAATCCAATGCTGCCCTTAGCGGGGAAGCCAGATCCTCACAGGATGTGAATGTTCTGCAATCCCTCCATCTAGGTGCAGGTTGTATATCTGCATAAATAAAACCACATATAATAAAGATACCACAGTCTCCGCTGTGCCTTATTCCCAAAAGGAAAACAAACCCTGGGTAAGTGCCTAGAACCCCTGGAATCTTGTACCACTCATGGAGATTAGGGTGGTGTGTAACAGTACTGGTAAAAACGTAGCTGTCAACGTTTTCCTTTTCTTGTGAGGAATCCTATTCAGAATAAGGGAATTTCCTTAAAAAAGGGAAATGTTGACAGCTATGGTAAAATTGGAACTATGACCCCATTTCAAAGTGACTACAAAAACCATGCACTCTCCAACATGATGGATTCCTGTTTATAAATATTTCTTGATTCTATGCCATGGGCGAATGTACCATTTTTGTATGTGCTTGGTGTAACAAGCCCATCTGTGCCAGTAAATGCTAAAGGTAAAGGACCCCTGGACCATTAAGTCCAATCAAAGGCGACTATGGGATACGGCGCTCATCTTACTTCAGGCCAAGGGAGCCAGCATTTGTCCACAGACAGCTTTCCGAATCATGTGGCCAGCATGACTAAACTGCTTCAGGCGCAATGGAACACCATGACAGAAACCAGAGTGCACGGAAATGCCATTTACCTTCCCACCACAGCGGTACCTATTTATCTACTTGCACTGCTAGGTTGGCAGAAGCTGGGACAGAGCAATGGAAGCTCACCCCATCATGCGGATTCGAACCGCCGACTTTCCAATCGGCAAGCTCAAGTGTCTCAGTGGTTTAGACCACAGCGCCACCCGTGTCCCTGTCTGTGCTACAACATGGGTTTATTTAAAAACGCCCTGACCTATAAGCTGTAGTATTATCAAGCAACTGATCTGAATTTGGAAATCTGCTATCAAAAATCCTACCCACTGTAAGGGGAGCTTTGCTGGATTGGGTCAATGACCCATCTACACCAGCACTCTGTTCTCACAGTGACTTGCCAAATGCCTATGGAAAGCCGGCAAGCAAGACTTGAGTGGAACAGTCCTCTCCCAAGTTATGATTCCCAGCAACTTGCATTCAGAGGCAAACCTCCTCTAACAGTTGAAGCACTGCATAGTTATTGCGGTTAGCAGCCACTGACAGTCTTAGCCTCCAAATGAAGCAGAGCTCAGATTCCTAACAAAGCAGAGTTTAGACATGCACATGTACACCACGTTTCTTCTGAGTGTTTATGATTGTCTATAAATTATTCTTTCTGTGGAACAATGAGATAAGACTTGTCTCCTTTATTAGTAAGCTCTGGCCCTCTTTGAGTAGCTTTTTATGATTAAAAGTGTACTGAAGTTTTCTTTTTTAGTGACGACAGAAACAAAACAGCCAAAACAAACAAACAAAACCTCTGAAAATTATGGCAAAGAAAAGCTATGCCTATTGCCAATACTCAATTTTATCTCTAACTACACAGGACCCAGTACATATTCTTAGTACCAGATGACCAGGTGCCTAATCCCCAAGCTAGAAAGCAAAGCGTGGTAGGGAGGGTTCTGTGGTAATGAGGTCATGCCCTCAGACATTTTCCTTAAAACCTGAGTGAAATCCCATATTGCACACACTCAGAAGGCATCTTCATTACTGTTTCACAGGCCTATTTAACCTAATTGTGAATGTCTCTTTAACAGGAAATAATGGTACTAAGGTTCAACTCTTAATGAATGTGTGAAGTAGCATGTGATTAAATAAGTTGTCAAATCCTAGCCTCACAAGGACTTTGAAAGGTAACTAAAATGAACACTAGGCTGGAGAAGCACTAGCTTAAGTACCTTAGCTTAAGGTACTGATCTGCAGTTCATGTGCACATGTAAGAAAACCCACAGTGACTAATGATTTGTTGCTATGAGAACTTTGGTTGGGAAATGGGTTTGAAGTGTAAGAAATAAATAGCATGAGAAGAAAACCCCGAAAGCTTGTATATGTGACCATCTTCTTTATTGCTGAGCTCATCCATGTGTGCTTGTACAATTTTATGCAATTGCTGATTTTAAGGTGTTAAGATGACACCGTCTCAGGGCGGCATCACTGGGAAGAGAAAGGGGAAGTGATAAAAAAATAAAAATGAGAAACCCTCAAATTCACTACAATGCTTTTTAAGAGATAATGTGAGCTCCAGGTTTAAAAAAAGAAAGAAAGATGAAAAGCATGTCTCTGTGATCAGAGGGCATGATGAAAACAATTAACATTTATCCACTGAGTAATCAATCAGTTTTGGAATGGAAAGAATCTCTGACTGCCAATGAAGAACAAGTGTGCTGGCTATCACAGGCAAGGTCTTAAGTTCTTCTGACTAAATCAAAGTCATCTTGATCCTATCAAGGGTTGGTTTCTCCCGCACGCCACCCCCCTCATCCACTACAATCCCAATCTTGTGACCTTCAACAAGTGAGGAAGCCCAGTTCTACCTTTTCTGAGTACTATGACCTTCCAGTGGCCTGCATCCATCTACATAGGGTTCCTCCACCCCCAGGTTATTTTTAATTTACTGAAGTAGCCCTCACATTACTTTCTTTGACATACAGATATGAAGAATGCATTCATGCCATGTGTGTGTTTTGCTTTTTATGGTAAAAGTCAGACATAAAAGAAAGCCTAAATGTGTGCGTGCTGTAGCAAAACTTCAAAGCCCTGACTGTCAGACATTATTATTTCAAATCAGCTCTGACTTTTTGAGACTCAGTAAAACACTATAGTACACAGTGGCATATTTATAACATCCATATCAATGGTAAGTGTGATCAACTGTCTTACTCTCACTGCTTTGAGAAGCCCACTTTCTTTCTTTCTTTTATAATAAGCTTCTTTCAAAACATGTTGTAACAATACTGTAAGCTGATAATTATTGCTGATATGAGTTCTAAAACATGACTTGTTTTGCATACAATCATTTCCTTATCCAGGTGGTACACAGTGACAGAAGACAAAAGCACATTTATTTATTAATAATGATGGCAAATGTATGGTAGATTTATAAGCAATAAATAGATATTATTCAGGAAAACATTTCAATCACATTGACTTGTTTATTTGTTTTTGTCTTAGTACATATAAAATATATTAGAGTATTAGGAGAAGTCTGGGTGGGAGACAAGGGAATTCTAACTACATCTAAAACACAAGCAATGATTTTAAAACATGAATAACCCTCAATAGATTAACATTTGTAGTTCAAAAACAATGAAGTCTTGCCTATTTTTATCACCTGATAACTGTCATAATACAACAAAATACAACAGAATGCAGAACAATCATTATATTTTCAAACAGACAGAGATTGTTGCAGTTTCCCTTCTTTTTAGGAGACCCTCATTGAAGGCCCAATTCCCATATTAATTATGCCACATCAATTTCATATGGTGAATATTTTATGTGAATGCACCATTACGTGACTGGAGGTGCTGATTTGCCACAGTGGAGTGAACTCCAGCAGATTTCCCCCAGACATGATTAATACTATGTCTCATTCAACGGAAACACAGCAAAATGGAGCATGGTCATACCAGCTCTGGGCAACTTTACCCCCCACAAAACATTACAAAACGATATCACTTAGGTGACTGGCCAGCAACAAAGCAGCAGCAGCAGCAGCAACCATTAGACCATACTATGTGCATAGTGCTCTACCATACATACTTAGGATGCATAGCTTCTTATATCTGACTCATACTTAGGATGCATGGCTTCTCAAATCAGCTCAGTCCTCGGTATAGTTGAGCTAAACTATCTACCACAAAGATAGCCAATATGAACCCTCCAGATGTTGTTGGACTCAAATTACCATCAGCCCCAACTGGCACGGCTAATGTAAGGAAAGATGGGTGTTATAGTCCAACAGTATCTGGACGGTACCACTTTCTGTTTGCCTGAGTTTATTTGGGGGGTTTGCACCGCACCTAAAGTGCAGTACTACAGGGGGGAGAGGACTCAGTGCCATGGAGGCATCCAATACCGCTGTAGAGATTGCTGTGCGAGAAACATTACTGCCAGTGACGTTGCCACCAGCAATAGGCAACATAAGGCCACAAAATAGGAAGTTATGAGTGTAGAACGGGATCCCAAACTAATATCTATCCAAGAGATTAGAATGCCACATGTCACATTAACTGTATTGTTTTGATAGACACTAAACATATGAAGGATGCATGCATGGTGAATTTTCAAAACAGGAGACAAATAATTGAGGTTCAAAAGATGGCTCCAGTGAATTTGCTTCCTTATATAAAAAAATTGAGTTAATGAAGGAGTGTGTTGCCTGTTCTAGCGAAACTATGAAGTCATGCATTATTAGGAAGTACTGATTAAAGAAGAAGAGGAGGAGGAGCAGGAAGAGGCTGGTCCACCAAAATATCTCACTAAATTGATGCGATTTCCCCCACTGCCTACGGCAGCACAGGCAGCCAAGCATAGCTGAGGGTATGGAGACCCACCTAGTCTACCTGCTGTGAGATCAACTACTTGCACTGTTTTAATAAATGGCTTTATTTCAGTTTTTATAAAAACATAATGAAGAGCCGTCATACAATTCATCTCCATGTAGCTTACATATTCCAGCTCCCCACTACTAGATGCTGCTGCAACTGACCCAAACAGCTGTTTTAGGACCAGCAACAGAGACTGTGGGGGGCTAAAGTAGAGGGGGGTAGTGAGGTACATGGCTGCATGGTACAGAAGAGTTCTGGAGCTGGAACTAAATCAGCGTGGTTTTTCCTAACTGCAATTATTATCAGTAAGCATATGTACCCAAGGCAGGGCCTTAAAACAAGAAATCTTCTGAATCTGCAGGTCCTAATACATCTTTCCCTTGTTGGCGAAAAATATTTCCCCTTAAAATGGTAAAATTAGAACCGTTCAGAGCTTTGAGAGTTGCCTTAGACTTTTAATTAAAACTCTGTAAGCCCACTAAAAATAATTAGGCACTAAAATGCATTCGTTTTACTCTGAATTCCACACATATTCCCAAACTATTACTAGCTCTCACTTGAAACTCTGGTCTTTCCGAATCCAAAGGCTGCGATATAAATACTGGCTGTTGCCAAGCTTGTAATCTAAGCTGAGCCTGACTGAGAAAAAGAGCTTGCGGGCTACACCAAGAAATCCCAGAATGGTTTGCTTTAAAAAAAAAGTGAATCGTGAAAACTTCAATGCACATAGATAAAATACCACACACTGCCTATGTACCCTCCCCCCCCCCCATCTTGTTTCCATCTCGACATACAGGGAGAGCCTAAGATTCAGCCCTGACCTTTATTACTTTAATTTATTTATTAAAAAACAAAACCTTTCACCTTTCAGATGTTTTTGTTCTCCTAAAATAGCTCATACAATGCTATATTCCTCTTTATTTTTAGCAGAGAAAGAAGAGAAAGCATGCTTTTCCCATACAGCAAGGCACAGATATAAACATCAACACAGATGCTCTGTGAGAGAGAGCTGGGCTTCTCAGGCACTTGATCATTAAGGAATGCACCAACTGTTTTAGATAATCTTGTGCCAGCTCAAATTCTGCTCCACACTCCCCTCTGGGAGTGGTCAGTCTTGTCCTGCTCCTAATTTTTCATTTTCCTCACTCCTCCAGGCTTTTTTCCCCCTTCTTCACTTCAAGAATAGAGGGGGAAGGGGTGCACTGTGCAGCAAAGAAAAGAAAAGAAAAGAAAAGAAAAGAAAAGAAAAGAAAAGAAAAGAAAAGAAAAGAAAAGAAAAGAAAAGAAAAGAACATACTTCCCCAAACAGAGCAAAACTTTGAGACAATTAACCCTCCCTTCTTCTTTCAGATAAATTACTAAGTATCAAATGCAATCTGTTTCCTTTGTTTACTCAATATGAACAATTTGTAAATGACTCAAGGATAAAATTCAGAAAATGTCGTTTTAAATTAGAACCATTATAAACATGCTAATGATTGCTCAACTAAAACATGCAGGATCAGTGTGAATAAATACATTTAGTTCCCTGAGAAAATACAGTTGTATTGCCACAGAACTATTTGGACATTATATGATTTACTCCCAGAAAATGTTGATTCCATGAGCATTGTACCAGGCAAAATCCATTGGGAGCTTTCCAAAATGTCAACACAACTGCTTAGATGCACCGTCTTGGCACATTAACAGGCCAAAATTATATTTTGAACCTGTCAAAACAAAATGTACATTTCATTCTTCTCCTTTATCTTCCATTATGGAATGAATTTGTATATTATATTTCCCTTATTCACTTAAATGCATCCTCCTGAACTATTTACCTAACAGTGTTGATAAGCAGCACTATTTCACATAACCACCATTTTCCACCCAAGAAAAAACTTAATTCCCATTATCTAATTTCCAGAGTAACCTGTAATGTTGGAGAAATGTAGCCTCAGAATTCACAAAACAGCAATCAATGATACTTGGATAAAAAGAGGGCACAATTTACTAGCAATTCTTGAGCAGATGAATACATGAATTGACACTTTCAGCAAGTACTATGCATCTAATTGCTCTTTCCTATCATATATCATATTTCTTAAGGTACAGTAACCAAAAGAATTTATAGTATCTCCTATTTTAAGAAGCCAGCATGCTTACTGAGTCCTTAAAGATTCAGCTATATCCATTGTTTCTTTTAATAAATAGATATTAACTTCCATGATGACACAATATAGTTTACGTCTATGAAAGGCAACATAAACTGGTTCATGTTATTTTTTATTGCCATCGGCTCTGCACTAGGATTTATGCTCTTTCAATTATTTGTCACTTTTTCACAAAATGTCTCAAAGCAACTTACAATGTAAAAACAAAAGAAGTCAAATTTTTTTACACATATAGGCATTGTTGCGGTCTACCATGGAATTATTTTCTAACAAGATAAATTTAATAATTCAAGCAGTGGATTATTCTCTTCTTCTGAAACAATAAAACTTACATTATAGGGGGTTTCCCTAGAAATATTAAGCCTCCCCCCACCTTTTTAGTGTAAGTGTGGCACAACCAATATGTTTACATAGTTTAAGATCTTATGTTACCATGCTACCCATGGCATGCCAACAGCTGGTGAGAACATGCTCATTTCAGCAGCACGGGCTCAGAAAGATGTGGGGTATACTCATTCCACCACCCCTCTCAATACACCACCCAAGAGAAGTGGCTTATTATTGGTCTGGGTTCTCTGCGCTCCCTGTGATTATTCTAGAGTCACAGGTCTACAGATATATTGGTATTATGTCAAACATTTCCAACACTGGCTGCCCAAGAGAAGTTGAGGATCCTGTGACTGGCTGAAAGTTACAGTGGAATGATCCCAGAATGACAGGGTGGCGGTCCTTTTCCTCTTGGAGTGCACATTCACAAAATCTTAAAAAGCTGAGCAGGAATCACACACATCATCATCATCATCATCATCATGGTGCACCCCAGGGTTCTGACAAAGGGAAACTTAAAAGGCTAGGAAACACACTAAATAAAAATACACAACCAGGTATCAGGAAATATAATTCTTAATGTTTGGAAGAAACCCATCACCCACCTCCCACAAATAATACCTTAAAAATATAAAAACACTTACTCTGAAAAAGAATGCCTAAAGTGGGGATCCTGCCAAAGGTTTCCTTTTGTATGTTAAAATAGACAACGGACAACATAATAAGCTCTTGATTTGAAATTACTTCAAATGAGGATAAGAAAGAATGAAAACAATAGCTACAATCTCATCTTTGTTTATAGTTTTTCAAGGTCTCGTCAGCTCATAAGTGGAGTTCTTACCAGAACACCCTGGCAAAATTATCCCTTCACCTCTTCTGAAAAGTAGACATGGTTTCAAGTGCCAGGACATTATTATAGCACTGCAGAAAAAACTGCTTGCTATTAAGGTAAATGCTGCAGGCTTTGAGGTGCATCATTACAGAACCTGAGGTATAAAAGGAAAAAAGGATGACTGCCTTTTAGAACCCAGAATTTGGTCCTTTTAAGATTACTTCTCACATTGAAATGCACAGGTGTCTTTCATAATTCTTAGGAATTATGACAACATATACATATGAAGATAATGCCAAAACTGTCACATACTCTAATAAAGACAAGGCATGCATGTGTCACAAGTGGGAATCTGAGCTTGAGAACTGTGCTCAGTAAATGCTATGCCTATGGCTGACATTTTGCTGCCTGAGGCAAAGGACAGGATTGCCATCCCCCTCATCATTCCAGAATGCAGAAGCCCAGCAGACTGGCAGCTGAGACAGCATCTTAGTATGCACCTAAGAGCAGCAGGCTAGCTCAGGGGGCGCAAGGTAGACCACATGACGTACACAGATCTCTCTACCAGCACTTCATTGCCACTCACACTCTGCTCTGCCTACCGTTTGCCTGACTGTCAATTCAAGCAAATGCTCAGTGCAACATCAGGATGCAAGCAACACATGGCCAGAGTCATGGCCAGGGCTGCCTGCCTCTCTGCCTGCTTGC